>NC_060119.1:589567698-590194305 GCF_021461395.2 Schistocerca americana
CTGCTATCACAATACGGTGGTCATCTTCTTCGAAATCTAGATTAGTTTAACATCTTCCTCTTTCCGATTAGAATTATTTGTGTGTTTAACAAAGTCTATACCATCTCTGTATAGCCAACGATAATATACGTTTGTGATAGAGCTGAGTCTTATTGAAATAGCCCGGAGTATTTTAATATCATTTGCGTCCTATCTACTGCATCCTACATATACCTGAACCTACAAACTGTAGTCAACCCTTGGTCTCCTTCTACAGTGTAAATTTCTCACAAATCCCTCCATCACCAAATTGACGATTTCTTGGTGCATCAGGTTGTCCCCCCGTTCCATTCAGTACCTCCTCATTAGTTATTCACTATATATCCAGCTAATCTTCAGCGAGCATCGGCAGCCCCACATTTCAAAATTCTCTTCTTTTCTCTACTCTTTAACTTCCATGATTTCACTTCTGTACAAGGCTACACTCCAAACACTATCAGAAAAGCCTTCCGAAGCTTAAATTTATATTCGATGCTAACAAATTCCTCTTTTTCAGAAGTGGTTTCTTGCTGTTGTCAATCTGCATTTTATATATGGCCATCATTAGTTATTATTTTTACCCAAATAACAAATTTAATCTATTTCTTCTATTGTCACATTTACTAATCTAATTCGAAAGACGTCGCCTGATTTATTCCATTACTCTTGTCTTAGCTTTGTACCTTTTTGGTAGTTAGATCTATTATCAGTACTAGAAAAGAAATACTTCTTAATGTTCTAAAAGTTATATTAATTTGGTAACGAACTAGCATTCGACATCACTTAAATTCATTTGAAACGTTTATTTATTACATTTTTAAAGAAGGCAATTACTCTGGCTTTCAAAATTAAAGCAAGAAACGGAAATTTTATAAGGTTGCACCTATTTTGCCACAAAACAGCATAAACAGATGATGGTAAAGTAGGAACAACGTACAAAATACAGAACGTAATCAGCTGCAACACGCATAACAGTAGATGAAAATGTTCTTCGTTTTTTCCAACTTAAAGGATTTGGACGCACATTCCGACAACTGGTTAATGTGTTCACTGTGAAGTGTGACCACCTCTGCCAGCAAAACAGGTCTGACAATGATGGATTACGATGTTGAGGCAATAACGCCCATTCTTTCTGCTTAGCTGCTCGCAAGTCTTGTAGAGTGGTTTTGGATGCTGACATGATGCAACCCCTCTCCCTAGTACATCCCAGACACTCTCTATGGGTTTCAAATCGGAAGAGGGAACAGGCCACGCCATGTGTGCAATATCCTACGTTTCCATGAAAAAATCAACGACTTGTGCTCTATGAGGTAGCGCATTATCGTCCATCATACGAAGTCTGGGAGCATAGTAGCTCGCAATAACGGCACATGAAATCTCAAGACATCGTCACGATACCTGACGGCAGCTAATCCTTTCAGATTCACCGGCACAATTTCATGAAGAGGTGTTCGTCAACATAATCCCGGCCCACGTCATTAGCAATCCTCCTCTATATCGATCTCTTTCCACAATGTTAGGGTATCGAAACCGTGATCCACGTTGCCTTCAGATGCGAATCCGTCGAGAATCACTCTCCACACCAAATCGGGACTCACCTGTGAAAAGAACCTTGTCTCACTGTCCTACTCTAGACGTTCCTTTCTGTGAAAACGCATCAGAGGCGTACATACAGCAGGTCTCTGGGAATAAAGGACACTCTTTCGAAGCCTTCTGCACATCGTTTGCGTCGATACAACACACCCAGTGGATGCCAAGTGGTTGGATGCCAGTTGCTTCACAGTACTAAGGCGGTACCGTCGTGCCTATAAAGGCAAATAACGGTCATCTCTTTCTAATGTCACAGGTGGTCGGCCTTGCCCTGGTCTCTGGGATACAGTTTCGGTTTTTGCAAACTGTTGTCACATCCAAGAAACAATATAACGATTCATGTTAAGCCATTGGGCCACATGAGTTTGCGACGCTTTTGTTTCCATTCTACCTGTGGCCCTAAACCAACGAGAGTCTGGTAGGCGTATTCTCTGTGCCATACTGCACCGTGTACACAGCAATTGTGGATGTGGGAATACCCGGCAAACACTAGTCCGCTGACGTCATCGCTGGCGTGGTTTTCCGTTGACCGAAATTCCACCTTCCGTGCAGGACACGATGGTACGAACATCTATTGACAGTTTGTATGATTATATCGTGAATTAGACACAAGACGGGGAAATAGCGGTTTGTTGCTTTAATGTTGGACACTAGTGTATAACAATAAACATCAAATGACATCTTTTCCGTCTACATATGCTTCAAATTAGGTAGCTCGAAGCTTTCGAACTCGTCGCTCTAATAAATTTGTAACAATATCGATAACTGTCAAAAATCAAGTTCATAGAGACTCATTTGTGGTGTTTCACTCGATTATCTCAGTATTTATCTTACTGCATCTCAAACAGATTATAATTTCCAAACATTGAATTCATATTTTCTGTAACTGTTTCCACACTGAATATCACCGCCGTTTTTCTAACTGTAGAATCTTTAACTAAATCGCCAGAAACGAAGATATGCTCGGTCAGCATCAAAGGCATCTTTGTAATAGTCCATTGCCCTAATAGGAACATTGCTGATGTGTAACAACATAATGATCGAGAACAACAGGTGCAGGGAAGTGAAAAAAAAAAAACCAGATCTCATAAATCTTCCATTTAGCCATCTATTTTACACGTGATGAAACAACTTGTAACAAGTGTACCTGGTTTCACTGTCACTATTCTTAATTAATGAACATTTTTACAAGGTTAACATCGCTTAGAAACACGTGCCGTGTTCAAGAGCACGTTTGTATTGCCTGCGGCCAGAGAATGTTATTGGAGGCAGCGTCCTCCAGTGGCCAGCTCGCACTTCACGCTATTTACGAAATGGACGGTCGTAAAATTCCTAAGTTAGCTCATTAAAACGAAAATTTGTTACCTTGCCCACATGCTGGCCACGTTGTTTTGTCTGTAGTATAAATAAATAAAAACGTCAACATCCGTGGACATGTTATAAGAAAAAAAGGAAAGTATTGTATCGAGTCTATTAGGACATCTGCTTATAAAATTTCCTTTACAAATAGTGTGGTACAAATTTTCAATAGTTCTCCACATGAGATAAAAATTATTTCATCATTCTCACTTTTTTAGTAAAATCTTAAGGTCATTACTTGAGCATTATCTATTCTCCAGCAGAATCTTTACAGTATACGCAATACAAAACTTAAAACAAGAAAGTGCAAAATATCTTGCTGCAAGTATTGGAAGCTTATTGTAGATTAAGCCAATCGAACAATCAGAAAGAGGGCACTCTTATTTACGTTACATCGAATATTACAGAACATAATTTTATTAAACTAATAACAAATTATCAGAACGTATTAGAGAACACGGAGGTTAGGGGGAAAAACGATTCAATGAGACGTGTACCAGCAGCACATCACCCAATTCATTAACATCCTGCGACTCTACGCGTTGCGCTGTACCGACTTTGATTGTTACGGGACCACAATTTGTGCGTTACCATCTTCTGAAAGTTTTAATCGTAGATATGTTATTAAATAACATATAATTATAAAAAATTGTACCAAGAAAATTGCATGACGTCTCCCATAATTTTATTACAAAAATCATACAATTAACGACGTATTTTCGAGAAATGCTCAATTTGCTGATGCTTAAAAATGACATACATTCACATGGGCTTTAACTGAAAGCTAATATGGCGTCTCGTGAGTTTGTACTGAAGAAAGAGATAAGGTGTAAGTGACGTAGGTGGCACTCTTTCATCTAATTGGTCAACATACAGCCGCACATTCAAAATATCTGGCATGATAGATATTGCTCTGCACCTTCGGAACGGAGCTCCAAAGTGCATTCTTTTTCGAATGCACTATCCGTATGCCGACGGCTTAACGGTCAGCACGGGGTGCAAACGCTGCGTGAACGCATCAACCTGATGGAGAAGTTGGTTTCTTTTCCTGGGGAGAGGACGCCGACTACAGCGGAGGCAAGGAAACTGACTCCTGCTTGTCAAGAGGAACACTCACTGCGTGTTTAATTAACTGACGGTTGCAACCTAGTCGTTGAGTGATTCAATACAGTCTGCAATGCTGAATCCAAGCAGTGCGTTGCGATGAGCGTGTCGGTGACACACCGAAATCCATGGTTATCAAATGGTTCAAATGGCTCTGAGCACTATGGGACTTAACATCTGAGGTCATCAGTCCCCTAGAACTACTTAAACGTAACTAACCTAAGGACATGACACACATCCATGCCCGAGGCAGGATTCGAACCTGCGACCGTAGGGGTCACGCGGTTCCAGACTGAAGCGCCTAGAACCGCACGGCCACACCGGCCCGCCATGGTTATCAAATGACTAGTTGTACCTGTTGTTTGATGTCATAATGTTCATTCCGGTGTGTTCTTTGGATTCAAGAGCCATTTTGATTTCACTAAATCACACTGTGAGTATGACTGACTTTTATTACACAGAAAAAGATCTTGTTTATATTACGCTGTAAACTTAGCTGATTTGTTGATAGGGTTTGTAAGACGAAAATCACTCTGTTGTTTGTTCTGTGCGAGTGATGAATTTCTATGTTTTATTTTTGCACAGCAGTTTATTGAGATAGATGTGTAGATAGTGTTGTAAAGAACTGGTGGTAGCTCGTCACAGTAGCTAGTTGTTGCTGCCGAGGGCATGGCTCAGCGAGCGCGTGTCACTGGATCCGCTGGATCCCCGCGCAACCGCTGTCGATGTCTGTCGGAAACGTGCGTTTCCGTTGTAACTGTGAGACGCCGAGGGGGTGAGGGGTGGCATGAATCTATGATAGCACGCCAACAACTTGCATCTGTGGTTAAGGTCAAATCAGCTAAAAAATTTGTGGTTCACCAGCTCACGTCCTTGTAGAGGCACCTGGCTGCACAGACGCTCGGGTGGTGGGGCGCGGAGAAGAAGTATAGTGGAACAAATGCTTCCCCCAGAAGTGATTTTGCACTGTTTCTTAAAAGAAAGACTCGTGTCTCAGTGTTTTTCACGTCAGATCGTTTTGATTGGCTGAACTACCGAGATTCCAACCAAGATCATAGAAAAGACGTGTTAGATGAAACTGGCCCCTTCCCTGACTCTAGTTGCTGTAAGTTAGTCGGTAACAAACTCCCTAACGTTTGGTGCTCTGTCTCTGTCTATGGCCAATGAGGGTGGAGCCTCTGACGCACAGCTCCGCTCCCTCTAACTTGTGAATCATTTATATCACCCAATCATTGTGGCTCTTACATCCTGTTAAACATTTATGTCTGACAGTGCCTGAGATGGGTGGTGGCATCCCATGCCCTCAAAGGTGTCCTAACTTCAGTGGTACCTACGCCACTTTCAGATGTTATCTATAGCGGTCGGTATATTCCGAAGGAGAGCCCTACTTTCTACAGTACTGTTCACAAGAGCGTTCTTCTGGGTCTGCTAGAACGGCACATCTCCTTCGACTTGCAGGTTGTTAAAACCCTTCTGCCGGTGTCCCGCAGAATTGTGACTTTTGGGGTGCGGCGTACAGGGTGGCTACCTCAATGCACTGGCCCGTCGAACTGCGTGTCGAGTCATTTCTGCGAATTCTCCTGGGGCGTCCCCTCCCGCCAGCTAACGTGACCTGCTGCGTGCCTGCTCTCTCACAGCCCGGTGCGATATGCTTTCATAGCGGCCTCCTCCTTGGGTGAATATGCAATTCAGTATGAAAACGTAATCTACGTTAGTTATTTACTCGCAGTCACTGGTACTGATACATATCTCATTTATCAATAGGGGTTAACTATTCCCATTTGGCCTGTCTTTTTAATTTTGTTTATTAAATGAGCTATGGGACAGTTTTGCAGAAAACAGTTACGTAATATGACAATGGGAAAATATTTTACGACTCGAATCATGGAATGTCAGATGTTTGAAGACAGTAGGAGAGCTAGAAAATTTCAAAAGGGAAATTCAAAGGCTCCATCTAGATACAGTAGGCCTCAGTGAAGTGAAGTGGAAAGAAAATAAGAATTTCTTGTCAGAAAATATACTATAATATCAACATCAGCAGAAAATGATATATAAGAATATTTGACAGTCAAGATTGCGTGTTGTTACACTTTACTTTTATTTCATTACAACACGCGCCCTTGGTGCCAAATATTCTTATTTACCAAATATCAGACCGATTCTAGAACACGTGCAGAAAATGGGATAACGGGAATAGGATTCGTTATAGAAAGGAAGTAGATCAAAGTGTGAGCTGCTCCATACAGTTGAGTGACAGAGTTGTTTTCATCAGATTCGTTAGCAAACCAACACCGACAACAAAAGTCAAGGTAAACATGTCGGCGTCGCAAGCAGAAGCCGAAGAGATAAAGTATGAGGATATTGACCAGATAATTCCCTACGTAAAGGGAGATGGAAAGCTAATAGTCATGGGGGATTGGAATGCGGTGTTACTGGAAAGGACGGAAAAAATGGTTACGGGAGAATATTGAATTGTCAGTGTGAATGAGGGAGGAGAAACGCTAATTGAATTCTCCAATAAATTTAAGACGGTAATAACTAATACTCTGTATATTGTATAGAGGAGGTGGTATACTTGCAAAAGATCCGGAGATACGGGAAGGTAGCAACTGGTTTACGTAAAGTCAATGACTGCAAAATCAGAGATTGCATTATAAGGCAGGGCAAGAGGCAGGAGCAGATACTAACTCAGGTCGTGTTCTAATAATGATGAAGGGTACACTGGAGTTTAACACCATCGTATGGAAGAATCAGTGTGGAAGGAAGTGAGATACTGAAGTGGTAAGTAATAAGAGATGCATTTGAAGATGTTGAACAAACATAGTTACAAGGAAAGTAACCGCGTAGGAAATTTGGTAACTGCGAAGAAACCATGAGTAACAGAGGAATTAGTTCAGTTGATAGACGGAAGAAAAAAAGTTCAAAAATGTTGGGGGAAAGACATGAATACTGCAACACAAATTGGCTAGTGATGAAATAAATAAGATATGGATGGCAGCAATGGCGAAATGGCAGCAGGAAAAATGTGAAGAAGCCGGAAAAGAAATGATCGGAAGAACTGACTAAGCATACACGAAGTAAAAACAAGCTTCGGTGAAACTGAAGACAAGCGCGTTAACTTTGAGTGTGCAATGGGAATTCCACAGTGAAATTCGGGGGAAAAAAGCGGATAGGTGGAAAGAGTACACTGAAGGTCTCTTTGAAGGGGAGGATTTGTCTGACGACTTGATAGAAGAACAAACTGAAGTGGATAAGAACAACAGAGAGAGTCCAGTATTTAGAGTCAGGAATTAAACGAGCTCTGGAATACTTGATCTCAGATAAAGCACAAGGGATCGATAACATTCCATCTAAATCATTGAGAGAAACTGCAATCAAACGACTATTCATGTTAGTGTGTAGAATCTATGACACTGGCGACATAGCATCAGACCTTTGCAAAAACATCGTCTACACAATTCCGAAGATAGCAAGGGCATATAGGTGCGAGAAATCTCACTATTAGCTTAACATCTCATACATCCAAACTGCTGACAAGAATAATGTACAGAAGAATGGAAAAGAACGTTGAGGATGTGTTAAACGATCATCAATTTGGCTTCAGAAAAAGCGAAGGCACGAGAGAGGAAGTTCTCACCTTGCGCTTCGTGATGGAAGCAAGACTGAAGAAAGATCAAGCCAGGTTGTAAGGATTTGTCGATCTAGAAAAAAGCGTTCGACAGTGTGTTCGCAGGAGAAATTTAGAGAAAAACAGGAGTAAGCTATAGGGAAATACGGGTAATACACAGTCTGTACAAGAAACAAGAGGAACAACCAGACTGCAAGAGAAACAACAAAGAGCTCGGTTTAAAAAGGGTGCAAGACTTTGATACAGTCCGTCACCTCTAATGTTCAATCTATACAACGAAAAAGCAATGACGGAAACAAAAGCAAGTTTCAAGATTGGGATCCAAATTCAAGTTGAAAGGATATCAGTGATACTATTCGCTGAAGACATTGCTATCCTGAGTGAAAGTGAAGAAGATTTATATGATCTGTTGAATGGAATGATAAGTCTAATGAGCAGAGAATATGGACTGAGAGTAAGTTGGAAAAGACCACAGTAATGAAAATAGGAGAAATGAGAACAGCGATAAACTTAACATCAAAATTCACGGTGTAAACGAAGACTCGGACAGGCAAAGAGGGCTTTCCGAGCCAAGAGAAGTATACTGTATAAAACATAGGCCTTAAGCTGAGGAAGAAATTCCTGATAATAAAGGAAGAGGATGATAGAAGATGTGTTAAAGATCAAGGTGTAACCTCCATGGTACCTGAGGGAGCTGTAGAGGATAAAAGCTATAAGGGAAGACAGAGATTGGAATACATCCAGGAAATAATTGAGGACGTAGACTGCAAGCGCTACGAGGCTAGAACAGGCGAGGATTTCGAAGTGGGCCGCACGAAACGAGTCAGAAGACTGACAACTAGAAAGACGGAGGTGTATTTGTGTGTGTATGTGTATGTGTGTGTGTGTGTGTGTGTGTGTGTGTGTGTGTGTATGTGTGTGTCTTACTTTGGATGTCTTCGTGAAGTTATGTTTCAACATGGTGTTGCCCTTGCTGTTCTCGCCTACTTTTGCACAGGTGTTGATGATGCAGTGGCCACCACGGTCTCCACGTCTCTCATTCTGTGGAAACATATTGTCATGGGTTGCATACCACTACTCACTGGCCACTAAGGTTGTAAATCTCTGGCACGTACTGCATCCGCAACCCAAGACCTAGGTCTGCTCGATGCCGAATAAGGTTATAGCCATTGTTGCTGCCATAGGTAGCAGTCTTGTGTACCGAATTTCGCACTCCGTATACCTCCAAAACACCTACAAATTTAATTAAGTATTATTTCTGCGGAGAGTATATGGAGAATAAGTAAATCCTCGTTATTTACTATCCTTCCTAGTGTTCCGATTTTAATAGCTAATAAAGTAACTGCTGTTGTTGTGGTCTTCAGTCTAGAGACTGGTTTTATGCAGCTCTCCATGCTACTCTATCCTGTGCAACGTTCTTCATCTCCCAGTACTTAACTGCAACCTATATCCTTCTGAATCTGCTCAGTCTATTCATTTCTTGGTCTCCCTCTAAGATTTTTACCCTCCACGCTGCCTTCCAGTACTATACTGGTGATCCCTTGATGCCTCAGAACATATCCTACCAACTGATCCCTTCTTCTAGTCGAGTTGTGCCACAAATTTTTCTTCCTAATTCTATTCAATACCTTCTCATTATTTCTTCTGTAGCACTACATTTCGAAAGCTTCTTTTCTCCTCTTGTCTATACTATTTATCGTCCACGTTTCACTTCCATACTACCTATGTCAGTTCCCAATGTATATAGTCCGTAGTGCCGTCTCTTACATATATACGAGATGTATACATTGTACAATGTGTCCTTTGCCTGCTGGAAGCAATCGCGGGCCTATTCGGACAAGAAGAAAGCAGAAACACACTACTTTACATATATCTTTCATAGGTAACTTCGAAATAATCCAAAATCAGCCAGGGATAATGAAGTAAGTAAACAGAACTAAATAGCGAGTGACTGCTGCAAATCCTACGTCAGTAGTAGCAGAGGTTAGTCACGGCGCTCGACAGTCCATCCTGGAGAAAACCGTACGTCGTCTGATAAGTTTCAGTGACAAGAGGAGGTAGGGGGATCGGAGTACGAGAACGGATTGAATGGTGGTATTAGTTGAAGGTGCCAACTGCCTCATTCTAAAGCGGTCCATTCTGGTGGACCTTCGTTCAGGAGCTATTGCCCCCCCCCCCCCCCCCAAGCGGATAAGTTTAAAGTCTATTGAAATGGCGTCGGTTTTACAGAAAGTGCATTAGCCGAGTGTATAAAGTCATAAGGGCTCAAACCTGTTCCACAGCGACTTTCGTTTACTATTCTTGCTCCGCTTTTCCATGTTATAACTGGATAAGATACGATTTTCCTGCGTGAAAGATTACAGCCTGCCTGAGGCTACACTGTACTAACACTGAATTTTCATAAAATATACACATTCCAGTTCAGAATACGCATTCCATCAGCAGCTGTGTCTGGGAAACCAGTCAAATCTAGAGTATCTGATAAAAAGCATCCCGATACCCCAACACAAAGGGGGACTCACCACCGGATGCCAGGAGAGTCGGGTACGCCCTTACGAAAGTAGGCGATGAATGTCGTCAGCAGAGAAGTAGTAATAGCACAGTTTGTAGGAGCGCTCAGAGACTTCGAATGTGGACTAGTCATTGCATGCACCTAGGTAACAGAGCCATCAGGAACATCTCAACCCTTGTAAAGCTGTACATGTCGACTCTCAGTGACGTGATTACGAATGGGAAACACGAAGGAACAACCACCGCTAAGCTAAGATGAGTTGGACCTCACTCACTGACGGACAGAGACCGACAAACATTACTTGGGTTGAGGGTGGTGGTAGAGGGTTGTTAAAAAAACATGAATGCAGTGGAAGGAATCACCAAAGCGCTAACGGCAACCTAGCCAACACAATGACTGTGGGTAGTGCGTTAAAAAGTTGGGGCACTGTAACGTAAAGACACCACATTTTTTTATATTGACCAGACAAACTGGTTTTACTTAAACATCGATGTCTGTTATGTTCCATAATAACCTGTCAACTCTACTTACTGAATGGTTTGTAGATATTTTGTAAAGAAACAGAATAGTAATATTGTAATGTAACACAGAATCGAAAGACGTTCCCTTAATTTTACTTCGAAATTACTGTTCCATTCCTAAGAAATTTGTATTGTTTTAAATTCTAATTTGAAATGATCATTCAAATAAATCTCGTTGACACCGTGTCTTTTCCTGTGTCGTGCTATTAAGATGATTTGACGCACACGGCGGTCGAGGGCGAAGAACTCTCGCTGGTTGCACTCAGTCACCGGCAGTGCTAAGTTGCAGTCGACGTTTTGGTACTCACAGTTAATACGTAAATAATTACTGTGAGACTAATTTTTGTTACGGACGTTAATGAAGTGCACTGGTAACAAGTGCACAGTTACAAATCATCTCAATAAAATATTTATAGCGGATGCAAGAATTTTCCAGACGCAGAATGTGACTTTGCTGGTACATCGAGAGTACTGGTTTGGGAAGCTCTCATGACGAGCCGTCTTTGTCTGTGCAGCAGAGGCAGGAAGAAATTATAATATTTTTAGTCACCAAAATGTACTTGCGTTCGGCCGAGAACTTCCAATTACTCTCGCATTCAGATTCGTATGGAGAGTAACAGACATATAAGGAAACACGTTTGAACCTTGTATACGAAACAACATAGTTTCTTAATTCTTGGAAGTTATTTGTATTAATCTTACCTACGGACATTTTTGGATCCTATTTGCTTTGTTAATTTAAAACAATGGTCCATTTATTATAAAAGATTCCAGTTTTCCTAATTATTTGTAACAGCAATTTCAGTCTAGCGTTTAGTTACGATATGTACTTTTAATGGGCGCATATTACGTTGCCATGGTTACATTTGACTTTAAATCATTTCCAAGTATAACGTAAAGTACAAACT
Source organism: Schistocerca americana (assembly GCF_021461395.2). Classification (NCBI taxonomy): domain Eukaryota; kingdom Metazoa; phylum Arthropoda; class Insecta; order Orthoptera; family Acrididae; genus Schistocerca; species Schistocerca americana. Next base: position 589,579,339 of record NC_060119.1, read on the forward strand.
GTAATAAGATCAACAATTATTTCGGAATACTTCTTCCAAAGTCAACATGCCAAGTCGTAATGGTCTTGCTTGTATTCACCGAGCTTTGACGTAACTTTGTGATATTCAAAGAACGACTTACAGTTATATATTTCAGGGACTTATAAAATTAAAAGGCAGAATTTGTCACTACAGGACTGCAGGACGTTATCAATTAGTCATACTACTCACTTTAAGCTGGAAATTGGTTGCTGCTCTCATTTTAGTGTTGAATACATGCACTTTTCTTCCGTGGATGTCACTAAGTTATCAGAATGATAACTCTGGTAGGCAGTCCAGTGAAATTTATTGTTATTGTGTGCTGATGGAAAGAACCGAGTCCCATATCCAGCCAACACATTCAGATCTTATGTGACAGCCTGTTGTACCAATTCGGAATGAGGTTTAAACAAGGTTACATACTCTCGAAAGTATTATTAATAATGTGCATTTTCAAATCTTTAGCAAGCTCTAATCGCAGATGGCTGCTAATAACATTAAAATTCAAAGCCACGGCTTGTTTCGAGTGTAAATCGTTCGATATGCGCAGGGGTCAAGATAGCGCTACAACGTCACATGAGCAGACGCGCTAGATCACTTGAATTTAGCATTTAAAAGATAGGTGTAACAAAGCGGAACTTTGTTACTGATTCTTTGACAGTATATAAGATAATGGATGAAGTTACAGTACTACGATCGAGGAGCTCCTCGTAAGCCACGAATTTCTATTGTCAATGTTAAGCGACACTTGAGGTTGCGTAAAGAGCGAAGTCACTGGATCGTGGATGACTGTAAACTATAAATTTGGGTGATGAATCGTTCTACACCCTGTGACAATCCGATGAAAAGGTTTGAGTGCGGTGAATTCCGGTCGGTATGTGCAGTTCTAACACAACTATAGACGAGCTGGTGTTACGGTACGGTGGCGTTTCTCATGGTTAGGGTGTTGTACCATTATTGCGCTTATGAAAACGCTAAATATAGAAGGATATGAACACATGTTACCGCACTGTGTAGTGCGTAAGGCAGAGGAACAGTTTGTAGGCGATGATTATATAGGGTGTTTCCGTAAGAGCGTGCAAAAATTTATCAGGACACAGACGATGCTCTACTGAACAATTTGTGGTAGGGAACCTAGGGTCGGAGAAGCCAGCTTAAGGAGATAATAGGAATAAAATCACATTAGTGTGCACATTTTTATTTAGGTTTCTTACAATTAACTGCAAATACCATCACTGACATAATTATCGTATCATTTGTACCGTATATTATAAAATGTGCTGAAACTGACGGCCATCAACCTCATTGCAAGCGAACCAGATTCTGGCGCACCCCGACAGTAGTATGTTTCGAATCATATCACAAGCGGCTAAAATTCTAGAAACTAATTCCATCACCGTATCCACTGGGGTCTCGTACACGAGTAGGGAATTCAGGTCAAGTGAGTTCGCAGGCCGTGAAATAGGACTTGCCTTTCCAATCCAGCGACCAGAAAATACAGCACTGGGATAATTGCGGACATCCACACTGAAGCGAGGCAGTGCACCGACATGTTGTCTCACGAACAGCCAATGGTACGTTCTTCAACAACTCTTTGCACGAACCTCAAGTGCAGTTAGCCATGCAGACGCTGAGGCAGACGATATGACCCAATGAAACCGTCGCCTACAACGCCGGCCCAGATATTCATAGCAAAATTTACTTGATTGTGTGTCTACTACAGCTTCACCGAGCTTGTCCTCATTCCACACATGGCTATTCCTGCTGTTAGAAATACCATCACGATCAAATGGGACATCGTCAATATACAGTTCGGTTTGGAGGAGATCTAATTTATCAATCCATTGTTGGAGCAACCACTGACATAATGTGGACCTTGGTGCAAAGTCAGTCACAAGCACTGCGTGGACTCGTTGTGGGTGTAATCATTATTCGTGGAGTACTTGCCACACGATAGTATGTGCAGGGCCCATTTCACGTCCAATATGACGTGTACTTTTAATGGGGTCCGCTGCAACATGTTCCGACACATCCTCTTCAAAATCGAGTGTGCGTGGGTCCTCACGTTTCTTCTTTCCAGTGACCCAGCCTTCCGTATCCGTCGATCGAGAGAAATAAACACTCGTCGTGACGGATGGTACCTGTTAAGAAACCGTTCCCTGTACAGCCTTTCTGCAGTGAGAGCATTGCAACGTACTTCCCCGTACACAAAGTGCATGCAAAAGAGTAGCGGTATTGCTCTACCATATTGCACTATACGTCTGTCAATAGCACTGAGGAATGAATGGGTCTGACGTTGGTTCATAGCAGGTTCTATCACGAGACAATGTAAATACGATGTAACAGAACCACCTAAAGGACAAGTAAAGTAAATAAAATCTGCATCATGACTTCCTAGCAATCCTCCTTGTTTACTTGCAGGAAATAAAGAATGTACATGTAAATAAACAGCACAGTACGTGTAAACTTGTACACATGTTAACTGTAAGTAAGCTGGAAAATAGTAATGCTTGACAAAGAGGTAGACAAGTTTACTTTGAATTTGGGTTTAAAATAAAGACACATGATGGTTCAAATAGGCATTTTATACAACTTTGCTTCCATATCTCCTTAAGCTGGTCTCTCCGACCCCAGCTTCCTACCTCAAATTGTTCAGTGGAGCATTCTCTATGTCCTGTTACATTTTTGCACGCTCTTACGGAAACACCCTTTACAGGTATCACAATGCAACCTGCCATAATGCAGCAATTGTGAGGCAATGGTTTGTGGACAATTAGTTTCATAAAATGGCCTGGCCTGCACAGAGACCCCGCCTGAATCCAATGGAAAATTTTCGGGGTGAGTTAGTACGTGCTGTCTGAGGAAGACTGTGATCTTTCGCATACTTAAATACAGTGCGACTCCGTGCCGATAAGATGCTGTCAACAACAGTGGAGACAATTAAAAAATACAATTGATTTTGTACTTAATATGCTGTATACTCAGAAAAACCCTCTTTATTTTACTAAATTTTATTTTTATTGCTTTTTTTATGCGGCCCGTCAAGAATTCCTCTCCTACGCCAACCAACGTCCTCAATTATTTGCTGGATATATTCCAATCTCTGTCGTCCCCGGCAGCCTTTGCCCTCTACAGATTCCTCTCGTACCATTGACGTTATTCCCTTAACATGTCCTATTATCTCGTCCCTTCTTCTTGCCAGTTACTTTCTTCACCGATTTTGCGCAGAACCTATTCACTACTTATCAGTCCTGATTTTCAACACTCTTCTGTAGCGCCATATCTCAAATGCTTCGATTCTGTTCTGTTCCGGTTTTCCCACGCCAATGTTTCACTACCATACAATGCTGTGCTTCAAACTACATTCTCAGAAATTTCCTCCTGAAATTAAGGTCTGTCTACGTTTCATATCAGTAGGCTTTTCTTGGTCAGGAATGTCCTCTTTACCTGTGATTCTCTACTTCTTATGTCCTGCTTGCTTCGCCCGTCATGGATTATTTTGTTTTCAAGGTATAAGAATTCCACCTCTTCGTCTGCTTCATCATCACCATTTCTGAAGTTCAGTACGTCGCTTCTCTCATTTACGATACTTCTCTTTACATTGACCTTCTTCCGGTTTACTATCAATCCATATTATGTACTCCTGAAAAGTTCATTCCATTCAACAGGTCCTGTAATTTTTCACATTCACTGAAGATAGCAATGTCATCAGCGAATCTTATCATTGATATCCTTCCAATCTGAAATTTAATCCAAATCTTGAAACTTTCCTTTCTTTCCCCCTTGCCTTTTCGATGTATAGATTGAACAATGGGGGTGAAAGGCCGATCCCTGTGATGCACCCTTTTTAATCCAATCACTTGGTTCTTGCTTATCCAGTCTTACTGCTCCTTCTTCATTCTTGTCTATTCTTTGTATTACCCATCTTTTTCTATAGCTTACTCTTATTTTTCTCTAAATTTCCAACATCTTGTACCATTTTTCATTGTCAAACACTATTTCTAGGTCGACAAATCCAATGAGCGTGTCATGATTCTTCTTCAGTCATGATTCTATTATCAAACGAAACGTCAGAACCGTCTCTCTGGTGGCTTTACTTTTACAATAGAAAGCTAATCTATACGAAAGTCATCGATTTTCTTTTCCATTCTTCTGTATAATATTCTTTTCAGAAGTTTAGACGCATGATATATCCAGCTAATACTATGATACTTTTCGCACCTGTCTGCCCTTGCCATCTTTGAAATTACGTGGATGACATTTTTTCGAAAGTATGATGGTATGTCGCCAGTATCGTATTAAACAGTCGTGATTTTAGAAATTACGATGGAATGTTATCTACCCCTTCTGCTTTATTTGATCTCAAGTCTTCCAGAATTTTAAATTCTGACTCTAATCCTGAATCCCCTCTGTCTTCCTTACCGACTCCTGTTTCTTTTTCTATTCTTTCCACCTATCCGCTCTTTGCTCTGCGTGTAACATTGGAATACCCGCTGCGCTCTCGATATTAGCAGCCTCGCCTTTAATTTCACTAAAGACTCTTTCTATATGCTGAGTCAGTTCTTCTGATCACAATTTCTTTTCCAATTTCTTCATCTTTTTCTTACTGCCACTTCGCCATCGCTGTACTGTGCATCGTATTTATATTGCTTTACTCCTCTTTCTCTGAACATTTTTGTTCTTCTTTCTTTCTTATATCAGTTTCAGTGCATCTTCTGTTATCCAAGATTTCTTGGCAGTTAACTTCCTTGTCGCTATGTCTCACTGGTCAACAACTGCATTTCGGTTTCTCAGAGTTGTCCAGTCCTCTTCAACTAACCTGTCTATTGTTATATTCCTTAACGCAGCATAGACATCCTTAGCGAATTTCAAAAGTGTCTCATCATACCTCAGCACTTCAGTGTCCCACTCCTTCCACACCGATTCTCCCGTACGTTTCTCTTAAACTTCAGTCTACTCTTCATCATTACTAAAATATAATCTGAGTCTATATCTGTTCCTGAGTACGCCTTCCAGTCCAATATCTGCTTTCTAAAACTCTGTCTGACCATGATGTAATCCATCTGGAATCTTCCCATGTCAGCGCGTCTTGTCCAAGTATAGTTGCTCCTATTGTGATTCCTTAACAAAGTATTCGCTGTTACTAGCTGAAATTTATTGGAGAACTAATTTAATCTTTCTCCTCTCTCATTTCTAGTACCAAGCCCGTATTTACCACAATCCTTTCTTATATTGCTTTCCTAGGACCGCATCCCAGTTCCCTTTGATTATTAGATTTTCATATCGCTTTTCAAACTGAATTACCCTTTCAATATTCTCATATACTTCTCTATCTCTTCATCTTCCCCTTGTGATGTCGGCTTGTATACTTGAACTATTGTTCAAATGACTCTGAGCGCTATGGGACTTGACATCTGAGGTTATCAGTCCCCTAGAACTTACAACTACTTAAACCTAACTAACCTAAGGAAATCACACACATCCATGCCCGAGGCAGGATTCGAACTTGCGACCGTAGCAGTCGCGCGGTTTCGCACTGAAGCTCCTAGAACCGCTCGGCCACCGCGGCCGGCGAACTATTGTTGTTGGTGTTGATTTTGCTGTCGAATCTGATGAAAACAAAGCAATCAAAAAACTGTTCACAGTCCCTCACTCTCCAACCTACGTTGCTATTCGTAACGAATCCTGCTCCCATTCTACTATTTTCTGCTGTTATTTGTATTAGCTATAATCGTCTGACCGAATTCCTTATCTCCTTTGCATTTCAGTTGACTGCTCCGCACCATATATAGATTTCCATTTTTAGATTTTCTACCTTTTCTACTTCGTTTGGGATGTTATCCCTTCGTTCGTTGAAATACAGTGGCCTATAAAGTTGTGCATCTTTTAAATTATTTGCATTAAGCAAAGTGTTTTATGAAAACAGAGTCACGTTCATCACTTCGGAAAACTGTGCTATTCTGATTCCTGATAAATTCGTTTCGTCCGCTTTCCGAGAACAGTATGCTGTAGTGTGATATATCGGGTATCTTAAACACCACCATCATTGTCCCTTCTCCGATCTCCACTCACGACACCACCCTCTTCCCATATTAGAGGTGAACTGCGTGCAACATGGGACAACCAAACAAGCCTCAGCACTTTACTGTAGCCATTATTTGCGTTTGGTTATCTACGGAGTCACCTGCAGAGCCCGTACGCTGGCTGCGGTTCGCCAGACGGGGCGCCACCACCACCGCCGACCGCCGTCCGGCGCCCGCGGCTACGTGACGTGTCCGCCTCCGCCGCGGCCCCCGACCTCACTCACACCGCCCCCGCTGCCTCCACCGCCGGCGCCGCCCTACGAACGACAGCCGCAGGCTGCCTGGATCCCGCCTCCCGTGCCTATTTCAAAGTCAAATTCAGGGCCCCCTCGGCGAAGTCATTACTGTTCCGCAATGATTGCTTTTGTACTGTGAGGCTTGTTTCCCTGTTCCTTTCTATAGACCAAATTGAGTTCCAGCACAATGCAACAATGACTGCGTGGCTTTGAAGCAGGTCTGCGCAGGACGTACGCTACGAGCGATTACGCTGTCTTCAATACATCAGATTCAGGGGACTGATACACGATAGTTAAAGCAAAGCGTGATATTCAAGCGAGGTCACTATAGATCATAAAACGTGCTCTGTGTTGTTAGAATTACGTGTGTTAGCAGCTGCAGTTTTCGTCGACAACTGGCGTTTGGTCAGCCTTTGACAGAAACTAATTCGAAACATTTTCCTGTGTTTTCCGCTTTATACGCGTGATTTTATTTCTCCAGTTTCTGTAACTCCTGAGCCGGCCTCTGTGGCCGAGCGGTTCTAGGCACTTCAGTCCGAAACCGCGCTCCTGCTACGGTCGCAGCAGGTTCTAATCCTGCCTCGCGCATGAATGTTTGTGATGTCCTTAGGTTAGTTAGGTTTAAGTAGTTCTAGGTCTAGGGAACTGATGACCTTAGATGTTAAGTCCCATAGTGCTCAGAAGCATTTGAGCAACTTTTTTTTTTTTTTTGTAAACTTCTGAGCAATAGAGTCGACAAAAGGGCCTGATCTTAACAACGAGCAAGGACACTAAATAGTGATATTAACTTTCTGCAGTTTAAAACTTTTTTAACGGCTTACACCTATGATATTTTGCGGACTCACAATAACTGGCTGGCTCTGAGCACTATGCGACTCAACTGCTGAGGTCATCAGTCGCCTAGAACTTAGAACTAATTAAACCTAACTAACCTAAGGACAGCACACAACACCCAGCCATCACGAGGCAGAGAAAATCCCTGACCCCGCCGGGAATCGAACCCGGGAACCCGGGCGTGGGAAGCGAGAACGCTACCGCACGACCACGAGATGCGGGCCACAATAACTGCTTCCGTGTTGTTAATTTCTGCATAAGGCAGATAATACCAGAAATTATGACGTTTTTCGGTTCTCCTGCTCTTAATCTTTTATTGTGGCACGAATTTTCATTACATGACAGATTTTTGTAGTCTGTCGATATTCTTTCGCTGATTGTTGCTCACGTATTTGATGGCTCCTGCTATTTTTACTTTCTTAGCAGCCTTCGGGATGCGACAGTCAGCTGTATTGTCAGAGATTTCAATTACAACACTTCTGACGAGTATTCAAAAACCAGTTTTCATGTACGTTAGCTATAAAAGTTCTGAAAATCATGAGTGACTCATTTTGTATTTTATAATGCGTTTTCTGTACATAGTTTAAAATCTTATGTATGAATTTAATGTCCGCTCTCTTCCGAAAATCTATACCTGTTAGAATTATATTCTCGCTTATGTGAATTCATCTGCTACTATTTCTCCTTTGGATATATGCTACTGACGTGTGTCTTTTGCCACGTAGTTGCATTTATAAAGTAACATAAAGAATCACGGACAATTCTGTTGTACATGAATGATGCTACTGAACGCTCGAAGCGCAAGTAAATGTTGCTTGAAATGAATATTAGGCCCATGCCGTTGACATGGTGCATTTGCAAGCCACAATTTAGGCATGTGATGAACTCCATGGAATGAAGATTCAGTTGGAACGAAAGCTGATTCTTCGGTTCGTTTGTCATCGTCTTTCGCAAATAAAATATTCGTTGACCTGACATCATTTTCACCAGAATTAAGCACATAGCACCCATCTGGACAGCTGTACGTTTCGAACGACAGTTCGTCAGGTAATATAGGAGGACTGCCATAAACTCCGTGGACAGGACTATACTTCCATGCACTATACAAAATCCAAGCTTCACTGCCACGAGTATTTAGTACAGTGTTACAGTTGTTTTTAATAGTGACGCTGCGACTGTGTGACAGGAGTGGCTTCCATGAAATGATCGTATGGCCGGGAGGCCCCAGTCGGGGAAGTTCGGTCGCTGTATTGCAAGTCCTCTTTAGTTGACTCCACATCGGCGACTTGCGAGTCAATGATGATAAAAATGATGATGAGGGACACACAACATCCTGTCCCCTGTCGGGAATCGAACCCTGGGCCCCTGCGTGGTAGGCGGTAACGCTACCGGTACGCTACGGAGGCGGTCAGTGGCTTTCATTATTTATAGGGATGGAAAATGAGAAGGAAAATATGTTCTTAATGTGTTAAATCGAACATACGTGCGTGTATCCGGCGGACATTTTAGTCTGCGGTAGGTAGGAGGGGAGTGCTGCATCTGAAACACTTTTCAGGCTTTCGCCGAAGTATAATATATTTTCTTATTCTGTTTTAAAATGGTGCCATTCACTTTTCTTGTGCTACAATATTTTTCTGAAACTTCAGAAATTATTCTGGGAGATTAGGATTTTTGTAAATGTGAAACGTGTTCCAAGACACAACACGATCATCTATCTACGAACAAATATTCTACTGAAATTTAAAAGTGTTGCACACAAGAAAATATTGTAATTACTATGTTCAATAAGCTGTCTGTTATGTTATTACTCTACCGCACACCAAAAATCAGAAAGTGAAATCAAATTAAGTAGACTTTTATCAAAAGCCACCAAAAAGGTAAACACATTTCGAAACAAAAGCTAACACAAACTTCAATTTTCGAGTTAGGAAAAATTGCTAAAACATTAAAGAAACATAGCTATTGTACGAATATCACACGTTAAATAGTAACAGATTTCCTTCCGTTTTAGGGTATAGCATGGTACACGAGCGGAGAAGTACGGCTTAACTATCGACACGTTATATAACTTGCCTGAAAAAAAAAAATAGAATTTTACTCACCATTACGCAGATTGGGAAACAGTGAGTCTGAACAATCTAAACCCGTAGGTGTCAGTTATGTGATACGCTCTCACGGATGTCCATGTTCTGTATCTTATTCACGAAAATGTTCTGTATCTTTTTCGAAAACTGAATGGTGCTATACTCACTTTTAGAACAGTAGCTATTGTAAGTGGTTGGTCAACATGATAATTAGTCTAATTTGCTTATTTTCATTCGCTTATGACACACGGCGTTGTGTTCTGACGGAACTGTTCCTATTCACAAAAGGCATTTTTGGCTCAGAAACTAGCAGTTCGAGCAGTACATGGTGTACGTTTAAAATCCTCTTGATTCCTGTTCAGGAGTCTGTGAATTCTGACATTGACCTGTTGATATATAATTTGTTTCATGTTCTTTGTTATTAACAATATGACCTTGTTTCCAAAAATTACCAGTTTCACTCATTTTAAAACCGGGCATAAATCCAATCTGTCTTTTGACTGACCTCCTAGAATCTTGTGCAGAAAGGGTACACCATTCTGCTACATCCATTTTCAGTGGGATACCACAGGATTTAAAAATTTTGGCAGCACTACTCGCACTTTTAAGTCTAAATTAAAGATTTTTTTTCACAGGTGACCCTTATTCTGTTTGGGAGTTTCTGGAAAAAATTCAAGCAAATTCCTGGCTATATTGTTGATTACACTCCTATTTTATAGTCAGCAGCTTGTCGTCTGCATAACATTTATGTAAACTTTATTTTATTTGCTAGCTGAGAAACCCTGATGTTTTCTGGGTATCTTTTTCACAACTGCGTCCGAGTTTTCATATGTGTGGTATTTATTTTTTAATTGTGAAGCTTCTTTGTACACAATGTCTGAAATTATGTAATTGAGGAAGTGAACGAAGAGCTTATTTGCTTTACTAACATGGCAGCTAACCACAGAGTTGACTCTCCGAATAGCATCTGACACTAAGGTCCATGCCGAAAACGCGCAGCGTCTGGCTTTGATTGTACCTTATGATCCTGGTATAACAAAAGCTCACTAGGAATTGTACACGTTTAAAGCGAAATGGTAAATTTTTGGGATAAGTGGGACTTGGAGCATAAAAACTTAATTGCCTGTGCTACCACCCATCGAAATGACCGCTTCTATGGTATTAGGCTGGAGAAAAGTAACTTTAAACCTGTGTGAGTGAAGGATCCTGAGAAGCGAGGTAATGCGTGATGCAATCGATCAGAGTTCCGTTGTGGCTCACTTTCGGAAGCAGTTTCCAAAGAGCAAGTTAAAACCTGATGTTCTCAAGCTGCAGCAAATGTCACGTCAGATCTTCATTGGATTCTTGAGAACGTATAGTCTTCAGTGTTTTAGCCTTTCTGGTGTATTCAGAAAGACTCGACCGTCTTCTAGGAATTTTTATTCATAAACAAAATGAAAGCAAGATGCAATAAGTAGTCACCCAAATCAAAAAGCAAACTTAATAAATTCGTTTTTCCTAGCAAAGAATGCAAATAAAGCGTATCAAGAGAAGTGAAGTAACATCCTTAAATTTTTAATATGCAAAGCGAAACCGATAAATATATATATGTTAGCCAAATAAATTCAACGTTAGTTAGTATTTGTAAAGATGAGATTGTGGCGCTTAATATTGTCACTGACGTAACCTTCCGAAAATACTTGCGTTCTGGAAGAGTATAAATAAAACCTATCTCAATGAACAAAGCAATTGCGTCAAATTTTTGATACACAAATCAAAAGCAGTAAATCTATCCTAGACAACTAAATACGTTGTTAGTTTGTATTTGTGAAGAAAAGATTGCGGTGCATAAATCCGTCACTGACGTAACCTTCCGAAAATACATCTATATCAGCCCCATCTATGGGTCCTTTGGTATGCTATGAAACTAACAGCATTATCTAGATTGATTATCTGGTGTACTAAGTCCTGATGACTAAACATACGAACTACTAAGTGAGCTCAGGAGTTTAGATAAACCTTTAAATTACGATATCTATTCTTCCTTGTTCCGATTTTGATTAAACGTAGCCTATATCTTATCCCAGGATACGGTCAAGTTACTCACGAAAATCCGTACGGTAGTTTTGGAGATTAGCTGGTCGAAACACACAGATAAAAATTTAAATTACATCTTTATTCTTCGTGATCCGATTTTGCTCAAATAAAGCTTATATGTTGCCCCAAGCTACGTTCAAGTTACCTGTGAAGGCTCTATGAAAAGTCGTCTAATAGTTCTGGAGATTAGTGTATTTAAACAGATAAACAGGTAGAAACGACGGCTTTTCAGGTTTCTTATTAATATAGACATAGAGTATTAACTTTCCTGATGTACTCGTAATTTCATGAACTGATTCGTACCTTGAGGATGAGACAGGCTGCTCAGTTGCATGCTACAGAACTAGAAGCATTAATAAATAACCAAAAATAAACTGAAAAATTAAATCACTTTTCATTTCAATTACACAATTGCACGTATTTCGCTAATTTTCTAGATTTTAACGAAGTCACTTTGTGATAAAACCGTACACGAAAGGTTGATGGTTCAAAATGGCTCTGAGCAATATGGGACTCAACTGCTGAGGTCATTAGTCCCCTAGAACTTAGAACTAGTTAAACCTAACTAACCTAAGGACATCAAACACATCCATGCCCGAGGCAGGATTCGAACCCGCGACCGTAGCGGTCTCGTGGTTCCAGACTGCAGCGCCAGAACCGCGCGGCCACTTCGGCCGGCACGAAAGGTTGTTGTCACTCTTAGATACAGTTCACAAAACAACACAATAACTAACTGTTTCCTTAACAAAGAATATTCTAAAAATATCGATGACTCGATGTCACAAAAGCATCATAACTATATAGAACATAGGCCTTTCTTACGGTGTGTTTCTCAAATATTTACAGACATACATATATTTTATATTGTTACGTAAAATTCACAGCTTCAGCTCTGTTTATTTTTTCCAGTTAAGGAAATTTTAATGAAGATCAGTCCAGATTATCGCCTTGCATAAGGACCTCGCAAATCCTTTACGAAGATACCCACGTGATAACATAAGTGCGATGATCATGAATGCTGTGTAACATACCGCACTCCCGCCTACGCCTCGCGTGTAATCCTAAATTAATGCTGTACCTTGGCTGCAGAAACCAGAAGGCGAGCGTGGATTGCCGACAGCAGTGCTGCACCACGGTTATTAGCAGGCATGCAGGGATCAGGGAATGGGAGCGCAGCGCACGTAATTAGGAGGACGTGCGTTTTCCATTATGTGCGGATTACCGGTCGCTTAGTCCCTTTGCCGCCGCTGATTTATTAATGACCTGGGGCAGGCCGGAAGCCTTCGCTTCCGGTGCGCAAAAATTGTGTGATGAATACTGCATGATGCGCTCCCGTACTAACCGCTCCGAACGAAATTCTCTTTGCACTATGTTCTGAAACTCCACATGTTGTTGGTACGCTCTGCATCTATACGTGACATTCCATCATAGAATAGCGCTTTAGGGAACGTAGTTATATGGTTAATTGGTTAATTAAGAGTAAAGAAATTTCATGAGGCTACAGTTACATATTTTTCGTTTTACTAGCCCATGATATATATCGAAGCTTCTAGCCTCATCATCGGATGTACCTGTTTACTGCAAAACATAAAAACGGTGAAGTAAGGCGATACGAAGTACACGTTGCTGTTTTTGTTGTTGTGGTCTTCAGTACGAAAATTGATTTGATGCAGCTCTCCGCTGCTAGTCTATCCTCAGCCGGTCTGTTCATCTATGAATAATTCCAGCAACGCACAGCAATTTGAACATGCTTGTGGTGTTCATCGCTCAGTCTCGTCCTACAATTTTTATCCCATAGATTTCCCTCCATTACGAAATTTATGATTCCTCCTTGTCTCAGGGTCCGACCTATCTTTTTTCTCCAGTTCGATTCAGTAACTCCTCATTGATTACTCGACCTACCCATGTAATCTTCAGCATTCTTATGTAGCGTCACATTTGAAAATCTTCTATTCCCTTCTTTTGTGAACCGCTTCTCGTCTGTACAAGGGTGCATTCCGGACAAATACATTAAGAAAAGACATCATAGTATTTAAATTTACATTAGATCTTAAAACATTTCTCTTTTACACAGTCTACATTTCGTATCCTCTCCGCTTCGGCCATCGTCAGTTATTTTGCTACTCACATAGCAAAACACATCAAAACCTCTCATTACGTAACATTCGTCTCTAAAGCTCCCCTGAATGAATTTACTACATCTCACTAACATTTGCTTACTTTTGTTAGCGCCCTTTCAAGGTACCTTGCCTTTCGCTCAGCTGCTTTTCCAAGTCCTTTGCTGCATCTGACATACTTAAATAATTTTTATTTCTTTCTACATTGAGTTTAATTCCCTTTCGAAATCTCCCCCTTTTGCTTATATGCTGTGCAAGTGCTAAGAAATTCCTTGATCTGCTCCGGCAGTTTGAGTCATTAACGGTCGTTGCATCAGTATCAAGAGTGTACATAAATTCCGTATTCCTATAGTAACTGATAAACCATTTCTACATAGTGATGTTGGATAATTTACGGTTTTGAGAATAATATGGTGTTGACATTTTTTTATGGACTTGAGATTACATGTCATTCTCCCACCCATATCATTAAGCACTTTAAAAACAAGGGGCAATCAAAAAGTTTACGTTTGAATGTGTTGCTGCAGCATATAGGCAACGTAGCGCGACTCCGACTGCGGTGCATAAGCACCGACATGTAGGAAAGGCTTTAGAGTGGCACTCGTGTCTTTCCGACACGCGTGCAATATATGAGGAAACATGAACTATGGCCATGCTATTATCAAACGCGCTCATACAGGACCAACGTGCTGTTATTCGTTTCTTGGCTGCCGAAGGACAAATACCGCTAGATATCCATCGAAGAATGAACAATGTGTACGGGGCAGCATGTATGTTGAATACCAATGTTGTGGTGCGCCAGAGTATTGTGCTGCTTCAAGATAAAGCACGTCCTCATAGGTTCAAATGGCTCTGAGCACTATGGGACTTAACATCTGTGGTCATCAGTCCCCTAGAACTTAGAACTACTTAAACCTAACTAACCTAAGGACATCACACACATCCATGCCTGAGGCAGGATTCGAACCTGTGACCGTAGCAGTCGCGCGGTTCCGGGCTGCGCGCCTAGAACCGCTAGACCACCGCGGCCGGCCGTCCTCATAGGCCTACTGCAAATGTCGTAACGCACAAGTTACCCGAACTGACGTGGGAGACGCTCTGAGCCGTGGCGTCGTTATGCTGTCTTTGGTTCCTCTGACTGGCTGGCGTCTCTGTAGGAGTAGCGAATGCCTGACTGATTCGCTCTATTTATCACTGTTTTGCGAGTGAGGAAAAGGTGGGACCCTTGCCGCAGTTGTAGTGGGCAGGGGGGGGGGCCTTAGGGGGTGTTGATACGAGGGGTCAGTCTATTGATATGGTGGTCGTTGGGGCCTCTTGCTGTATTCTGAGTCGCATGCACGATAGCACCCATTATGTCTGATCTCTGGATTTTGGAGAGAGAGTACACCGGCGATTTGCCTTCTCGAATGTTCTCGCTGTGTACGGTTTGGATGTTGACGGCCGGAATAGTGCTGTGAATGATGGCATATGGAATAATAAGGAAGTTATGGGGCGTGTTGCGTTATTCCCTTAGCGAGCCTCGCCAGTGAAGTTTGAAAGATGAGGTTTTGTGGCAAATTACTCTAACCTATTTGTAACTCCTTGTGTAACTTTGCCGATTTGCTTAATTATTTCTATTTATATGTGTATAAGAAGTGTTGTACGGGCAGTTAGTGTGTTAGAACATCCGATTTAATCTCGGGGTTATGTAAAAGTTTACCCATATGCGCCACTAATTGAAGTGTTGAATTAGTTTTGAACTGTTCTTCTCCGATTCTGCCAGCCGTACTTGATGAGCACTGGTGTTTCCATTTTTGCTTCCTTAGGTTTACCCCATTCTTTACCTGTTTTGAGTTTTGAGCAATGTTAAATCAGCTGTTGATGTCTTAAACTAATTTTCCTTTAATTTTTTTGGATGGGTTTAAATCATGAGAGTCTGGAACCTCAATCTTATCTGTAAATGTTAAGCAAAAGGCAGAGCCAGCTGGGTAAGCTTGTATCTATTATTCTATAGTTTCAAATGAACATTCGACGTCTGTTGGTATATCTGCTGTTGTTTGTCACAAATGTCTTGTCCTTTTCATATTAGCAGTTTTAATACAGTAACTGAAATTTCTGCTGATAATTAAGAGATTTAAGGCTTATTCACTTAACTTAGAGTTAAGTAACGGCTTAGCGAAAGTTGCATTTCTTTAAGGGGTTGAGTAAGTCTTGAAAGACCTGAACACCTTATTTCTGTGGCTCTTGACTTTATATCTGTTGGTCCATTAAGGCCAGGGGACATCGGCTGGTACGCACTTCTCAATGTCAATAATCTTTACCAACAGCCGTACACTTTAAGATATTTTATTTCATTCTAGAAGCAACCAGCTTCGGCCATTCATTTTGCCATCTTCAGGCCCATGAACAGTAAAAGAGTATACATGTAGTAATATAAGGGTGTATAAATCAAGTTTACAGGAAGTGACAGGTAAATACAACACCGCTTAAGCTTAAAAGTGATGAAAGTATTGGCGTTAAGTCAAATCTATGTGTACATCCGGCACAATAGACTAAACGCGTGTACGTATATGTTAGTCGTAAAACTATTTAACATCACAGATTTACAAGGGAACATGTAAATTCAGTTAAAAGATCAGCACTAGACAGTGTACAATGAAGAGCACCGAAGAAACGAAGCTCGTCATTTTTTCTTGTAATAAAATCCCATAAAATTCTTTTAGGTGAGGAACCGCCTAGTATATATGAGTACCAATCTTCATTTGAAGTAAAATGTCACACAGTAAGCTATGAAATACAATAGTTTACCTATTTACAACCTAGACAACATCACGAATGGTAAGACAAGTAGTTGTCCTAGCATCAAAAATAACTTGACACAAAACTCAACGGCAGTCGACGTATTAAGAGAAAATAGCATGCATAGCGAACACTAAGAATATCCACAAATATCTTGTGGCCTAGGTTATACACTAAATCGAAATAAAAGATGTGGTATGGTTTCCTTTATGTCACTTAACAGGTCGGCATTACCGCAGTGAAACAAATCAACAAGAGAGTCACATCCTACTTAAGCAAGGCGAGTCCTCTAAGTTCACAACCGACAACTTTATACAATTTCACTAGAAATATAAGGCACTATCTAACATGACCTATCTATAGATGAAAGACCATCTAAATATTAAAATATAGCAAGTTGTGTTGCGATAGGGAATGTGTGTATGGATAAAAAAGGCAAATGATTGTGCGAAGACCACCATATTGTCGATGTTGAAGCTCATAAATCGAGTATCATAATCTATCTCCATGAACACCAAAACTCATCTCTAGCAAGAACATCATGACATTTTCCATAATCTGTATGAGGAAATAACGAGAACATTGACACTGATAAGCTAACCGGGTCCTAATCATACTCATCAGGTGTAATCAGGACATACCGAATCTCCACAGGTGTATTGGGGAGTATGTCAATTTGGGTCTAAAAAGCAACTGGTAGCTGACAATAGGTAACATTAGTTCCCATTATAAGGAAGCATTTAATGCTTCATTGTCCTAAGTATAAAAGTAGCGTATAAGATACCAATACACCGAAAACATGGTCACTAATAAACATATGATGGCTACCAAGGGAGTAGAATGCTATAAAGCGGATACAAAGAGTTGCAGAAAACAAGATCTACGAGCTCATATGAAGGCGACGTACAGTAAGCGTCAGGTAAACAATCAATGCGGTATAGTAAGGTTGAATATTGTGGTTTTATTTAAGATTCTGATTGTTGACATGTTGTGACGTAAATTGTAATCTTTTAGGAAAATTGATATGCTCAGCTCGGGTTCATCCTTCCAAGTGTCCTATCCTTTGGTCATCCTATGTTTGGACAGTTCACTCTCCCCGTGCGATTATAACGTCTTCGGTCCCTTAAAAAAAGGCGTTGAAGGGACGACGATTTCTGTCGAAGGAGGATAAGCAACAGTCAGTTACGGACTTCTTCACGATGCACGACACAATGTTTTACCAAACGGGTACCTTCAACCTGTTACGTCGGTGGAATGATTGCCTCAATGTTGACGGCGATTTTGCCTGACTAGCATACTGATTCTGTACTGTACAGTCTACAACTGAATTTCTTTGATCGCCCTTAATAATAACTATTTTATACATTCTAGTAATGGTCTCACATTTTCCTGTGAAAATATTTTTAGGATATGTACAAAATACCTAATTATGACCATTCGGGTCATGTAGTGTAGAACCGAAGCAGGTTTGCTCCTATCACGCATGTCTTCAGTGAAAGGAGCCACCTAAAAATGCAGTGTCTCTGAGGCGTAATACAGTGTGGTAAACAGGGTTGTCTGCTCTTCATTACAGGGGATTATTTGGTAGAAGTCTCCAACTTCTTAGTAGTATACCCTCATGCTGACTTCTTGAGTTTGTTAGGAGTGACTTTTACGTATTTCTTCCATTAATTAAAGAATGTAACCGTGTTTTATAACATAAGAGCTGATCAAAAAGATTCCGTTCGGAGGCTGTACAATCCAGAATCCGTATGCTACTTGGGCAAAATAGATGTCAACACTGAGGCAATTATGCCACCAATACACCAGGCTGAAGATAATCGTTTGGTAAAACATCGTGTCGTTCACGGTGAAGAAGTCCGTAACTGCCTGCTGCACATCCTCGTCCGACTGGAATCTTCATCCCTTGAAAGTCTTTTAAAGGACCGAAGGCGTGTTTCTCGCACGAGGAGAGATCAGGACGCCGCCCGGGATACCCGAGTGGTCTGAGCGCCTTTCCCCGGTTCGCACGGCTCCCCCCCCCCCCCCCCGCCCCCCCCCCCCTCGGAGGTTCGAGTCCTCCCTCTGGCATGGGTGTGCGTGTGTTGTCTTCAGCGTAAGTTAGGTTAAGTTAGATTAAGTATTGTGTAAGCCTATGGACCGACGACCTCAGCAGTTTGGTCCCATAGGAATTTACCAAAAATTTCAAAATTGATAGATCGGCACCACTGGGCGCGTGCTCGAGCGTCTCCCACTTTAGTTAGCGTAACTTCTGCGTTACAATATTTGCCTTAGGCCTATGGAGGCGTGTGTTATCTTGAATCAGCAGCACTCTTTGGCGCACCATTGAACAACAATGGTTTTCGACAGGCATGCTGTCCTATACACATTGTTCATTCACCGATGGCTGTCTACCGGCGTTTGTCTTTCGGCAGCCAAGGAAAGAATAGCAATACGTTGCTTATGATAGGACTCACTGGTAATAATGTCACCATACTTCACCTTTCCCCATTTATCTCACGTGTGTCGGAAAGAAACAAATATCACTCGAATCCCTCGCCTGCTTGTCGGTACTTACACACTCGACTCAGAGTCGCGTTACGTTGCAAGTACGCTGCAACAACGGCCTCAGACGCAACTTATTAATGGCCTTTTATAAAATCAGCTTGAACGTATCACGTTCTCAAATGCATGTAAAACCACTTGTTGAAAGTGATGGACGCGTACAAAATACAAAATTGCTTCGTTTAAACTATCGCGGAAGTACTGGAGCTTGCAAAATGTCTAACACACTGATCTCGCAACTGCAAAGAAATCTCGCTATGGTAGCCACTGATGAAACACAAGTTCATCCTGTTTTATCTACAGGCTGCTGCCAAAATTCAGCATGATCTGTGTGGTCGTTTGTTAGTAAGAGTATTGCTCGTAATATTTACAAAAACTGGATAAAAAAAAGCTGGTTGAAGGTGACCCGCTGCCTCGGAGCTGTCGTAGCGTCTGGCAGTCCTGTCATAGCCGCCTCCACGACCCACGTTTTCTCAGCGCCGTTCGGTGCGCGAGACAAATCACGCGATTTACTACTCCGTAGACTTCCTCCGGGACGTTTGTCGGCGGCCTTGGGTAAGTTTTATGCACTCCCCTATCAAGTGTAAGGACTGTGTCAGAACTCTCCATTACATAAAACAATATATCCACCTTAACGCTATTCTTTGCATTGTGTAAGCACTCAGATATCGATAGTAACAATCTGAGGGCGAAACATGGGACCGCGATTCTAAGCTTTGTTGTGGGACGAGGTCTGTCTGCGAGAGTGGAAGTAGTAGTGTCGGTCGAGAGCTCGGAGACAGAAGACGTGTCACACTGCCCTCACGTCGGTGATGGCAGATCTTACCACACTCAAGGCCTGAGTTCATTTATACAGCCAGGAGAGATTCAGATGGCTTAACTACGCTTGAAGATGGAATTCAAGGTAAAATTCGCAAGCATAGCGCAAAAGCAATTGCGGGGTTAGGCTCGTGATTGTTAGTCCGAGTTTGCAATAATCCCATGTTTTGGTTGTCCGTTAAAGAAGCCTCCTTATCCTCCAAATAATAATAATTATTGTCCACATCTAAATAATATGCTGTAGTTACTAAATGTTAATGTAACCTTGAAACTGAAACAATTTCTGAATCTGGCACTCAGCCGTTACTGACATATCTGTCATTGTCATTATTAATACTTGTCCATGATGATTGTGAAATTTGAAACAGACTTAATTAATGAAATCTCTTCTCAAAAGTTATTTAGAAGTTAACAGGAACCAAGCAAACTCCTTTTTATCAAATTCATTCTTAGTAACAATAGGCTGTAGCCGCTGCTGCTGCATGGTGCTGCGAATTTTTGTTAACCACATGGAAAAAGGCAGTCATCTAAAGAGGTGAGTGCAAAACTTAGGGCCCAAACGGAGACACTGACGCACCACTACATGTCATGTACTCTAATTCAGTAAATTCCGTTGCACAAGTCACAGTCTGTATTACTTGAAAATTCTTGTTAAAAAATGCAGTTAGATAGTCTAGGTATTCATTGTTACAGGTTAATTTGTTCCTGTTGTTTTTCATATTGAAATACACAGTCAGACATCCAAATATTAGTTTTAATTTTTTTTTGTGACGATCTGTTGAAGGCTTAAATGACAGTGAAATTGACACTCACACAACATGCACACAATGTTATGCAGGGTAGATTTCGATTACTGACAGTTCAGGCTGCTTATCGAGTCCATTTTTACTGACGAACATAGGCAATATTTAATGCAGTTACGTTACGTATTGGTTGCATATACGTTACTCAAGGCAAATAAGGATCGCCAGCCTCGCTTTGATCCACGAGACGGCTAAACAGTGCCGTTCACTAGAGTCATAAAATTACCACAGGCTACCTCAGACTGTCACAGGTAAACAATTAAGCATAGGCTACAGCAGTTCCCGCAGTTCCCCTAGTAGCTAGTGAGTTAAGGTCCTACCTGCGTTAGGCGTGTTGCATACCTGTCGGGAGTTACCTCACAACGATCGCTTTCTTTGTGTATGCGATCAGTGTCTGATAACATTGGCCTAGAAACCCAATGTGTTGCACCGTCTAGAAACTCAGTGAGGATGTATAAAGGTCCGCGCAGCCTACGGAACATTTTTGTTCCTCGTACTTAGTTATCCTCCTTAACAGTAAATATTACTTATAGCAAAATTGAAATTGTCAGTATTTAATTCAGGTTTTATTCGAAAATTTTTGATTTTTAAAATGAAATAGAGGGTTATTGCAGCAAAAATGGAAAAAGAAAACAATACAGATGTATCATATAGCGCTAAAAATGCCATTTCCTAAAAAAGATAGCCGTGCGGGGTAGCCGCGAGGTCCTAGGCGCCTTGCCACTGTTCGCGCGGCTGCCCCCGTCGGAGGTTCGAGTCCTCCCTGGGGCATGGGTGTGTATGCTGTCATTAGCGTCAGTTAGTTTAGGTTAGATTAAGTAGTGTGGAAGCCTAGAGACCGATGACCTCAGCAATTTGCCCCATAGGAACTTACCACCAGCATCACCACCACTGCCTAAAAAGATATAATTAAGAAAAAACTGCACAGAAAAAATGAATCAAACATCAGTTCAATACTTCTTCGAACTGTTCTCCAGCCTGGAAATAAAGGGCGGAGTTTTCCTAATTAGGCTGAGGTGGCACGGCTCTACAAGACTGTTTTGTAAGATGAAAAGCAGACAATAAAAGATGTCAGCTCCCAGTTTCTTTCTTATACATTAATTTATGTTTCTTTCCCTGCCATAACTACCAGTACTACCGTTTACTGAGTCATTTATGTACTTCACCAAAACTACCGATCCGTAGTAGTTTTGGAAGAGTGCAACTCTACCCTATAGCAACGCGACTACTTTCAAAAAAGTCCGAAATCTGATCACTCAGTTGGGCAACGAAGAGAGGTGGCCTTCACTAATTGGTTTCTATACTGTCCTCTGTAAACAAGACAGGAACACAATCTAAAGACAGATAGGTTACAAGGACATATATAACAAACTTCAAATTTGAATCTGAATGAAGCGCAATCACTTATCTTCTAATCACCCTCACCACGTCCGCTTTGTTCGTTAGACCACACCTCCTGCTAACTACTTGCTCCACACCCGGTCAGGCAGTCTCCACTTTTGGGCTAATCAGCCTCCAAAGCGGAAGGTAGCCACTACGACTAGCCATTTCCTGTTGACGCTCAAAGTACTGCTGTAAGGAGATGCTACCTGCCAGCACGTTCCGTAATCTGTTCCCAAAGAAACGCTAGAAATCCGGTGGAAATCATTCGCCTTTCAGAACAGACTTGTCGGGCCGTACCAACTCATCTTAGTCTGATTGGGAGAACTCCGCCCTTTATTGCCAGGCTGGAGAATAGTCACAGCTCGCGGAGACCGGAAAACCAACGCTCTTGCGGCATTCAGATTGCCCTTTTCTCATATGATATCCTGCGAACTATGGATGAAGGTCAACAGGCAGATTAGATATTTCTGGTTTTCCGAAAACCATGTGACAGCTTTCCCCAGTGCAAACTGTTAACGAAGGTACGAGCATACGGAATAGGTTCCCAGACATGTGAGTGGCTCGAAGACTTCTTAGGTAACAGAACCCTGTACGTTGTCCTCGACGGCGATTGTTCATAAGAGACAAAGGCATCGTTAGGAGTGCCCAGGAAACTGCCAAAGGATCGCTATTATTTTGCTGTATACCTAAATTATGTGGTGGACAGGGTGAGCAGAAGTCTGCTGCCGTTTACTGACGCTATCGTGTACGGGGAGGTGTCGTCGTTGAGTGACTGTAGGAGAATACAAGATGGACAACATTTCTAGTTGGTGTGATGAATGGCAGCTATCTCTAAATGCAATGTAGATCAGTACAACAAACAAGCCCATAATGCTCGAATGCAGCATTAGTAGCATGCTGCTTGATATATTCGCTTAGATTAAATACCTATGCATAACGTTGCAAACAAATATGAAATGGACCGAGCATGTAAGGAATGTAGTGCGAAGGACGAATGGTCGACTTCGTTTATTGAGTGAGTTTTAGGAAAGGGTGATTCATCTGTACCCATTCTTGAGTACTGCATGAGTTTTTGGGATCCGCGCCATATCAGATTAAAGGAAGGCATCGATTTCTTAAAGGTAGCTTCGAACACCACGCAAGTATTACGGAGATCCTTCGGGAAATGAAATGAGAATCCCTGGCGGGAAGGCGACTTCTTTTCGATTAGCTCATTTGAGAAAATTTAGAGAACCGGTAGTTGAAAGTGACTGCAGAACGATTCTACTGCCGCAACAAACATTTCACGAAAGGAGCACGATGATAAGAGAAATTAGCACCCTTACGGAGGCATGTAGACTGTAATTTTTCCCTCGTTCTATTTGCGAGTTAAATAAGGAAGGAAATCACTAGTAGTGGAACAGGGTACCCTCCATCTCGATGGCTTGTGGAGTTTGTACGTAGACGCAGAAGAGGGACCAGCGTTTGACAACGGGCACTGCGGCAAGTGCCTCAGACTCGTGTCCGTAAACAACTGCAAATTCCGTTGTTAACATGCTTAGGGCTAGTGAAAAGCCTAGAAGATTTATCTAAAATATCTCTGAGCCACTGATGTGCTTACAGACTTTTCGTGTTTTACATGCTGTCACTGACCTTGTGATTGACGACAGCACAAGGTGATGGATGCAAGTCAGCACTTACGGTACAAGACCGGCCTGGTGCCCTGTGGGAGTAATGTACGCCGTGTGTCTAAATGAGACAAGTGTCTGGCGCAGTTATTAGACCGGTTACTGCTGCTAGAATGGCGGGTTATCAAGATTTAAGTGAGTTTGAACGTGATGTTATAGCCGGTGCACGAGCGGTGGGACATAGCATCTTCGAGGTGCCGATGAAGCTGAGATTTTCCCGTACGACCAGTTCACGAGTGTACCGTGAATATAAGGAATCCAGTAAAACATCAAATCTCCCACATCTCTGCGGCCGGAAAAAGAGCCTGCAAGAACGGGACCAAGAACGACTGAAGAGAATATTTCAATCCGACAGAAATGCAGCCCTTCCGCAGATTGCTGCAGATTTCAATGCTGGGCCGCCAACAAGTGTCAGCGAGCGAACCATTTAACGAAACATCATCGATACAGGCTTTCGGAGGCGAAAGCCCACTCGTGTACCATTGATGACTGCACGGCACAAAGCTTTACGTCTCTCCTGGGCCCGTCAACATCGACATTGGACTGTTGATGACTGGAAACGTGTTGCCTGGTCGGACGAGTCTCATTTCAAATTGTATCGAGCAGATGGACGTGTACGGATATGGAGACAACTTCATGAATCCATGGACCCTGCATGTCATCAGGGGACTGTTGAAGCTGGAGGAGGCTCTGTAATGCTGTGGGGCATGTACAGTTGGAATGATATGGGAACCCTGATAGATGTAGATACGACTCTGATAGGTGACACATTCGTAAGCATCCTGTCTGATCACCTGCATCCATTCATATCCATTGTGCATTCCGACGGACGTGAGCAATTCCAGCAAGGCAATGCGTTACCCCACACGTCCAGATCGGCTGCAGGAACACTGTTCTGAGTTTAAACACTTCCGCTGGCCACCAAACTCCTCAGCCATGAATATTATGGAGCATATCTGGGATACCTTGTAACGTGCTGTTCAGAAGAGATCTCCACCCCCTCGTACTGTTTTGATTTATGAACAGCCCTGCATGATTCATGGTGTCAGTTCCCTCCAGCACTACTTCAGACATTAGCCGAGTCCATGCCACGTCGTGTTGCGGCACTTCTGCGTTCTCGCGGGAGCCTTACACGATAACTGTCAGGTGTGCCACTTTCTTTGGCTCTTCCGTGTATAACCAGAATACTGTCTTACATACACGGCCACTGAGTGCTCTTGCTTTGTCCAGCGCGAAAACTTAGGTCTTTACACGCGCTGTTAATTCTATGAAGAAAGATGATTGCAGTATATATTGTGGTTTGTCGGGAACAGTAACTCTGTTGCATTAACTACACACCTATTGTCACGTCATGTAAGGGTTCTTGATGTAAAGGGTGAGTGTTTTCATGAGTGTAACGTAGAATGTTCTGCGAGTTAACGTATTGTAGGCAACTTTCATCGCAAAGATGGAGCACTTTAGGAATAGCCTCTGGAGCTAGAGTTTGTTCAGGGTTTTGTAAGCAACTGCTACTAATATACCAGTGCGAAGTTTTAAGGGATTTGTTTCCAATGTCACTCAAGGCCGGAGCGTCATGCCGTGGTTACAGCCTCACTTACTGGGATATTGGTTCCCCCGTAACGGCGGAGACAGTGAAATACTCTGCCTTCCGTACACGACATGATAACACCACAAATTGTCACTGTAAGCACGAATGTTATATGTACGAATGTACGAACCAAACGTCTCGACTAGAAATCATATGCTGAAGCCCTTAAGAGGGAAAAATAATCGATGTGTGAGGCCATCTGTGGGAGCGTGGAGGGTTATATCACTGCGTAGAGATCGAGCACGGATGAAAACACGTGAGCAGTGGGAGCGACTGACAGCTCAGCACACGAAAACAGCACACTGCGCGAGGTGAAGGCTTTGTCCGGTAGAACTGCAGTGCCAGGCCTGTTACTGCCGGTAGGTAGGCACCTGTCTCAGTGATCTGTCCACATCACAATTAGCCCGTGCTTTCCGTGTCGCTTTTGTATTATTTCAATGTGATAAACAGCTCCTCTGCATCCATCTCGATGTACGCTGGCGGGAATACTAAACCATCAACTTCCTTCCTCTTTCCCTCCCCCGCTCCAACAAAAAAGTGGATGATTCAGTTTTACGTATAAGGTTGTCTGTATTGTTTATTTTAGTTTCATTATATTATTTCGTGTAACATGTTTCAGATACTGTAATCATTGAACCAGTACCGAAACAGAGTTCGTTGTCAATATACAGTTAATAAGGAAGTGTATTTATTGTTTCTGTTAACATAGCAGCGTCCAACATTTTTTTCTGAGAACCCCAAGACTACTGAAAATAAACAACAGCAATACTGAAGTTTCATGAACGTTTTCTCACAAGGTTTTGTACCAATCGGCGGCACGAACTAGCTAGTCCTCCTTTGCGTTCGAAGTAAAACAGGAGCGAGTGAACATCAAGATTTCCCTCTACTCGGCTGTGAAAGAATTAAGGCGAAATCTTATGCTTTGTGTGGAATGCCGATTATGCTCTTACTTAACAAACTGGACATTCTGCATACAACATTAAAATACACTTGGCGAGACTGTAGCATTGAGATTTCGTAAAACTGTTTTCTTGCCCTGTCGCTCGTACCTGCTGTAAAGAGCGTACTGTTGCTAAAGTGTTGCGGCTACTGGCCCGCTGTGAGAATGAATGTAATTGTAATCTCTGCGTCTCGCGTCTGTGTGGTGCACAGTGTTGCCTTCTAAAGAGGCTTAAGCACTGTAGAGGTCCCATTCCCACTATACTAGAAGCATTAAACATTAAGAAGGAGTTGGGATAGCTACGAGTCTACAAGACCTCAGGAAACTTTAGTTATTCCTGTAGAGCTTTTGTTTAAAATAGATCCATTCTTAACCATAATGTATCGCAGATTTTTGAACAGAGAACTTAAAATATGTACCGCCCTGTGTTCTGACTGCTGCAAACAGAGGGAGGTACCGCTGTAGTTAAGACTCGGGATTTCTATTCTGGATGAGAGAGTTCAGGTCCCTGTCCAGCCATCCCGGTTTATGTTTTCGGTACTTTCCATAAACAATTTCAGGGGAATGCAACGATAATTCTTACAGCAAGACCACCATCGGAATGTTACAAAAGGAGACTGAAAATTAACTGTACTAATAAGAGGCGGTTCGCAGCAGGGTCTACGAGGGAAGGATATAAGGAAAGTATTGTCTAGAAAAAAGAGCAGGATGGTGGAACATGTGTTACACATCAAAAAATAACTTGCTTGGGCCTTAGAAGGCAACGACTGTGGATGAAGGTAGAGGCTGCAATACATACAACGAATCATTGACGACATTGACTGTAAAAGCTGCTCTGAGACGAAGAGAGAGGAAGAAGTTGTGGCGGGCCGCAGCAGACCAGTGGGAAAAATGGAGACAAGAGTCCCGAAGTATAAAGCGGCGCCTAACAACATTGTGCTACTATCATTGTCATCTTCGTCGTTAACAGTGAATCTTCCGTCCTTTATCGTGTGTGTATCTTTAAATTTTGCTCACAAACTTCAATGCCTTTCACTTCAACAAAGGGGACCAGCTGTAATGACTAACCACTTAACTGATGAATACTGTGGATTAATCTGCTGTTCGAGCAGATCTATGTTTATTTACCTGGGAATAAAGTAGAATTTAAGACAGGCCTAAAGGACTTATTGGGGAGGGGGGGGGAGGGTTGGCCAGCTCCTCTCCTATTACAGTGACAAAGTCTTAGTTAAATTATTTAATTATTAATAATATCGAACAATCCGAATGTTATACAAAACCTATTTCTATCTGGTAAAGGTGCCAGACTCGCAAGGGATACTCTAGTATCGAACTAGTACGCACTAGGTTTTGTAAGGTGCCCCGTTCGTAGATGGGCTACACTTCTTGACCATTCTTCAAATGAGTCTCCGCCACGTGCCTTTCCTACTTTTAGTTTTATGTGACTGTTCCACTTTAGCTCACTGCCACGCACGGTCATAGATATTAAACATAGATATGACTACTTCCAGTGATTGTTTGGCAGTTGTGTTATCATACAGTAATGGGAATTTTGACCTGTTTATGCATTTGTTTATAATGAGGCTCATCTGCCAAACACTACACCCAACATCGATCCCTCTAAAGTCTTCCTACATTTTGCTACAGTATCTTGGTGCTTCTAGTTCTCTATTTACAACTGCATCATCTCTTTGGTATTGGTTTTTGATGCAGCAGTTAAATTTTAATTATAAGAACTTTCTCTTTTGTTAACAACAGCTGAGTGGAAGAAATTCTCTTTGTACAAAACTTACGTTCTTGTAGTATCGCATCATACATACAGTTTAATAATTTGATATTGGTGATGCCTTTTTGATGACTTGCGGTTGCGGCAGTCTTAACAATCATTGTATACGCTTCAGTTTAAGTTCACATGTATGGCATAAATTCCGTATTAATGCTTAATTGAAAATGTGTTTCTGGCTCTTGACTTATTTCACGTCCTTTAGAACCATTTTTCTTAGGATCTGTTGTAGAAACATTAGTATTTACTTATTATTCTGTAAATTAATATTATGTGCCGTGCTTTCATGAAATGTCCTATGTACGAGAGCGTCTCCTCATTACATCTCTTCGTAAAGAAATGTAGATCTATCTGTCTACCTACCTGTGTACATCTCTATCTTTTCATTCTCCAGCAAACTCAATGTATCTGTGCCTGAAGTTCCAATATATTACTCCACCCGCAATAAAACCGACTTCTGACGGTGAACCTGCTGATTTTCGGAAAAAAAACCGATCTTTACAAACTAAACTCAAGGTCTTCATGCACGTAAAAGTACATTTGGTGGATTGGGATAGTCAGATTGAGTTTTTGTACACTTTCACAAATGTTTATTTATATCAGCTAACGAAAATACTTTCGTATGGGTTATCCGTGTCTGTAGCTGTATTGAGAACTTCTCCTGGATGGTGAGTCATTCACCCATACAAAGAAAATTTCTGCTGTGCCCCAAGAAAGTATTTACAGTGTGCATAATTTACATAACCCGTTAACCTAATTATTTTCGACAATGACGCATTTATCTACGAAGAAATCTCATTCTGTAAAAAATTGCAGCAATGTCCAAAAATACGTCTCATGAGAGGATGGACACCTAGGGCTCATTGGAGGGAAACTTTAAGACTGAAATCTTCACAAAACGCGAAGTATCTGTGTAGAAGATCAAAAGACCACATCTGCAGTCTGTGGTATCACACATGTAGCTGGGTTCTGGAATGTAAATCATTTGAAAGTAAAGCCAATGGCGTACATCACTGACAGTGTGTGGGAAGCTGCCGTTCGTATACGAAAGATAACGGTGATAAAAGAATCCCTCGCGAAATCCTACTAGCAAATGACAAAAAGTAGTTTTCAAGATGTGATCAATAAATATTTCTCAACTCCCTCGGCATCTCTTCTGTATGGACTACGAAGGTAAAATTAGACAAATGGTGTCTCGGATGTAATTATCTATACGCAGCAGTTCTTCCCAGCAACTACCTTGAATGGAACAGGACAGGATGTATAATGCACAAAAGTATCCCTTTCCATACACTTAACAACATAAAATACAAATGAAACTGTGTAAGTTACATGTTGCCAGTGTTCACGTCGTTAACGATATTCTGTCACCTCGAGTGAAGCCGAAGATGCCTTAAGAAAATATGGTGTTATAACAAAGTTGCGTTTTATGCCGGTGTTTTCTTAAAGCGGTGATACTTTTCCTTATTACGTGAACTACCGTCTCCTAGATGCTCGTCAACAACTTATCTACGTGCCTACAAGAGATAAGTTTGGCGCCGCAGTCTGCTCCGCGTGGAGAGATCTGCTCTCAACGTACCAACATTGGAAAGAAAAAGTCGACTGACAAAGTCACAACAACGAACGAAATAAATAAAATGGACAAGGCTGAAGCTTTGCTCAATCAGGAGTCCTATTGAGCGGGGACAATGCAGGAACTTCCCTATGGTTAAAAATAGTCGCGTGTAAAGAACGCCGGGTCAAGTGCCTACCTGCCGCAGTAGCCCCTCTGGTATTGATCCTGGGGAGCAAGTGGCGCCTCTGCCGGCGGCTGCCGCAAACGCCTTCACCACGGCGGAGACGCGAAGACCGTGTTTCTCTGCGAACACGCGTTGCCAGCGCCTCGGCAAAGCCAGCGACACGAACTGCTTGCCGCGGGCGAACCTCATCTCACCGCACAACCCGAGGATCAGCTGCTTCACCAGCCAAGAGCTCGGTCTCTTACAGCGGGAAATCCTTTCGCGAAACATTACTGCAGCAATTGGCGACGCAATGCCACAGATGCTGCAACGCTATCGATAGCAGCACCTATCGATAGCTGCAGCGCGTCGCGCAAGAACGTCGAAAACCGCGCGAGAGCGGCGCGAGGTTTTGAAATGTAGCAACTGGAAATTTGTTTTCTACTCGTTTAGTTCAACACGTCTAGAATAATTTGAGGAGCTTCAATATTAGATGATCAAAATCAATCAGAATAGAACCTAATATCAACATTGGCACCCACTTACGACCTCTTAACATTAGATTTCGTATTTACAGATCCTTATTAACAGAACTGCTTACAAATGAGAAGGGAAAAGGCGAAACCTTATGTTGTCCGCAATGCTATTTCGTATTGCGACGCTTGTAACGTGAAGCTGCGCATTCGACTCTACAAGAACGTAAGTTCTGTACAAAGAGAATTTCTTCGACTCTGCTGTCGTTAACAAAAGAGAAAGTTCTTATAATTAATATTTACTTGCTGCATCAAAAACCAGTACCAAAGCGATGATGCAGTTGTATATATAGAACTAGAAGCACCAAAAAATTGTAGCAAAATGTAGGAAGACTTTAGAGGGTGTAGTGTTTGGCAGTTGAGCCTCATTATAAACAGATGCATAAACAGGTCAAAATTCACATTATTGTATGATAACACAACTGCCAAACAATCACTGGAAGTACTGACCTCTATGCTTAATATCTATGACTGTGCGTGGCAGTGAGTTAAAGTAGAACAGTCACATAAAACTAAAAGTAGGAAAGGCACTTGCCAGAGATTCATTTGAAGAATCAAGATGTGTAGCCCATCTACGAATGGGGCACCTTACAAAATCTAGTGCATACTGGTTCGATACTAGAGCATCCCTTGTGAGTCTGGCAGCATTACCAGATAGAAATAGGTAAAGGAAACAGACTATTCAAGAACAGCACATTTCGTGACAGGTTCAAGGTTCATGTAGTAATAGTGATAGCGTCGTGAGGATACTACAGTGGCAGACGCCACAAGAGAGTCGTTGTGCATCACGATTAGTTTACAGTTAAATTCCGAGAGCGTACTTTTCTCAAAGAGTCAATCAATGTATTGCTTCCTCCTATGTATGTCGCGCGAATAGACCATGAAGCTAAAATTAGAGCTCAACGCGAAAGCCCATCAACAATTGTTCTACTGGCGCTCCGTTCGCTGGGGCAACAGAAAAAGGGGGAAATGACAGCAGCATCCAGGTTACCCTCCGCCACTCGCGATGAGGTGGCTTGCGAAATAAAATGTAGATAGAGATTAATAGACAAAGTTGTATATTGGCTGTATTGCAGATCCTGATCTGTGTTTTTTAGTTTTTTAGTATTAGATGCGAAAGTGAAAGAACATGAAACGATAGTTGCTCTGATATTCTGCTTCGTAAGTCGCATTACTACTCTATTTGCTCTTCGATCTCCTGTTAACAGTTAATCGTTTCTTCTGGCGCATAACGTGAATTTATCTTCCGACATTGCTTTGGGTATATGAAAAAGCTACCAGTTTACATTGCGATTTGGATTTTGCATTAAGAGTTCCTATCTGCAACTGTTTCCTATCTGCAAGGTTAGTCAGGAAGTCAGTCATGCAGCAGTAGCCGACCGAGACACAAGCAGAAACAGGGAAGTAACCGATTTTGTGACTTTTACGAGTTTCTAACGAGGAGCGAATTTTATAATATCATCTGTGTGCTTTAATAGCTTAGCTTCTTGAGTTTTTGCGTGTTTATTTAATATATAATAGGCGCAGTTCTCGCGTTTTTGTGACATATTACATGTTCCTAATCAGGGGTGAATTATTCAGTTTCACCTGAGTGCTTCGGTAGTTAGGTTTCTGAATCTCTGCGTATTAATCTAACTTATCAGACACAGTTGCCGCGTTTTCGTCAGGGTCAACAGTAGAGTTGCGCAGCACGTGCCGATAGTCTGTTTATCTGCATAGTTTAGTTTTCCACGGTCTTTAGTATGGAGAGGGACTGCGATTGTTGCGTGAGGATGCGAGACCAGTTGGTGACACTTCGCTCTCAGCTTCAGGCTGTGATGTCTTCGGTTACACAGCTTAAAGCTGCAGTAGATGGGCACCACTGTTGTGGGCCGGCTATGGGGATCCAACGGACGTCCAGCACGTCAGAGTCCTCCGATCGGTTCTCACTGATGGCCAACCCAGTTACTGCTCGCACCGAGGTTGACCCTTCACCTGTGGTCGAGCAGGCAGACAGCGAAAGACTTTCCGGACGGCCGCACGTAAGGCCTCCCCGATTTGTCTGACAAACAGGTTCCAGGTGCTGTCTGTGGATGACACTGTTGCTGAGCCAGATGCTGTCCCGTGTCCTGTTTCAGAGGAAACCTCTCAGCCTGCAAGATACGGACAATCACATAGGGTGGGATAATTGATAGTTGGGAGCTCCAGCGTTAGGCGCGTTATGGGCCCCCTTAGGGATATGGCTGCCGAGAAGGGAAAGAAAACCAATGTGCACTCCGTGTGCCTACCGGGCAGAGTCATTCCAGATGTGGAACAGGTCCTCCCAGATGCCATGAAGAGCACAGGGTGCAGCCAGCTGCAGATGGTTGCTCACTTTCGTACCGAAGATGTGTGTCACTTTGGATCAGAAGAGATGCTCTCTGGTTTCCAGCGGCTAACAGAAGTGGTAAAGGCTGTCAGTCTTGCTGCAAGATGAAAGCAGAGCTGACAGTTTGCAGCACAGTCGACAGGACCGGTTGCGGACTTCTGGTACAGAGCCGCCTGGAGAGTCTGAATCAGAGGCTCAGACGGTTCTGCGACCGTGTAGACTGCAGATTACTCGACTAGCGCCAAAGGGTGGTTGGGTTTCGAATTCCGCTGAATATTGGGGGGGTCTAATATACGCAGGAGGCGGCTACACGTGTAGCAGGCGCTGTTTGACGTGGACCGGGCGGTGTTTTAGGTTAGAGGGTCTAGGGAAAACACAAGAAGGGCTTCAGTCACAAAGGGTGCAGGCCGAACACAGGAAGAACGTAGATACAAGAAACATCGGTATAACAGTTGTAAATTGTCGTAGCTGTGTTGGGAGCTACCAGTGATCCATGCGCGAATAGAAAGCACCGATGCTCAAATCGTTATATGCACTGAAAGCTGGCTAAAGCCGGAGGTAAGGTCAGCCGAAATTTTTGCGAAGAACCTAACGGTGTTCCGAAAGGATAGGCTAAACACGGTTGGCGGTGGCGTGTTTGTTGCTGTTATAAGTAGTTTATCTTGAGGCGAAATTGAAGTAGATAGTTCCTGTGGATTAGTATGGGCAGAGGTCATTGTTGGCAACCGGAATAAAATAATAATTGGATCATTTTACCGACCTCCCAATTCAGATGAGATAATTGCTGAAAGGGTCAAAGAAAACTTGAGTTTGATTTCAAACACGTGCTGCCAAAGCAATGTTACTAGACACAGCCTTCTGAAATGCCTTTACAAAAGAAGACGAAGTAAATATTCCAGAATTTGAGTCAAGAACAGCTGCCAACATGGGTAGCGAAGAAGCAAATATCCTCGGAGAAGTGAAGCAACTTAAATTATTAATAAAAGCAAGTCTTCTGGTCCAGATTGTATACCAATTAGGTTCCTTTCATAGTATGCTGATGCATTAGCTCCATTCTTCACAATCATATACAACCGTTCGCACGACGAAAGATCCGTACCCAAAGACTGGACTAATCCACTTAATTACAGGCCCATATCATTAACGTCGATATACAGCATGATTCTGGAACGTATATTGTGTTCGAACGTTATGAATTACCTCGAAGAAAGTGGCCTATTGATATACAGTCCACATGGATTTAAAAAACATCGTTCTTGTGAAACACTACTAGCTCTTTGCTAGTATGAAGTGCTGAGTGCTATTGACAGGGGATCTCAAATTGATTCAGACTTCTTGATTTCCGGAAGGCTTTTGACACTGTACCACACAAGCGGCTTGTTGTGAAATTGCGTGCTTATGGAATATCGTCTCAGTTATGTGACTGGATTTGTGATTTACTGTCAGAGAGGTCACAGTTCGTAGCAATTGACGGAAAGTCATCGAGTACAACAGAAGAGATTTCTGGCGTTCCCCAAGGTAGTGTTATAGGCCCTTTTCTGTTCCTTATGTATATAAACGATTTGGGAGACAATCTCAGCAGCCGTCGTAGGTTACTTTCAGATGACGCTGTTTTTAATCTGCTAATAAAGTTATCAGAAGATCAAAACAAAATGCAAAACGATTTAGAAGAGATATATGAATGACGCGAAAATTGGCAGTTCACCCTAAATAACGAAAGGAATTACAATTACGAACAAGTTAAATAGGCTAACCGAAGACTGCGCTTTATTGGCAGGACACGAAGAAAATGTAACAGATCTACTAAGGAGACTGCCTACACTATGTTTGTCCGTCCACTTTTAGAATACTGCTGCGCGGTGTGGGATCCTTACCAGATAGGACTGACGGAGTACATCGAAAAAGTTCAAAGAAGGGTAGTACATTTTGTATTATCCCGAAATATGGGAGAGAATGTCACTGAAATGATACGGGATTTGGGCTGGACATCATTAAAAGGAAGGTGTTTCTCGTTGCGACGGAATCTTCTCACGACATTCCAGTCACCAATTTCCTCCACCGAATGCGAAAATATTTTGTTGACGCTGACCTACATAGGGATAAACGATCAGCACGATAAAATAAGGGCAATCAGAGCTCGTACGGAAAGATGTAGGGGTTCGTTCTTTTCGCGCGCTATACGAGATTGGAATAATAGGAAATTGTGAAGGTGGTTCGATGAACCCTCTGCCAGGCACTTAAATGTGATTTGCAGAGTATCCATGTAGATGTAGACGTAGATATCGGTAAAAGTAGGTTCAGATCCACACATATTATAAGAATGTATGTAGGTATGTAATATGCATATGTGTACGTTCGTCTCCTTCTAAACTACTGGACTGATTTCAAGCATACTTGGTACACATGTCACTTAGTGTATGGAAAGAATCGATGTGGAGTTAAGAATCACCTATCTACCAAAGGCGTCGGGGTGGCGGTGAAAAAAAAGTGTGGCCTACTACGCATGAATAACTAGATTTTATTAATCCATTATTTGAGAATGAGAGCACTTAGTGACTCGCAAGGAACTTTACATATAATTTTAAATCCTTATGAAAATGAACCATGGACCTTGCCGTTGGTGAGGAGGCTTGCGTGCCTCAACGATACAGATAGCCGTACCGTAGGTGCAACCACAACGGAGGGGTATCTGTTGAGAGGCCAGACAAACGTGTGGTTCCTGAAGAGGGGCAGCAGCCTTTTCAATAGTTGCAGGGGCAACAGTCTGGATGATTGACTGATCTGGCCTTGTAACACTAACCAAAATGGCCTTGCTGTTCTGGTACTGCGAACGGTTGAAAGCAAGGGGAAACTACAGCCGTAATTTTTCCCGAGGGCATGCAGCTTTACTGTATGGATAAATGATGATGCCGTCCTCTTGGGTAAAATATTCCGGAGGTAAAATAGTCCCCCATTCGGATCTCCGGGCGGGGACTACT
Source organism: Schistocerca americana (assembly GCF_021461395.2). Lineage (NCBI taxonomy): Eukaryota > Metazoa > Arthropoda > Insecta > Orthoptera > Acrididae > Schistocerca > Schistocerca americana. The sequence goes on from NC_060119.1 coordinate 589,614,668, forward strand.
CAAGAGGACGTTGTTATCAGGAGAAAGAAAACTGGCGTTCTACGAATCGGAGTGTGGAATGTCAGATCCCTTAATCGGGCAGGTAGGTTAGAAAATTTAAAAAGGGAAATGGATAGGTTAAAGTTAGATATAGTGGGAATTAGTGAAGTTCGGTGGCAGGAGGAATAAGACTTCTGGTCAGGTGATTACAGGGTTATAAACACAAAATCAAATAGGGGTAATGCAGGAGTAGGTTTAATAATGAATAAAAAAATAGGTGTACGGGTAAGCTACTACAAACAGCATAGTGAACGCATTATTGTGGCCAAGATAGACACGAAGCCCACGCCTACTACAATAGTACAAGTTTATATGCCAACAAGCTCTGCAGATGACGAAGAAATTGAAGAAATGTATGATGAGATAAAAGAAATTATTCAGGTAGTGAAGGGAGGCGAAAATTTGATAGTCATGGGTGACTGGAATTCGTCAGTAGGAAAAAGGAGAGAAGGAAAAATAGTAGGTGAATGTGGATTGGGGTTAAGAAATGAAAGAGGAAGCCGCGTGGTAGAGTTTTGCACAGAGCATAACTTAATCATAGCTAATACTTGGTTTATGAATCATGAAAGAAGGTTGTATACATGGAAGAACCCTGGAGATGCTAAAAGGTATCAGATAGATTATATAATGGTAAAACAGAGATTTAGGAACCAGGTTTTAAATTGTAAGACATTTCCAGGGGCAGATGTGGACTCTGACCACAACCTATTGGTTATGAACTGCAGATGAAAACTGAAGAAACTGCAAAAACGTGGGAATTTAAGGAGATGGGACCTGGATAAACTGAAAGAACTAGAGATTGTGCAGAGTTTCAGGGAGAGCATAAGGGAACAATTGACAGGAATGGGGGAAAGAAATACAGTAGAAGAAGAATGGGTAGCTTTGAGGGATGAAATAGTGAAGACAGCAGAGGATCAAATAGGTAAAAAGACGAGGGCTAGTAGAAACCCTTGGGTAACAGAAGAAATATGAATTTAATTGATGAAAGGAGAAAATACAGAAACGCAGTAAATGAAGCAGGCAAAAAGGAATACAAACGTCTCAAAAATGATATCGACAGCAAGTGCAAAATGGCTAAGCAGAGATGGCTAGAGGACAAATGTAAGGATGTAGAGGCTTATCTCACTAGGGGTAAGATAGATACTGCCTACAGGAAAATTAAAGAGACCTTTGGAGAAAGGAGAACCACTTGCATAAATATCAAGAGTTTTGATGGAAACCCAGTTCTAAGCAAAGAAGGGAAAACAGAAAGGTGGAAGGAGTATATAGAGGGCCTATACAAGGGCGATATACTTGAGGACAATATTATGGAAATGGAAGAGGATGTAGATGAAGATGAAATGGTAGATATGACATTGCGTGAAGAGTTTGACAGAGCACTGAAAGACCTGAGTCGAAACAAGGCCCCCGGAGTAGACAACATCCCATTAGAACTACTGACAATCTTGGGAGAGCCAGTCCTGACAAAACTCTACTATCTGGTGAGCAAGATGTATGAGACAGGTGAAATATCCTCAGACTTCAAGAAGAATATAATAATTCCAATCCCAAAGAAAGCAGGTGTTGACAGATGTGATAATTGCCGAACTATCAGTTTAATAAGTCACGGATGCAAAATACTAACGCGAATTCTTTACAGACGAATGGAAAAACTGATTGAAGCCGACCTCGGGGAAGATCAGTTTGGATTCCGTAGAAATGTTGGAACACGTGAGGCAATACTGACCCTACGACTTATCTTAGAAGAAAGATTAAGGAATGGCAAACCTACGTCCTAGCATTTGTAGACTTACAGAAAGCTTTTGACAATGTTGACTGGAATACTCTCTTTCAAATTCTGAAGGTGGCAGGGATAAAATACAGTGAGCGAAAGGCTATTTACAATTTGTACAGAAAGCAGATGGCAGTTATAAGAGTCGAGGGGTATGAAAGGGAAGCAGTGGTTGGGCAGGGAGTGAGACAGGGTTGTAGCCTCTCCCCGATGTTATTCGATCTGTATATAGAGCAAGCAATAACGGAAACAAAAGAAAAGTTCGGAGTAGGTATTAAAATCCACGGAGAAGAAATAAAAACTTTGAGGTTCTTCGATGACATCGTAATTCTGTCAGAGACAGCAAAGGACTTGGAAGAGCAGTTGAACGGAATGGACAGTGTCTTGAAAGGAGGGTATAAGATGAACATCAACAAAAGCAAAACGATGATAATGGAATGTAGTCGAATTAAGTCGGGTGATGCTGAGGGAATTAGATTAGGAAATGAGACACTTAAAGTAGTAAAGGAGTTTTGCTATTTGGGGAGCAAAATAACTGATGATGGTCGAAGTAGAGAAGATATAAAATGTAGACTGGCAATGGCAAGGAAAGCGTTTCTGAAGAAGAAAAATTTGTTAACTTCGAGTATAGATTTAAATGTCAGGAAGTCGTTTCTGAAAGTATTTGTATGGAGTGTAGCCATGTATGGAAGTGAAACGTGGACGATAAATAGCTTAGACAAGAAGAGAATAGAAGCTTTCGAAATGTGGTGCTACAGAAGAATGCTGAAGATTAGATGGGCAGATCACATAACTAATGAGGAGGTATTGAATAGAATTGGGGAGAAGAGGAGCTTGTGGCACAACTTGACTAGAAGAAGGGATCGGTTGGTAGGACATGTTCTGAGACATCGAGGGATCACCAATTTAGTATTTGAAGGCAGCGTGTAGGGTAAAAACCGTAGAGGGAGACCAAGAGATGAATACACTAAGCAGATTCAGAAACATGTAGGCTGCAGTAGTTACTGGGAGATGAAGAAGCTTGTACAGGATAGAGTAACATGGAGAGCTGCGTCAAACCAGTCTCAGGACTGAAGACCACAACAACAACAGCATGAAATTTTTTCAAGCTGGAAACCACCACAAGAAAATGAAACGAAGCAGTTTATCACTTACTACATTTTCGCTATTCATGCAGCAAAACTGCCGCGTCAGGCATGAAGTTTAAATTTGTCCCAATTACACATTATAAAATGGCATGTAACATCTCAGTTTGATAGACTAAGGTCGAATTGATGTTCAGTTCACTAGTGGAATCTGCAACGTGGGCACTAGAAGCCTCTAAAATAGTTGGCTTGGACAATTTCAAACCTTCGATTTATTTTATCGATAATATTAAGGCTGAATACGGCATTTCATCGAGGCATATTACTGCATAGAAGACGATAATAGTATAAGTCAGAAGGTATGACAGGTTTTGGAGGAAACGAATATGTTTGTGACAGAGCAGGGTGTGGAGAAAGGAAATGATCGGAACAGTGATCATAGTCAATTCGAGTAAGAAATGTCTTCATCGTCAACAGTCTCTCACAGAGAATTGAAAACTACATCTAGTGTGTTACAGTCCGTACCTAGCTGTACCCACAGATACATATTTGATGTGGCTTTATAAATGACAGGCAAACAAGTGTTACAGTCCGTACCTAGCTGTACCCACAGATACACATTTGATGTGGCTTTATAAATGACAGGCCCAAATATTTCAAAGAAAAGTGGACCAACCTGCTCACGAAACATTCATGTCGAGGCAAGAAAAAGTCGAAAAATGATTACAGAACATACGAACGGTTTATAACTTCAGTCCTTGGACAACATGTAACAAATGAAAAGAGCCTGCTGCTGTATGATACCTGGTCAGGTCACACAGATCGTGCCTTTCTAGTGCATGTTTTTCTGACAAAGACATTGTGCTGAAGATATTGTCACCGAGAACAACAAAATATTGGCATCCCCTTGATGTTTACTTCTCTTGGCAATTTAAGCTCTACACCAGAAGAACTATTGATTTTGTAAAACTACAATGTGCCGAACCACGAGTGAAGATACATAATGGTTATTTCATCATCAAACTTCACTCTGTGATTTAAATCAATTTTCTGCACCAAAGTATACGTTTACGATCCAACATATTTGGCGAAAGGTAGTTTATGACACTGATACACCTATATCATCATTTGAAAAAGTAATTAGTGTGTGTTTTGATATTGGTGTACTTGAATGCAAAAGTGATTTTGAATGGAAACTGTTGTTTTAGTGAGGTGTGCACATTTTTCTCTTCCACTTTGTTTTAAACACTTCATCGAAATCTCGCTTCTGTACTATCAAATGTGTAGGATATATGTGTTTTGCGCTATTACAATTACTTTAAGCAAAGAGTTTTTGGCACTGTTGATTGAAAATGTAATGATACACTGACTTCATTGGATTACGTATAATGTCGCTGCTGTGGTATTGATATCTTGTTACTTTGTTTCTCTCTATTAAAATGTCACTTGTCGTATAATGCAACGTTTTGCACGGATATGACAGGACCACTGTTTTTTATTTATGATCGAGTTTTATTTTAAGTATGGTTTCGTACGGTTCCGAGCGTTCGAGATCAAAGGTGTCCCTTGTCAGTAATTTTTCAATAAGATGCAGTGACTGTACACACAAGTTGAGAGTTGGATGTTACATTCGCAACTTCCTCAATCTCACTTGCCACCTCCACTATTTAATTATTTCTCGTATTAATTATTGGATGTTTACTGTAAAGATCCACTTCCGTATATAGTTATCGATTGTGTTAGGCATCGGTTACCGTTGGGTAGTCTGTCACGTGCTCAGGAAGTAGCTGACCAATCAGATCACAGATCACCCTGCTGCGAATTCAGAGTCGTATGTTCGAAGCGGCTCCTTTGTGTTCTGGCTAATGTGGCGGAAGATCTTGTTCTCCACTCTGACGGACCGGTTGCATGTTTGTGTCCTTCTAGTGTGGGAAACGTAGTTTGACTGTGTGCAGTATGAGCACATTTACAGTATAAGTTTGTTATTCGTTCAGGGAAATCGTTTAGTTCATGAGTAGTTATTCTCTTGATTCGCATCGCGAAATTAACGGTAGGGAATTTCACTGTAACTTTCATGGCTTTCACGGCATTTAATGATCTATTCTTTGCGCTTTTGTGTGGGGAATAGGTATCGACACTTGGTACAGAATCTGGTTGTTTCTAGTTCACCTAAATGGTAGATCTTTCAATACCATTGCACACCCCTTCAATGAACCTTTGTCAACGTTTAGCGACTTACTGGAGTTTGCTTTGATTTTCTCACGTGATGGAGCTGTGTATGTCAGGTGCTTCATGTGCGTTAATGTTACACATGCTGCCCTGGTGTAACTAATTTCTGGAGACCTTTACATGTATTTACCGTCAAACGTCCTCTCAGATTACTTTTTATTTGTCAGTGACTTACCTGTTCAGAGCAGTTTATGGCTTGGGTCTGAGCACTATGCGACTTAACATCTGAGGTCATCAGTCCCCTAGAACTTAGAACTACTTAAACCTAACCAATCTAAGGACATCACACACATCCATGCCCGAGGCAGGATTCGAACCTACGACCGTAGCGTTCGCGCGGTTCCAGACTGTAGCGCCTAGAACGGCTCGGCCACACCGGCCGGCAGCAATTTATGCCGACTTGGATTCAGCAGTCAGTTTACTATCATTCGATGCCATCTGCCTTTAGCAATTGGTAGAATTTGTACATATTTCGTACTGCGATTAATGTGAAAACTTACCACTGTGAATATTATACTTCGCGTTTCTATGCGTGAGCTTTTAGTGGGAAAAGTAAGTGCTGGAGGTAACGCAGTTGGCAGACTGACAGCCCTTCATTCTATATGAACTGTGATTATTTTGTGTCTTGTAATTATGAGCTATTATAGCAGCCTTTCGCAGGCAATGCTCTTTCCGAGAGAGTTATCGACGTATGACTGACATTCAGCTCCACAGCTTCACCTCTCTCCTATTCTCGAAACCCAGCAGAAGGTATCCTGACAGAAGTGAAGCTGCGAGCAAGGGTCGTGAGTTGCGTGGGTGGCAAAATAAACAGAATACCTTTTGTTAGCTTATCGGTGATTTGACATCTTTTTCTCTCTAAACTCAGGAATACTGACATACAGGAATTCATTGAGTTTTTATCATTGTAATAGAATCTGAAACTTCGTCTAAGAGCGAGACAGTTACCGTCAGTGGACAGTTACCTCCGCATGACTCTCAAGACAGGGTATGAACTGAAAATGATGCTGAAGATTATGCATTCAAGATACTAAGACTAACATCTAGTGGGACAACACAAGGTGAAATGACAAATGAACAGAATTACAAAGCAGACTGTTTTGAGACTACACGTGATAGTACGATGGCATAGTGAGAGTAATGTGTGTTGTATCCCATATCTTAATGTTATTGTGCTATGTATATAGTTAACAAAATTTGTAAAAAAATTACCTAAAAAAATTATCAAATCACTTGAATTATCTACGTAAATATCATCGACTCGTAGCACACGTGACTTTTTAACATAACGTATATTTATAGTTAGTGTTGCAGTTCTGCTATTGAATTTCTCCAGTTTATATCTGAAACCAGTTGATACGTGAACATAAGGCAGAGCAGAAATCAAGTACGTTGTTGCCCTAGTACCAATTCCAGTAAGATGAGTAGGATGTGGCAAATTTCCAGAAAGGTAGTGGACGAATCCCCCAAATTGGTTCAATTGTGTTGCGTGAAGGAAGAAGTTGAAACGTTCTCCTTCCTGTGTCTGAGGATATTTATCATACGCGTGATCAGCTAAAAAGGCAGAATCTGTCTGTAAAACATATAGACACAAGCATAGGAAAGCGGCTACTTACAATGTCACTTGTTGATTATACGCCTTAGTACATATTACCGTTAAAACACAGATGATACTTCACCTAAGGTGTGTGCTACTTTTTAAGATAGAATGGAAGTGTACCGCGGAAATTCCGACGTAAAATTACTGGTGATATGGGAGGCAAATTTCGGTTCTGCTATTTAATAATGTAGGTTAATGAAGCAAGGAATTCCAGTATTATGAATGGAACGTTTCTTCTTTTTGTTACTAGTATTTTATGTGACAAATGATGCTAAATTTGAGTACTCAGTTTTATTCATATTATATATATATATATATATATATATATATATATATATATATATATATGTATGTATAATATTAGCATTACAGGAATGTGACATCTAGTTAACTGCTAAGTATGTACAAACACTTTGTATGCGTCAGCATTTTGAAAATGTTTAGCAGGAGTGTGGGGTAGTGTTGTAGAAACATAATCAATTTTAGAACTGTTTTTACTCGTATAGGAGTTTTTATGTGTGTGGGAGTGTTTTGGAGGATGCTTGGGTGAATGTGGGCTGGGTGTATTTGGCAGTGAGACTGCCATGATGTACGTGATGATTTTGGAGTGTGTGTTTGAAGAGGACGTGGGGAGGATATCAGCATGACTGTAAAAGCAATGCTCGTTCTTATTCATAACAATTATTGTAGATTGTCGTCACTATCACACTCCTGTCATGTCCCACACATACCCAATAGGCAATAGGGGACTGGTTTGGAGATAGTGTTGGTCAGCGAGGATGACAAAAATCTTGGAGAGTGTGTGAATATTCTAGCATAGTCGTGAGTAATTATTTACAGATACATTATGGCATTATTTTATATAGCATGGTAGGTATTTGTTATGAAACTAGGGTATGCATTGGTGGATGTCAAGAAGAAAAGCAGCTATATGTTCATCCTCTACAGGAATATGTATCTGTCAGTCCTCTACAGGAATACCTATCAAGTAATATCATGGCACACAAAAATTAATACTTCCCTGTATTTACGACCTCATTTGAGTAATTACGTTAAATCTCATGCTTTACTGGGAGCATGTCTTTTTCTGGAATCACATATGCTTTACCTAATTAAGTGTCCACCTTGCTTAAATTCTTAAAACACTGTCAGAAGAAATACATATTACATAAACATGACCATCAAAATACCATCTTGTTCTTACACTAAACCGATTATTGAGCGTTAATGTATCTCTACCAAATACAACTTTCTCTTCATTTCTACACTCTCCACAACCTGCCTCATAGTGACTCTAGACTCGCATTCGTGCCATCCTGATTTAGGTTTTCTGTGATTTCCCTAAGTCGCTTTGGGCAAATGCCAGGCTGGTTCCTTTGGAAGGGCACAGCCGACTTCCTTCCCCATCCTTCCCTAATCTGATGGGACCGATGACCTCACTGTCTGGTTCCTCCCCCAAATAACCCAAACCCTCATAGTGACTTTAATAGCCAACTCCCATTTCCTGATCCAACAAACCATGCAAAATCGTGTCTTCCTATCATTTATTGTGGCTTCTTTCTCTATCCTCTCCACAAGTCAAGGCTAAGATTTCCACACCAGATCTAACATCTTAATGCATTTCTTTTTCGACCATACTGCAAAGTTCATGAGATGTTTTTACAGTCATTTTGCTTCATTTCACTTAGGCACCCATCCTTCCACCTACACTTACCAGGAGCAGCTACTCATTCAGTACTAGTTCTCTGTCAGTTCAGCGTAAAGACTACCATATTTATGGAGCCATGTTATATATTTTAATCATTATGAATGAAAAACACTTGGCACTTTTATAATAGTGAACAATATTTATTATTTAACTAATGGGTTTTTGACTGTTAGGTCCTTATCAACTGAATAATTAAATATGTGGTTGGAAATATTTGAGATCAAAGACTGGAAACTAGGCACATCTGAATAAGCTCCCAATTGGCTGTCAAAAGTGACAGTTACTGAAGTTCAGAAGAATTGTTTATATGTATATCTTTATATAAAGATGTGAAACAAGAACTATTTAGTTCATGTGAAACACTGAGTTACTGAACTGCATTACAAACTGCAATAGCTCAAAGCAGAAAAATTAATTGAGCAAAATGCTGTAAACTTTTTGTAAGAATTTCATTGTATAGGACATCCCTGTACAACTCTATTATATAAAAAAATATTGACTATCGATTTCAGTGAATTTCAGTATATCCATGTATCATCTGTTCCAGAAAAGAGAACAAGTGTATTATATGGTCTTGGACTATGGTTACATGTTTTGTATAGCTGCACTACTTCTATATATTACCTTAATCAAGTTAATATTAAATTTGTAGGACAGCCAGAAGTTGCAATCGATATTTTTATTGACCAGTTTCACTCAATTTAAAAAGAATGTAACTGTAAAATTTACATTGTGGAATTTAGAAACTGTTACAATATGGATTCTTAAATTGCCATAAAAGAAAACATTCAGTTTACTGTATTAGTAATTTAATATGAAATGATAATAGTATAGTAATTGATAATAATATACTAATTGGATATCAGATTTAATTCAATTACCATATTGCCATGACACTTATTAAACTTGAGATGCATTATTTATCTAAATATATTTATACAAAATTACTATAATCTAGAGAAGAAAAATTAAATGAACAAAACTCTGTAAACTTTTCTTATGAGTTTTATTATACAGTACAAAGCTGTTCTATTTTTAATTACTGACTATAATTATTTTGTTTTAATTTCCTTTAAAAAACCAGTTTAGGTCAGTTACCATATTATTATCAAATTATCTTCAATAACTGTCATTTGTTATCAAATGTGAATTGAATATATTCTTTTATGTATGTTATATCAATTTGATGTCCCATATTGCAACACTTTCTGAATTTGACAGTCTAAATTGCACAGTTTCTGACAATTCTTTTGTAGAATTCAGCAAAACTGCTCAATAAAAATATTAATAACGACTTATACCTGTCCTTGACTTGAGCAGTCACTGTTCTCCCTTGCAGATAATGCCTACTCTTGCTGAGTATAATATTAAAAGTGAGATATAAGGTGAGACTTAATTAGTAAGTAAAACAACTGTAATTATACAAAGTAGAACAATAGGATATGTGAATCAAAAGTAAGTGAAGTAAAGTAAAAAGTGAAATATACAAATTACAGGAGCATTTTACAAAGTAGTCTGGATGGGTTTCTTTACAGTATCTATGATTAGATGTTGGTTGTAAAAAAACTGATTATTTGGTACAAAATTTAGGGAAATAACCGAACGTTTATTGAATTTCATAGTTTCAGTAAGGTTTATCTTCCTCCCTTTGTGATGATGTGTAGTACCTTGGTAGCACCTTACAACTCTGGCCTTCAAACCGTCTGCTTAATGTACTCAAGTGGTTCAATGAGTCATATACTGTATTTTTTCTATTCTAAAAATATTTACTTGACATTTTTGTAAAAATAATTTTTATCACTTCAGTTTTCAGAAGTCTTTTGGATGTATGTCACACAAAACCTTTTAGTTAAAAAAAATTGGCCGCTACAATAATTTATCTTCATACCTGATAACGGCATAATATCCGAATTCTGGTTTGTTAAATAACAATTATTGCAGACTATCACAGAATGGTCGCGTGTTTTTCATTTATTAAGATAAATTGTTCCAGTATGAATCAATAGTACAGTCAGTTAAAGCAACATATTTTGAAACTTACTGCAACCTCTTTGAATATTGTAATTTAAAGAGTATCATGCATGAGTACACTGAAGATCGATGTAATGGTGGCTAATAATTAGTTTCCCATGCTGGAGGTATGGAAATATAAATAAAAATATATGTAGTACATAATTCAAAATAATTACTTTCGGTTCTTTCTTCTACGCGTCAATGTCCAATCTTCAGCTTATCGAAGTAACTCGGCCGTTGGGCGGCCCTGGAGCGCAGACAGCATCGCCGGAACGCGGGGGCACAGCTAATTACCAGCGCCTAATGAGGCGACTGCCCGCGCCGTGTCGAACCGCTTGCCTCCGCTGTGCTGGTTGTCCAGTATACAGTTCCCTTGGACCCCTTCCATTATTTCTCCACTATCAGTTATACTCGTCCGAACTAATACATCTGGAGCACTACGTTGTCTGAAAAGGAACTAATGAGACTGGGAAAATCGGAAAAAGAGAGAGAATGGAAGTATTCGAATTGTGTTGTTATACACTCCTGGAAATTGAAATAAGAACACCGTGATTTCATTGTCCCAGGAAGGGGAAACTTTATTGACACATTCCTGGGGTCAGATACATCACATGATCACACTGACAGAACCACAGGCACATAGACACAGGCAACAGAGCATGCACAATGTCGGCACTAGTACAGTGTATATCCACCTTTCGCAGCAATGCAGGCTGCTATTCTCCCATGGAGACGATCGTAGAGATGCTGGATGTAGTCCTGTGGAACGGCTTGCCATGCCATTTCCACCTGGCGCCTCAGTTGGACCAGCGTTCGTGCTGGACGTGCAGACCGCGTGAGACGACGCTTCATCCAGTCCCAAACATGCTCAATGGGGGACAGATCCGGAGATCTTGCTGGCCAGGGTAGTTGACTTACACCTTCTAGAGCACGTTGGGTGGCACGGGATACATGCGGACGTGTTGGAACAGCAAGTTCCCTTGCCGGTCTAGGAATGGTAGAACGATGGGTTCGATGACGGTTTGGATGTACCGTGCACTATTCAGTATCCCCTCGACGATCACCAGTGGTGTACGGCCAGTGTAGGAGATCGCTCCCCACACCATGATGCCGGGTGTTGGCCCTGTGTGCCTCGGTCGTATGCAGTCCTGATTGTGGCGCTCACCTGCACGGCGCCAAACACGCATACGACCATCATTGGCACCAAGGCAGAAGCGACTCTCATCGCTGAAGACGACACGTCTCCATTCGTCCCTCCATTCACGCCTGTCGCGACACCACTGGAGGCGGGCTGCACGATGTTGGGGCGTGAGCGGAAGACGGCCTAACGGTGTGCGGGACCGTAGCCCAGCTTCATGGAGACGGTTGCGAATGGTCCTCGCCGATACCCCAGGAGCAACAGTGTCCCTAATTTGCTGGGAAGTGGCGGTGCGGTCCCCTACGGCACTGCGTAGGATCCTACGGTCTTGGCGTGCATCCGTGCGTCGCTGCGGTCCGGTCCCAGGTCGACGGGCACGTGCACCTTCCGCCGACCACTGGCGACAACATCGATGTACTGTGGAGACCTCACGCCCCACGTGTTGAGCAATTCGGCGGTACGTCCACCCGGCCTCCCGCATGCCCACTATACGCCCTCGCTCAAAGTCCGTCAACTGCACATACGGTTCACGTCCACGCTGTCGCGGCATGCTACCAGTGTTAAAGACTGCGGTGGAGCTTCGTATGCCACGGCAAACTGGCTGACACTGACGGCGGCGGTGCACAAATGCTGCGCAGCTAGCGCCATTCGACGGCCAACACCGCGGTTCCTGGTGTGTCCGCTGTGCCGTGCGTGTGATCATTGCTTGTACAGCCCTCTCGCAGTGTCCGGAGCAAGTATGGTGGGTCTGACACACCGGTGTCAATGTGTTCTTTTTTCCATTTCCAGGAGTGTATAAAGCCCTAAAAATTAAATGGACTGGTAAGGAAAGAAATCATGAAGTCCTCTGCAGAGTCGACGATGGGTTTGGTTCAACGTCCCATCGACATCAAGGTCATTAGAGGTCTGAATCGAAGAGGAAATGATTATACATGGTTACTTAAATTTATTCGTTTTGTAGAGAATTTGTTGAGGTCAGTGACTATATTACAAATATACAATACTTTTTTGCGTCAGTAACATCTTACTAATATTTCTTAGCATGACACGTTTCGGCAGCACGCAGCGATCACCAGGTACTGCACAGATACATGTGCATTAATCTGAGGCGTGACGACGTCTATTTGTGAGGTATGCCAGTGATGCAAAGTACCGAGATTTATCCTGTAGAGAAAGATACATTTATTTCAATAAATGTCGTAAGTGCGTTGTATGTTTATATCATTTAATATTTTAAGGTAAATTCATGTCAGTCTGTACCTGAAATTGAGTTATATGTTTAAATCATCCCACCATTTCTGTTGAATATAAATTTGTCTGGAACAAATAATAACTACAAAACAATCACTTAGCACTTTGACATTCAATTCTCTGCACTCCAAAGGTTCTTAATTACTAAGATTTCTGTTGCTACGGTATTAAACCGATAAAAATACAATTTTTATACATGTTTATATATTATATAGGATAATTGGATAATATATCTCTGTTATTAAGTATTATTAAGCTAATTCTTCCCCAATTCATGAAGTGTCATTATATTAATGAAACAGATACTCCACAATGGATAAATTTTTGAATAAATTTACATTGTTACTTTCCAGATTTTCATTTAGCAACATTTTACCATGTACTGTGCCATGAACCAAAACTCCTAATTCTTCAAACAAATCCACCTCGTGTCCTTTCTCTTTCTTACGTAATATACGAAGATAAATCGCGAATCTTTGTCTGAGTGGTCAATGTCCTGAAAATATTTGCCGTAGTTTGCTTATGAATGGTGCACAAGCAGCGGCTTTATATATATATATATATATATATATATATATATATATATATAGGGTGTTACAAAAAGGTACGGCCAAACTTTCAGGAAACATTCCTCACACAGAAAGAAAGAAATTATGTTATGTGGACATGTGTCCGGAAACGCTTACTTATCATGTTAGAGCCCATTTTATTACTTCTCTTCGAATCACATTAATCATGGAATGGAAACACACAGCAACAGAACGTACCAGCGTGACTTCAAACAGTTTGTTATAGGAAATGTTCAAAATGTCCTCCGTTAGCGAGGATACATGCATCCACCCTCCGTCACATGGAATCCCTGATGCGCTGATGCAGCCCTGGAGAGTGGCGTATTGTATCACAGCCGTCCACAATTTGAGCACGAAAAGTCCCTACATTTGGTACCGGGGTTGCGTAGACAAGAGCTTTAAAATGCCCCCGTAAATGAAAGTCAAGAGGGTTGAGGTCAGGAGAGCGTGGAGGCCATGGAATTGGTCCACCTCTACCAATCCATCGGTCACCGAATCTGTTGTTGAGAAGCGTACGAACACTTCGATTGAAATGTGCAGGAGCTCCATCGTGCATGAACCACATGTTGTGTCGTACTTGTAAAGGCACATGTTCTAGCAGCACAGGTAGAGTATTCTGTATGAAATCATGATAACGTGCTCCATTGAGCGTAGGTGGAAGAAACTAAAATGAGCTCTAACATGGAAATTAAGCGTTTCCGGACACATGTCCACGTAACATCTTTTCTTTATTTGTGTGTGAGGAATGTTTCCTGAAAGTTTGACCGTACCTTTTTGTAACACCCTATATATATATATATATATATATATATATATATATATATATATTAGTAACGACATCAGTTTGATGATAAACATATAACTCACTTGAGACAAACTCTGAAATAAATTAATCTTTCTGTATAGGGGGTGCTTCAAAAGGAATAGAAAATATTTGTGGAGGTCGTGTAGGCTAATTCTAGTAAAGTAATCCATACAACATAGCTCACTCTTTTATTGACTACAGGAATACAGCTGGTTACAGAGATTGGTTCTCATTTCGCATGTTGATACTCCAGTTGCTGTAGGTTTATTTACCGATTGTCATTTTTGTTTAAAATTCAAGTTGTGAAGTTGTGTCTGAGTTTACAATATTGTATTGTTCACCTGTGATTGTGACAGTGATTCTAACATGATGCCCAGTTCTGCTATGTCTTTTATACACGCCGCATGGATGTGTGTGATGTCCTTAGGTTAGTTAGGTTTAGGTAGTTCTAAGTTCTAGGGGACTGATGACCTCAGAAGTTAAGTCCCATAGTGCTCAGAGCCATGTGAACCATTTTTGAAGGGAAGACGGATATAAGGTCCAAAGCGGAAATATAGCAACAGGAAGTGATGATACCCTTAATGCCCGTCTAAAATATAATGAAATATTCTGATTGTTTCTTTCCTCTCACTATCACTAATTAAGCGGTCAAGTGTTCAATGCTGTCTCGAGCTTTGGAATGTATAGCTCGTGTGCTCTACATTCTCAAAATTCGTGTTGTGTTGGACACCAATTGTAGAAATACAGTAGTTAGTGTCTACCAACGACAGCGAGCATATATAGTATCTTATAACGTGGCGTTATTTATATAGATGACTATTACTGCACGCAATAAGCTTTCTGGTTTTAGTTCTGACGCTTGTACGCTATATGCTCACTTCCTGATGGGCTATGTCCGTCTTTTACTAATAGGATGATTGTACAACACATCGATATGTATGACTATAGTACCATACAGGGAGAAAATAATTGAATCTGTATCAGTATGTCGGTATGCCTTACAATCCAACATCTGATTTCCGAACCAATGGATGACCGCTATTTAATCCAAGTGGAATGACTCCGTGCCTCCAGGCCTTTTCCAAATATACCTCCTCCTTTTGTGATTTATAAACAGTCTATGCACTATTAATAGTGAAATTTATTGCAGAACTCAGTCTTTCGTATTTCTACTGTCGATGCCATATTTTCCCACAGATTTGTTTTATGCTTTCTCCTCTACTGCAGCGTTCCAGCTACCGAGACTGTTAGATTTTCACCTCCCTTTACATACTGATTTAACCGCTCAGTGTCCTCATATACTTTCGCTATCTCGTCTTTTGTTTGTGACGTCAGCATATATAGGCTGTCTAAACTTTTGTTATTGCGGTTGTTTGCTATTGATTCGGATGAGAATAATCTTATAACTGAAATGTTAACAATAATTTAATCTCTGCAGTATCTTTCTGTTCATGACGAATTCTGCTCACTTTAACCAATTGCTTCTACTGTTGGTATTACCCAGTATTGATTTCACCAAAGACCCTTATCTTCCTTCCATTCACTTCACTGTCCCCCCACTGAGGACTGAGCCTTTGTATTTCCATTTTCAGATGTTATAGCTCCCCTACCACATTTGTGAAACGGGCTCCATAGTTGAAAATAATTTTAGTTCGAAATAGATGGTATTGCGTCTGCCCGCCTAAGATGACGTTGCGGAATTCCAGCCTCGGTAGCTTCCGCGCGACAAGGTATTAAACTTTCGAGTGCGAAAGAAATGGAAATAGTTTCCATATAATAGACATACAAAGGAGCTTTGTGCCCTTTGTTACTCAGGAAAGCTAGTGTCTATTCTTCGGCACTCCGCAGCAGTTGCCGAAGAATTCTTCTCGTCATCGGTACTGTACGTCGATGATCGACCCCGGAAAACAGATAAAAAAAAAAACAGCTGCAGTTATAGGTGAGATGCATGTCTGAAAGTTTCAACGGAAGTGACAATGAGAGTACTGGCTGGCAGCTGCTGGTGCAGCGTTTATCCTCTAGAGCTAACAGAGAAATGTGGTTGTAAACTATACTCCCCGCCACACTCATTTTTGAGCCGTCTATCGGTTCTCCATTAAGAACTACTTCGATTTTACTTTTGCATGCGTGCACGTTTATATTTTGTCTGGTGATTGAGTTATACGCTTGCTTCGGTTCATAATGACCACACTGACTCACACTAACGAATATTACACTTTTTTTGTCAGCAGTCTTCTGCCTAGTTGATGTGGCCCGCCACGAATTCCTATCCTGTGCCAACCTCTTCATCTCGGAGTAGCATTTGCAAACTACGTCCTCAACTACTTGCTGTATGTGTTCCAATTTCTGTCTTCCTCTACAGTTTTTGCCCTGTACAGTTCCCTCTAGTACAGTGGAAGTCATTCCCTGATATCTTAACACATGTCCAATCGTCCTGCCTTTCTCCTTGTAGGTGTTTTCCACATATTCCTTTCCTCTCCGATTCTGCGCAGAACCTCCTCATTCCCTACCTTATGAGTCCACCTAATTTTCAACATTCGTCTGTAGCACCACATCTCATATGCTTCTGTTCTCTAACGTTCCGCATTTCCTACAGTCCATATTTCATTATGATACAATACTGCGCTCCAAATGTATATTCTCAGAACTTTCTTTCTCAAATTAATGACTATCTTTGATAACATTAGATTTCTCTTGGCCAGGATTGTCCTTCTTGCCAGTGCTAGTTTGCTTTTCATATTCTCCTTCCTCCGTCCGTCAATGGTAATTTTACTTACCTAGGTTGTAGGATTCCGTAACTTCATCTACTTCGTGGCCATCAATGTTGATCTAACTATTCTCATTTCTGCTACTTCTCATTATTTTCGTCTTTCTCAGACTTACTCTCAGACCACAATCTGTGCTCATGAGACTTTTCATTCCATCTGGCAGATCATGTAATTCTTCTTCACTTCCACTCAGTATAGCTATGTCTTCAGCGAATCGTATCGCTGATATCCTTTCACCTTGAATTTTGAATCCACTCCTGAACCTTTCTTTTATTTCCATCATTGCTTCTTCGATGTATACATTGAACAGTATGGGCGAAAGACTACGTCTCTGTCTTATACCATTTTTAATCCGAGCACTTCGTTCTTGGTCATCCACTCTTATTTTTCCCTTTTGGCTCTTGTATATATTGTATATTACCCGTCTCTCTCTACACCTTACCCCTATATTTCGTACATTTCGAACATCTTGCACCGTTTTACACAGTCGAACGCTTTTTCCGGACCGACAAATGCTATGAACGTGTCTTGATTTTTCTTTAGCCTTGCTTCCATTATGAACCGCAACGTCAGAATTGGCTCTCTCGTGCCTTCACCTTTCCTAAAAACGAACTGATCTTCACTTAAAACATCCTCAGTTTCCTTTTCCATTCTTCTGTATATTATCCTTGTCAGCAACTTGGATGCACGAACTGTTAAGCTGATTGTGCCATAACTCTCGCTCTTATCAGCCTTTGTAGACATCGGAATTGTGTGGATGATATTTTTCCGAAAGTCAAATGGTATGTCGCCAGACTCATACATTCTACACACCAATGTGAATTGTCGTGTTGCTGCTTCCTCCGATGATTTTAGAAATTCTGATGGGATGTTATGCATCGTTTCTGCTTTATTTGATCTTAAGTCCTCCAAAGCTCTCTCAAATCCTGATTCTAACACTGGATCCCCCAATCTCTTCTAAATCGGCTCTTGTTTCTTCTTCTGTCACATCAGACAAATCTTCCCCCTTATAGAGGCTTACAGTGTATTCTTTCCACCTATCCGCTCTCTCCTCTGCATTTAACAGTGGAATTCCTGTTGCACTCTTAATATTAGCACCCTTGCTTTTAATGTCACCGAAGGTTGTTTTGACTTTCCTGTTTGGTGAGTCTGTCCTTTCGACAATCATTTCTTTTTCGATGTGTTCACATTTTTCTTGCAGCCATTTCGTCTTAGCTTCCCTGCACTTCCTATTAATTTCATTCCTCAGCGACTTTTATTTCTGTATTCCTGAATTTCACTGAAAATTTTTCTACCTCCATGTTTCATAGATCAACTGAAGCATTTATTGTGATTCCCACGGTTTCTTCGCAATTATGTTCATAGTACCTATGATGTTCTTTCCAACTTCTGTGATTGTTATTTTTAGAGATGATTACATGCTGATTCTTCCTGACTAATCTGTTAAAATTCAGCCAATTCTTCACAACTACTACATTGTGATCTGCTCTTTGGTACGCCTTACAATCCGGTATCTGATTTCGGAATCTCTGCCTGACGATAATGTAATCGAATTGAAATCCTCCCGTATCATCCGGCCTTTTCAAAGTTTACCCCCTCCTCTAGTGATTCTTGAACAGAGAATTCGGTATTACTAACTGAAATTTATTACAGAACTCACTTAGTCTTTCTCCTCTCTCATTCCTTGTCCCAAGCCCATATTCTACTGTAACCTTTTAGTCTACTCCTTCCCCTACAACTGCATTCCAGTCGCCCATGACTATTAAATTTTTCTTTTCTTTTACATAGTGTATTACCCCTTAAAATATCCTCGTTTAATTTATCGAACTATTCATCTTCAGCCTGCGATGTCGGCATGTATACCTGAACTATCTCGTTGGTTTGTTTTCGATTCTGATAACAACAACCTTATCACCGAAATGTTGACTCTCTGCCTGGATTCCTATTCATAACGAATCCTTCGCCCGTTACACCATTTTCTGCTGCTGTTGATATTATCCTGTACCTATCTGACAGGAAACCTGGTTTTCTTTCCATTTCACTTCGCTGACACCTACTACGTCTAGACTGAGCCTTTAAATTTCCCTTTTCAGATTTTCTAGCATCCCTGTCACGTTCAATCTTCTGACGTTCCACGCCCAAACTCGTAGAAAGTTATCTTTTAGTTAAGTATTCAATATTTTTCTCATGGTCACCTTCCCCTTGGCAGGCCCTTCCGGAGGTCCGAATGGGGAACTGTTTGGAATCTTTTTCCAATTGAGAGACCGTCATGACATTTTTTTCAATTACAGGCCACATGTCCTGTGGTTACACGTTTTGTGTCTTTAATGTCTCATGCCGTTGATCGGTGCTGACTGTTCCACCTTTAGGTATAGTTTCCCACCCCAAGAACAAGAGACTGTCCTCAACCTTTGACCTCTCCTCCAAGCTCTTTGGCAAGGCCGTTGGCAGAATAAGGGTAACTTCTTACGCCGGAAGTCTTCGGCCACCACTGCTGATTGTTAACCGAAATTTGGGCGTTTGTGCGTTTCGAACGCGGCATCCTAGACAAAGGGTAGCACAGCTATTAGACATTAGGCAACACATAATTACTCACAGCGAAGCCCAGCAGCCGTTTTGCAGCCGCGACTTACCTCGGGAAGAAGGACGTCTGCAGTGCCCGAAGTGGCATCCAGGGATGCGAAGATGCGCTTTGGCAACGTCATCAACGACTCGCGCCATCCTGTAACAGAAGATAACCAAACAACATGTCAGACCACGAAGAACAATACATATAAAAGTCAGTAACATTGAAATAACTCTATTGGCAGTATTTTCGTGGGAGAGGAGAAGTAACACAGTGGGTTTTGCTACTATCGCACACAACATGAACCCCGTTTAAGTGATGGAGTGATCCATGAAAAACCGGGTGACCTCTGTTTTCATAAATATTACCGTCACGGCCCCTTCTTTATAATCAACATGACAGCAGCGGGCAGTACTACTCGCACATGTTACGTTTTTAAAATGAAAGTCAAGTGGATATCGTAAGCGGCGACTACCACGAAATATTCTCTGCTTAAACTATCTTTGTAGCCCGAATGTTTCCTTTGTTCTGACCTAGGAACAATCCCCGCAGACCACGGGAAACGTGTCACGACAAAGTCACTTAAACAGGTCAGATAAGCGATAGCCATGACAAGAATTTTGAAATGAAACCGTTCGCTATCTTCCTTTTCTATGGTATTTGTCACTTTGGATTAATTCATAGCTTTAATACAGAAGTAGCCTTTATCTTCTGTTGCACACACCTGCATTTGAAGGATCACCTACTTACAGCCAAGATACTAGCAAAGATGATACTTTATCCTTTCACCTTGCATTTTTACTGATTTTCTAAAACATCTTGCTTCTTTATCTGCTCTTCAATAAAACTGTTTAAATATTATAAAGCAACGAGTACATTTTTAGATCATACCTCTTACTTCTTGTGGAGGCAGTAATTGCAGGAGCTGGAAGACAAGAATGTCGCTGCAGAGTGTCGCGCTTGTCGTCTTGTTGGAGTTCTCTCTTCTGAGCTTATAGGCAGTTATGTACACTGAGGTGACAAAAGTCATTGGTTAGCGATATGCACACATACTGATGGCGGTAGTATCGCGTACACAATATATAAAAGGCCACTGCATTTGCAGAGCTATCATTTGTACTCTGGTGATTCATGTGAAAAGAAGTCCGAATATTCATGGCCGCAAGATGGGAATTAACAGACTCTGAACGCGGAATGGTAGTTGGAGGTAGACTCATGGGACATTTCATTTCTGAAATCGTTAGGGAATTCAATATTCCGACAGCCGAGGAGTCAAGAGTGTGCCGAGAATACCAGATTTCAGGCATTACCATGAACAGCGAAGTGGCCTACGGCATCCACTTGACGTCAGAGAGCAGCGGCGTTTCCATAGAGTTGTCAGTGCTAAAAGACAAGCATCACTGCGTAAATAACCCCAGAAATCAATGTGGGACCTACGGTGAACATATCCATTAGGACAGTGCTACAAAATTTGGCGCTAATGGGATACAGCACATGACCGACGAGAGTGCATTTGCTAACAGCACGACATTGCCTGCAGCGCCTCTCCTGTGCTCGTGACCATATCGGTTGATACCTAGACGACTGGAAAGCAATGCCTGGTAAGAAGAGTGCTGATTTCAGTTGGTAAGTGTGGCACAGCCCCTACGAAGCCATAGACCCAAGTTGTCAACAAGGCTCTGAGGAAGCTGGTGGTGGGTCCATAGCGATGTGGGCTGTATTTACATGGTGTGGACTGGGTCCTCTGTTGCAGTTGAACCGGTCACTGACTGGAAACGGAGGCCATTTGCAGCCTTTCATGGACTACATGTTCCCAAACTACGATGTCATGTCAATGGGCCACAACTGCTCGCTATTGGTTTGAAGGACGTTCTGGACAATTGGAATGAATGATTTAGCCACCCAGATCACCCGACATGAATCCCATAGAACATTTATGGGACATTTTAGAGAGGTCAGTTCTGCACAGCATCTTGGGGTGGCAACACTTGCACAGTTATGGGTCTGTAGAGGCAGCATGGCTCTATATTTCTGTAGGGGCTTCCAACGACTTGTTGAGACCATGCCGAGTTGTTGCGCTACGGGTGGCAAAAGGAGTTCCGACGCGATATTAGAAGGTTCCGCATGGCTTTTTTCGCCTCAAGTTGTACATCTATCAGCTCGAAGTGCAGCGATACCAATCGTCGTAAATATGCTTCATAATGACAGACCCTTCGGTCCTATTATTATTAATACTTTGTTTTAAATATGATTTTACGTATTCGCTGACCAGTACTATATTTTTGTACTTTACAAATAACTGACCGAACTACACTCCTGGAAATGGAAAAAAGAACACATTGACACCGGTGTGTCAGACCCACCATACTTGCTCCGGACACTGCGAGAGGGCTGTACAAGCAATGATCACATGCACGGCACAGCAGACACACCAGGAACCGCGGTGTTGGCCGTCGAATGGCGCTAGCTGCGCAGCATTTGTGCACCGCCGCCGTCAGTGTCAGCCAGTTTGCCGTGGCATACGGAGCTCCATCGCAGTCTTTAACACTGGTAGCATGCCGCGACAGCGTGGACGTGAACCGTATGTGCAGTTGACGGACTTTGAGCGAGGGCGTATAGTGGGCATGCGGGAGGCCGGGTGGACGTACCGCCGAATTGCTCAACACGTGGGGCGTGAGGTCTCCACAGTACATCGATGTTGTCGCCAGTGGTCGGCGGAAGGTGCACGTGCCCGTCGACCTGGGACCGGACCGCAGCGACGCACGGATGCACGCCAAGACCGTAGGATCCTACGCAGTGCCGTAGGGGACCGCACCGCCACTTCCCAGCAAATTAGGGACACTGTTGCTCCTGGGGTATCGGCGAGGACCATTCGCAACCGTCTCCATGAAGCTGGGCTACGGTCCCGCACACCGTTAGGCCGTCTTCCGCTCACGCCCCAACATCGTGCAGCCCGCCTCCAGTGGTGTCGCGACAGGCGTGAATGGAGGGACGAATGGAGACGTGTCGTCTTCAGCGATGAGAGTCGCTTCTGCCTTGGTGCCAATGATGGTCGTATGCGTGTTTGGCGCCGTGCAGGTGAGCGCCACAATCAGGACTGCATACGACCGAGGCACACAGGGCCAACACCCGGCATCATGGTGTGGGGAGCGATCTCCTACACTGGCCGTACACCACTGGTGATCGTCGAGGGGACACTGAATAGTGCACGGTACATCCAAACCGTTATCGAACCCATCGTTCTACCATTCCTAGACCGGCAAGGGAACTTGCTGTTCCAACAGGACAATGCACGTCCGCATGTATCCCGTGCCACCCAACGTGCTCTAGAAGGTGTAAGTCAACTACCCTGGCCAGCAAGATCTCCGGATCTGTCCCCCATTGAGCATGTTTGGGACTGGATGAAGCGTCGTCTCACGCGGTCTGCACGTCCAGCACGAACGCTGGTCCAACTGAGGCGCCAGGTGGAAATGGCATGGCAAGCCGTTCCACAGGACTACATCCAGCATCTCTACGATCGTCTCCATGGGAGAATAGCAGCCTGCATTGCTGCGAAAGGTGGATATACACTGTACTAGTGCCGACATTGTGCATGCTCTGTTGCCTGTGTCTATGTGCCTGTGGTTCTGTCAGTGTGATCATGTGATGTATCTGACCCCAGGAATGTGTCAATAAAGTTTCCCCTTCCTGGGACAATGAAATCACGGTGTTCTTATTTCAATTTCCAGGAGTGTATTTTTGTAAATTTTACATATTTTACGGTTTTCACAAGTAAAGGTTCGTGCTATACAGGACGCGCACATTTAGTGCAAAGAGTACGGAAAAATAGTACACTTAGTTGCACCTACATAATCCACTGACTTTCGGTACTATTTAGTTTGACAGTGCATGAAAGTTTGTTTACCAAATTCCACCTGTGATCCACACGTACTTGTTTTAAGGTTTTAAAAAAGCCTTTTCTGTCTATTGTGGCATCTGAAGTCTGTCACTGTGGCACGAAACCGGTTATGACTGTCATAAAAAGCGATTGTATCAAAAATATACAAAACTTTGTAGTAATAAATTTTCCGTGAAACAAACTGCATTATCCCACTGCTTCATCTCGATAGAGTTATAGTGAAACGAAGCCCCGTTGCAGTGGTCACTTATTAAGACACCGTAACGTACTGTATTGTACGGTGCTGCGAATGTTGTGTTTGAGAATGGGGTATGTAGCTGTTATGCATAGATAAGCATTGACTGTGTTGTTTTGAATTAAAGGTTCATATACGCTTCGATGAACTGTAACTTGTATTCTGCAACTGTAACTAGCATGTGTGAACAGAAAGCAAACTATATTGATACAAATGAGGATGGAAGCACGCACAAAGGGTTATCCAAATGGCTGCTAGATCGATAACTATTGAAATCGATATTAGATTCACTGTCATAACCGTAAACGGAAATATCGTCGTTATGATACGCGCTGTTTCCCAGAAAACGTGGCATCAGAGGATAAAGATCGGTGCTGTGAGTGTGATAGGATATCGTGATTGGAATGGAAATGGTCGTAGGTATTGCCCTGTATGAAGCTTTCGAGTAATGCACAAAACACATTCTCGTCGTCCTGTTATGAGAACCTAGTATGCCTGCATTAACGTTATTAGTACATGCAACTAAAGCGTAAAAATGATACACGATTTCTGTATGATGAGAACTGTTTCATTTCATGTTGGGTACTTTTCCCTAGACATTAATAGTATCTCAGAGTAGGAAGGAAGGATATTTGTGCTTATGTTCGGCATAACAGTTTAATTGTGTAGTGAATAACGTTCATATGGTATTTTATAGATATTGAATCGTAAGGTTTGGAAACAAAAATTTCTTCACTGCCTCACTACTTTCAAATAGATCTTTTATAAGAACCTGGGTTCGATTCCCGGTTGGGTCAGGGATTTTCACCTGCCTCGAGATGACTGGGTGTTTGTGTTGTCCTCATCATTTCATTATCATTCATGCAAGTGGCAGATTGGACTGAAAAACGGTTGGGAATTTGTACGGGCGCTGATAACCGCGCAGTTGAGCACCCCACAATCCAAACATCATCATCATCATTTTATAAGAACGTTATGAGGAATATGTCTCCAATAGACACTGTCAACAGCCTTAAGTGGCTGAAGAATTGACGGTTGTGATCTTTAAAAATGGCTCTGAGCACTATGGGACTTAACATCTTAGGTCATCAGTCCCCTAGAACTTAGAACTACTTAAACGTAACTAACCTAAAGACATCACACACATACATGGCCGAGCGTAGCAGTCCCGCGGTTCCGGACTGCAGTGCCTAGAACCGCACGGCCACCGCGGCCGGCAGAGCTCTTTAGGTAACGTGCAGCGGGCATCAACGACATGTACTATCAGTTACACGTTGTTCTCTAGTTCTCCTTGATAGACTTCCTTCTGAAAGGAGGTAATCAAGGATATTTTTACCCCGCCCGAAAACTGTCAAGATAGGCATACATAATTACGCGGAGGAGTAACGACGTCAGCTGCATGTGGGTATTGAAATAAATCAGTGGGGAAAGTTGAAAATTTGCTCCGGACCGGAAGTTGAACCCGTATTTTTCCGTTTCTCGCGAACAGTCGCCTTGACCGCCTCGGCCATCCGGACACGGTCCCTGACCGACTCAAATTACTAACTTCTCCACACGCACTACTGATGTAGTGCCCATGTCCATTACCCTCAATACTGGCAGCGATCGCTGATTCCCTTAAGCTTTCAGCCTAATTTGTGCATTTGCACGGCAGTGATCATTGGTCGTCTTCCCCTAGTTCTATATAAATTAGATCAATGTTTATTGTTGTAGAGGTAAAAGGTAGTTGTCAGTGAGAAAATGGAGTTTATTGTTCGTTCTCAAAATTATGGTGGCTCGGAAGTCCATACGGCTATGTTATTAGCGAGCCAACAGATCACAACCAACGTCACAAATGTGGCTCTGTATGCGAAATTTAAATTCTTCAGAAATTTATAAGCACGTAACAAGTAGACAAATAAAATCCGCTGTTATACGCAAATCTTAAGTGTTGCTCTCCAATGCAGTTTATGTATGTTATGATGACAGTTCTTCATCCTTCGTTTTCGTGGTAGGCTAGGGAATTAACGTCATGTCTCAAATAATTCGTTACAGAAATTTATTAAATTACTTCACTAATTGTGACGGAAAGAGCCTGCGAATTTGTCACAGTTTCATATAAAGAATTTCTCATTACATTCGCGTTGTCTATTTAAGTAAAACGAAAAGAAATTATCACTAAAGCGTTGCTAATAGGTCAATGATAATCGATTTATTCTTTTCTTTGGCAAAAACAGATTACTTTGTTGCTCAGCGGGTGCCTGTATCATTGTTCATATTCAGCAGAGAGTGTGAATTTGGACATGCACAGGAGAGAAACATAGATGAGTATATTTAGGTGCTCCGACGAACATGCAGTATGTGTTCAAGAATGTAATCGCAGTGGTGAATGTGGACAACCATCAGCTGTATAATGGAATGACGACAGTGAAAATTTGTGCCAGGCCGGGACGAGAACCTGGATTTCCCGCTTATGGCGAGCGTTCGCCTTACCATCTGGCTAACCGACTGCGACTCCCGGCCAGACCCAAACTTCCATATGTAGTCCGTAATAACAACAGGCACTGCAAAAGCGTATTTATCCGCCGATACCGTGCAAGCGACTTTCAAGTAAAATGTCTGCCTTGTACGGGAATATACATAATGGGTGTACGAGCACAGGTTGTAGACACGTGGCTGACGAGACGTGGAATTTTGGGTCTGGCCGTGAGTTGCTCTAGGACAGCCGAATAGTAAGGCGAGCGTTCGCAATAAGCAAGAAATCCGGCTTCGACTGCCGGTCTGACACAAATTTTCATTGTCGTCATTCCATTATGCAGCTGATGGTTGTCCGTATTCACAACCGCGAATATTGTTATTTCATTACGGCTATACTCGCAGCAGTGCCTGCATATTCCGACATGCATATACTGTCTGCTGTCCATGACTTTGGCATCTGTATCTTAATTTATATCTTCCTACACACTCAAAAAGTTACGACACGCTGGATGGGAAACTAATACTGCCGCTTTCTGTCCTATTTAGCTAGCGTGCGCAACGTGAGAAAACTGTATATGACCGAAACCGTAGTAATTTCTTTGAATTTCTTCTCTTGATTCGCAGCGAGATATAGGACGAAGGCAGCAGAACTGTTTCTCACATATTCAACGGATTTTCTGAATTTACACCTCGGGGTTCTGTGTGGATACCGTTAGCTTTCTTACTAATTTTACCATCTCTCATCCCTGTCACGATGCAAGTGAGGCGCCTGAACTCTATTTGATCCCAAACACTTACTTACTCGTTCTTCATTCACAAAGGCAATGATCACATAAGGTATCAACTAGAAAAATCTTGTAGCTATATTACCCGAAACATTGTAGTAAGTACGAGGACAGTGCAGAAAAGTTATTCATCCGATTTTTCACGCTAAAATTATATAGCTTTTAAATAAAACAAACGTTATTAATATTATACATCTTTAGACTTCATGTTGTTGTTGTGGTCTTCAGTCCAGAGACTGGTTTGATGCAGCTGTCCATGCTAATCTATCCTGTGCAAGCTTCTTCATCTCCCAGTACCTACTGCAACCTACATCCTTCTGAATTTGTTTAGTGTATTCATCGCTTGGTCTCCATCTGCGATTTTTACCCTCCGCGCTGCCCTCCAATACTAAATTGGTCATCCCTTGATGCCTCAGAACGTGTCCTACTAACCGATCCCTTCTTCTACTCACGTTGTGCCACAAATTTCTCTTCTCCCCAATACTATTCAGTATCTCCTCATTAGTTATATGATCCACCCATATAATCTTCAGCATTCTTCTGTAGCACCACATTTCGAAAGCATCTATTCTCTTCTTGTCCAAACTATTTATCGTCCATGTTTCATTTTCATACATGCCTACAGTCCATACAAATACTTTCAGCAACGACTTCCTGACACTTAATTCTTTACTCGATATTAACAAATTTCTCTTCTTTAGAAACTCTTTCCTTGCCATTGCCAGTCTACATTTTACATCGTCTCTACTTCGACCATCATCAGTTATTTTGCTCCCCAAACAGCAAAACTCATTTACTACCTTAAGTGTCTCATTTCCTAATCTAATTCCCTCAGCATCACCCGTCTTAATTCGATTACATTCCATTATCCTCGTTGCTTTTGTTGATGTTCATCTTATATCCCCCTTTCAAGACACTGTCAGTTCCGTTCAACTGCTCTTCTAGGTCCTTCGGCGTCTCTAACAGAATTACAATGTCATCGGCGAACCTCAAAGTTGTTATTTCTTCTCTAAGGATTTTAATTTCTACTCCGAATTTTTCTTTTCTTTCCTTTACTGCTTGCTCAATATACAGATTGAATAACATCGGGTAGAGGCTACAACCCTGTCTCACTCTCTTCCCAACCATTGCTTCACTCTCATGCCCCTCGACTCTTATAACTGCCATCTGCTTTCTATACAAATTGTAAATAGCCTTTCGCTCGCTGTATTTTACCCATGCCACCTTCAGAATTTGAAAGAGAGTATTCCACACATTTATTTCGCCACAGACACCCTGGAGTCAGCAGATTTTTCCCAACGAGAGGTCAGTTTGTTGATGCCGTCACTGTAAAATGTTTGTTGACGGAGCCATTCCCTCACCTGTGCTTGCATCGCTTCATCACTATCGAAGTCCTTGAAGGTGTTGTTTAAGTTTTGGGAGTAGATGAAAATCGGAAGGGGGTAGGTCGTGACTGTATGGAGGATGATCGGTGACGGTGAACCCAAGGCGTCTGGTAGCTGCAGATATCGCAGCGCTCGTGTGTGAATGGCATTGTAATACCGAAGGAGAGGCTGCTCCGTGTGTGGACGATCACTTCGAATTCGAATCGCGATTACAGCACACTGTTTCTCACGCGCCGAAATAGTTTCGTCATGCACAACCTTATTACACGCTACAGTCCGGATCCCTCTAGCGGTAGAGGGCTGCAAATAAATAGACATGGATAGCAGAGCTATAGAATGTTAATAACATTTGTTTTATTTTTAAATGCCTTAAGAGTTTTCACATAAAAAATTCGGAAGCTTTATTTCTCAGCACGCTCTTGTAGAATAGTCACAGTAGAGTCTTATATACAATTTTTAGAACACGTACACTACTTCCCAAGAATTATCCCTCTCAAATAGTTCTTCATTCGACTTTGCTGATCCATATATTCGATCCGTTTCGTGTCACCTCGTATTGTTTACCAGGTATTTGAATATGAGTCGGCTCTAAAGCACTGATGCTCTCTGGTTTTTGCTTTCTATATGTAACCCAAATCGCAATTTATTTTCTTTCTACAGGAGGTAAACCGTTCTTGTTATCACAACCGTCAACCGAAAACGGTTACCATCAGTAGAACGAAAATAAATTGCGATTTGTGTTGTTAATTTTTATTCTTATGTCAAGTGCAATCACCGAAGTTCCAACATGTCATAAAAATTTCTTGTCTAGAATATCACAAGTGAACTTCGTCGCCGGCCGCTGTGGTCGAGCGGTTCTAGGCGCTTCAGTCCGGAACCGTGCTTCTGCTACGGTTGCAGGTTCGAATCCTGCCTCGGGCATGGATCTATGTGATGTCCATAGTTTAGTTAGGTTTAAGTAGTTCTAAGTCATGGGGACTGATGACCTCAGATGTTAAGTCCCATAGTGCTTAGAGTCATTTGCACAATTTTTTTTAACTTTGTCAGTAGTAGCATCAGAGATGATATTCATTACACCGTCTTTTTAGTTGACGTTACCAAACTGACTACTCTCTTCAGTTGGCTTTTTAATACATTTTGTAAATAAACTAGAAATTTACTTTTTTGCCGATGTGTTCTTGCATATAGAAGAGAGATCATTGTCAAGTAAGTGGAGCAACCGTATAGTAAACAGTAGCTGCTCATATATGTCTTTTCGATACAAGCTGAAGTCTGTGTGTGTGTTTCACTCTCTACTTTTCTCTCTCTCTATGCTTCGTGCGTGCACAAGTGTGCGTGCGTGCTTGTGTGTGTGTGTGTGTGTGTGTGTGTGTGTGTGTGTGTGTGTGTGCGTATGTGTACATTTGTGAGTGCGTATGTGTGTAAGGGACATATGTGACGATTTTTTGCGAATTCTCTCTGGGGCTACAAACGGGGTATAGAACGTAAGGAGAAGGAATATTAGGGCTTAACGTCCCGTCGAAAATGAAGTCATTAGAGCTTAGGCTCATTTTGGGGAAGGAAATCAGGCTTTTGTTTTTAATGGAACTATCCTGGCATGTGTTGCAAGCAATTTAGTGAAACCACACGCAACCTAGATGTTGAATGCCAGACGGGGATCTGAAATGCTGTCCTCCCGAATGGGTGTCCATTGCCTTACCTCTGTTTCACCCTGATCGGTGAGAATGTAACGGTGCTATAGTCTCTCTCTCCGCTATCAGCCTAACTTTCTGTTTTGTTCTTGTGTATTTGATCTTAAAGTAATAGCCTTGTACACTCCTGGAAATGGAAAAAAGAACACATTGACACCGGTGTGTCAGACCCACCATACTTGCTCCGGACACTGTGAGAGGGCTGTACAAGCAATGATCACACGCACGGCACAGCGGGCACACCAGGAACCGCTGTGTTGGCCGTCGAATGGAGCTAGCTGCGCAGCATTTGTGCACCGCCGCTGTCAGTGTCAGCCAGTTTGCCGTGGCATACGGAGCTCCATCGCAGTCTTTAACACTGGTAGCATGCCGCGACAGCATGGACGTGAACCGTATGTGCAGTTGACGGACTTTGAGCGAGGGCGTATAGTGGGCATGCGGGAGGCCGGGTGGACGTACCGCCGAATTGCTCAACACGTGGCGCGTGAGGTCTCCACAGTACATCGATGTTGTCGCCAGTGGTCGGCGGAAGGTGCACGTGCCCGTCGACCTGGGACCGGACCGCAGCGACGCACGGATGCACGCCAAGACCGTAGGATCCTACGCAGTGCCGTAGGGGACCGCACCGCCACTTCCCAGCAAATTAGGGACACTGTTGCTCCTGGGGTATCGGCGAGGACCATTCGCAACCGTCTCCATGAAGCTGGGCTACTGTCCCGCACACCGTTAGGCCGTCTTCCGCTCACGTCCCTACATCGTGCAGCCCGCCTCCAGTGGTGTCGCGACAGGCGTGAATGGAGGGACGAATGGAGACGTGTCGTCTTCAGCGATGAGAGTCGCTTCTGCCTTGGTGCCAATGATGGTCGTATGCGTGTTTGGCGCCGTGCAGGTGAGCGCCACAATCAGGACTGCATACGACCGAGGCACACAGGGCCAACACCCGGCATCATGGTGTGGGGAGCGATCTCCTACACTGGCCGTACACCACTGGTGATCGTCGAGGGGACACTGAATAGTGCACGGTACATCCAAACCGTCATCGAACCCATCGTTCTACCATTCCTAGACCGGCAAGGGAACTTGCTGTTCCAACAGGACAATGCACGTCCGCATGTATCCCGTGCCACCCAACGTGCTCTAGAAGGTGTAAGTCAACTACCCTGGCCAGCAAGATCTCCGGATCTGTCCCCCATTGAGCATGTTTGGGACTGGATGAAGCGTCGTCTCACGCGGTCTGCACGTCCAGCACGAACGCTGGTCCAACTGAGGCGCCAGGTGGAAATGGCATGGCAAGCCGTTCCACAGGACTACATCCAGCATCTCTACGATCGTCTCTATGGGAGAATAGCAGTTTGCATTGCTGCGAAAGGTGGATATGCACTGTACTAGTGCCGACATTGTGCATGCTCTGTTGCCTGTGTCTATGTGCCTGTGGTTCTGTCAGTGTGATCATGTGATGTATCTGACCCCAGGAATGTGTCAATAAAGT
Organism: Schistocerca americana; assembly: GCF_021461395.2. Taxonomy (NCBI): domain Eukaryota; kingdom Metazoa; phylum Arthropoda; class Insecta; order Orthoptera; family Acrididae; genus Schistocerca; species Schistocerca americana. Next base: position 589,646,150 of record NC_060119.1, read on the forward strand.
TTCCCCTTCCTGGGACAATGAATTCACGGTGTTCTTATTTCAATTTCCAGGAGTGTATAATTATTGTTATTATAAAATGAGTTTTGGTAAAATGAGTTATCTGTGAAAGTAAGTAACACTGTTTGTGGCTGAAATATGTTTCAGATTATTAAAATAATGATAATTGTTACATAAGTAACATTCCTGAGGAAATGACCGAAAAGAGAGATCGTTTGATTTATGTCTTAGTATATTTTGTAACGTATAGTTTCGTGAAAACCTTACCAAGGAGTTAATTTCGTTCAATAATGCATGTGTAGTCAACGATTTACTTGTTTTGCATTATTGCTTGCATTAAATCCCGCTCTCAGTGTATTCTGGGTGTTTCTCGGTTTGTGTTGTGTCGTAGCTTAGATGGTGAATATTGCCAATAGCGAAAGTGAGGGTTCCGTCAGCGTTGCAATAGGCTACGTCTGCTGCTGTAACATACCAAGATATGATGGTTGTACTTTATCTCACCAATGAACTAGTAAGTCAATAAGTAACTTGTGACAACGGTTTTGGCGCATTAGTTGCTAAATGAACACATAATCTTACACCGAGCGAGGTGGCACAGTGGTTAGTAGACTGGACTCGCATTCGGGAGAACGGTGCTTTAAAGCAGTGTCGACCATCCTGATTTAGGTGTTACATCATTTCTCTAAATCACTTCAGGAAAATGCCGGGATGGTTCATTTGAAAGAGCACGCCCGATTTCCTTCCCCATTCTTCTCTAATGCGATGGGGCGATGACGCCGCCCCTACCCCTACCCCAACCAACCATAATCATAGGTTAAAGAGTTAAAGCAGTAAGTATAGTATTATAGATAGAAACAGAGTGTTTGTCTTGAGACACTGTAACTCATGACTCTAAAATTGCCCGGACTGTATTCGCCCAGTGCTTATCGACTTCCAGCCAACTTTAAACATGATTACAGAATGAGATTTTCACTCTGCAGCGGAGTGTGCGCTGATATGAAACTTCCTGGCAGATTAAAACTGTGTGCCGGACCGAGACTCGAACTCGGGACCATTGCCTTTCGCGGGCAAGTGCTCTACCAACTTGGGTAGCTCAGCTGGTAGAGCACTTGCCCGCGTAAGGCAAAGGTCCCGAGCTCGATTCTCGGTCCGGCGCACAGTTTTAATCTGGCAGGAAGTTTCAACTTTAAACATAGTTTTGAACCTTTTCTCGCTTACAGCCCCACATTTCCAATAGTGTGTGAGTGAATACTCCGAAAATAATGAAGCTAACATAAGTTTTTACATTATTGCACTCAAATATTTAACACATTAACTCATTCGGAAACTAATCATACTTCTGAAACTGGGAGTTCGATTCATTAAACAACTGGTGATGGGGATGGGATTTAATGGTACTTGTCCTCGTCGCTAGCCTGTCGTACGAAAGGAATGCATCATGAAAAAGAAAACACTGTAATGATACTATTATTATGAGAAATGTCTGTCAGTATCGAATTTTTATGAAGTTGTTATTCTGTTGGAGCCCACTTTTTATAGATAGTGTCATATTGATACGCACAGTATATCCGTGTAGTAAATTAGAACACAAAAGTAGTGTTAAAAATGTGCGGCGGTGGAAGATATGCCCTAAAGAATCACTGGCCTGTCTTATGAAGAGCCGGCCGCTGTGACCGAGCGGTTCTAGGCGCTTCATTCCAGAACCGCGCTGCTCCTGAGGTCGCAGGTTCGAATCCTGCCTCGGGCATGGATGTGTGTGATGTCCTTAGGTTAGTTAGGTTTAAGTAGTTCTAAGTCTATGGGACTGATGACCTCAGATGTTAAGCCCCATAGTGCTTAGAGCCATTTGAACCGTTTATTATGAAGAAACTGGTCACGGCGCACGACAAAGACTGAAGCGTGGAAAATTGTAGCAGAAAACTTAGCAGCGAATAATTTTGATCACGTTAAGCACCAGAGCTGACACTAATTCTAATGACTAATGGAAACCTCAGCTGTGTTACTACACACTTATTGTGTTCAGACCGATTTCGTTCGTTGAACCTGAAGATGTTCAACGAACGAAACTTGCTGTAACACAATAAATGTGTATCAATACAGCTGAGGACGTATCCATTAACAGTGGAGCTGCAGCAGTGATTTCTTCGGGCGAGCACTGCTTCTGCCTGCTGGAGGTTCGCGTGGAGCCGCTGCGGCTGCACCTGCGGGCCGCGCGCAGCTTCCGGACGTCGCGTGATGCACGCGAGCAGAGCAGAGCAGAGCCGGGCAGGCCAGTGCAGGGCAGGGCAGGCCGATAAAGGAGGCGGGGCGGCGATACGGCGGACACGCACACGCGCCGCCACCTGCCGACTGTCTCAGCCCTTCTTAGGGCAGCTGCGCCTCAACCCGTAATCCTAATGTCTGATGTTGTTTACAACAGCGAACAACAGTGCGTCTGAGTCGTTAGCGGCGAACTAGTTCCTTTAGAAGATACCAAACGAGTCTATCACCGTTACGGAAGGAAAAAAAATCTACTATATGGCTTTCGAGTCCATGATTGTGGGTTACATTATTTTAAGAAGAACATCACCCAGCCACTTCTTATGCACGGTCCTGCCACGTTAACATGACCCTCTTTCAAAACCCTAAGTAAGCACGGTTTGCAGTGTGACCGTGCAGAAAGAGAGACAGTGAGGCTCTGGAAGGTACAGATGGGGAATTGGGGCCATGCCGACCACAGTGCCGTGCCCAGCTGCGCTAGCTTTCTCGGTTGAAGATCCACGGCGTGAACACCTCGATCAATGTGGTCCCACAGATTCTCGACTGGGTTTAAATCTGGAGTTACTTTTGAATACATTATGGGAACGGCACTGATCAATATCTTACAAATACTTACTATTAAAAACAGTCTTGATCACGATTTATTTATCAAGGTGACCGGTTTCGACTACTACTGTGGTCATCTTCAGACCATTGAGTAGGAACCTCTTTCTGTTGGAGACTCACTACTATTAGTGATTCTCCAACAGAAACAGGTTCCTACTCAATGGTCTGAAGATTACTACAGTAGTGGTCGAAACCGGTCACCTTGATAAATAAATCGTGATCAAGACTGTTTTTAATAGTAAATATTTAAATCTGGAGTGTTTGCTACCTAGGGTTACGACAGTCTCATACTGGTTCTTTTCGAGGCATGCACGTACACCGCGAGCTGTGTGGCACTGCTCGTAGATGAGATCATATAGAGGAAAAATAAACTGCTTATGTAGGCGGACATAGGCTACACGGATAGATGAACGCTCGTGTTGCTCCGTTGTGTCTTCCAGAAAACGAAATCACACAAGCAATGCGGAGAAGTCATTCCCCTGACCATAGCGCTCCCTCCTCAGCCCTGATCCTTCGGAGTATTGTTGCAGATCCATACAAGGCAATGCCGGCCGCGGTGGTCTAGCGGTTCTAGGCGCGCAGTCCGGAACCGCGCGACTGCTACGGTCGCAGGTTCGAATCCTGCCTCGGGCATGGATGTGTGTGATGTCCTTAGGTTAGTTAGGTTTAAGTAGTACTAAGTTCTAGGGGACTGATGACCACAGATGTTAAGTCCCATAGTGCTCAGAGCCATTTGAACCATTTGAACCATACAAGGCAATGGCCATCTGTCCGACGGGGCATATAATGCGATTCACTTTGAAAGGACACATGCCGTCACTGATTCGACGTCACGTTGCGGTATTGACGTGCAGATTACCGACTTTACCTTTATTCGGTCCAACATGTCACCTTATTAACTGCGTGTATTTTATATAAAATGTGCTCCGTTTCGTAATAATCCATATAATTTAGTTTGTCAGTCACTACTATATAAATAACCACGCGTATCACTTGCTAAAGTCATTAAAATAAGCATGTAAAATAATCTACGCTGTCTCTGTAGACTGTATGTCAAACAATTTTCATTTTTTAGTCATGGAGAAACTTAACTTCAATTTTAAATTTAGCAGTATTGAATGTAAACACCCAACTGACTTCAACAGTACTTTAGGAATCAGTAAGCAAAGTGCAACATTGACTTTAGACGTCAGTTGGCAATGTGACGAAATCTGCGCTGCTTATGTAAACAAAATGATTCAAATGGCTCTAAGCACTATGGGACTTAACATCTGAGGTCATCAGTCCCCTAGACATAGAACTACTCAAACCTAACTGAACCTAAGGACATCACACACATCCATGCACGAGGCAGGGTTCGAACCACGCTAACTGTGACAAGGCGAATGCGCCTCAGACCGCATGGCTACCCCCCGTGGCTGTCTTCCAAGCTTCCAAGTACCTGTGTTTTTAATTAGAACTTATTTTCCTGTTAGGAACTAGTGAACTAGTTACAAAGTTCATTACTTGTTTGTGACGGTCAACGAATACCATTCAACGAATACCATTTGAGTTGAACTCATTGTGTTCTTAAATATAGATGATCTTCACCCAGACCATCTTATATTCCTATATCCAGTGCCGGCCGATGTGGCCGAGCAGTTCTAGGCGCTACGGTCTGAAACCGCGTGTCGGCTACGGTCGCAGGTTCGAATCTTGCCTCCGGCATGGATGTGTGTGATGTCCTTAAGTTGGTTAGGTTTAAGTAGTTCTAAGTTCTAGGGGACTGATGACCTCAGAAGTTAAGTCTCATAGTGTTCAGAGCCATTTGAACCATTCCTGTATCCAGTCTACATTCTGCGCAGACCAGAAGTGCTACAAGAATACTTAAGCTGGCAAGAGGGATATCCAAAATAAAGTGTGAGAACTAGTGACGAAGCAGTTTGCGACGCACGGCTTGAAACAGCGCAGTGTATCGGAATGGACTGTCACCTCTATCTGCGTCGCCCTCATCGTCGCGACCACCTCCCCGGGTCAGTGCTATCTGAACACCTATACGCAGTGTAGCGGAAGGCACCTCAACGTATACCCAAATGGTAGTCAGTGGTTAAGTTGTATAAATTTTTAACGTGGTAGCACTGTGTTACAGCGGTTTTGTTCCTTTAGACATTGTTAGTACCTTAGAGTATATGGTATTTAGAATTGTATTTGCTTTAGAAACCATTTGGGAATTTCACACATTCGACGGCATAAATCGGTGACAATAGACGCACTACAGTCTAACTGACTGTGGTTGAACTAATAATGGATACAGTCACTGCTACAGACGCTGGGAATAGACCTCTGCTAGCGTTTGAGCAGATCTGGAGTCTTTTTCGCGCCACTCCCATAACCAACCGTCCGGTGAGCGGAATTTGTAAGCTAACATTTTATATTCATAGAGAAGTTAATTTAAAAAAAAAATCAGGTTTGACTGTTAGATATAGTCTACTGATTACGTTCTTTAATAACAAGTTTTTATGATACCATGTTTCAAGTACTTTTAGCTGTAAATTGATGTAACAAATGAAACAACTGTGTAGGTCGTAACCTATTTTAGATAAGAAGGCATCGGGTTTTATAAACACAGAGTAAAATAAATAAAATGTTACTCCCTAATTATTTCACTACTAACATATGATTAATTTCTGATGAAAATAAGGAATTGGAAAAGGAGATCCTGCCACTATTCGCATGAATTTAAAATAACATAAAGGGACCGCAGCACAACTGGTGTGCTGTAGGTGTCAGGAAGCACGAGAATATATGAAACGTTAGTGAATCGTGTAAAAGATTTCCCTGTAGTCTACAAAGGGATTTGAGCTGCTGGTAAAATTCTTTATTTACGCAACCAGTTTCTGTCGACTGAACATCGTCAGGTTCTAACGCACAATTATTCACATTTTGTGTGAGAAACTGCTGATGGTCAGTCGACTGAAACTGGTTGTTCAAATGAAGAATTTTACCAGCAGCTCAACGCGGTAACAGGATATTTTTCAAACATATCCGGGTTGTGGCGCACCACCTCCTCAAAATAAATTCGGATGAGGATTTAACTAATAACAAGAAGAATAAAGTGTTTAAACCGAAGCAACTGCCGTTAAAGCAAGTAAATACGCCTGCGGAAATGCACGCAACCAAAACCCAGTATCTATGTCAAAGAACATTCAACATGCCTATGGAAGATATTTTGCCATGTGGGACATTGTACACTAAATGTCAGGATACAGCAATATTGCCTGGCACCATTTACAAAAAGATTCTCCACTAGTATCACCTTTAGCTGCTCGATCGCGACCGTAAGGTAATCTTCGATTATCTAAAACACTTGGAATATTCGCAGCAAGACAGTTAGGTAGCCCCACTTACTATTACAGAGCAGAGCAATGACGAATTAGAGCGGCATAAGCTTTTTCCATTTCATTTAATCGTGTCTAAGTGTGTAATTAGTGTCACCATTCCTCACAATCTGTCTCAAACAAGGGTTCGCTATCCCTACGTGTAAAGTTTTCTCTACCTTTGACGTCTGATCGCCAATTTTTTGGCACTAGTAATTAAAATATTTTTTTTTTTAGCATTGTGTGTGATGAATGCTTATATCCACTTAGATAAATTATTACGAGAATTTTAGTATGTGCATTTCTTACCCAAACAATATCTTTACTGATGGACTGTTTCGAGTACCGTCTATTTCAGAGTCAGGGACGAGTCAGTACTGCGCTCAGGGGGTATCTCTCCACTCAAACTGCGTCTACTTTCCGGTTTCGCCGGAAGTACAATATGTAGATACACCAACCTCCCTAAGGGACCTGGGAATGTTTTCCCCTCTGCATGTCCCCACGGCTCAAGTGGCCATATCTTGTATCACTGCTTTACACCTCGCTGAACTCTGCTGCTCCACTAGATTTAAAATCCATAAAAATCAATCCATAAGTTCTATAATCGGATTGCATCAATTAGTTTCAAATTCTGTATTGGATATTTTCAAGCCTATTACCGTGCACACTAATTGTTTCATCTTGCATTATTACGTAACATTATCCTTCGCCAATGAACGTAGAAAGGGAAATGAAATATCACTGAGATGCCTCAATAGGAAATCCAGTGTCATCAAACTTACAGGATACAAACCTTTTCTGCAAGTGGGCAAAGGAGTCCAGATTGTTTGAGGAATCACTCTCACAGTGTTTGTATTAACTGAAAATACACAGTAACATCTTCCAGAAGACTATTTACCTCTTCCTCCTTCCAGGGCCTTGCACAGCAACATCTTCTAGCTACATCCAAAGGAGCATTCCCCTACCAGACCTCTTCCAGAGCTATGGAACAGCAGCATCTTCCAGAAAACCGTTCCCCTTTCCCATATCCCAAAGCCAAACACAGCAGCATCTTCCGGAAGAAGACTATTCCCTTTGTTCCCTCTTCCTAGAGGCCACTGCCTCCTCAGGCCTCCCTCATAGCAAGGACATAACGGAATGTGCTAAAAGCGAGGTTATGATTCAACTTCGTTCGGTGTGGCCATCTGGGTAACGTAAGGTGTCATTGAGTTCTATCCTTCCCACAATGATATAAGGAGCACGATATCCGTAATAACATTGTCCTAATATACTCATACAAAAGTTGCATGTTGATAACAAGGAGTAACGGATCAGCGAGAGATCAAATGCAAGAATTTGGTGCGATATAATTATGTAACGATGTTGTGCAGAGATTTTTACTGTTGCTGTGCATCTTCGTGGACAAAGGCCTGTTATTTCATAAGTGTCCTCCTACTAACTCATCTGTAGCTCCCTGATGAAGAGAAGGCCAGCGCATACCTCCTCAAGAAGGACCCCGCACTGTTCACACCAATCTTCGCCTTGATGACTGTTGAGCTTTGCTGCTTATCCCAGCTATTCGTATTGTCGGGCACTGAACTGCCTCCTGTTGGCGAGGCTGACGTGTGTGGCGTCGAGCTCAGGTCGCTAGGACGGGCCGCGATCGCGATAAAGAGCCCGGGGACAATACGACGGCGTCATGCCTCACCCTCAGCACTCACCCCTTGCCGCAGCCGTATCACGGGGTGGCACCGCAATTACAGGCGGCCGGTCATAACTCTGGCGGCCATTGTCTGCCCCAGGAAGCGTGCCGAGCCGCAGCAGTTGCAATGCAAATAGGCCGGGTGACCAACCGTTGGCCTAAAGGAGCCGTCACGGGTTTTCTCTTGCTATGGGGAAGGTTTTACATTCCAGACTCAGGTCGTGAAATTACACCTGGAAATAATTCATCAACAGAACAATGAATGGTTAGCTGGTATTTGCAGGGCCTGTCGCTTCTCAGTACACTAGATGACCATTAAAATTACAGCTCTATGAAGATGACATTGAACGTCAAATTTTTGTGATGTGTGCTGCATGCTTCGATACGAACATTTTTAGTTTTTCAGCGTAACCGCACTAAACAAGAAGGAGTAACACAATCTACATTTTGTATACAAGATGCATCAAAAGGTAAGTTCAGTCCTTGAGGTGATGGTAGAGGACTATTTGCAACAAAAAAATCTCGATACAGTTTTTCTGTATTATTCTTCGTTTGGAGCTACATATGTAAGTCCAAAACGGAGCATGCCTCTTACCTTGGCATGCCAGTCGCATCCGAGGCATTTCTCAAATTATTAATCTCAATTTATTCATTTAACTCATTTAATAACTACATTAATAAGTGTCATTCTCCTTGGTTCGCCTTAGTTCTACTACAGCAGATGCTCCAAGTGTCCCCCTCCCGAATGAATACAAGCTTCAGCACTCCGCCTGATCCCTAGCTGTAAGTTACCAATTCACTGCTAACGTATCGCCACTGTCTCCGTTTGCATCTTTGCAACGAGGTCATCTTTGCTTGTTATCTCTTATCTGTAGACTTCCTCTTTGAGGAAACCCAAGAGAAAGAACAACAGTGGTGTTCGATAGGGGGAGCGTCCTGGCCAACGAACGGGACGACCCCTTCCAGACCAAGTAGGTGGAAATGATCGTTCGACCATTGTCGTACTACTCGCAGTCTGAAATGTCCTGCGGCACCAGCTACTTGATACCGTAGGTATTGTCTTGTCTGTAGGGGTATATCACTCAGTACTGTTGCGAGTACACCTTCTAAGCCGGCCGGTGTGGCCGTGCGGTTCTAGGCGCTTGAGTCTGGAACCGCGTGACCGTTACGGTCACAGGTTCGAATCCTGCCTAGGGCATGGATGTGTGTGATGTCCTTATGTTAGTTAGGCTTAAGTAGTTCTAAGTTCTAGGGGACTGATGACCTCAGATGTTAAGTCCCATGGTGCTCAGAGCCATTTGAACCATTTGAACACCTTCTAAGAAATGCATTTGATGAGCAATTCCCATTCTGTCCACCACTACAAATGGGGCAAACACTACACCACCGGGGATCCTATGTTAACACTGAAACTCGTTTGGAATAATGGGGAACGGTCTAGCCTAGGATTCTTGTCAGCATAAACGCGTTTTGTCTATTCATAACACTGCCTCTTGTGAATCCTGACTCGTCAGTCCGTAAGACGTTTGGTCATTAACCATCTGTAATAAACACCGACAATATGGGAAACGATGTCCCTGATCTTGAGGCTTCAATTCTTGCACTTGCACATATTTCAGATGATACCGATGAGGACCTTGCTGATCAAGTACTCGCCAAAATAGCTGAGTGAGGGAGCCGAATACGTTGCCTAAGACACCTCGTATTGATGGACGTGGTTCTTCAATAGCAAGAATCTCTTCTTCACGATCTGGAGGAAGTTCTGGTCGATCAATATGTTGCGTGGGTTGTAGCATCCCTCTATTCCCCGTGCGTTGATAAAGTACTTGAAATATCCGTTTCCTTGGATGGCTTCGTTGCGGAAACCTCTCCTGGTATTCTCTTTCATCCGCGAGTGCATTATCATTACAGAAGTAGTAAACAAAAGGCATGTACCGATACTTCTCGTTAGCAAACATTGTGAATGTTCATACTCGGCCGCCACCTTGATCGATTCAGCCTTCTCGTCGAGGAGCAGACAATGTTAAACGAAAGAAACATAATATCAGTAACGTTGGATGCTTTACTTAGCTACATAACCGTACACGGATGGTAACTAGAAACTCACACAATCGCTGGCAACGTGTGACATTGAATATGGCATGCAAGCACACAGTCTGTCATGAGAGACTGGCGTTGGTGTTACATATGTAGGTGACGGGTATTGAAAAATTGGATCCATAATTTTTGTTGCAAATAAGGTGCTCCATCATCTCCTCTATGACTAACCTTACATCCCGTATAAGGCAAGACTGCGTAATAGATTTCTCATTCATAAAGACAGTTCTGTGTTGATCTTTTGTAACGTGTTATGCTTTGTATAAAAAGGAGAAATGTCTTCCAGCAATTTCTGGTATATTCGACAGCGGCAGGATCGTGGCCTATCATGAATGCGGGTTATCGTTCGGCTGTGTTACCGCTGCCCATATTGTTTGCTCCGCCGTGTGATATCGTAGAGTGACATCACAGACAATGCGTCAGGAAATCAGCTTGTTTACAGCAACTGCTGAGAAGTGAGACGATATGAAATGTGTCATCTAAGTATTTAAAAACAGAATTTTATTTGATAGCAAAAATAAACACTTTCAAGTACATCAGACAGTACTTAGCATGCAATGTGTACAGCCTTTCTACCTCATCCGTTGTGCGTCATTGATGGTTACAATTTCTGTGTTTACACAGCGTCTGTATCTTCGCATCACATTGTCCTTCAGACAGTGAGGCATTTTTGAAGTAACGGACACTGTTCTCACGATCATAGCTCTGTAAGTATTACGTAAGTATTGACGTCAGCTGCTTGTGACACGAAAATTTGTACCAGATCGGGATTAGAACCTGGATTTCCCGCTTATAGTGAGCGCTCGCCTTAAATATTTCGGCTATTCGAGTTTGCCTCTGGGACCGACGCAAACTGCCATACCCCACGTGATCCACAAATAGCTGAAGTCAATCCAGCTTCGCAAAATGCGGATCCATTTCGTAATATTTATCATACCTGTAATCGTCAGAACAGTGGCTGCACCTTGAGACGTGCATACCTGCCTGAAGGATGTTGTGATGAGAAGTTACAGACACTGTTTAAACACAGACATTGTAACCATCAATGATATATCTGTGCCTCGATAGATTAAAATGACGAAAAATATTTGTTTCTCCCTTTGCGGGAATCATAAAATGTAAAAGTGTGAAAGTTGGGTCAGTCCTGTAGGCATACTCGGACAGTCGAAGTGGCTCCCGAGTTCCGCCCTTTGCAGTAGCGCATATTCATTCCTCCCCCTCGTACATCAGGACATTCTTCATAGAATACTCTTACGTCCACGCAGACTTGCCTGGTACCGGAAAGCCTTCGTCACGCGATATTTATCGCATAATAATGAGCGATCTTTCCCGGAATGTTGTGGAAAGCCGGTATCCTGCGGTCGCATGATCCGTTGTCTGGCGTTCTGTGCACCATGTCCTGCTCGACAGGAACAAGCGTGCAACCAGGTATTTGGTTGTTACTGGAAAACAGATACCACAACTTCGCCTACATGTCTACATCTACATCTGCATCTACATTTATACTCCGCAAGCCACCCAACGGTGTGTGGCGGAGGGCACTTTACGTGCCACTGTCATTACGTCCCTTTCCTGTTCCAGTCGCGTATGGTTCGCGGTAAGAACGACTGTCTGAAAGCCTCCGTGCGCGCTCTAATCTCTCTAATTTTACATTCGTGATCTCCTCGGGAGGTATAAGTAGGGGGAAGCAATATATTCGATACCTCATCCAGAAACGCATCCTCTCGAAACTTGGCGAGCAAGCTACACCGCGATGCAGAGCGCCTCTCTTGCAGAGTCTGCCCCTTGAGTTTGTTAAACATCTCCGTAACGCTATCATGGTTACCAAATAACCCTGTGACGAAACGCGCCGCTCTTCTTTGGATCTTCTCTATCTCCTCCGTCAACCAGATCTGGTACGGATCCCACACTGATGAGCAATACTCAAGTATAGCTCGAACGAGTGTTTTGTAAGCCACCTCCTTTGTTGATGGACTACATTTTCTAAGGACTCTCCCAATGAATCTCAACCTGGTACCCGCCTTACCAACAATTAATTTTATATGATCATTCCACTTCAAATCGTTCCGCACGCATACTCCCAGATATTTTACAGAAGTAACTGCTACCAGTGTTTGTTCCGCTATCATATAATCATACAATAAAAGATCCTTCTTTCTATGTATTCGCAATACATTACATTTGTCTATGTTAAGGATCAGTTGCCACTCCCTGCACCAAGTGCCTATCCGCTACAGATCTTCCTGCATTTCGCTACAATTTTCTAATGCTGCAACTTCTCTCTATACTACAGCATCATCCGCGAAAAGCCGCATGGAACTTCCGACACTATCTACTAGGTCATTTATATATATTGTGAAAAGCAATGGTCCCATAACGCTCCCCTGTGGCACGCCAGAGGTTACTTTAATGTCTGTAGACGTCTCTCCATTGATAACAACATGCTGTGTTCTGTTTGCTAAAAACTCTTCAATCCAGCCACACAGCTGGTCTGATATTCCGTAGGCTCTTACTTTGTTTATCAGGCGACAGTGCGGAACTGTATCGAACGCCTTCCGGAAGTCAAGAAAAATAGCACCTACCTGGGAGCCTGTATCTAATATTTTCTGGGTCTCATGAACAAATAAAGCGAGTTGGGTCTCACACGATCGCTGTTTCCGGAATCCATGTTGATTCCTACATAGTAGATTCTGGGTTTCCAAAAACGACATGATACTCGAGCAAAAAACATATTCTAAAATTCTACAACAGATCGACGTCAGAGATATAGGTCTATAGTTTTGCGCATCTGCTCGACGACCCTTCTTGAAGACTGGGACTACCTGTGCTCTTTTCCAATCATTTGGAACCTTCCGTTCCTCTAGAGACTAGCGGTACACGGCTGTTAGAAGGGGGGCAAGTTCTTTCGCGTACTCTGCGTAGAATCGAATTGGTATCCCGTCAGTTCCAGTGGACTTTCCTCTGTTGAGTGATTCCAGTTGCTTTTCTATTCCTTGGACACTTATTTCGATGTGCGATTATTTCGTTTGTGCGAGGATTTAGAGAAAGAACTGCAGTGCGGTCTTCCTCTGTGAAACAGCTTTGGAAAAAGATGTTTAGTATTTCTGCTTTACGCGTGTCATCCTCTGTTTCAATGCCATCATCATCCCGGAGTGTCTGGATATGCTGTTTCGAGCCACTTACTGATTTAACGTAAGACCAGAACGTCCGAGGATTTTCTGTCAAGTCGGTACATAGAATTTTACTTTCGAATTCACTGAACGCTTCACGCATAGCCCTCCTTACGCTAACTTTGACATCGTTTAGCTTCTGTTTGTCTGAGAGGTTTTGGCTGCTTTTAAACTTGGAGTGAAGCTCTCTTTGCTTTCGCAGTAGTTTCCTAACTTTGTTGTTGTACCACGGTGGGTTTTTCCCGTCCCTCACAGTTTTACTCGGCACGTACCTGTCTAAAACGCATTTTACGATTGCCTTGAACTTTTTCCATAAACACTCAACATTGTCAGTGTCGGAACAGAAATTTTCGTTTTGATCTGTTAGGTAGTCTGAAATCTACCTTCTGTTACTCTTGCTAAACAGATAAACCTTCCTCCCTTTTTTTAAATTCCTATTAACTTCCATATTCAGGGATGCTGCAACGCCCTTATGATCACTAATTACCTGTTCCGCACATACAGAGTCGAAAAGTTCGGGTCTGTTTGTTATCAGTAGGTCCAAGATGTTATCTCCACGAGTCGGTTCTCTGTTTAATTGCTCGAGGTAATTTTCGGATAGTGCACTCGATGCTCTGTCCCTACCACCCGTCCTAAACATCTGAGTGTCGCAGTCTATATCTGGTAAGTTGAAATATCCACCTAAGACTATAACATGCTGAGAAAATTTATGTGAAATGTATTCCAAATTTTCTCTCAGTTGTTCTGCCACTAATGCTGCTGAGTGGGGAGGTCGGTAAAAGGAGACAATTATTAACCTAGCTCGGTTGTTGAGTGTAACCTCCACCCATAATAATTCACAGGAACTATCCACTTCTACTCCACTACAGGATAAACTACTACTAACAGCGACGAACACTCCACTACCGGATGCATGCAATCTATCCTTTCTAAACACCGTCTGTACCTTTGTAAAAATTTCGGCAGAATTTATCTCTGGCTTCAGCCAGCTTTCTGTACCTATAACGATTTCAGCTTCGGTGCTTTCTATCAGCGCTTGAAGTTCCGGTACTTTACCAACGCATTTTCGACAGTTTACAATTACAATACCGATTGCTGCTTGGTCCCCGCATGTCCTGACTTTGCTCCGCACCCGTTGAGGCTGTTGCCCTTTCTGTATTAGCCCAAGGCCATCTAACCTAAAAAACCGCCCAGCCCACGCCACACAACCCCTGCTACCCGTGTAACGGCTTGTTGCGTGTAGTGGACTCCTGACCTATCCAGCGGAACCAGAAACCTCACCACCCTATGGCGCAAGTCGAGGAATCTGCAGCCCACACGGTCGCAGAACCGTCTCAGGCCTCTGATTCAGACCATCCACTCGGCTCTGTACCAAAGGTCCGCAGTCAGTCCTGTCGACGATGCTGCAGATGGTGAGCTCTGCTTTCATCTCGCTAGCGAGTCTGGCAGTCTTCACCAAATCAGATAGCCGCCGGAAGCCAGAGAGGATTTCCTCCGATCCATAGCGACACACATCATTGGTGCCGACATGAGCGACCACCTGCAGATGGGTGCACCCTGTACCCTTCATGGCATTCGGAAGGACCCTTTCCACATCTGGAATGACTCCACCCTCTGCGACCGCCCGGATCTTGCAGACTGAGGGGCAACCTCTGGAACAGGACAAGCAGCCATGTCAGGCCGAAGATCAGTATCAGCTTGAGACAGAGCCTGAAACCGGTTCGTCAGACAAACTGGGGAGGCCTTCCGTTCAGCCCTCCGGAATGTCTTCGCCCCCTGCCACACCTTGAGACGATCTCCCACTCTACCACAGGTGAGGGATCAGCCTCAATGCGGGCAGTATCCCGGGCAACCACAGTCGTAGTCCGATCGGGGGATGCGTGGGACGAGCTGCCCGTCCCCGACAAACCCCCATCCGGACCCCCACAGTGATGCCCATTGGCAACAGCCTCAAACTGTGTGACCGAAGCCAACACTGCCTGAAGCTGGGCGCGAAGGGATGCCAACTCAGCCTGCATCCGAACACAGCAGTTGCAGTCCCTATCCACGCTAAAAACTGTTGTGCAAAGAACGTCTGAACTAATCTACAGAGAGCGCAAACAAATCGACACAAAATTTAAACGGTTATTAAAATACAAGATCGCCTAGTAAATGCAGTAATGCTGCTACTTGCGCACTGCTGACACACTGCTCGGCGGCGAAAGGAGACTACACGATTTTACACTATTCAGGTACTAAAACGCGATGCTACAACTCTCAAATACTATAATACGCCCGAAATTTATGAATTAAACAATGCAAGTACCAAAAACACGCAAAGAAATTAAGAATTAAACTATGTAACAAATGAGTGAGCTAGGAGTATACGACTTGCTGCTGCAGCTGCTTATCCAACGGCGGCAGGGAACATGTCTTGAACATGACAGATTCGCAGCTTTGCCCCGCTTGTATCACACGTTTGACACGGATGAATGTCGACTGGTGTGCGGATCTTCTGCGGAGGTGTGGCAGCTGATTCGCAAAATGATTGAATTTCTTCTTCGTACAGCTCCCCAAGCAATTACACCAAAGTAACTTCTATTGCCGGATGAGATCTATTTCCCGCATATGAAGACCAACGCAGTAAATTGTATAAAAGGCCTAGCGACCTCTTACTTATTTCATGAAGGAGGTAAGAGCATTCTTGATTTTTGGACATTTCAGCAATATCATTTTACTATTGTCACACACAATCCGGGATACTGTCAGTACTATGCCCCACGCAGCTGCGGTGTCGTGGATATGAGAAGATGACTTCATTGTGAATGTGAAGCACCAGGATTTGCACCAGAGTACTGTCAAGAAGGAGGTGACCATGAGAAAAAGATTGAATAACCAGCGAAAGGATAACATTCCATGAGTCGGGGTGCATAATGTCAGAAGTTTAAACCTTGTAGGAAAGTTAGAAATTCTGAAAAGGAGAATGCTAAGTATTGCTCTAGATGAAAAAAAAAAAAAATAGAAATGAGCGTATGGCATCGTTGGCCGGGAGGCCTCTATCCGGGGAAGTTTGGCTGTCAAGTGCAAGTCTTACTTCATTCGAGGGCGCGTGGGGCGACTTGCACGCCGGTGGTGATGAAATAATGATGAGGACGACACAACACCCAGTCCACGAGTGGAGAAAATCTCCAACACGGCCGGGAATCGAACCCAAGTCTGTTTGTATGGGAGGCGAGCACGTTACCACTCAGCTAAGTAGGCGGACTCACTGTAGATATACTCAAAGTCAGTGAAAGAAGACAAAGATTTCTGGTCGGATGTGAGTAGGGTAAAATCAACAGCAGCGGGAAACGGTATAAATGGAGAAGGATTAGTTATTAATAGGAAGGCAGGGCAGACAGTCGTTACTGAGAACATTTCAGTGATAGGGTTGTTCTCACCAGTATTGACGACAATCCAACAGCGACAACGATACTTCGGATATGAATGACGACGTCGCAAGCCGAACATGAAGAAATAGAGAAAGCGTATGAGGCTAGTGAACGGGTAATTCAGTACCTTAAGGGGAGATGAAAATCTAATCCTCGTGACGGATTAGAATGGGGTTGCAGGGAAGGAGTATAAGAAAGGGTTACGGGAAAATATGGGCTTGATTATAGGAATGAGAGAGGAGAAACACTAATTGAGTTCTGCAGCAAAGTTTACCTAGTAATAGCGAATACTGTGTTCAAGAATCAAAAGAGGAGAAGGTACACTTGGAAAAGGTCAGGAGAAACATGAATATTTCTGTTATAATACATCACGGCCAGGCAGAGATTACGAAACCAGATACTCGATTGTAATTTTTCTCGATGGTAATTTTTATCTCCTCCTGTTCGATCTGTACACCCAAGAAGCAATGACGGAAATAAAAGAAAGGTTTAGGAGTGGAATTAAAATTAAACGAGAAAGGATGTAAATGAAGAAATTCCTTATGACGTTACTATCTTCAGTGCACGTGACGAAGAATGGAAGCACAGTCTAATGAGTACAGAATATGGACTAAAAGTAAATCGAAGGAAGATGAAAGTAATGAAACATAGCAGAAATGAGAACAGCAAATAACATAACATCGGGACTTGTTACGAAGTAGAGGTAGTTAAGGAATTCACCGCTCTACAACTCCACCCACCCCGCCTCCTCTTCGGGACGGAAATCGTGTACCCCATCTGTTCAGTTGTTTGTGCCTGAACCTTTTCGAAAGTATGAGAAGAACGTTTTCAAAATGTTTGCGAGTTGTGTAACTAAGATGGCTCTTGGGTACCAGTCCGGCATTCACCTAGTCAGATGTGGGAAACCATCTAGAAACCGCGTCCAGGTTGGTCAGCATACCTGACCTCATCGTTAGTTCGACCCGGGGCCGGCGCGCCTTCCTGAATCCCGAAAGTGGCGTGTCGACGCGCGTGGCTATTAGGGCGGACCGGAGAGAAAGAGTAATAATAACCTGTGTAACATATTCATAACGAAATATAAGCGGGGTATGGTGAGGAATCGTTGTGAGATGAACATTTATTCGTTTTTGTTCATGGGCGAGTTGCAGTGAACTCACACTGGCTTATACCTGTTTCGAATAATGTCCTTTCGGTTTGCGATATGCAGATGAAAGTGTCACTAAATAAATGTCAGGAATGTACCACAATGATCGTTGTCGTGGTTTTAATTCCAAAGACTAATTTGACACAGTTCTTAGT
The DNA here is from genome assembly GCF_021461395.2 of Schistocerca americana. NCBI lineage: Eukaryota > Metazoa > Arthropoda > Insecta > Orthoptera > Acrididae > Schistocerca > Schistocerca americana. The sequence continues at coordinate 589,664,025 of NC_060119.1, forward strand.
TTGTGCGTCGCACGAAGCTAGGGCGGAATTGAGTGGGTTTTCGCTTATACCAGTGGTTCCCAAAATTCCGGAGGCCATAACCCCTGAGCGTAATCAGATAAGAGCTAGTCCGTCCCTCGCCACCCCTCTCTTCACCATCATAAACACTGCTTAAGTAAACTATAGAGTGAAGAAGGGTTTTGTTTCATGACTTTTATTTTTAAAGCGATGAAAGATAAATGAAATTTAGTCTTTACGGTGTTTCATTAAACTACGAACTAATGACGTAATGAGAAAATTAGTACTGATATTTCTAACGACATTTTACTACAAATGACAAAGCATTTCTCAGTTTACAGCTAGTGCTATCTACATCTCCTAGTCACGAAAGAAAGCTGACTATCTACACTGTCGGTGACCAGTTGATACAGGAAATGCTTCGTCTGCACCAATTCTCTCCCTAACGACACTTGCTTCAACCACGTCTTGCATCCCATGTAAAAGCAACCCAGTTAAAGTACGTGAACCACACTTACTGACTGCAAATGACTTGAATGCTGGACTTCTCGCATCTGAACTGACAGAAATTGGAAATTTCAGGCAGCCAATGATTTGTGTCTGGTGACTGCCCTGGTACTACTATTACTACTACTACTACTACTACTACTACTACTAATAATAATAATAATAATAATAATAATAACAATACTCTTTAGATCTAGATAAATGTTGTACACATTACATAATTAGTGCTGAGTTGTCCTTCGTTTGTCTGTTGCGAAGTGAAAAAAATGAAGCAATTTCTGCTCGACTGCGGGAACTATCTACAACTCTGTGAAGGCATTTTCAAGACACATTGCACTGAAGATAGCTACAAAGTACTTCAATCGATCTGCAGTAAACAGATTAAAAATTTGCGACCGATGATGCCCTTCCTCATGCCTTCGATTTTCGTGAGATATTTAAGATCATGTGACGCGTATACCTCAATTTTACTGTCATAGATACATGCTGAAAAGTGCTAAGAATGTATGTAGTGGGTGGAATATGCGAGGAATATGTCGTTTGCACATTCGTTTCAGAAGCTATAACCTCCACCACAGTGTGCCACACGTTACTGCTACTGTTCGAAAACAGAAATTTAATTATTGTATATTAACTTTTAAAAATAATTTAGTTTAGTGACAGGCACACAGTCTAAGCCCATTTGTTTTTCCCACTCAGAAAATTTCATTTTACCCCTCATGGGATGATTATTCTTAGGTTGGGAACCGCTGGCTTATACTTTTCGACTCGGTCGTTTCCTGACTTGGGTCCCTTACCTCAAGTTTATGATTTAAACTTATACATCATCTCTGGAAGCCTGGAAGTAAGAACATGATCACTGGATCACCGTGTAGATTTTTATTATTAAAGCTTTCCGAAAAAAACATTATAGCGGTATATGTGTTGGAAAAGAAGGGCGACGAGACTCAACTGCAGTGTGAACAGTCACTTAATCGTACCAGGGCAGCATTTGATACATTTAAGTGTGAACCACAACTGCAGAATCGGTGAGCCGTTTTGGGCGTGCCAAGACTTTCAGGAGCAGGTAGGACGCACACCGTTCGCCAGCCGCCAGGCGCCAGCCGCGCGCCCACTGTGCTCTGGAGGCGCAGCCCGCGCTGTGAGGCGGCGCCCGCCGCTCGCTCCGCGGCTGATCCATATTTAACGGCTGGGCGCGCGCCAATCGAATTTATCGGCCGTCCGCCGGCCCGTCCTCGCGCGGTCCCGCTCGCCGCTCGCTCGCGGGCCTTAAACGCCGGGGGCGACGGCCGTGTGGTGAGGCGGACAGCCACGCCTCAGACAGGGGGGCGCTATCTGCTTATCCGCCACAATTACCCCGGCACCCTCTCGTATTAGGCGGAGCGAGTACACGTGTCCGGTAACGCGTCACTGCGTATCTCATACCTCATATCTTCTGAGAGTGCCGTCATGGAATAAGATTTTGACGTTTATACACTACTGGCCATTAAAATTGCTACACCAAGAACAAATGCAGATGATAAACGGGTATTCATTGGACAAATATATTATACTAGAACTGACATGAGATTACATTTTCAAGCAATTTGGGTGCATAGATCCTGAGAAATCAGAACCCAGAACAACAACCTCTGGCCGTAATGACGCCCTTGATACGCCTGGGCATTCAGTCAAACAGAGCTTGGATGGCGTGTACGGGTACAGCTGCCCATGCAACTTCAACACGATTCCACAGTTTATCAAGAGTAGTGACTGGCGTATTGTGACAAGCCAGTTGCTCGTCCACCATTGACCAGACGTTTTCAGTTGGCGAGAGATCTTGAGAATGTACTGTATCCAGAAAGGCCCGTACAGGACCTGCAACATGCGGTCGTGCATTATCCTGCTGAAATGTAGGGTTTCGCAGGGATCGAATGAAGGGTTGAGCCACGGGTCGTAACACATCTGAAATGTAACGTCCACTGTTCAAAGTGCCGTCAATGGGAACAAGAGGTGACAGAGACGTGTAACCAATGCCACCACATACCATCACGCCGGGTGATACGCCAGTATGGCGATGACGAATACACGCTTCCAATGTGCGTTCACAGCGATGTCGCCAAACATGGATGTGACCATCATGATGCTGTAAACAGAACCTGGATTCATCCGAAAACATGACGTTTTGCCATTCGTGCACCCAGGTTCGTCGTTGAGTACACTATCGCAGGCGCTCCTGTCTGTGAAGCAGCGTCAAGGGTAACCGCAGCCATGGTCTCCGAGCTGATAGTCCATGCTGCTGCAAACGTCGTCGAACTGTTCGTGCAGATGGTTGTTGTCTTGCAAACGTCCCCACCTATTGACTCAGGGATTGAGACGTGGCTGCACGATCCGTTACAGCCATGCGGATAAGATGCCTGTCATCTCGACTGCTAGTAATACGAGGCCGTTGGGATCCAGCCCGGCGTTCCGTATTACCCTCCTGATCCCACCGATTCCATATTCTGCTAACAGTCATTGGATCTCGACCAAGGCGAGCAGCAATGTCGCGATACGATAAACCGCATTCGCGATAGGCTACAATACGACCTTTATCAAAGTCGGAAACGCGATGGTACGCATTTCTCCTCTTTACACGAGGCATCACAACAACGTTTCACCAGGCAACGCCGGTCAACTGCTGTTTGTGTATGAGAAATCGGTTGGAAGCTTTCCTCATGTCAGCACATTGTAGGTGTCGCCACCGGCGTCAACCTTGTGTGAATGCGCTTAAAACCTAATCATTTGCATATCACAATATCTTCTTCCTGTCGGTTAAATTTCTCGTCTGTAGCACGTCATCTTCGTGGTGTAGCAATTTTAATAGTCAGTAGTGTACATAGTGGCGAACTCGTTGGTGCTACAATCGGAGAACAAGTGACCAGTCTGCGTCGCGGTGCTCAAAATTATCTCCGAAAACATCAGACTTTCGCAGCTAGACAGCAAACGTTTCACATGACCCTCGTAAAATGTTAGCTGTCTGTTGTAAGCGCCTTCCAAAGCCGACTAGACAGCGTCTGCTATTCTTGCACTAACAAATTTTGTAATGTGCTCAATGAGCGATTTTTATTTTGATACTGGACCTTTCTGGGGAATGATAGGTCAGTATCCATTTCCTAACAGAGAGCAATATTTCACGCACGCTACCTGCAGATTATCCAGCACAGTCATTATCAGAAAAGAACAGCACATTCTGGTTGAAGAACTCTCGTCATTATTAGTGAGTGATTGATTGATAGCTCCTCGCAACAGCGCGACGGCTGCTTAGATACATCAAGGGATCTCTGTGTCCGCGATAAGGACGCCTTAAGCTGAACTCGAAAAACAGTATGACAGCACTCAGATCAAAGAGACACATTTTAAGTCCACCATCGCTCTCGCCAGTTATCACTCATACTACTAGCACTTCGGCGATCGGCTGTTTTTCTATATCTACAAAGGACACAATGACCGTCCCTGGAGAGAGACGTCAAACAGAGATATGCTAAAGAAGTGTAAATGAAAGGATTTTCCACAGAAGTGGTTTGTAAGTGCATCAGCTGAAGTAAAAAGTCATGAAGTATTTATATTAGATATGTTTTAAGAAATCAATATCAATTCAGGATTAAAAAGTTCGGTAGGTGTTTAATTCTGCATCCATTTAATTGTTAAAAATACCTAGTTGCCATTCCTGTTACTACCATGACTGTTGTACCTCCATAATGTACAATAAATAAATCATAAATATAAAAATGGTGAAAGATTGTCTACGAAGTTGTGTAAATTGAAGCTTTAGCAACATAGTTCCTGCACGACAAACATTAAAAGAAAAGTATTAGATATGAATATGTATCAATATTTCACCAAACTAACGACAACAGAAGCAAATTAAAAATCCAGAAGAGGAGAAGATGAAGGAAATAAATTGACGGTCACCTTGAATGATGAGTAAGCTGACCACTGTGGTGATATTAATGGAGGAACAATAAGGGCACAGACATACATTGTATCTAATTGTGAAGACCGTAAAAAACAGCCCTTTGCAGTGCGCATCTCCTTATCACTGCAGAATTACATCCCATGATCCCGTTAATGTGTAATTTTTAGTGCTAAAAAAGAATTAGCAGGAACACGAGTGTATAATTCCTGCATTTTGCACAATGGCTATACAGTATGCGAATGACACTTTCAATGTTCTCGAAAAGTTTCGTGAAGTACCAACACTAAGTGCTCTATTGAAATCGCTTGTTAAATATTACACAATAAGAAACACGAAGCTTCTAAGAGCAAGGAAACAAATAAATATTAGGAGACAAATTTTGATTCAATTAATATCAATAGTGAATAAAATAAAATAAAAAGCGAAACTTCACGAAACGACGACAAGGAAGAAAATATTGGCTATTGGTGCTGTATGCTAAAACAATTAGCCAGTAGGCGAAATACAAATAAAAAATTGTAGCTATAGAGTAAAACATATATTATTTCTAAATTGGGTTATTCGCTGCTCCAAACGACAATATGTTGAGAATGTGTAATAAACAGTACACCAAATGAATGAAGAGTCCTATCACCGCAATGACATATAGTTCGTTTGACACTTTAACAATGACGTTCAAATGGCTCTGAGCACTATGGGACTCAACTGCTGAGGTCATAAGTCCCCTAGAACTTAGAACTACTTAAATCTAACTAACCTAAGGACAACACTCACATCCATGCCCGAGGCAGGATTCGAACCTGCGACCGTAGCGGTCGCGCGGTTCCAGACTGTAGCGTCAGAACCGCTCGGCCACCAGCGGCCGGCAACAATGACGTCACGAAAAATTGGTGAAACAGAAGTTGACACGCCTGTAGGGAACTTTCGTACCCCAGATCGATGTGCGTAGGACACAGCTGATGAACCCACTCACTGGCTGTGACAAAGACACCGGTGGAAAAGACAGGCTATACCTGTGGTCGACGATGGCGGAATTCACGAAGTGAACACTTAGGCAAGAGGAAAGTCCAGATCGTAGCCGAAGTCGTCGTAAGCGTGTGCAAATGGTCCAAGAAGAGATCCGAATCCAAGAACGTGATCTTAGGCAAGGACAATCGCTGTACGATCAATGGCGCGTCTCAGACAACTGCGACGACTGGGAGACAAGTGTGGAGTGCGGTATTTACAGGCACCCTCGCGTCGCTAGAAGGACACCGGTGACGCGTTCGCGGTGGTGGCGCGCCCTCCATGGGAACAATCTGTGGTACTGGTGTGAGGCCCAGTACATCTGACTTTTCCTCCATATAGGTAGGCTAGGAAGTAAATTCGATCACTGTCGGAATCCAAAGGGACAGTGTACGGCTAGAACAGGTTGACACACGACAGGCGCCACTTGTGCTACGTAGCTGTCAGTGTGTTTTATGTTGTTGAACATGATGTTAGTCACATTTGGTATTTCATAATTTCTCCGAATGATCAGTTAATTAGTTACTGTCGCATATTCCATGGATCATTTTGCACGATGGGTCGTAATTAGGTGGAAGAAGTCGTTTTCCATTCACATCGCAAATTAATTTCACATACGGTTACATTCTGAACATTTCTTAAGTTTTTTTAATTTTTTCCTACCCACCACATTACAATAGCACAAATTCTTCTACGGAATGGAAGCAGTTCTCAAGGAGACATTTTCTTCCTTTGTTTTCAGATTTTACTTTTATCTGTCAGCACTTTACATCACTGGGTAAACGAGCAAAAATTTCTGTTGCAGCATTGTGCACAGCTTTTTGAGCTAAACACAACCTTAAAGTGGAATAATGGGTATCATTTCTCCTTCTGGTATTGTAGTCATGTACATCATTGTTCCTTTTGAACTGCAGAGGATTTTTCACAACAAACTTCATGGGCGAATAAATATAATGTGAAGCAGTAGTCATAATGCCAAACTTCTTAAACAGGTGTCTGTAAGATGATCGTGGGTGAGCACCACATATTATTCTTACAGCACGCTTTTGTGCAATGAAGACTTTCTTTCTTAAAGATGTGTTAGGCCAGAACATTATCCCATGTAATATTGTTCAATGAAAATAAGCAAAATATGTCAACTTCCTGATTTATCTCTCCCCATGATTTGCAATGATTCTAAGCGAAAATGTGGCTAAACTAAGTTGTTTTAGGAGTTTTAAAATGTGCTTTTCCCAATTTAAATTCTCACCAATATGAACACCTAAGAATTTTGAATTTTCCACCCTATTTATTTGTTTCATCACTGTGTGTTACACTTATTATTGATGTAGCATGCTTAGATGTGCAGAACTCTATATATGTCGTGTCTTTTTAAAATTGAGCGCGAGACCATCGGCAGAAAACGAGTCAATGACACTTCTAAGAACTTTGTTTAGCATTTCTTCTGCTTCTGTACTTATGCTTGGATTGATTCCAATACTAGTGTCACCAGCAAAAAAGAGGTAATTCTGCTTGTTGTATGCTGGACAGAAGGTCGTTTACATATATGAGGAACTGTAGTGGACCTAAGATTGAACCTTGGGAAACCTTATACGTGATTTCTCCCTAGCTAGAATTAAGTCCCTGGACTATATTGTTTGAATCACTAAGTACAATTTTCTGTGTTCACTTTGTTAGATACGACATTATCAGTTGGTTGGCTATACCTTCAATCCCATAAAATGTCAATTTCTCTATCAGAATACTGTGATTCTCCCAGTCAAATGCGTTAAAGAGGTCACAGAAAATAGCAACTGGAGCTATTTTATTATTTAATGCTTGTAAAAATCTGGTGAGTGAACATGTAAATAGCAATCTCAGTAGAGCAATCCTTCTGAAACCCAAACTGTGATTTGCTAATCGTACTTTAAAGAGAAATTAACAAGTTTTGTAACAAAGACCTGAATGCTAAAATCTGACAGATGTTGTGAATATGAACTCTGTAACTTTGTTTGTTTAAAAGATATGGTAAATTTAAATTATCAGTATTTTCGGTTAAGCCTCAGAACGTCATTTCCTCCACACAAAACACAGTAAACGATGACAGCGTCACACCTCATTGAATCATTAGGTAATAGAATATTTGCTGTAAAGTTCAATGCATAATAGTTACTTTTGTTCTTTATTTATTTATCAGGAAGCGCATTGGTACAAGGCTACTACCCGAGACATTCGAAGTTAAGAAGGAAATTGTACTGGTTTTATGTAAAACAATTTAACGTTTATTATGTAATCGATATTATTGTTACTTTATTTACGACGTGAAAGTGGTCAAGCTTTGATTATTTAAATATGTTAAAATGTAACATTATGTGGAATAAGCTGTAGCCAATCAGATGGATGGCTTCAGGCAAGGGAACTGTGCCAGTCAGTTGAGCGAGGACATTCGGCGAGCGGGAAACGCGGCCGGGGACGGGCAGAGGACAGTACTGGTGCAGACGCGAAAGCCAACAATTTGGCTGGAGACACCAAAGGGTACAGTTCGGATGCAGATGCGAAAGCGGACGGTCGGTCTTTAGGCAGCTAGGAAGTGAAACGACTTAGAAAATTTCGCGTTGTGTGGTATCGCGAGACTTAGTCTCTGTGTGGTGAGCAGCCTCGCACCAGGTGTGAACTCTAACTTTTCGCGTAGATAACTTGTATTTCGAATGATATTGTGAATGATCCAACTGTGTCAAATGGATTTGCGCTCGGTTGTAACAGTAACTCTAAATACGAGCACTTTCACTATTAGTTTGCTTACTGAATAAACATTATTCTAACCAAATCGCAACTGTGTCGCCTAGTTCTCGATAATATTATCAGTGTTGTTATATGTTATGTTAACTTTGTATTTCGCAAACTTTCCATTAGCCAGACAATTTAACCAAAGGGCCACAAGTGTAAAAATTGGGCATGTAATGCGACATGTGCGTTCAACCCCTTGACGAGTTTGAACCAAGACATTTCGACGAAGAGGAACCGCATGTGAGCTCGAACATCTTTTGGATGTTAGCTCGCAACTCTGAGAGGTTCCATGCCCTCTTTCGCATGTCTCCTCTAAAAAAAAAAAAAGACATCACACACATCCATGCCCGAGGAAGGATTCGAACCTGCGACCGTAGCGATCGCGCGGTTCCAGACTGTAGCGCCTAGAACCGCTCGGCCACTCCGGCTGGCTCTCCTCTCATTTTTATCAATTTTATTAATGTTCTGTCATTGCACGGTAGTAACAGACCAAATAAGGTTATTGTAATGAGAGTATTTGTACTGAGGGCTCAAAAATTCTTTTCACTTGATTCCTAAACATGTTTTACTTCCATGGGTGGCCTGGGCGTGGCGTGCATCGTAGGACGCTGCATACTGCGTTTCCGGTTGGGAGCTGCACTTCCCTGAATTCTGAGGGGTTCGTACAATAGGCTTAAGTGCCTGGTGGAACGACTGACGTCGATCGAGTTTCGTCTCTTGTATGCAGGGCGAAACAACTTGCGAAACGTCAGTTTATGTGTTTACCGTTCCGGCGCGTCCGGAACGAAGATTCCTGGCACCGACTGACTGCATTGTCTTCATGATTCTGAGAATACTTGTGGTGTCCTGCTGGGTGCAACTGTCGAACACCGGATGGCCGGTGGTCTAGGCAGGTTGTTTCCGTAGGTGATCAAACGGCAAGTTCAGTGCCCACAGCTGAGTAGCAGAGGCATGATTGGTCAACTTAAACTGAGGCTAGTTGACATCATAATGCCCTGCTCGAAATTGGAGGGAACGGTCGCTATTGGCGCGAATGATGTTCTGAGACAGTGTGGGGGAATTTTGGAATGAGAACTGATTGCTGATTTGCGGTTTTCGAGGAGATTACGGAGTTCAGCTTTGCTGGCTTCATTCTTGCATTGCATCACAGAGGGGATTCCGGATCTGATCTTCGTCGGAGTCAGTCGGGCTTGCGACTTAGTCGCTGGTTTTCGGTAGAACTTAGAATTCTGGGACAGCCTTCGCAGCCAGGGGTTGACACAGAGTTGTTGCACGCCAGAAGTCGGCGCCTACATCAACAGGACGCTGCCTACCGACGACGTGCTGCAGATTTCTGTTCTGGTACAGTATTTTTCGGCTCCAGCATTGTAGGATCTTATCAATTTTATACTGAATCCCTCAGCAGCACGCGCGCTCGGTTTGCTACAAGTCCCATTGCTTGTTCCTCCATGTGACCCCATTTGAGATCTCACTGCTAATTGCGATACTGCTATACAGTCAGGAGATTAATATTTGATTCATTAGGACCTCCAGTCATTATCGTCAATCTATTGCATCACAGAGAGTAGGAGCCCCTTGTTCTCGAGCCAACTATTATTCTCATAATATTTCAGTATACCCTATCCTTTAACTTACTGTGTGTAGACAATCATGTGCATTTATGTCCTGATGTAAAATAAATCTCATTGTAATATTTAATCCGCATATAATTTCGTAGATATAGGCAGAATCCCATTTCCTGTTGTTTATTATTACAAAGTTCTCTTTTTTTGAGTAGATTACGATTTTTATTAAATTATTGCAATTGTGCACTCCTTATTTTACCAACCAGCAGGGTCCACCATCATTTTCTTCCGTTACCGTTGCGCACATAATCAATTAGGTGGTATGTAAGGAGAGGGTCGAGTGCATGCCCAGTTCTCATGCAAAATTCGTCTGAATTAAAGAGGTACAAACTCTTCTCCACCCTGGCACCTCGCAACTGAATGGTCAAAACATGGTCCTGTCGCAAGTAATTCAGGTCACTGTTTCTAGAAGGGTTTCAGAAGGTGGTAGGTATAGCTCTCTCTGACATATAGCTCTCTCCGACTTCTACTCGGTTCTGACTTAAACTGGATCGATTACATGTGCAAAGGTTTAGGAATGCCATCAGTTACAAGAGAAATAGGGACTGCCTAAAAAGCCATGTTGGAATTTTGCTATAACAGACAAGTTCGGGGTGACTCGTTTCGAGATATGAGAGTGCCATGAATGTGGTTCACTAGTGGCTGTAATCATTAAAGGACTCTTCCATAGGATCCAATGCAGGTATGGGGTTGAATGGGAAGACTTGATTCCAAATCGCAAACAGCATTTCTACCAAAGAGCATAACACTAGAGATCTGAAGAGTCTGTGTGCATTTCTTAGGACCTCAATCAGTTCACCATCTACTGTTTGTGATCCTTCTCAATCAACCTTCGGCTATAACTCAGTGCATATGTCGCAAAACCTCTGATATGGCATCGAGCCAGTTTGCGTTAGAACTACTGGAGAAATATCTGGCGGCGGCATAAGGGAGAGGCAAATACTGACTTCATACCATGTTCCTTAGGCGAATCAATTTCTAAATTTCGTGATTTCATTACGAGCTTAAACCCATCGGCGACGTGTAACCGCACTGTTGGCCTGATAAAATACACTCCTGCGATCACTGTCTATATTCAGTGACACGATATTGGTCTGGAAAAACCACTACATTCGGAGGTAATTCCAGTCCTCCATTTATAAGGCCTTTATACGAGTATAGCTTTTAACACGGATACCGTTAGCAATACGTGTGAGCACCAGTAGAACCAAGACCGATTGTTATAGTAACATGGTCATTGTGGTCGTATTTTTAACATTTGACGGTTTGAAGGCGATTACGCCTCTCTTTCTAAGACACATGTTACCATTCACAGGAAAAACTTATGAGACATGTTCACCCATCACTGATTTTCGCTCAGTAGTGTTTCGCATTGCTGGCAATCATTTATTGGCGATGCGTTATACTTAGTAGTAGGGGATGTGTGATAGGTTCACCTTGAGCATCAGGCTTATAAAGCATGTGTGTGTGTGTGTGTGTGTGTGTTCCGACATGTGCAAAGCAAATGGCTCTGTTCAGTCGTAAGGAAGGTATGGGTTTGACATGGAATACTGCCATACCAAAGGGAATGGAAGTTTTCTTTTTACTTGGAAAAGTATGTCAAGTCATAAGAGTGGTGCAGATATTTCTATTTCAAGAGCCACAGCCGTCAGTAGCGGTATTTCTGATACTTCGCTCATTGTCGTATGTCGTCCAATTGACACTGCAATCGTAATATTTAATTGTAAGTATAGCGATCAAATATACGTTGGGGTGCAGGAATGTAGTTGACCTACCCGTGTCGTCCTCTAGATGGCTGAACAGCGAACTAATACTCAATGCTTATTGTACAGCTTTCGTGATCGCATGAGTTCCCTGTGGAAATCTGAGAAGATTCAATATGGATGTGTGTTTGGGCTGTAGCATTATTCCCTCCAATGTAAATTGTCTGGTTGACTGCTCCTGCAGGTTTCCTGTCTTTATTTAGTTGAGAGAACATCGATTGTGGTGTGTGTTGTGTGAATCTAGCAGGTGAAAACCGGGTGGAAGACACGTTTGCTGGTTCTCTAGACATAAGAAACATCTTAGTTGACTTTGTAAGGCCGGCCGGAGTGACCGAGCGGTTCTAGGCGCTACAGTCTGGAACCGCGCGACTGCTACGGTCGCAGGTTCGAATCCTGCCTCGGGCATGGATGTTTGTGATGTTCTTAGGTTAGTTAGGTTTAAGTAGTTCTAAGTTCTAGGGGACTGATGACCCCAGAAGTTAAGTTCAAATGGTTCAAATGGCTCTGAGCACTATGGGACTTAACATCAATGGTCATCAGTCCCCTCAGAAGTTAAGTCCCATAGTGCTCAGAGCCATTTGAGCCATTTGACTTTGTAAATTATAAGGACGATTTGGAATCTGTTGTATCACTGATATCGGTATTCGCGACTGGAAAACTCAGTTTCCTCTATTTTTTTCGAGTTTGCACGTATAGATCTTTGCAGACAAGATAATTTTCTAGTTACTTAGTGGTTTACAGCACGCTCCACCTCGCTAAACGTTCGGGTTTCTAGAGAAATAAAAGCCAGCCTGTATCTTCGGAATTATACTGCGCAAGCGTTATTGCTACGTGCTTGACATCGATAAGTATCGCAGAAATGGTATGATATTCTGGTAAACCAGGTGAAGATACATATTTTCTTGTAATCCCTGAGTCTGAAGATGGGTGTAGAAAGCAGTAAGCAGGTCAGGGCCAGAAGCAGCAACGTCTTTGTGACGTGGTGAACCGACCCAGCCTTTGTAGAACAGTTTAGAGAGTGACTTCGGTCCACTGAGGGTACTCTGGTCACGCGTCCTGCCGGTATGTGTGTGGGGGCAGAAAATTGCGACTGTCGGGTGTGGTGGATGGCCTACCGAGCTCATGGGAAATATCTAGTGCTGCGAGGACTATATACAGTCTATGTGCTTAAGCTCGCCTTCTTTGCAGTATATGTACGAATGTCTGATGATCGATAGCTATATGCAAGGTGAAGAAGTGGTGCTTTTGTGTGGCACAGGATACGAATTGTGTGTTTACTACATCTAAATGGCATGTGGTGATCCATAGCCGAGTTCGAGATCGGTTTCACGCTGAAATATCCAAACTTTTATCATCAGTAGCAGAGCAGTGAAATTGAGGAAGACTCTTTCTGTATTTGACGTTCTGTAGACCACTTTTGCAAGATTCAACTGTCAGTGCAACACGGTGATCTGTAGAAAATAGTTTTGGTCCTAAAACTCTTGTCTGCAGAAAAAAAAAGGCAGACAGTGCTTCTACCGTGGCAACATCAGTAATTTTGTGGGTAAATTCAGTTAGAACCAATCAGAATGCTCCATTCATTCACAAGACATCCTTTGCGCAGGGACATAGGAGCCTCTACATAGGGGTGAGAACGTTTACGGTTTCAGAGACGTTTGTTGAAAGCATGGCATCATTGTTTCCAGGAAGGGTAACGCGTGATGGACGGGGTGCCTCCTTAGGACCATCAGGAAGAATGCATTCGGTGTTATTCTGGACTATTTTCATGAACAGGTCCTCTTAGGAGCTGGCCAGTGTGGCCGAGCGGTTCTAGGCGCTTCAGTCTGGAACCGCGCGACTGCTACGGTCGCAGGTTTGAATCCTGCCTCGGGCATGGATGTGTGTGATGTTCTTAGATTAGTTAGGTTTAAGTAGTTCTAAGTTCTATGGGACTGATGGCCTCAGATGTTAAATCCCATAGTGCTCAAAGCCATCTGAACCATTTTTTTTCCCTCTTAGGACAAGAATTTCCATGCAGACAAGCTGTGACATCGCAAAAACTCCTACAACAACAAAAGCGACCATTAACTATTTTTGTGACACTTACGATTTCCAGAAAGGGGCTGATATGTAATGGACTGGCTGTTCCATTAGGATCTGTAGAAGGATTGCAACATGTTTTATTCTGGGCTATTTTTGTAAACAATTTATGACAGCATTGCAAAAGATTTCTGTGGTGTGTCCAGAGGGTGACTTGGCTTTTATTTACATAGACATGTGACATCAGTATAACCTTGACAACCTTCTAGCCGAACTTTAGATGGTGAATCACTATAAAAACATCTCTTCCTCATCGCATCAGCAATGGTGGCTAGGAAAACATGTGCACGGCTTGAGGCATCTTGTAGATTCGACTGATGTGCTTGCGCCACCCTGGTGTGCATGCCTGGAGGCCTCTGTAGGGAACAGATTGCTGATATGTCATAGCTGAATTTCTTAACGATAGTTCGAAAGCATTTTTACTTGCAATGAGTATTTGTGCACGGCATTATGTCGGCTGTTTAAGCATTGATAGCATGTTTGCAGAGCATTATACTTGCATTATTTCGCCAATTTTACACATAACGAACGTGTCTGTTGAATTATTTTGCGAACATGTCTGTGGACTGTGCAACACATTATTTCAACAGTTTATAATTAGTGAGCGTGCTTGCAGAGCGTTATACATGCATTATTTTGACTATTTACGAGTTGTCTGGGAGTCTGTGCCTCAGTGTACTCCATTATTTCTGTAATTTACGAGTGGTTTCCAGATCTTCAGGCTGTGCAATGCATTACTTCAACAGGTTACAATTAGTGACTGTGTTTTCAGAGCTTTATACATACATTAATTTGATAATTTACGAGTTGTTTGTGTGTCTATACATCAGTTTACTCCAGTATTTCGGTAATTTGTGAGTAGTTTGCAGGTCTGTAGGCTATGTATTGTGACCCCAAGCACGTCAGAGCGATTGTTTTATATTAGTGTAATAAATAAAGTAAGTGAAATCTATCCCTAAGTAAATTGCTCCAATTTCCCACTGAAAATAAATAAAGTACACTCCTTACTCTCCACCGAGCGAGGTGGCGCAGTGGTTAGCACACTGGACTCCCATTCGGGAGGACGACGGTTCAATCCCGTCTCCGGCCATCCTGATTTAGGTTTTCCGTGATTTCCCTAAATCGCTTCAGGCAAATGGCGGGATGGTTCCTTTGAAAGGGCACGGCCGATTTCCTTCCCCATCCTTCCCTCACCCGAGCTTGCGCTCCGTCTCTAATGACCTCGTAGTCGACGGGACGTTAAACACTAATATCCTCCTCCTCCTCCTCCTTCCTCTCCACCAATTCTAAGGATGAGGTGTGGTTGGATAGGTTAGATTAGTGGAGGCAGCCCAATTGACCCTTTTCCCTCCAAAACTTTCCCGCCATTTTGTTAGGTTAGTGGAGGTAGCCCAAGTGACGGTTTTCCCGCCACAATTTTAACTTACCGCTATTTTCTTGGGAGGGGTGGGGAGAGGGGCGGGTAGGGGAGGGGGGTTAGTCCAATTGAGCTATTTTCCCACCAAAATTTGAACTCGCCATGACGTCATTGCGATGTTGCCATATCTATCGCCGCCATCCTGGATTCGCCATCTTAAATAAATTTGGCAAAAATGCAGAACGGGCTGATGCACAGTTTCCTCTACTACTCCCATCCCATCTCCCATGACATATATTCTGATCCGTGCAATGCTGGGTTTCTCAGCTAGATTAAAACCAGATCTACTTCATATTATGTGTCGTTATTTAAGTATGAATGACGAAATCGTGCAAGCCTCAAAGTATGTCGGAGGAATGAAACAGTAAAAGGATTTTCACATGTATGATGAAGTTCGTAAGTCACAGACTCTGTAGCTTTTCCTAAGTACATTTATTACTCCTAATTTCGAAGATTTTTGCTCACTTCGCTCACCCACTGCCACGCAGTACCACCAACGCCCTTACTAACACCTTTAGACCAAAGGCTCTCTACCACCACAACCACAAGTGGGTGGTAGTGAGTGCTCATGGAGAAAAGTCTGTCTGTGCACATACACACGAAAATTTTTATACATAGATATATTGATAGTGTGTTCCGAAACCGGCATCCAGTAGGCAAAATAAAAACAAAAAATTGAATTTATATACTAAAACATACATTGAAGAGCCAAAGAAACTGGTACACCTGCCTAATATTGTGTAGGGCCCCCGCGAGCCTGCAAATGTGCCTCAACAAAACGTGGCATGGACTCGACTAATGTCTGAAGTAGTGCTCGAGGGATTTTATACCATGAATCCTGCAGGGCTGTCCATAAAAAATGGTTCAAATGGCTCTAAGCACTATGGGACTTAACATCTGGGTTCATCAGTCCTCTAGACTTAGAACTACTTATACCTAACTAACCTAAGGACATCACACACATCCATGCCTGAGGAAGGATTCGAACCTGAGACCGTAGCAGCGGCGCGGTTCAGGACTGTAGCGTCTAGAATCGCTCGGCCACAACGGCCGGCGACTGACCATAAACCCGTAAGACTACAACGGGGTGCAGACCTCTTCTGAACATCATGTCGTCTAGCATCCCAGATATGCTCAATAGTTTGGGAGTTTGGAGGCTAGCGGAAGTGTTTAAACTCAGAAGAGTATTCGTGGAACCACTCTGTAGCAATTCTCGACGTGTCGGGTGTCGCATTGTCCTGCTGGAAAGTTCATCAGAAAGCACAATGGACATGAATGGATACAGGTGACCAGACAGGATCCATACGTAGCGCGTCACCTGTCAACGTCTTATTTAGATGTATCAGGTATCCTCTATCACTAGAACTGTACACGCCCTGCACCATTACCGAGCCTCCAGCAGCTTGAACAGTCCCTTGTTGACATTCAGGGTACTTTGATACAAGAGGTTGTCCCCATAACTGTACACGTCCATCCTCTCGATACAATTTGAAACTTGACTCATCCGACCAAGCAACATGTTTGCAGTCATCAACAGTCCAACGTCGGTGATGACGGCCCAGGCGAGGCGTAAAACTTTTTGTCGTGCATGCATCAAGTGTACACGAGTGGCCCTTCGGCTCCGGAAACCCATATTGATAATATTTCGTTGAATGATTCGTATGCTGACACATATTAGTGGCCCAGCACTGAAATCTGAAGCAATTTGCGGAAGGGTTGCACTTCTATCACGTTGAACTATTCTCTTCAATCGCCGTTGGTCCCGTTCTTGCAGGATATTTTTCCGGCCACAGCGATGTTGGACATTTGTTGTTTTACCGGATTCCTGACATGTACTGTACACACGTCAAATGGTCATACGGGAAAATCCCCATTTCATCGCTATCTCTGAGATGCTGGGTCCTATCACTCATGCTCCGACTACAACACCAAGTTCAAACTCACTTAAATCTTGATAAGCTGCCATCGTAGCAGCAGTTACCAATCTAACAACTGTGCCAGACACTTGTTGCCGACCGCTGTGCCGTGTTCTGCTTGTTTACATATCTCTGTATTTGAATACGCATACCTATCCCAGTTTCTTCGGTGCTGAAGTGTATATTACCTCAAAATTGGAATTATTGCTTTTCCGACCAACAGTATGTCGAGAATATGTAGTAAACAATACACCAAATTAATGAAAACGCCCATCGTTGCAGTGACATATAGTTTGCCATTCTAACAATGACGACACATTGACTAAACAGAACTTGAACTCCTGAAGGTCTCTTTTGTGCCCCATTCGGTGAGTGTAGAACGTAGATGTTCACTTGCACCGGCCTGACGCAGAGACTGGTGGAAAAGACAATCGTTACCTGCGGTTGACGACGATGCCGGAATTCACGAAGTGATCCATTGACCAGACAGAAAGTTCAGAGTGTAGACAAAGTAGTCGTTGGCATGTGAAAACAGTTCAGGGAGCGATCCAGTTGGAAAAACGTAAACGCAGGCAAGGTCAATCGCAGTACGATCAGTGGCGCATATCGAAGGCTTCAGAAAACAGCGGGAAGTGCTGGCTGCGGTATTTACAGGCACCCTCGTGTCAGCGGATGACCCCAGGTGACTTGTCCGTGGTGGTGGTGCACCTATCATGGAAGAAATCTGTAGCTGTGGTATATAGCCACAGTATTTCTGGCCTTTCCTCCATACTGATAGCCTGGGAGGGGAATCCAATCATTGTCGGATACTAAAAGGGAAGGGTACTGCAAGTACAGGTTGAGCCACGACGTTTGCCAACTTTCTTATGTGGTTGTCGGTCTGTCTGTTTAAGTCCATCGAACAGTGACGTCAGCCATGCTTGGTTTTTAGTAATTACTGGTAATGAACAATTATTTATATTCGCAAGTGTGAAATAAAGAACCAAAAAGATGAAGGAACGTCGTGTGACTAGGGCCTCTAGTCGGGTGGACCCTTCGCTGGGTGTAAGTCTTTCGATTTGACTCCACTTCGGCGACTTGTGCGTCGATGGGGATGAAATGATGACGATTAGGACAATACAACACCCAGTCCCTGAGCGGAGAAAAATCTTTGACCCAGCCGGGAATCGAACCCGGGCCTAAGGATTGACATTCTGTCGCGCTGACACCTTTATTTTCTTTTTTTTTTTAATCTCATTTTGTTCGTTATAGTTCGTTGCAATTGTTCGTGGAGGACGTCCCCAGACGCCCACTGAAGTTCATCGTTGATCCATTTATTCAGTTTTTTTTTATTACAGAGGGCAGCTAACCCTCTGACCGAACACGCTCAGCTACCGTGCCGGCTTTTTTTTGTTCGCTTTTGTTCGTTGTATCTGCTCTGAGCGGACGTCGTAAAACATCCGTTTAAATTCGTTGTTGATCGATTAACTCAGTTTTTTTGTTACAGAGGGCGACTAACCCTCTGACCGAACACGCTGTTTTTGGCGCCCCCGGGTGGGTTCGAACTTTTTTTTTAATGGCAACAGCGTATGTCCACTCAGCTACCTTTTTTTTGTCTCATTTTGTTCTATATTTTTCGTTGACTTTGTTCGGGGTGGACGCCCGAAGACACCCGTTTAGGTTTCCTCGTTGATCCATTCACTCAGTTTTTTATTACAGAGGGTAGCTAACCGTCTGACCGAACACGCTGTGCTTCCGTGGCGGCATATTCACAACGTCAATAATCTGAAGAGAAACTGGGGACCTGTATCGCTAGAGGAGTTAATGAGCTGAAGTTTCCAAAGATGAGTATATCCGCGAAGGCTGCAGATTTGGCCGTCTGTATGTTTAAATTCATGTAGGGTTAAATTACATATCAGTGAAGTTACGTGGGTCTTACACATAGTCATTAAGGTAAATGGTACGCCTCGTCTGGAAGGCCTCAAGTCTTTTGGTACAAGACAACACGACTCACTTTGGAGTTCGCATGCTACCTCCTCGACCAGCTCCCGAGAACAAGTGCTTCGCCATATCAGATTGAAGACAGAGCGACCCAGTTTCACTATCGATCGCTCTCGAAACAGAACGTGTACAGCACGCGAGCGAGAGTGGAACAACAGTTTAATTCTGAGTTCCTCCCACTTGCATCGCGTGTTTCTTGCTTTCTCTCAACAAGTACGCAAAGCCATTAAGTATGCCCTTTCAAACTTACGTAGCTCATTTGCAGTAAATGGCATTACCTCCTCAGAGAAAGCAACGAAGCGCACACCAAGTCTGGACGTCAGAACCAACACTACAGGGACAAGGTGAACAATGATTCCCTTGCGAATCTCTCTCTGAAGCGACATTTTGCGTAAGGTATGCAGACAGCAGCTGCAAAGAATAATCCTGTATATCAATCAGGCAATCACTTTAAACAAAAAACACAAACAAATTCAATTGACTTTTAATGATTATTTAAATGAGACCTTCCGGTAGAAATCCTCTGACCATGTCTCGTAAATAATATGAAGGAAAACTCTGATAACCAAACTTTCAGGTTTTTCCAGGGTAAGCACATTCGACAGGTGAAACGATCATTTAATCGCAGATGTGTCAACTTCTAGGGCGGCAGTTGTACTCAGAGCGTATCTAGCTGACCGTTTTACAGTTTTCTTCGGGAATATACCAACTCCATCTTCAAAGTTTCAGCTGACATCGAAAAACAGTGAGCTGCCTCGTAACCGGCGTAGCATAGCAGCATTCTTTCTAACAGTCTGCTTATAAAATGTGCAAAGCGAAATAAAAAGCATGAAATTATATCGCGATGCCAACAAAATGAGGTGTAGCCCCAGCCTTTGGATCTTGATCATTACACAATATTACGAGCCTCATTTATTCCAACCGACGACCTCATAGTTGTGTTTAGCCTGTAATGCTTACCATTTACTATTACCAAAAAATAGTCAATCGACAAAAGAAGTTGTTAAGTTCCTGAAGCGGTCTAGATTAAGTTTTACGATTCTCAGGCTTCTCTATATGCTATAGTTTGTGCAAGGCAATTTCATCTCTAGATTGGGAACAATTTAAGAATATTATAGAGCGAAATGTTATGCAAACTGGAATAAATAACATTTCACTTAGTACCTCTACCAGGAATGCTGCGAAGTAAACACTTGAAACGCGTCATAATTATTCGTTTGCTCATCTACATCTTCACCGTTAACGTAAGAGGCAAGATTAAAAATAATGATTGTCCGTTTCGAAAACACTACTTAATAACACTGAATAGGAAACACTTTCCTAATGTCCTGCAAACACAATGTCCTGTGCTAAACACAACGTTAACAACCTTAATTTGCAGTAAAAATCTTTAGTTTTTCTTCTGGGATAATAATTACACATTTCATTATTCATTGTTCAGCTCAAATGCTGTAGTGGATTATTTACAAAAAGCTTCATTACAGACTAAATATATAGTGAAGCAGCAATCATAATACCGAACTTCTTAGACAGATGTCTACAAGATGGTCCTGGCTGAGCACCACATATTATTCTTGCAACAATTTTCTGTGCAATGAAAACTTTCTTTCTTTATGATAAGTTACGCAAAAACATTACTCTTATGACTTTATTGAATGAAAATATGCAAAATATGTCAACTTACTGATTTGTCTTTCCCCAAGATTTGCAATGATTCTAAGTGTAAACACTGCTGTACTATTTCAGGAGTTCCAGAATTACCTTTTCCTAGTTTAAATTCTTATCAATGTGAACATCTCAGAATACTGAAGTTTCCAACCTATTTGTTATTTTTTCACTGAGAGTTACACTTATTGCTGTAGTACCTCTAGATGTGTAGAACTGTGTATGTTGTGCCTTTTTTAAAATTGAGGGTGAAACTATTCCTATAAAACCAGTCAACAAAACTTTTAAGAACATTGCTTACAATTTCTTCTGCTTCTGTATGGATGCGTGGATTGATTATAATACTAGTGTCACATGCAAAAAGAAGTAATTTCGGGTTGAATTAGTAAGCACAATTTTCTTCATTCTTTTGGTCAGACAGGGCATTACCCGTTAGTTGGCTGCACCATCATTCCCATAAAACTTCCATTTATGTAGGAGAATACTGTCATTCACAGAATGTAGTGGCTCAGATAGGTCGCAGGAAATACCAACTGGTGGTATTTTATTATTTAACGCTTAGAAAATCTGATGAATGAACATCTAAATAGCATTCTCAATAGAGCAACTCTTCTGAAATCCAAAGTGCAATACTAATATTGTTCAGGTGAGATACAATTCTAGAATATATCATCTTCTCAAAAATTTTGTAAAATGATGTCATCAGTGATAGAGGTTGGTTGGTACTGACTTCCCTCCTTCACCTTTCTTACAGAGAGGTTTGGCGGTGGCATATTTCTCAAAATGAGTAAACTACAGGTATATTTCAGTCTCTCTGGAAAACGCATTGAGTTGGCGATGAATTGCATGTTTCAGATAAGTCAGGACTTAGTACGTAGGAACATATCTTTGGTAGTCTACTGGAAACACCATCAAAAGCAGATGAGTCTTTATTTTTTAGAGAATAGATAATTTTCATAATTTCAGTAGGAGTTGTTGGTGAGGTATCATATGGATATCTGATACTGAAATTTTGAAAATTATGTATTCTCCAAAAATACGGCTACAGTTGTCAGTTTCTTTTATTTAGAACATGGCCTGTTTCGGGTTCTTATACGTCCATCTTCAGGTGTCATAACTTCGTGCTGTGACCCCGAACGCCGCGGTGAACGAGTACAGAAGGCTGTGTACTACCAGCGAGCACAGAGTTCTGATAAGTTACCCCTGCGTTCGCTGGTTGTACACCTCGTCTTGTAGATGTTCACCGCGGCGCTCGGGGTCACAGCACGAAGTTATGACACCTGAAAATGGGCGTATAAGAACCCGAAACCGGTCGTGTTCTAAATAAAAGTATCTTACAGTTGTAGAGGTGTTTTCAAGCTCTGGTATAATGCTCAGTCACGGATGTTCCTCCGACAGTATTGTTTGTTATATGATAGAATTTTATGATAGTTGGTTTTTCAGGATATTGCTGTTTCTTTTCTGAATTCTTCATGCCTATACTTTCTACTACATTTAAGAAGTGAAAATATCGCCTGTGCGATTTTCCGTTAAATGTGTCTAAAGGTTGAAACTGTTTTTAACTTCTCTTATGGTAGCATAATTGCTATAGCACTGCCTGCCTGACCAACATGCACTCTTCTATAGTGCTTGCAGCTAATTTCATACCCACCACTCTGTGGCAAAGGTTTCATTTAGTCTCTAGTGTTGATTTAAGTACACTGCTGTTATTGTAAAACGTAGGTTTATAATTGCGAGACTTGGTCCGTTTCACAAAACTGTCTGTAATTTGGTCAACAAATATCATTTTGAAAAGCAGATTCAGATAGTTCGACTAATATGATACCATGCAGGTACATGTTTGCAACTTTTTGATCTCCTGGAACTACCTGGAATTACAGTGTCGATATTACAGGTCATGACAACAAAAAACGAAAATACAAACACACCCACCCACCCACCCACCCACCCACCCACCCACCCACCCACCCACCCACACACACACACACACACACACACACACACACACACACACACTCACAAAACCATGTTTGGGTACAGAGTTTTACGTAAGACGGCACATTAAAAAGAAATTAAGCACTGAGGGGTTAAGTCATTCATGAAAAATTCAGATAGTACAGGACTAAGAGAGGAATTCGTAACCACGCATTGAGGTTGGCTGTTTTCTTTTCAATAACGTTCGTCCCGTATATTATGGGCTTAGCTTTTTCAGGATTTGGCAGATTTTATGTTATTGTTTAACTATGTGTCTGCATGCCCTTCCTGACACCACGCTCGTCAGATTAACAAGCAACAAGTCATGTGCACAATCTGTCTGTGAGTCGTGTTAATTTCGTTCTGCGTTTTATCATATCTTAATGTTTTCATATCTTATTTTCTGAGGCTTTAAATTGGAGGCTACCCCAGCATTTGCTTAAAAGAGCGTGGGAAACCGCCTAAAAACCATACTCAGTTTGGCTGGTGTACCACCCCGTTGTTGTTAATCGGCCACGCTATGCTAGCACGTCAGGCATTCATACTTTTTATAACTGGAAATACGTAATTCTGTTTTACATGTGTTTGAATAACAACGATTATGAAATATCGCACTGCTCTTGTCATCTTCTTCTCTCAAAAGGTTAAGTCTTGTCTCTACAGCGATAGCTTCCTCTCTTCAGCAGTAATCTACATCTCCACGTATCTTCAGCGTCCCATCTCATTGATCCCGGTTTTTTCCCTACGATCACGCCTTCGAAAGTGCTTTGTGAAGTAATTTCATGTCTAATTAAGCGTCTAACAAGTTTTGATTTGCGTTGGCCTATAACTTCCAGTAATTCTTTATGCCCTCCCCTTTCCTCTAGAACCATCTCATCCTTTTACCTGTCAGTCCAACTAGTTCTCGTAATTCTCCTTCAGAACAACATTCCTGCAACTTCAAGGTGAGCTTTTTGCCCCTTTTCAAAGGCCTCGGTTTCACAGTCACATGTCAGGACACTCTACACAAAGGCATTTAAAGCTCTTTGCTTCGTATGGAAACAGGTACGCTTGTTCAGTAGAAGGTTCTTCTTATTTTGGAAGGCATTCTTGGATGGTGCTATTCTCCTCTTGATTTCATTGAGACATCCCTAGTTTACCGAGCGAAGTGGTGCAGTGGTCAGCACATTGGGCTCGAATTCGGGAGGACAACGGTTCAACCCCGCGTCCGGTCATCCTGATTTAGGTTTTCTGTGATTTTCCAAAATCGCCTCAGGCAAATGCCGGGCTGGTTCCTTTGAAAGTGCGCGGCCGATTTCCTTCTTCTCCTCCCCTACTCTGATGGGGCCGATGAACTCGCTGTTAGGTCCCTTCCCGTAAATAAACCAACCATCCCTAGTTTCCCTCCAAATCGGAACCAAGACAGTGAAATTCAGTTACTTCGTTGAGTTGTTCACTGCCTATTTTTATGTCAGTCTTACCTCCAACTCCTTTCTTATCTACAGTGTGTCCCAGAAGGAATGTTCAATGTTCAGGAATACGACAGGGACGATCATTTGAACCAAAAAATTTATACGGCTATTTTCCTATTCCGAATGGTCTTCTGTATTATTCAGCACATTGTCAGGTTTGCACATGGGAGCACGTGCAACAGCTAATAAAAATTACAACACGCATTTCACAAAGTATCTATCGTAAAACAGTACTTTTAAAATATTCACATCTAAGCATTACCGTACACGTCACCTTACAACAGTTTTACATTTCACAATCAGTGTGAACTTCAGTGCATTTACGCACTCTTGGGAGAACATGTTGTGTTATTTGAGTGCCTCCGTACTTTCCTGGATGAGGGCAGCAGCGTCCATAATGAGACCAAGCAGTTCATCTCGCATATTCACCTTTCAGTTGTACGCCTCAGAGTTCATCCAACTCCATAAACAAAAATGTTAGGGCGTAAGGCCTGGCGATCTTGAGGGCCAGTTGGTTGTGCTATGTCGACCAGTCCAGCGATTAGGATAAGTATGGCTGAGACACTGTCTCACACGTCTGGTGAAATGTGAAGGGGCTTTTTCATGCTGGAACTACACTGCAGTCCGCTTGTCATAGGAGCGTCCTCAAGGTGCTCAGTAAACGAATTTTCCAAAAAATGCAAGTGATTCTGTCCTGTTATTCTCTCTTCTAAAATGAATGGAGCTATCAGCATGTTACCAATCATTCTGCATCAAACATTAATCGAAAAACGAACTTGGAAATTTGTTTCTACTGTGGCGTGTGGGTTTTCCTGGGACCACCGATGATTATTATGCCTGTTGTCGATTTCATAACGTGTCAACGTGGTTTCATCAGTGAACAGTGTTAATGAAAGCACATGTCTATTGTCAGTTAACCAGTAACATAATTCACATCTTAAGGTATTTTCGTCAGCGAGAACATCATGTACACGCTGTATGTGAAATGTGTACAAGTTTTCCTCATGTAATGTTCGCTGTACACGTATTCATGGGACAGTGATACGTGCACGAAGCCACCGCGCTCTGGTCGTAGGAGAACAGTACACCATTTCAACATGTTGCCGTTCTTGCACAGGTTGTTGAACTACATGTTCAGAGGGAAAACGAGGACTTGGAAGAATACCTGTTTCATGTAATATGTTAAAAATTCTAGAAAACACTTTACGATCAGGAATTCGCCGTCGGGAAGCACCGATTGTGTTCTTCGACAGCACCAGGGGCTCTACATTCGCAGAAAGCGTAAGCACATGCCGGCCGGAGTGGCCGAGCGGTTCTAGGTCTGGAACCGAGCGACCACTACGGTCGCAGGTTCGAATCCTGCCTCGGGCATGGATGTGTGTGATGTTCTTAGGTTAGTTAGGTTTAACTAGTTCTAAGTTCTAGGCGACTGATGACCTCAGAAGTTAAGTCGCATAGTGCTCAGAGCCATTTTCGTAAGCACATACACCATATCTGCAAATTTTTCATCAGTGTACACGTGTGGCATTTTAGCCAGCGCATCTACACAGTTGATCGATGCTTTTCTTTGATACGTTCTCCATCCTACACACAACATCACTCATAACACACCGTGGACAAGCGCGCTTTCAACGGGTTAGTTTAATGACAGAAAGATATCCCCAGCAAAGAGGTTGAACGCAACGGGGTAGGGTTGGGATAGAATGAAACGTCAAAGATGTTGTGTGGGTAAGACACACAGAAGCGCGACTTGCCTAAAAACAATTGTGCATTAAATATGTTCTATCTCGGAAACCGTTCGGAATAGGACATATGTTGCTATGAAGTTTCTTGCTTCAAAAGAGTGTTTCTGTCATATCCCTGAATAGTGACTATTCTTTGTGGGAGACCGTGTATAACCATCATTTTTGTCTTCTTGGTATTTATTTTTAGCTGTAGTTTTCTTATCTCTTGATTTAAGACATAAGAAATTTATTTAACTGTATATTTTATTTAACTCTCTCTCTCTCTTTCTGATTTTTCCGCTACAGCAATCTCACGAGCAGATCTGGTGCAGTGAATACGAATACCATTAATTTTGATTCCAGTCGTCATATTAGATAAGCAAGTCTATAGACTCTATAGAGTGCATCCTAGTCTTACTATAATTTTGATTTTTCCACTTACTCGCTTACTACACTACAGTCCACCTTGGCATGCTTTGTCACCTGCCTGCATTCTGCAGCCCATCTTGGCATGCTTTGCCACCTGCCTACATTCTTCTCTGTCGATCGCTTTTCTTCTCGAATTTCTGATTCCAGTTGCTTTGACGTCATCCTCCGTACCTTCAGGCCATCTTTTCCTGGGTCTTCCTCTTCTCTTTATCCATTTGGGCTTTGCAATAAACACTTTCTTATTACTTCGAGTTTCTGTCATTCTCTGCACATGAACAGCCCCTCTTATTCTTCCCTGCTTGATTTTCATTACAGTATTTGTCTCCCCAAAAAGTATCTTTTGTCTGTGTTTGTTCTTATTCTATTCTGTCTCACTGCTCCAAATATCTTTTTCAAAATCTTCCGTTCCAAGCTCAATAACGAGTCTTCCTTGTTTGCAGTCGTCAACCAGCTTTCCGATCGATACATTACTGTAGGTCTTAATATAGTCAAATGTATTTGTGTTCCTACCAAAATTTCTGGACCTGAATGTATTCTGCAAGGAACTATAGCAAAGGTTCACATTTGTTACCCTTTCTTGAATTTCTGCTGCTGCCCTATAGTCTTCTGTTGTTATCGAACTTTAAACTTTTCCAGTCTCTGGTATTCTTTTCTAACCTGTCGCTAATTGCTTTGAACGAATTATATTCTGCTCCGTTGAGCTATGTATGAGAACGCCAGTATCATGTTGACCTGAATCCTCTCCACTATATATCATTATATGTTTTCGCGATGTAATCGCATTCTCTGTCCTTTCTATCGTATTTTTTGTAGTGCTTCTATTTTCATTCCATACTGTTCCAGGCCGTCTCTAATTTCTTGCAATTTGCGCGGTCTCTTAAATTTTCTGACATTCCAGGTGGCTATCATGATAACGGAATGGATAGTGTCTTGAAAGGAGGATATAAGATGAACATCAACAAAAGCAAAACGAGGATAATGGAATGTAGGGAATTAGATTAGGAAATGAGACACTTAAAGTAGTTAAGGAGTTTTGCTATTTGGGGAGCAAAATAACTGATGATAGTCGAAGTAGAGAGGATATAAAATGTAGACTGGCAATGGCAAGGAAAGCGTTTCTGAAGAAGAGAAATTTGTTAACATCGAGTATAGATTTAAATGTCAGGAAGTCATTTCTGAAAGTATTTGTATGGAGTGTAGCCATGTATGGAAGTGAAACATCGACGATAAATACTTTGGACAAGAAGAGAATAGAAGTTTTTGAAATGTGGTGCTACAGAAGAATGCTGAAGATTAGATGGGTAGATCACATAACTAATGTGGAAGTATTGAATAGGATTGGGGAGAAGAGAAGTCTGTGGCACAACTTGACTAGAAGAAGGGATCGGTTGGTAGGACAAGTTCTGAGGCATCAAGGGACCACCAATTTGGTACTGGAGGGCAGCGTGGAGGGTAAAAATCGTAGAGGGAGACCAAGAGATGAATACACTAAGCAGATTCAGAAGGATGTAGGTTGCGGTAGGTACTGGGAGATGAAGAGGCTTGCACAGGATAGAGTACCGTGGAGAGCTGCATCAAACCAGTCTCAGGACTGAAGACCACAACAACAACAACAACAACAACAACATCACGATAACAATTTTCCTTGTCGTTAACCTCTTCCTGTGCCGTGGCGTCATCCTGTAATCCATGCATAGGCTGATGTGCGGTATCCACAACCACTCCACCCTGCCAGGTGGTGTTGTTAGCCACGCACTGATTCGTCTTTTCTTGCTAGCATTAATGTTCATTTCAGTGCACAGAAATAACTCGATGAAAGGTTTTCAATTGTAAGTCCTCATAGCCAGCAACCGACGACAGGAAATACGCGTTTCCGCTATGGGAAGCTGTTCCCGGAGGCGCGGTGCCCCTTTAAGGTGCTGGCTGCTCGCGCGGCTGCCCACCGGGACACGGCCAGATAGCGGATCTGCGAGGAAGAAGATGTTGACGCGGGAGGCGAGAGGCGGGTGATTTATCGGTCGCGTGTAGCGGGGGCAGCGACACGGGCCAGCAAATCACCCCACATCCGGGGGAGCGCCGCGGCGCGACGCACAAAGGCCGCCCGCCGCCTTCCTCCGCGAGCTTTCCTTCGCACCGGAACACAAAAGACAGCAGGCAAGTGCCGCGTGTAGGACATTACCTGCAAAGGGAAGCCATGTAGCAGCTACTGCAGCAAATCGAGAGGAATTACAGTTGTAGCTGCCAGTATCTTAATAAGACGGCGCCTACGCCGTGGTCAAGCTAGAGATTCTCGGTTCGAATAGTGGTCACGACAGTAATAATCATTTGAATAGCAGGGGATGGAGATCTGAAACTACTCAATTCCTGCCCACTAGAGGTACGTGGAAGTATCACATGTACTCCAGACATGTGAAACTGTCCATAGAGGCTCTCCGTCACATGGATGCGACCACATACCTCGGTGCTGTGGGTCAGCAGTCGGTGTTATCATTACCACGCATATCTCTCTCACTGGCATGGGCAATACAAGCACGTCGCGTCACTCTGTATGGACTCGTTGCAGTCACTGCTGTATTCAGCATTTAGTCTTTTTTGAAACTATATCGTCTCGGTGGCACATGACAACTAGTCTATTCTGGTGCCTTCGAAAATCAAATCCCACAGACAAATCAGTGTGTCTCATATTTATTTTGATAAACTTGAAGTCTAACTCTGTACTACAAAAGCTGTGAAGTTTATATTTCATTGCATTGCTCACAATGTCGGAGAAAACGTATTTATTCTTGTCGTCAGTGGGACATTTCCCGAGTGTCTATGGCTTCTGAAGTCTTTGGGGTGGATACCTGATTCCCACTCGGTACAGAAACGTGCCCTTGTTGCCGTAACTTCCATACCACCCGATTTAAAATTTAGCTTGCACATTCCGTCACATTTTTCGTCTGCAGTGTCACTCCTTTCCTCTCCTCACGGTCAGTGAATTAAACGACGCGAACAGGAAGTGGCTACGGCTGCTGACAACAACACACATTAGCCTTAACTCGAACGTAGCTATATCCATACCTAAATCAGAATAACCTCTTCCGTCGTCAACTGCATACACGCCACATCCAACCTTTTTTTCTAGCTCAGGCAGTTAACTAAACTTGCTGTGCCTGATTGTAGCGTGTACTTTACACCGCTGCTTCCTGCGTATCAGTTGTTTCCCTTCTGAAAAGTCATTGTACGTTTCAGCATCTGATTGAACAAAGATCTTTATCGCAGTGTTAGCACAACTTCGAGAAATAAAGGCGATTTTTGCTGCTCTGCATTAATTTCGATGTAGAATGTGTTTATAATACGCTCTAATATGATGGTCACTTCCTCAGAACAATATTGCGATACATTTTTTCGTTGGAGCACTGGTTCTATATTTGGAAACGGCTAATACTTTCACGTCCACAAGAGAGAGTACATGAGGAAGAAGAGAGCGAAGAAGCAGAGTAGTAATGTGATGAAAAGCAAAATGCATTTCTAATGAGAAAAAGCCCTGGAACGCTAAAGCCTGTGCCACCTCAACAGTGATGATGCTCAAAGTCATGAATGTATCTGCAATGATGGATAAAACTCAGAAAAGTCGTTTCAGTTGAGGATTGCCTCGATGGAAGGGTTTCACATTTGTGATGTACACTAAATGATAAATATGTCTTTGTTCCACATACAAAATTGTTTTCTGCAACTCCACATTCAACAGCAGAAAGGATCTTGTATGGATCGACTACAAACAGTAAACTCAAACGTAAAGAAGAAGAGCAGTCAGTTAGCCGCAGAATTCGTAATTTACTGTAGATTTGGATTTAGGCTATAACATCGTCACCACTGGTGTGTTACCAGAAACCAGGTAGCCATAAACAGAGCCTAACATGTGACATGTTTCCGCCATGTAAATACTAGAGTCAATTGACACATGTTTACGATCTGAAGTTGTTCGCCTATACGACTCTTCTCGTAATGCACCGATGATGGCTGTGTTCAAAAATGGTTCAAATGGCTCTGAGCACTATGGGACTTAACTTCTGACGTCATCAGTCCCCTAGAACTGAGAACTACTTAAACCAAACTAACCTAACGACATCACACACATCCACGCCTGAGGCAGGTTTCGAACCTGCGACCGTAGCAGGCGCGCGGTTCCGTACTGAAGAGCCTAGAACCGCTCGGCCACCGCGGCCGGCGATGAGTATGTTAAAGTCGATATCCAGATCTGCAATAAATTACGTATTCTTCGTCTGACTGCTGTCCTTCTTTATACACTCCTGGAAATTGAAATAAGAACACCGTGAATTCATTGTCCCAGGAAGGGGAAACTTTATTGACATATTCCTGGGGTCAGATACATCACATGATCACACTGACAGAACCACAGGCACATAGACACAGGCAACAGAGCATGCACAATGTCGGCACTAGTACAGTGTATATCCACCTTTCGCAGCAATGCAGGCTGCTATTCTCCCATGGAGACGATCGTAGAGATGCTGGATGTAGTCCTGTGGAACGGCTTGCCATGCCATTTCCACCTGGCGCCTCAGTTGGACCAGCGTTCGTGCTGGACGTGCAGACCGCGTGAGACGACGCTTCATCCAGTCCCAAACATGCTCAATGGGGGACAGATCCGGAGATCTTGCTGGCCAGGGTAGTTGACTTACACCTTCTAGAGCACGTTGGGTGGCACGGGATACATGCGGACCTGCATTGTCCTGTTGGAACAGCAAGTTCCCTTGCCGGTCTAGGAATGGTAGAACGATGGGTTCGATGACGGTTTGGATGTACCGTGCACTATTCAGTGTCCCCTCGACGATCACCAGTGGTGTACGGCCAGTGTAGGAGATCGCTCCCCACACCATGATGCCGGGTGTTGGCCCTGTGTGCCTCGGTCGTATGCAGTCCTGATTGTGGCGCTCACCTGCAGGGCGCCAAACACGCATACGACCATCATTGGCACCAAAGCAGAAGCGACTCTCATCGCTGAAGACGACACGTCTCCATTCGTCCCTCCATTCACGCCTGTCGCGACACCACTGGAGACGGGCTGCACGATGTTGGGGCGTGAGCGGAAGACGGCCTAACGGTGTGCGGGACCGCAGCCCAGCTTCATGGAGACGGTTGCGAATGGTCCTCGCCGATACCCCAGGAGCAACAGATTCCCTAATTTGCTGGGAAGTGGCGGTGCGGTCCCCTACGGCACTGCGTAGGATCCTACGGTCTTGGCGTGCATCCGTGCGTCGCTGCGGTCCGGTCCCAGGTCGACGGGCACGTGCACCTTCCGCCGACCACTGGCGACAACATCGATGTACTGTGGAGACCTCACGCCCCACGTGTTGAGCAATTCGGCGGTACGTCCACCCGGCCTCCCGCATGCCCACTATACGCCCTCGCTCAAAGTCGGTCAACTGCACATACGGTTCACGTCCACGCTGTCGCGGCATGCTACCAGTGTTAAAGACTGCGATGGAGCTCCGTATGCCACGGCAAACTGGCTGACACTGACGGCGGCGGTGCACAAATGCTGCGCGGCTAGCGCCATTCGACGGCCAACACCGCGGTTCCTGGTGTGTCCGCTGTGCCGTGCGTGTGATCATTGCTTGTACAGCCCTCTCGCAGTGTCCGGAGCAAGCATGGTGGGTCTGACACACCGGTGTCAATGTGTTCTTTTTTACATTTCCAGGAGTGTATTTGAATGCTTAACGGCGTCTGTGCACTATCGGTACACAATGGATTCCAGTTTAGTTAAGAAAATAAGCTACGCATGTCGTTGCTAGGTAAGAGAGTGGCGCATTGTTAGAAGAAATCGTTGGTTGGTTGATTTGAGGGAGAGGACCAAACAGCGAGGTCATGGGTCCCATCGGATTACAGAAAGGATGGGGAACGAAGTCCGCCTTGCCCTTTCAAAGGAACCATTCCGGCATTTGACTAAAGCGATTCAGGGAAATCACGGAAAATTGAGCCGGCCGCGGTGGCCGAGCTGTTCTAGGGGCTTCAGGCCGGAACTACGCGACTGCTGCGGTCGCAGGTTCGAATCCTGCCTCGGGTATGGCTGTGTGTGATGCCCTTAGGTTACTCAGGTTTAAGTAGTTCTAAGTTCTAGGGGATTGATGACCTCAGAAGTTAAGTCCTATAGTGCTCAGAGCCATCTGAACCATTTTTTTGAATGGAAAATCTAAACCAGGGTGACCGGACGAGGGTTTGCTGTCAGAAGAGAGTACATGTTTTGAGTGTCTTGCAGACACAATTCCGATACGGTACGGATAACAGGTGCATCACGGTGTGTGAGTGAAACGGGGCGACAACTAGAAACGTACTCGAAACTTGAAGTACGCGGAACAGTTTGATTCTT
Source organism: Schistocerca americana (assembly GCF_021461395.2). Classification (NCBI taxonomy): domain Eukaryota; kingdom Metazoa; phylum Arthropoda; class Insecta; order Orthoptera; family Acrididae; genus Schistocerca; species Schistocerca americana. Next base: position 589,696,633 of record NC_060119.1, read on the forward strand.
GCAAGCAGAACGTTTAAATTTCACTCAAACTCACCGCGAAGTTCTGGCGATACATGATCCAAATGCAATGGTCCAGCCGAAGTGAAATGATGTGTCAACAATTTGACCGATGGCACAAGGACATGGGTGATGCCGATCTGGGAGTATGGCCAAAGAAATCGACCACAGACGACAATATACGAAATTTATTCACATTTGCGAATATGGACAGCTATCAGCTGTAGAATGGAACGACGACGATGAAAATTTGTGCCGAACCGGGATTCGAAGCCGGACTTCCCGCTTATCGCGTGCTGTCGTCCTACCATTTGTCAGAGTATGACTCACGGTCAGACCCAAACTTCCATATGTTGTCAACCATGTGTCTACAGCCTGTACTCCTACATCCATTCCGCGCGACTGCTACGGTCGCAGGTTCGAATCCTGCCTCGGGCATGGATGTGTGTGATGTCCTTAGGTTAGTTAGGTTTAAGTAGTTCTAAGTTCTAGGGGACTAATGACCACAGATGTTAAGTCTCATAGTGCTCAGAGCCATTTGAACAATTTTTTAGCCTACGTCCATTATTTATATTACCGTACAGGGGAGAAATTTTATTTGAAAGTCGCTTGCCCGGTGTCGACAATTAAAAACGATACTGCCGGGCCTATGTTATTCCAGTTACGATGCAAAGTTCCTCCGGACATGCATAAATGTCCTAGGGAACTTTACATCGTTATATGGAAAAATACACGCACCACAGTGTCGTATAGAAGGTAGTGTGCAGGCAGCCGAGGAACTGATTCGCAGCATTTGCGACAATGGGGAAGCTCACACATCGTTCTCAAATTGCTCCATGATCATGGAGTAGTTCTATATCGTCTAGTAACTGAACCACTGGTAACACGTTCCCACTGTTGTTTACAGAGACTTGGTTCAAATGGTTTAAATGGCTCTGAGCACTATGGGACTTAACATCTGTGGTCATCAGTCCCCTAGAACTTAGAACTACTTAAACCTAACTAACCTAAGGACATCACACACATCCATGCCCGAGGCAGGATTCGAACCTGCGACCGTAGCGGTCACGCGGTTCCAGACTGAAGCGCCTAGAACCGCACGGCCACACCGGTCGGCACAGAGACTTGGTGAGTATGCTGAGGAATAGTGTCATGTTTCTGTGTCACTTTGAAGTGTAATGCAGTATTCAGTTAATAAAATGGTTTAAATGGCTCTGAGCACTATGTGACTTAACTTCTGAGGTCATCAGTCGCCTAGAACTTAGAACTAATTAAACCTAACTAACCTAAGGACATCACACACATCCATGCCCGAGGCAGGATTCGAACCTGCGATCGTAGTGGTCGCTCGGTTCCAGACTGTAGCGCCTAGAACAGCACGACCACACCGGCCGGCATTCAGTTAAAGTCATTTTGTCTGCCATAATGATGTGTTATTAACTTTTTCAAGTCCCCTAGCACGAAAAATTTTCAGAGACAGTAATGAAATAACATTTGGTGCTACTTAACAAATATGTTTACGTTTCTAAGTTGACAGTTTATAAATAGAATCAATCAAAGGAATCCATGAAAGCAAGTCATTACTAGGGGAAAAAAAACGTATGTGGGTCCTGATGTCTCATGTTTGCTAGATATAATATCTGGTGGACTACAACTCTTTTTTAAAATCTGATACCACAACAAAGTACTCAGCATCAAAATAAACTCTTCATTCACAAAATCTAAGCTCCAGGGGGAGGAGGATGACAAAGCGATAGACAGTTGAGCTTGGAAATGGGGATATTTTTGGTTAGCAGTAACGTGCAATAAATGTATGGCTCCAGTAGCACCAACTGTTAGGTTCCGTACTGATAAAATAATGTGTCTTCCAAAAATGTACAGTGTTGAGTTTGTAGTAATTATCTTACCACTTTCATAAACAATTTCACAGTTTCAAATAGTGAGTGAAAGAAATGTATGACACAGGGAAGCAAAACACAGCAGTTATGTTAGAGACCGGAATGTTGTCCTCAACTGACGCATAAACGGCGGCTGACAGAGCAATAAGACATCTGAGAACACAACGGAAGGTGCCTCGAAACTCGTGTCCTGATTGGCTGTGAGCCAGCTATTCTGCTTCTTGTCTGGTCACGCGACCAAGCTATTTCCTGCTATAGACGGGACTGCGGTTCGCTTTGTCGAGTAAGACATGTACTTTGGTTCACTCGTGGTTCATAATAACCCGATTAAATTATTTCCGCGCTGTCACCAGTTAGCAGTTACAACGCAGCGTTAAGTATCGATTCGATGCTTTAGTATTTTGTTGGTCGAATCATGTTAAAGGCCTTGATTATTTTTTATAATACCTGTACTTTCTGAGTTTCAAAATAGTTTCTGTCATGGAGTCGGTTATTGTAAAATTGCATTTGTGGTTGTCTAGGCTACGTATTTTGATTTGCTTTGATTTTGAGGAAACAAGGCCGACTGGCATATTCAGTACACATTTAAGTTATACTTTCTTGTATGTAGCCTCGAGTAAATTATTGTATTGTCTATTCCGCACAATCGGCCCAGTTTTCCCACTTCACCTCTACCAGCAATCAGAGGGAACCGCCCAATGTTTACGCGCTTAATTTGAGTGAGTGGCGTCCTTGTTACAGACAAATAATTTTGTTCCACACACATTAATAGAGTCCTTTTGCGTAAGAAAATTTCTAATAAATTACAAATGCGCATCCCACCGCGTTTCGAAACCCGCATCCTCTCCTGAGGTGGGCATTACAGACTAAAACTCCAGCTCTCCTGTTTTTAAGCTGTAAAGCGGAACTGAGGCATATCTGCATAATACTGCTGGCAAGAACACAGCCCATCAGATACGAGAATTGAGGTTTTGATTGTGTGAAATAGATTCATAAAAACATTAATCTCTGCAGAGTCAAATATTAAAGGAATACTATAAAAGAAGAGCACACATTACGACCTCCCGTCAACGGGCTAATTCAGTGATCAGAAGATTGACTGAGAGATGACTTAATCGCCATTAGCAAAACGCAGTCTGCCTGTTGAGTTTATCACCGGCTGCTGTAGCATATGATCATAACGATTGTCTGGTCGTAGTAAATGGACATTTCGCTGAGTTTGCGAGTGGGTAAGATGGTTACACGTGCTACTTCACGTTCCAGAACGGGGTAATGGAAGGATAGAAGCATTAAATCGAGAACGACATATTTACGTCCTTTTCCACACACAAACACAAAAAGTGTTTTCAATGTGTAGGAGCTGTTCATACGTCTTTTAATGTTATTGGATTTCAGATACTTTACATATGAGATATTTGTCATAAAAGAAAAGGACAGCCAACGAGCTGTAGTTCGTAAAGATGCTAAGCATCACAGCGTGAGAGTAAAGAGACGAAATATTTTTTTTTTTAATGTGCGCCTATACCAAGACGCGCGGCCAGCGTTTAAATACTCTAAATAGACACTATGACCCGCTGGGCGCAGATATTTAAAATCATTGCCGCAGCGCTTGATTGTAAGAAGCTGCGAAACAGAAGAAAGAACAATCTCTCTTCTGTTAAGAAATATTCTAGAGACTTCATTATACCTTGCAGTTTTGGTCACCGACATGTTAAGACGTACTACATAGCATTGCTAAAAGTTGCATTTTTATTTTTTGTAAAAACTATGTGAAACGACGAACAAACATTTCGGTAACTCGGGTGAGGATACAATGTACTTACGGTGTGCGTAGGTGGAACGGACTGACAAAGCAGCGATTATTGGACTGCGCCATGTACAAAAGAAATATCAGATGTAAGTCATGCATTTAATGTGTATTTGTCAATGTCTAGAAGTTTAATGCCAATTTGTTCAAAATACATTAATATTTTACGATGCAGTAATTTTCTTCTTATTCTTTTCTTTCACTAACCAAAAATGATGTTCAAATTGTATATGAGCATTGTTACAGGTTCGCTCTTTATCGCGGTTTATGGACTGTACTTGAGAGACAACTAATGTGTTCAACTTCCGATCTGTTTATCTTTCTCTTACGAAATTTCAATAATTTGCTTTCATTTCCATTTTTATATTCAAATAAGTCCCTTAGGTATTTTCATCGAAGATTCTGGTTGCGTGAAGGCAATCCGGATCAAAAGGTCAATTTAGAAAACCCCTTCCCGTAATCAATCAGTACTTCGCCTGAACACAATCGAGAACCGACGCATCGGTGATCAATTAATAATCTCTCACTCATTTAAGTCGTACTAAAAGACGGTCACGCAGGATAGCCGTAAGTACGCAATCTAGCGTTCGGTTGCATTTTGTCAGTAACTATTACCAACAAACAGTTACAGCATCACTATTATTATTTACTAGTATTTCTTATACGGAATAAGCAAGTTCCTAACACCAGAGTCTAGAGATCTATCTTAAGTTGAATGGAAAAATGGTTCAAATGGCTCTGAGCACTATTGGACTTAACTTCTGAGGTCATCAGTCCCCTAGAATTTAGAACTACTTAAACCTAACTAACCTAAGGACATCACACACATCCACGCCCGAGGCAGTATTCGAACCTGCGACCGTTGCGGTGGCGTTGTTCCAGACTGTAGCACCTAGAACCGCTCGGCTACCACGGCCGGCTTGAATGGGAAGCAAAACACTAATTTTTATTGTTTTTTCTGAGTTGTTCATTCACTTTGAAGAGGACTTTAAAAGGTGACGGAGAAATGAGCTAATTCAAACTAGTTAATGATGACTTTGGCTGAGTTTGCCGCTGGATCGTGCAGGCGTATCCAGAGGAGACTTGATAGTTCTCACTCCTTCATTGTTCCAACTGAACCAGAAGAAGCGGTCTCCGTAGGCAGCCGTAATCCCTGCCGAGCTGCGGAGTAGGGGTTGGGGGGGGGGGGGGAGAGAGGCAGTTTGCATGGTAATGCGGACACGAGGGCCGACGCCGAGGAGCCATTCTTGGCCACAGGGATTAGCGCGCGTCCAGTAAAGAGTCTTCCAGCCCCACCGAGGAGGCGCCACATTCTCTTTTAGAGCGTCTCACTTACCCAGACACCTGGATAACTCTCGAATATCTGGATCAGAGTAACAAAGTTTCTGCGCAACCCACCCATCATTGTACACGACAGTATACAGTGAAAGCTGTGGCTCCTCTGTTCGGTCGATGAGATTGTACCATTCATCATACTCCCCGGACCTAAGTCCTTGTGTCTTTGATTTGATTTCGAAGATGAAGGAACCACTTCGTGGCATTCGCTTCAGAACTGTTCCAGAGATTCGACAGGCAGTACACCGCTCCATTCGCACCATCAACAGAACAGGCTCTGCTAACGGTATACTGCGCCTTCCACATCGCTGGCAACGGGTTCTACACAAGGCTGGTGACAACTTTGAAGAACAAAAATGGTTCAAATGGCTCTGAGCACTTTGCGACTTAACATTTGAGGTCATCAGTCCCCTAGAACTTAGAACCACTTAAACCTAACTAACCTAAGGACATCACACACATCCATGCCCGAGGCAGGTTTCGAACCTGAAACTTGCAGCGTGGTTCCGGACTGTAGCGCCTAGAACCGCTCGGCCACCACGGTCGGCCTTCGTATTATGCAGACTAGCAATAGCAAGTAAATAATTTCCCACAAACAGAAATTTGGAAACATCGAATATCAGTTTAAATGTTAGAAATGTTGAGTGTAAAACTTCATATAGAAATTAAACGTGGCCGGTAAACAGATCAGAAAAGAATAGAAACTTTTGAAATGTTGTGCTACAGGAGAATGCTGATGGCCAGATAGGTAGACCGGGTAACTGAAAAGGAAATAGTGAATCGAAACGGTGAAAATGTCACCTTTGCAGGAAGAAGCAATAATTCGATAGACACCAAGGAATCGTCAACGGAGCGAGGTGTGGGGGTAAGTATTTTAGAGGAGCAGTTCAAAATGGATGTAAGTTGCAGTAGTTATTCAGAGATGAAGAGCCTTGCACAAGATGGATTAGCGTGGAGAGCTGCAACAAACCAGTCTTTCGACTGATGACCATCACAACAACAACAACAACAACAACATCAAAAACAGTAAGAACCTGTTACTGCCTGACGAGTTTTCAGCTTCGCGTCAATTAAGATGGTGGTGGTGGTTAGTGTTTAACGTCCCGTCGACAACGAGGTCATTAGAGACGGAGCGCAAGCTCGGGTTAGGGAAGGATTGGGAAGGAAATCGGCCGTGCCCTTTCAAAGGAACCATCCCGGCCTTTGCCTGAAACGATTTAGGGAAATCACGAAAACCTAAATCAGGATGGCCAGAGACGGGATTGAACCGTCGTCCTCCCGAATGCGAGTCCAGTGTGCTAACCATTGCGCCACTTCGCTCGGTGTCAATTAAGAGTATCATTATTCACAGAAGAGTATATAAAACACATAGGTGTCAATGAGCAATGTAATTAACATAACACAGCGTTGCAAAAATCAATTGAGGCTCTACATCTATAGAATAGTGAACGCAGGACTGTTATACGGAATACAGTCGCTATATAGGGGACTAGTGGAACCAGGTTCTTCATACAGAATACGTTCGTTACAAAGCTTATAGCTCGTAAAAATTTCCATTTAGTTTTAATTTTAGTGGAACTCGTGAATTCTGCGCAGACAAGTTCCTTGCTGATGAACCAAGGTGACCAGTTTCACAAGCTCCTGCTCGGAATGACATTGACTCGGAAATATTCTGGGTCTCTTCATTGATCGCATCACTTTACTGTGAGCTGCAAGTTCGTAGCTGGAAACTGGCAGTCATGCCTGACGGCCCACTGCCCAGCACTTAAGTGTAATTAGGGGAAGGTAGGGTAAGTTGACGAGGAGTCTGATATGACGAATTTTGAATTTCTGCAAAACTCTACATACAGTGCTTCGAGCATTATGGTACTGCTTCCTATGCTCGCTCTACTGGTATATCTGTTGAACTGCATCCGCTTGGTCGTTTTGTTTTGTTGAGAACAGAGGCATGCAAGTGGATGCTGTTTTTGGAACATTTTTTTCCTACAGTTTAAATAAGTTTCATGTAAGTAATACTTTTATATTAATGAATATTAGTTGAGGCCTCTGAAGTCTTATACATATGCAGATGCTTTAATGACAATTTCATTAACTTATTTTCTAAGACTTTGTGTATACTTAAGCCTGTGTGTAAAATGTCGACTGCGGCTTATTATGCAGAGGCTAACACAGCGAATTCTTCATCTACCAATCTCTTTCTGTTGTCACGCTCGCGCTTCTAATTCCTTCGTAATTGACTATTCGTTTAATTTTGATTACACGCTACGTAATAAACATGTGGAAAGTGTATATAAGGAAGACAGATCGACAGAGATGAATCAAGAAGTCAACGAAAGCTGTGGAGCATCATGTAAAAAATAGAAATCCTGTTATTTCTGCCGCTAGGAAGTTTAACCTCACCGAAGCTACTTAAAAATGTTAAAGGACTGAGAAATAAAATAAATCAATTAATTACCTGCGTATATGAATTAGAGTCCTCAAACCTAGCTGTGATAATCTGCCTCTCTAAACATCATATGACCACTGGTACAAAACTTTTGTGTTCCAGGATTTGGGTTAGCATTTCACTTTTGTATAGCAGAAATGGAGGAAGGAGAAGTTGCCACATTCATCAGGAACTGTCATTAATTTAAGAACATAGACATTCATAAATTTTGCTTAGAACAGCATATGGAAGCATGTGCAACGGAAGTAGAATTTCACAAAAAATTCTTCATAATATTGAGTGTATATCGAGCACCTGCAGGTAACTTTAATCTGTTCATAAACCACCTTGAAGCTGTACTGGCCCATTTAAAAACCAAAAGCAAAGAAATAGTGGTTGCTGGTGACTTTAATGTAGATTTCCTTAAAGGCTCTCCTAATGAGAACTTATTTGAGTTAGTAACACTATCATTCAACTTAATTCCCACTGTAAAGTTCCCAACTTCTATCATCTTTATAGGAAAATCCAGTGAACAAAATTAAATTACAAAACCAATAGTCAATGGCCACTCAGACCATGACATGCAGTTCCTTCTGTTAAATGTTAACACTGAACAGGATATAAAATCTGTTATATCTGAACTCAAGAGGGCAATCAATAAGCCAAAAACTGATTATTTTAGGACACTCCTCAGATACATTCACTGGAGTGATGTTTAAAATGCTCATGGCGTGAATGAAAAATATAACGCTTTTGCTAGTAAAGTGCTTACCTTATTTGAACAGTGTTTTCCACCAAAACTAACGAAGGTTAGAGCAAAGTCTACAAAGGAGCCATGGATTACTCAAGGAACGGAGGTATCTTGTAAAACAAAAAAACTGTATCTGTCAATCCGAAACAGTTATGATGTTGATGCTATAGTACATTACAAGAAATACTGCAAAATATTAAAGACTGTAATACGGACATCAAAGCTGATATACTGCAGGGAAAGGATAGTCAGATCAGATAACAAAATAAAGACAATATGGGATATAGTGAACTACGAGACTGGTGGAACCAGGCATGAAGAAGGGCAGATAGGATTAAGAGTTGCAGAATTTTTAACTAATATCTTATAACTGTTACTTGAAAGATAGGATTGTCAGGTTCTGTAGATGCTGTCAAGGGATACCTCACTCCAGACATTTCAAGTAACTTCCATAATATTAATTTGACCCTCACTACCCCATCAGAAGTAATGTCCATTATTAAATCTTTAAAACCAAAACATCTAGAGGGTATGATGAAATATCAACATGAGAGGCACCCACATGCCTTGCTCATACTGTGGCATCAAGCAGTCAGGCCTGCAAGATGAGTGGTCTGCCAAGCGAGTGGATTCATTCTTATTTATCAAGTAACATGAGCTCTAGTACTCACAATTAAGTTACAAATTATTCTCCTGTTTCAATATTACGCAACGGAAACGGATAACGTACATCTAACTATTAGTAATTTACACAACTCTGATTGTTCACTACGCTCTGGCAATACCACATTTTCTTTCTTACCCAACGGCTTTGACCAACACGTGGCCATCGCACTGAATATGAATGGCGCACACATTATAAATTCTGGGTATCATGATTACACACTACTCGAAGGACAAGGCCACCAATCTTATTCTTTTCACTATCTTTTTTTATTCCGATAAAGTCTATAACCTAAACACACCATTACATTTTCTACAACAATTAAACATGAGAAACTCCGCCCAGTGGGGCATGGCTTTACATTGGCGATTCTCTATCTTATGGTCTCGTAATTATCTAACACTACAGTGCACTTTCTGAATAGGATGGTGGATCTTTTGCTATATCTCACACTTCGACTCTCACACCCATCATCACGAAAATTTCCCCCAGACCGAGCGGTACAAAAAGGAACATGCAGAAACCAGTGCCTCTGAACCTATCTTGCTACTCTCCCATGCAAACCAAAGATACTTAAATTACATGAAATACACCACACTGGCAACATGGAATACAACACAAGGAATAGTCACAACGTTATAATCACATTACTTTCAGCTTTCCCACTTCAATTAATATTCATCCCAGTTTCACACGACACTGCCCCACTTCGTAACTTTTCTTTCCTACTACGAACTCTGGAGGATATATGCACGTCTTCCTGTGCAATGCAAGCCAAGTGGCGTTGCTGGATAGACGGCTGACTCACCTTGTTTCTCTCTCAGAGTATTAGAGTTTGAATCCAGCGTCACACGGAAACATAACATGCAGAGTAATATTAAGAACATATTCGTCACACACGCGAGTCCTCAACTGATACCATGGACGAGTACTTCTCTTTATCCTTTGTCCCATACACAGATTGAGACTCACACAGTACTCACCACGTGGAAGTACTCCTCTCTAATTTCAAGTCCCGAGCACGCCATTTCTTAAATATTTCCAACTTATAGTACACACGCCAGTAATTCAGCTTAACTTAAGCACTCGGGAGTATTTCAACTTATTGCTACACGTGGTTTCATTGCGATCGTTGGTCACTTCCGAAGATTACTACGATCCCCTTAATATTACCTGCCTGACATTTAATTCTCCCCACAAAAGTTCATGAAATAGAGAAATTATTATTCCAAACTACTCTTAAGTATTCCACATGCATACCATTCTCCCCACTCTTTTGTCTTTATGGAGCACACCTAAGACAGGTCTTACCAACACAAGATCCAGCGACACAGTGTCGAAAACATGGCCGTTTTTCAGGTCAGCTCGCACCTCCGTCAAGGTGGGGGAGCACCTTGCTATCGTATTGGTCAGCCACATTTCAGGCGCTCAAAGCTCAGGTAAATTACATCTCTTTGGTTCCACCAAAGGTGACCAAAGGACCATCTCAAAGATGATCATATACTGAACATTCACTATCTGCAGTTATCAGACGACCATACATTCACTAATTTCGCAGATCTCACCAAATTGGATGTAGGGATCTATTTTGTGGGAGTGCACATGTGATCAATTAAATAAATAAATTGTCATTCTTTCCTACACTGGTATCCGGCTTCGATGTATTAAGTGAAATTGAGTTATTATTACAAAAAATATGTTGTTCTGACAGGAATAACGAAGAATGTTGTACCTATTTTCAATGTCGGGCGGTACTGTACCCTTTCAAACAAAGTTAATTAAAAATGTGATGCTGAGTTAAGCAACATATTAAGCTAAGTGTGTAACCAGTCGTTTATCAGTGGAATATTTTCTTAATGGTTGAAAGATGCTGAAGTTAAGCCACTGTTTAAGAAGGGAGATAAAGAAACAGCGTCAAATTTCCATCCAATTTCACTTTTGCCAGTATTCTCAAAAATGTTAGAAGAACAATCGGCTTTATAGCCATCTTATCACAAACAACATACTGTTAAAGTCGTAGTTCGGATTTCTAAAGGGTTCTGATAGTGAGAAGGCTATCTACAGTTACAATGAAAATGTACTTAATTCATTCGACAAAAAATTGTAGGCAACTGGTATATTTTGTGATCTGTCAAAGGCATTTGACTGTGTAAATCACAATATCCTTTTATAGACAGGGAGACGAGTCTTTGGTGTTGACAGCTCGGTAGCATCTTTCCGTTGCCTAGCGACCGCAGGCAGGCAGCCAATGACGGCCTGACTTTGAGCGGGTAGCAAGGGCCACGTTGCCGCTCTGAAACCCGGTCGCGCGCGCTTATGAAACTTACCAGTGTCTCGCGTGCAGGCGGTGCGGTCGTTCGTCGTTTGTCTGAAGTTGAATTCGCAGTTTATTTCGTTTTTGTTGTTTTTAGTGTTTCTTTGTTTATGTTTCGTTGTAAACAATGTCTAGTGCGGCGGGTAGTACCAGCCCAACACAAGAAGTGAAACGGAGGAAGAAAAGTGTGCTACACACCCAGGCCCGTGAATTCGTGTGCTCTGTGAGGGATTACTTTGAGAAAGAAAAGGACAAAGGTGGGCCCTTAATTCCTGTTGTTCAGGTTGTGAAGAGAACTGCAGCAGCATTGAAAATAAGTAAGAACACTGTTGTAAAGATAGGGAAAGAACAGTATAGTGTAGATTGTGACGAGAGTGGCACAACAAAGCTGCACACACCAGGAAAGAAGCGACCGAGAAATAAGCAGGTGACAGCTTTGGACGATTTTCAGAAAGACGCTATTCGTCGTCATATATACAGCTATTATAAGAGAAGGGAACATCCCACTCTATCTAAATTGCTGGTGTCGCTTCAGAAAGACGATCTTTTTAAGGGAAGCAAATTTTCATTGCGTACAGTGTTGAAAGACATAGGCTTAAGCTATTCACTGTTTAACGGACGCAAAATATTAATGGAAAGGACAGATGTAGTTGCATGGCGGTGCAGATTTCTGCGCAGGATCATGGGTGTGGAATTCGAAAGTATAGTGTGGTTAGATGAAACTTGGGTCAATGCCAGCCATTCTTTACGTAGAGGCTGGAATGATGGAACGCCCGAGGGGACAATGGCAGTGCCTGTTGGCAATGGAGGGCGTATTATTGTCTTACATGCAGGAACATCGAAAGGTTTTGTGCCAAACTGCTTGAAAATGTTTCGGTCAAAAAAGACGGGAGATTACCATGAGGAAATTAACAGTGTAGTATTTCAAGAATGGTTCGAGACATCGCTTATGACGAATCTGATAAGTCCATCAGTGATTGTTATGGACAATGCGCCTTATCATTCCGTTGTTCACGATAAGGCACCAACCTTGGCAACAAAAAAAGACGATATCATTCAGTGGTTGAAACGGCGAAAAGTAGATTTCAGAGAAGATTTAAGGAAGGCGGAACTGCTCGAAATTGTGGCACAAAAGAAACCTCAATTTCCAACATATGTAATTGACGAGATTGCTAAAAGGCACGGGCATGAAATCGTTCGGCTTCCTCCATACCACTGTCACTTCAATGCAATTGAAGGAGTGTGGGCGCAGATAAAAAATTACATTGCTGCAAACAATAAAAAATTCACGATCTCTGAAGAGGAAACTCTCCTTCCAGCAGCTATCAATAAAGTGACAAGCGAGACGTGGGCTAAAATTGTAAACAGCACTGCAAGTGCCATCAGAGAGGCGGCCAAAACCGAAGGGGTTGTGGAAGAATGCATCGAAAATTTAATTATACATCTGGGAGAGAGCAGTGATAGTTCGAGTAGTGCTGAGGAAGACAATGTCAAATCAGATTCTGACAGTGATGTGAGTGGTGTTTTTCCATTACAGTAACTACAACGTATTCAGGAATGTAAGGAGGGAGTTTGCTATCGATCTACAACCAGATCATCATATTGTGAATACTTTCTTCAGATTATAACTCTGAATACACTGACCAATTATTCTGTAGCTTGTAGTAGAACAAATTAATAATGCTAATACTTAACAATGGAAACCAAAACTGCTAATGTTCAACAACTTGCGAAAATAGTTTTCATTTCAGTTGTGAAGTTAAAAAAATAACTTTATTATGTTTCAGCATCTTAGGTACTTGTACTAAATAGCTCTTATCAGATTTAGACTTAATATATTTCAAGCATCAACTTTAAAGAAATTCAAGCGTAGCAATACGACTTGTATTTTGTCTCGCTTTTATTTCTGCTGCTAGAGAATGCGTGTAGCAGACAGGGCGCCGCGTGCTGTGAGCCACGTTCGGCAACAGCGCCATCCGCCCGCCGGAACTGTCAGTACCAATCACTCGTCTCACGGACTGTAAGTAAATTAGAATATTATGGTGTAAGAGGAAATGCTGCTAAATGGTTCAAATCTTACATCTCTGGCAGCAAACGAAGGGTGTTATTAGGAAAGAGACATGTATTCATGTATCAGGCATCATCCAGCTGGGAACTAATTACATGTGGGGCCCCACAAGGTTCCATCATAGGGCCCTTGCTTTTTCTTGTGTATATCAATGACCTTTCATCAGTAAGACTGCCAGATGCTAAGTTTGTTTTGTTTGCCGATGATACAAACATTGCAATACATTGCAAATCAACTGTAGTCTTAGAAAGATCGGCTAATAAAATATTTTTGGACAGTAATTACTGGTTCCTAGCCAATTCTTTGTCATTAAACTTTGAAAAAACACGCCACATACAGTTCAGAACTTGTAAGGGGTGTCCCACGAGTATATGCCAAAAATATGATGAAAAGCAGATAGAAGAAATGGACAGTGTTAGAGTTTTGGGATTACAGCTTGATAATAAATTCAGCTGGGAGGAGCACACTAAAAAACTGATGAAGCATCTAAACAAATCTCTATTTGCAAAGCGAATTCTGTCAGACATAGGGGATATAAAAATGAAAAAGCTGACATACTATGCTTACTTTCGCCCCATAATGTCATATGGGATTATTTTTTGGGGTAATTCATCAAGCCAAGCTAAAGCCTACTGGGTACAAAAGTGTGTAATAAGAGTTATATGTGGTTTAAACTCAAGAACATCCTGCAGAGGCCTGTTTAGGGAACTAGGGATACTAACTAATGCCTCCCAATATATTCAATCCTTAATGAAATCTGTCATTAAAAATATATCACTTTTTCAAACCAACAGCTCAGTTCATGGAATCAATACTAGAAATAAGAATAATCTTCGCAAGGATTTAAAGTCATTCACTCTTGTACAAAAAGGTGTGCATTATTCAGGAGCACACATTTTCAACAATCTGCCAGCAGATGTAAAAAGCTTAACAACCAATGAAATTCAGTTTAAGAGAAGCCTAAAGGATTTATTGGTGGCCAACTCCTACTCCATTGATGAACTTCTCAGTAGAACCAACTCTATATATATATATATATATATATATATATATATATATATATATATATATATATATATATATATTTGTTGTTGTGGTCTTCAGTCCTGAGACAAATATATATATATATATATATATATACATATATATATATATATATATATTTATATATTTGTTGTTGTTGTGGTCTTCAGTCCTGAGACTGGTTTGATGCAGCTCTCCATGCTACTCTATCCTGTGCAAGCTTCTTCATCTCCCAGTACCTACTGCAGCCTAAATCCTTCTCACTCTGCTTAGTGTATTCATCTCTTGGTCTCCGTCTACGATTTTTACCCTCCATGCTGCCCTGCAGTACCAAATTTGTGATCCCTTGATGCCTCAAAACATGCCCTACCAACCGATCCCTTCTTCTTGTCAAGTTGTGCCACAAACTCCTCTTCTCCCCAATTCTATCCAATACCTTATCATTAGTTATGTGATCTACCCACCTAATCTTCAGTATTCTTCTGTAGCACCACATTTCGAAAGATTCTATTCTCTTCTTGTCCAAACTAGTTATCGTCTATGTTTCACTTCCATACTTTCAGAAACGACTTCCTGACGTTTAAATCAATACTTGATGTTAACAAATTTCTCTTCTTCAAAAACGCTTTCATTGCCATTGCCAGTCTACATTTTATATCCTCTCCACTTCGACCATCATTAGTTATTTTGCTCCCCAAATAGCAAAACTCCTTTACTACTTTAAGTGTCTCATTTCCTAATCTAATTCCCTCAGCATCACCCGACTGAATTCGACTAAATTCCATTATCCTCGTTTTGCTTTTGTTGATGTTCATCTTATACCCTCCTTTCATGACACTGTCCATTCCGTTCAACTGCTCTTCCAAGTCCTTTGCTGCCTCTGACAAAATTACAATGTCATCGGCGAACCTCAAAGTTTTTATTTCCTCTCCATGGATTTTAATACCTACTCCGAATTTTTCTTTCGTTTCCTTCACTGCTTGCTCAATATACAGATTGAATAACATCGGGGAGAGGCTACAGCCCTGTCTCACTCCCTTCCCGACCACTGTTTCCCTTTCGTGCCCCTCGACTCTTATAACTGCCATCTGGTTTCTGTACAAATTGTAAATAGCCTTTCGCTCCCTGTATTTTACCCCTGCCACCTTCAGAATTTGAAAGAGAGTATTCCAGTCAAC
Source organism: Schistocerca americana (assembly GCF_021461395.2). Classification (NCBI taxonomy): domain Eukaryota; kingdom Metazoa; phylum Arthropoda; class Insecta; order Orthoptera; family Acrididae; genus Schistocerca; species Schistocerca americana. Next base: position 589,712,093 of record NC_060119.1, read on the forward strand.
ATTGTCAAAAGCTTTGTCTAACTCTAGAAATGCTAGAAACGTAGATTTGCCTTTCCTTAATCTAGCTTCTAAGATAAGTCGTACGGTCAGTATTGCCTCACGTGTTCCAACATTTCTAGGGAATCCAAACTGATATTCCCCGAGGTCAGCTTCTACCAGTTTTTCCATTTTTTTTTCTTTTTTCAACAATTTTTCATACAAGGTTCACACAGTTCCCATGTTACCAATTGCCATATTATCAGTATCATAGAACATTCTACTCTAGTGATGCCCAGAAGGCCAATGTCAAATCTGGGGTATAGTCAAGTCAAGGGTAGTTCGACAGTCCGAGTGACAAAAATCCAGGGGTAAACTTAGGCAATGCCTGGACGAGGTGCCTTAGTCAACCCGGAACACCTTTTGGTAACCATGAACCATTGCAACTTTCAGAAATCTTGCAAAAGTAATGGTATATTTTCGGTCAGATTCCGCCAGGCGATGCTGGCTCCACAGGTAGTCCATGAAAGAGACAGCATCGGTGAGGGAAAGGTCATAGATCGTGAAAATGGTGTGGCCCAAGAGCCACACCATTGCGTTACGTCGCGTTCGGGGGTTGGTCTGAATGTCAGGGGTAAGGAACCAGTCGATGGACACATTGTCTGGTGTCGTCCCACCGATCAGCGCTAATAGCACACGTGCAAGATCCCACACTTCTGCGACGTGAGGGCATAAGAGACGATGCTCTCTGGTGTCTACGTCACCACATCGGCCGCATGTAGCCGAGGGCCGTAGGCGGATGGCCGCCAGGCGATGATTAGTGGGTATTAGATTGTTTACTACACGATACCATAGCACTGAAACTTCCGTGGGAAGGGCTGGGTTGTTGATATTAGCCCAAGCTTGGTGCCAGATGACCGACGGTCGTCTGTCCTCTAATTTATGTGGTGTGGGCTGGCCTCGAAGTGCCTGGTAAAGGCGCTTCGACGTGCGTGCCTTGTCAGTGGCCACTGTTAGGACGTAACTTTGATTGAGGTAATAGCCCTTGACTGTCGTCATCCGGAACGGAATATGTGTCAAACATACTGGTGCACGCGCCGATAGTGGGCGATAACGGTCGAAAAGAACCGCTGTTGTCCCACCTGGGTCAGTTTCACGCAAAGTGGCGATACGATGTATCAGGAGGGCTGCACATTTGCGGGGAAAGTCAATGAGTCCAAGGCCACCATCGACCTTTGGCAGTGTACAAGTCTGTGCATCAACTTTGAACAGTGCATGCCGCCACAAGAGCCAATATACTGTTTGTGGGATGGCTCTGCCAGTTTGTTTCGGTAGCGTAAGGAGTTGTGCTACATACCATGCCCGTGATAGGATGTAAGTATTAATCAGTTGGATTCGTTGATGGAGGTCGAGTCGTCGATCAGCGTGACTCACGCAAAGTCCTCTGATGCGCGTGAGAAGCCGCCTCCACGTGAGTGTTAACATGCGCTGCGGACAGGCAGTCACCTCAAGGCGCAAGATACATTGTTCCCCCACAACTCGGTGCCATGGGCGTTCGATGGTCAATGATCGTGGTCCAAGCGGGATCAGCACCGTTCTGTTGGAATTTAACATGGCACCGGATGCTCGTTCATAAACGTTGAGAACTCGGCGAACTGAATCGATGTCCCTGGCGTTTGCGACGAACACACCGACATCATCCGCGTATGCCGCACTGCGGAAGGTGACGCCTGGGAGAGCGACACCATCGACCATCCGTCCGATGTCACGCAGCATGGGGTCTAGCGCTAAAGCGAACAAATACATTGACAAGGGACACCCTTGTCGAACTGATCGTCTGATGGGAATTGCTCGTGATCGGCAGCCGTTCACAACGATTGTGGAATTTGCTCCATCCAAGAAGTGCCGGATGATTCTTATGAAGCGCTCCCCAAAACCCATCCGCGACATAACGGCCAGCAGGTAAGGGTGGGAGACCCTGTCAAAGGCACCAGCGAAATCTAGGGAGAGAATTGCAGCCGGGGTTCGAGTGTCGGCGGTGAGTAAGACAGCATCACGGTATATAGAAGCGGTGGTGAAGATGGTTCGATTCGAAATGCAAGATGATAGAGTGGGGCAAAGTACCTTATTCATTACCTGTTTAAGACGAGAGGCCACGCTTCGTGCCACCAACTTATAATCAGTGTTAAGAACGGTGATAGGACGCAGGTCTTTAGCTCGACAGTGACCTGTGACCTTTGGAATAAGGGCAATACGTCCAGCTAGAAATTCGGCGGGTAGTTCGCAACCAGCAAAAATCTCCTCGCACATTTTGCAGAAGCGGTCTCCTAACAGGTCCCAGAATTGTTGGTAGAATTCATTAGGGAGACCGTCGGGGCCAGGTGATTTTTGTCCCGGACAGGCACGGAGGACAGATGTGAGGTCAGCGAGTGTGAGTTGCTCGGTTAAACAGTCGCGGTCTCGATGATCCAATGAAGTTGGGACCCCACCGATAAGTGCTCGTTGGGCGGCGACGTCTACCGCAACACCCTGGAAGAGGTGCGTATAATGGTCTGTTAGGTGTTTGAGAACTTCACGATGGTCTGTGAGGCGCGTACCATCGTCTGTTTTAAGGCGTAGAATGGTGTTCCTCTTTGCGTGATTCCTTTCAGAGGCAAGGTGATAGCTGGATGGCCTCTCGCCCTCAATCAGGGATGCGGAGCGGCACCTCACCACCATCCCCTCGACCTTCTCCCGAGACATTCGTCTGTAGAGAATAAGCGTTAGTATTTTGCATCCGTGACTTATTAAACTGATTGTTCTGTAATTTTCACATCTATCAACACCTACTTTCTTTGGAATCGGAATTATTATATTCTTCTTGAGGTCTGAAGGTATTTCGCCTGTCTCATACATCTTGCTCACCAGATGGTAGAGTTTTGTCAGGACTGGCTCTCCCAAGGCCGTCAGTAGTTCTAATGGAATGTTGTCTACTCCCGGGGCCTTGTTTCGACTCAGGTCCTTCAGTGCTCTGTCAAACTCTTCACGCAGTATCGTATCTCCCATTTCATCTTCATTTACATCCTCTTCCATTTCCATAATATTGTCCTCAAGTACATTGCCGTTGTATAGGCCCTCTATATATTCCCTCCACCTTTCTGCTTTCCCTTCTTTGCTTAGAACTGGGTTTCCATCTGAGCTCTTGATGTTCATACAAGTGGTTCTCTTCTCTCCAAAGGTCTCATTAATTTTCCTGTATGCGGTATCTATCTTACCCCTAGTGAGATAACACTCTACATCCTTACATTTGTCCTCTAGCCATCCCTGCTTAGCCATTTTGCACTTCCTGTTGATCTTGTTTTTGAGACGTTTGTATTCCTTTTTGCCTGCTTCATTTACTGCATTTTTATATTTTCTCCTTTCATCAATTAAATTCAGTATTTCTTCTGTTACCCAAGGATTTCTACCAGCCCTCGTCTTTTTACCTACTAGGTCCCCTGCTGCCTTCACTACTTCATCTCTCAAAGCCACCCATTCTTCTTCTACTGTATTTCTTTCCCCCATTCCTGTCAATTGTTCCCTTATGCTCTCCCTGAAAGTCTGTACAACCTCTGGTTCTTTCAGTTTATCCAGGTCCCATCTCCTTAAATTCCCAACTTTCTGCAGTTTCTTCAGTTTTAATCTACAGTTCATAACCAATAGATTGTGATCAGAGTCCACATCTGCCCCTGGAAATGTCTTACAATTTAAAACCTGGTTCCTAAATCTCTGTCTTACCATTATGTAATCTATCCGAAACCTGTCAGTATCTCCAGGCTTTTCCATGTATACAACCTTCTTTTATGATTCTTGAACCAATTGTTAGCTATGATTAAGTTGTGCTCTGTGCAAAATTCTATCAGGCAGCTTCCTCTTTCATTTCTTAGCCCCAATCCACATTCACCTACTACGTGTCCTTCTCTCCCTTTTCCTACTACCGAATTCCAGTCATCCATGACTATTAAATTTTCGTCTCTCTTCACTATCTGAATTATTTCTTTTATTTCATCATACATTTCTTCAATTACTTCATCTGCAGAGCTAGTTGGCATATAAACTTGTACTACTGTAGTAGGCGTGGGCTTCGTGTCTATTTGGCCACAATAATGCGTTCACTATGCTGGTTATAGTAGCTTACCCACACTCCTATTTTTTTATTCATTATTAAACCGACTCCTGCATTACCCCTATTTGATTTTGTATTTATAACCCTGAATTCACCTGACCAGAAGTCTTGTTCCTGCTGCCACCGAACTTCACTAATTCCCACTATATCTAACTTTAACCTATCCATTTCCCTTTTTAAATTTTCTAACCTACCTGCCCGATTAAGGGATCTGACATTCCACGCTCCGATCCGTAGAACGCCAGATTTCTTTCTCCTGATAACGACGTCCTCTTGAGTAGTCCCCGCCCGGAGATCCGAATGGGGGACTATTTTACCTCCGGAATATTTTACCCAAGAGGACGCCATCATCATTTAATCATACAGTAAAGCTGCATGCCCTCGGGAAGAATTACGGCTGTAGTTTCCCCTTGCTTTAAGCCGTTCGCAGTATTAGCAGAGCAAGGCCATTTTGGTTAGTGTTACAAGGCCAGATCAGTCAATCATCCAGACTGTTACCCCTGCAACTACTGAAAAGGCTGCTGCCCCTCTTCAGGAATCACACGTTTGTCTGGCCTCTCAACAGATACCCCTCCGTTGTGGTTGCACCTACGGTACGGCTGTCTGTATCGCTGAGGCACGCAAACCTCCCCACCAACGGCAAGGTCCATATATATATATGCGTGACCAGAGTGTCAATGAGCTGCCGACGACGCCGTCGTTCGTCTGACACTGAGCAGTGCGTCCACCACGTCAATGTCGCGCGATGGCTGTGAAGGCGTCGGTAACAGGCTGCTCATGTCGCCATGACTTGCTGGCGACAAGTCGAGTCATGAAGATGAGAAGTATATAGTTTCCATGGTGCAAGGGTACGCCATACAGATTGGGGCGGACGGAGGACAACGAAGGTGTAAGCGCAATGGTCGGAAAATGCTAGTACCAGCGATTGACTTCCCATATCGTAGATCGAAGATTTTGTGAGGGATATATCCTGCCTAGTCAGCCTGCAGAATGACTGGAAGGGAAGGTATGGCCGAACCGTCAACATGTTGGACTTCTCAGGTATCATGGAGCAGGAGGTATCGCATCACTATATGCAGTTTCTGGCATCTAGTATAGTGTAGAACATGATCTTTTGGGTGCAGAACACTAAAAACAGGGGAGGGGGGCAATATCCTCAGAATAAAACTGGGCTTGTTCACGCCGTTGGTCAGTGCCCGAAGGTCCTAGACATAAACGAAGTGTGTCCCAATAGCAGTGAGTGCCATGCCTCGAGCTGATGTAAGGGAGGCGACATCGGAGACGGAAATCCCATCGTGGACGTAGATGGCCGCTCCACTGACCATGCGATCACTCGCAGAGGCGTGGACGGCATAGCTATTGATATCCGGGGGACTGGCCAAGTGAACTTCCTGCAGGAGGGTGAAACCGATGTCACAAACCCAGAACATCTCCGGCATAAGGAGGATTATCATCCTGGAACAGATGTTGTTGGTGTTGATGGTAGCTATCCGATAGGCCTGGTGGCGGAGTGCTAGATGCGGGTCCACTTTGGCGTCAGCGGAAGAGCGCAGGTGTCGCGATGAAACATCATAGAGCTCGCCCCCAAGGTTTCCTGGGAAGGGTATGATCAGTGGAGCGGGGCCGACGGCGCAGGATTCCGTAACGGGTCCTGCTCCTCGACCTCCTCGTCATGCCATGCCACGGAGGCAGACACCAAGGTATCGTCCATTTTGTTTTCGGAAGGTGGGGTAGTAGTTCTTGGTGTAGTTTCGGCTGTGCTATGTCCATTAAATAGTTCAGCGTCCTCATGGTCCGTTGAGGGGGGGGGGGGGGGGAGGCACAGGCATGCCGGTGGATGTGGCCGCGTTCACTCACATCGTCTCCTTCGACAGTAGTGGATTCGGCGGTGTCGTTCGGGTCGACGGCAGCCTCGTTCTCAACCTGTAATGTCTCTTCCTGACCGGAAACGGTGCGGCGCCTTCTCTTGTGACGTTTTGGAGAGCGATGTTTCCTTACGTGGCTTTCCTTGTCTGAAGACGGAAGGGAGTCTCGTCGCTCTGGCAAGAAAGCTACCGTAGGGACGATGAGCGAGTCGATCTCCGTCGTCTTGCCGAGGGTTGGGTCAGCGGCCGCTCGCGTCAGCACCGTCGGAACGGGGTCGATGGCCGGCCGAGGCAGCGGGCCGTCCGAGGTGCTCCCCATCGGAGTTTGGTCGGGCTCATTTCTGGCGTTGCGAGGCGGTAGGAGAAACAAGAGCAGTGGCGTAGGTCACTAGTAGCACAGTAGATTGCGATGCTGGTGGTCTTTCGGCGGCTGGAAGTTGCGAAGTATGCCATTGTAGGCATTCGGATCTAAGGTGGCCTTCTTTGCCGCGCTAGGAAAGGTCCAAGGCTGCCCGTCATAAATAATTATTGCACTGCATTCGTCGAAGTAGGACGAGACGCGGCTTCGGCGATCGATAGTGACCTGTCGAACAGCATTTAGGACAGGATATGTCCGTAGTTGTGTCCACTCACTTCTCCTCAGTATGGCCGTGGACTGTGCCGTACAGTCCGAGTGTTGCGGCAACTTTCGCTGCAGGAAGTTCGAATAGCATTTCATATATGCGTGTCGTACGCTTACCTAAGCCGGCGTGGTTGATGGTTACCGCCCCCACATTGCCATCAGCATGACAGAAGCGGAGCCCCTGTTTGGTCTCGCGAAGGAAGCGTTCGCAAGTCGCGTCGTCTAAATCAGAATGTAGATTTACTTTAACGGTTCGCCATGTATCGTAGACGGTGAACAGACACGTAAGCAATGGCCGTCAGAATGTAAACAAGGCAAGCTCACGCACAACACACGGAATCTGCCAAAGACAGACTAACTGAGCTTCCCAATCATGACTCACGACCCATCCTCACGGCTTTATTTCCTCCAGTATCTTGTCTTCTACCTTCCAAACTTCACAGAAGCTCTCCAGCGTACCTTGCAAAACTAACACTCCTGAAAGACGGAATTTTGCGGAAAAATGCCTTAGGCACAGCATAGGGAATGTTTCCAGAATGAAATTTTCACCCTGCAGCGGAGTGTGCGCTGATATAAAACTTACTGACAGATTAAAACTGTGTGCCGGACCGAGACTAGAACTCGAGAGCTTTGAGTTTCATATCAGCGCACACTCGATCCATCACAGTTTTAATCTGCGAGGAAGTTTTCTCTCAATAACTCTTTACATAAGAAAGAAATTTAGACTGCACCTGGTATCACTACTCCATTCTTTATGGAGTATCATTTCAATGATAGTGCATATTTGTGTGTAGATGAACGGTATCTATTAATATTAAATGAATCCTGCCCATTAAACGTATAATTAGATTTGCTTTTCTTAGCAAGCAGGTGGGTCGCCATTAAAGGTGATTGTCGTCATATTAATTTCATACTCGACTGATCAAGTTTTTTCAAATATTGATAAGATAGATAATTCAACAATAAATAATTTTAAATTACTGCATGGAGGATAAGTCTCTCATCGAACGGAAGTATGAGAAGTATGCATTCTGTTCTCTATCAGACAATCGATATTTTTATAGGCAGTGCACTTGATAAAATTGAAGGAATTAAATAAATTGGCCCGCATGAACTGCACAAAGGTCAAATGCTGTAGGATGTATCCCATGAAAAAGAGGTTGAGCATTCACAGCGAAATTTAATTCAAACTGGACAGAGCATTTATTTTACGTAATAAAATTAAAAAGAAATATAACACATTAAATGAAATATAAAGCCTGCTGGTGTCTGGTTTCTACGTTTAAATAATCACAGAATTTAATTAAATTTTTCGCCTGAGGGGCTTGCAAATCGTTAAATATGCGTAAGTAGCAGCAGCAGCGTATTATGGGAAACATACGCACTCTCCACATCCACAGTAAAAAGACAAAGAAGGAAGAACAGAAACTTGAAGAATATATCACGCACTGCATCAGACACAGAGGCGGCTGTTCCACCGGCCAGGCGCCAGAAAATCCATCCATGAAATTAAATGAAACTATGTTCCGAAATGTAATTAGAATTGACAACAGAGGTTCGATTACCTACTTACAGGAATACGGATGAAGCTAACACTGATCAGAAAAGAACCACTTTGCCCAAGCTACCCAAAGTCAAACCAAGAAATATACAAAATTCCTGAATGTCGATTAATTCACGAAAAGAACAACACTTGTAAGTTGAAGTTGATATCGAGAGTTGAAGGCCCTCAAAACCATTACTGAACATGTGGAATCAAATGGACAAAGGTACCTGCACTATACTGGTATAAAATGCTGAACACATGAAAATTAACGAACAGAAAGCCGGGCTCGGTGGCCGAGCGGTTCTAGGCGCTTCAGTCGGGAACCACGCGTCTGCTACGGTCGCAGGTTCGAATCCTGCCTCTGGCATGGATGTGTGTGATATCCCTAGGTTAGTTAGGTTTAAGTAGTACTAAGTCTAGGGGACCCATGCTGTCAGATGTTAAGTCCCATAGTGCTCAGAGCCATTTGAACCATTTTAACGAACAGAAGACTAAAACAAGAAACTCAAACACACACACATTCAAACCGATAAATATGAATCCTGTCTAGCATCAGACATAGTCTTTACATCATGCTTCCAAAATTCCAAGGTCTGAGAGAACAAAGCCAATATTCATGAAACTGAAGAATTACAAAAACTGTCTTCCCCTGTACCGGATAAAATACTCAGCATGATTGTTAATTCCTGAAACTGCAAGAGAAATCGGTTAAATTTGGACGAGACTGGAACTTGCACAAATTCAGTTTCTATATTCATTTACTATAACCCGTGTCCTAAGAGCATTCACATTCGATGAATTCTCAGGATGAAGTGATGAGAACCCTGACCAAATCGGCGTCGATGCACGGTTAGCGAAAGCTGTCAGAGAGCACCTTACCGCACCCCGCCAAATTAAGCACAATTGATCTTCGACCAGTAGGGAGAGAAACCTCTTTGACACTTTCTAAATTTAAATCAAAGTTGACTAAACTGCCAAAGTAGCAGGCGGGCACTTTACGTGCCACCATACACGATGAAAATGCGTTATAGATACTCATTCACTCGCCCTGTCATTCTAAGACGGTAGGAATGGAAACTAAGGGTAGTGTTACAATAGTAATACGTTATAATTAAGTACACGCAGGTATAGGAAGCACAAGTACATAATAAATCTACATACGAATATAAAATGTACACAGAATGAATATGAATTTAGCGAATCTATGGAGTTGCGGGGGATTGGAACATTGTCAGTTGCTGATTATTTCTCCCGGCATGTTTACTGTTCTGGATGCAGATACAGGGGACTGGAGGATCAGATACAACCGAGAGCTTGAGGAACTATACCAGCAGCCCAACATAGCAGGAAATGTCAAAGCTATGGGGCCCGGATGGAGGATCATAGATGGTCTCGGAAGCTCCTGGACTTCACACCTACAGGAAAGAAACCCCCAGGGAGACCCAAGAAGCGTTGGAGAGATGGCCTCCATGAAGATTTGAACCAAGCGTCAATAGATGTGGACGGATGGCGGATAGCAGCAATGGACAGAATACAGTGGAGGAGGAAACTTGTAGAAGCTTGATGAGGTCCACGGGGCCTGATCACGTAGAAGTAGTATGTTTACTGAGAGCACCGAAAGTATAAGGTGCTATAGGACGTCAGAACATGTGAAATGATGTTGAACGTTATTGAAATGTTATGATTTGGATCATATACAGACCCTTCATTGTTAGTACATACCAGGAATTGGTTGGTGTCAAAGTCTCTGTTAAAACAGTAGCAAGAATAAAAGACGTTCTGTGTATACTTTTTACAGTTTAAGTAATCTGAGGTCCATGTCACAGTCATAGTATTTCTTTGAGCAGTTCTGGAAACTGCTCAGCTGCAGAGGTTTTCTCTACTTATTCTTCAATTCGATTTGAAGAATTGCTCTGTGGTTGACAACAGTAGATTAGTCCCTACAGTAAAGGAAAGAAATAAACAGCGTGAGTTTACTACAGCAATGCCTCTGCTTTGGCATGGAGTGATACGTAACGCAAACGTGAAGCTATGTTGGGATCGCTGATATAAGGCTTTTTTAGTTGCTCGCGTTAGGAATGGCGAGACGGTAACTGCGTCGGCCATCTTTGTTCCGTAGGGCGTGTCTTCTCGTAACATCAAATGCTCGTTTCGCCTGCGGCCGAAGATACGGAGCGGCGGAACGAAAACTGTAACGAGGTAACGGGACCCGCGGGACAAGCGCTCAACCAGAGACGGCGAAGTTGCCTCGCCTCGTATCTCCGAGCCCCGAGCTAAACCAGGAAGAAAAAAGTGCTTAGGTGTTTCCTCGGATTTGCTCATTCATCAGGCCGAGTTTCTACAAAATTACCATTCAGCAGCGCTGAATCCATCTGTCAGTTGACGCAGTGATTTAAATTTAATCGAACAACTTCGACGACGTGAAAGTGAACTTCAAATTAGAAGATGTGTGGGAATAAAGTAACGGAGATCGCAACGTTATATTCAATGGCTGTATTTTCATTATGGCTGAAAGAAATACTTTAGAACATACGTTAAGTGGAACACATCTTTTAATTTTAACCAACATTTTCCACGATGATACGACTCTAGCCTCCATGTAGTCCTATTTTGTGTTATCCTCTTGAATTTCTGCAAACTCACAACATTTAATATACGCAGAAACATGTGCACCATATATGCCTGTCTTTTCATTTCATTACAACTTTTATTCCTCACGTCTTCTTCCACTGTGAAATTACTATCGGGGCCTTCACGTGATGAAAGACTGATAAAACACGATGGTATTCGATCGAAAAGGAGCGAAATTTAGAAGACATTGTCATTCAACAGCGAATGCATAACTGATGCAAAATATAATGATGAAGAAGATGCCTTCATACATGTCTGACAAGCCCGTTTTTATTACGGTAAATTTACCGTAAAGACTATTTGTACCGTCTGTCTCATTTAACATCCTTTGATTTTGTCCTTCATTTAATTGTTGGCAACTCTTCCTTAGCATGTTCTGCACGTTTGCGGTTCCGTGTTTTCAGCTCTTACCTCGTTCTTATACACTCCTCTGTGGTAACGGCTGCCTCTCTCGACAGTAACGCCTACAGTCCAGAAGCGGAGGACAACTATTTTTGTAGCACTAAACGGTCCTTTAAATCGTAGTCGATATATAGCAGAATTTCTGTCTTCGAGATGCAGTAGCTTTGGTGTTGTAAGTTGATACTATCTCGGTAGGTCTCAGTCGCATACCACGTAGCTTGTGGGAGCCAAGTCGATGGCCGAAAACTTAGCAGAGAAGGAATGTTACAAGTCATATGAGTCTAAATTATTTCTTATGAACTTATTTATTTGTTTTTGAATTGATCTTTAAAATAAATGCAACATTTACTGAATCAGCAGACATAAAGGCTGGTACTAAAAGTGAAACTTATCAGTAGTTTGATAAACTGGATAATAAGGAAAAGAGGTGTAAAATCAGTTTCAAATATTTGTTTGGATTCACAAATGTGGAACACTACCTAAGAAAACATTCCACCATAACACCAAAGTTAAATTAATTGCTTACCATGATAATAATAGAGTGAATAGAGCGTTACATATTTGCTAGTGCAAGCAGATGACGACATGAGCGGAAGAAAAGTGTAAATAAAAAAATTAGTTTTCCGATACTTGAGTTTCATTAATTATGGTATTAAAAAGCTATACTAGGAAATAATATCTTAGCAATGCGATCTGCCGTTATAAACTTGAATACTTAGAATTCACTTTAAATACTTTTATAAAGGCCGTTTTTTGAGAAGCAGTTGCGACCTTATAACACAAACGGGCCCATTTCAGATACTATTGTTTTTGAGTGATTGAACGGAGGAAGTTTAAGCAAGATTTGATTTGTTTCTCTGATACTCTGTTCCATAATTTGATATTTCCAGTTGCACATTTTTAAAATTTGTAATCGATATTGGAAAAAAATGTTTAATTTAACGCTTGTGTTATTCTATTTAAAACTAGTGAACATCGTCTCATCGTCTCTCTTTGCCGTCGACACATATTAAAAACAGAGATGGAGTGAAGGAACCGATGAAGATACTCCAATCTTGTTATCAAATATAACCATCGAATTAGTTGAGAAAAGGCGAAAACATAGTGCAATAAAAGGAGCAGGCGGAAGAGAATACAGACGTCTAAGAAATTGAAGACTGTAGAAGCATGAATAATTAGAAGAAAGACAGACGCAGCTTATAGAAAAATGAATGAAACCTTTGGAGAAAGAGAAGCAACTGTATGAAAATGAGGAAACTCAGATGGTAATGTAGTGCTAAACAAAGAAGAGGAAGTAGGAAAGTGGAAGGAACATATGGAAGGAATATACAGAGTGTTTATGTAAGTACGAGCAGAACCAATTTGAGGGCAATACCACAGAAAGAGAAGAAGTAGGTGAAGATGAGGTGGGAGGTAAGATGCTGCGAGAAGAATATGACAGAGCACCTAAAGACCTATATGGAAACAGCGTCCCTGTAGTACACGAAATTGCCTCTGAGTTATTGAGAACTTTCTGAGAGTAGCCACGACGAAATTATTCCACCTGATGTGAAAAATATAGGAGACAGATGGAATAACCTCAGATCTCAGAAAGGAAGCAATAATTCAAATTTCAAATTAGCCAAGTGGTGGCAGGTACTAATACTAGCAAACCATCAGTTTAGTAAGTCATGGTTAGACGTTATTGAACCAATTATTTACAGAAGAATGAAAAAACTGGTAGATGATGACCTTGGAGTAGATTTGTTAGGGTTCTGGAGAAACGGAGGAACGCGTGAAGGCTACGTTTACAGTATTTGTTGATTTAAAGAAAGCTCGGGGATAAAATACAGGGATCGAAAAATTACATACTGGGTGGTTATAATTAAAGTTCAGCAGCTCACAAAGGTCCACTGTGGGCAGCAAAATTTATAGATGTTCTAATGCGTTAATGCTAAACCGATTTACGCTGTGCAGAAAAATGTGTTCCAACTTCGGCCACCAGGTGCAAATCTGGCGCTGTGAACGCAAGAAATAGGTGTGCAGATGTCTCCGTGGATTAGAAACGTGACGTTGGCATCAACTGTTAAACAAGTGAGAAAAGCGTAATGTTCATACTATTATTAAACTCCAATTACACAATTTGTGCAGTACGAACATCAGTGATGCCACCGAGATGCTGCATCTGTAAAACTATGTTATCAACGGTTGCTTGCAGGAGTTCCGGAGGTATTTGAGGAACGTGTTCCTGTGTACTGGCCTCGTCACACCATAGAGCATTGCCCAGTCACATGTCACCATCTTCGACCCATGCCAGAAACCGAACAGCAGATTTAGAACGTTGCTGCAGATCAGAAGGATTCAGTCTCTGTACCGTCTGGATTTTTTACAGGTACCAGACTGCAAAACTTTCCGGATTTTTGACCGTGGCTACGGTCGCAGGTTCGAATCCTGCCTCGGGCATGGATGTGTGTGATGTCCTTAGGTTTAATTAGTTCTAAGTTCTAGGCGACTGATGACCTCAGAAGTTAAGTCGCATAGTGCTCAGAGCCATTTGAACCATTTTGACCGTGGGATGGACAATACTCGTAATACTCGTTTTACACTGAGTACTAACACTACCCGGGGCACGTAGGCATGCTCAGTTACAGCAACAGAAACCACATCAACAACTTCCATTGGTATAGGACCCCTTCCTGTTCCATGTACCACACCAAGATTACCCGTTTTTCTCGAATTTCTTTGTCATCTTCTTTAAACCATTTAATGACATCGGGCCTCTCCACAGATCTTCCATTCGGCGATATTCTATGAAGGCAGCACTGTAATTGCTGCCTTTCACATAAAACAGTTTCACTAAGGACGCAGTCTCTCTTCACTGTAGCCATACTGTTCACTCACGTTATCGCTCGTCTAATGACAGCGTGGATGCCATCCTGTGGTTTCGTCCTAGGATCGCGGTGGCACACCACGGTTAACAAGGCGCGTCGATACCACATACATTAGTGGTGTCTCGCTGCAATCCGCAAGGAGGAATGGGAAAGGTTAAAGAAACTTGCCTTCTCTCCCAGCACAGCAGCACCTCGCACAGAGGTCAATATAAGAGCCAAACTTGGAAGCGCTCGTCCCACTTCGTGACGTCAGCTGAAGCAGTCATCGAGTAGGAGTAATGAGTTATTCAAGTTTCAGGTACACATTTACTATGGTAAATGTTGGACATTGTACTTACAGAGAAGACTTTATGACTGTATGCATCAAATGATGCTTTAATAGTCAACGAAAGTTGTAAATTAGGAAACACACACATACCGTTATACAAACAGCGTACAGCGCCAGAGCATCACCTGGTGGCCACAACTGGAACTACACTACTGGCCATTAAAACTGCTACACCACGAACATGACGTGCTACAGACGCGAAATTTAACCGACAGGAAAAAGATGCTGTCATATGCAAATGATTAGCTTTTCAGAGCATTTACACAAGGTTGGCGCCGGTGGCGACACCTACAATGTGCTGACATGAGGAAAGTTTGCAGCCGATTTCTCATACACAAACAGCAGTTGTTCGGCGTTGCCTGGTGAAACGTTGTTGTGATGCCTCGAGTAAGGAGGAGAAATGCGTACCATCACGTTTCCGACTTTGATAAAGGTTGGATTGTAGCCTATCGCGATTGCGGTTTATCGTATCGCGACATTGACGCTAGCGTTGGTCGAGATCCAATGACTGTCAGCAGAATATGGAATCAGTGCTGGATCCCAACGGCCTCGTATCACTAGCAGTCGAGATGACAGGCATCGACAGGGATCGAGACGTAGGTGCACGATCCGTTTCGCCATGCGGATGGTATCGGGTGCCATTGGTTACACGTCTCGGTCACCTCTTGTTCGCATCGACGGCACTTTGAACAGTGGACGTTACATTTCAGATGTGTTACGACCCGTGGCTCTACCATTCATTCGATCCCTGCGAAAACCTACATTTCAGCAGGATAATGCACGACCGCATGTTGCAGGTCCTGTACGGGCCTTTCTGGATACAGAAAATGTTCGACTGCTGTCCTGGCCAGCACATTCTCCAGATCTCTCACCAATTGAAAACGTCTGGTCAATGGTGGACGAGCAACTGGCTCGTCACAATAAGCCAGTCACTACTCTTGATGAACTGTGGTATCGTGTTGAAGCTGCATGGGCAGCTGTACCTGTACACGCCATCCAAGCTCTGTTTCACTCAATGCCCAGCTGTATCAAGGCCGTTATTACGGCCAGAGGTGGCTGTTCTGGGTACTGATTTCTCAGGATCTATGCACCCAATTCGTATGAAAATGTAATCACATGTCAGTTCTAGTATAATATATTTGTCCAATGAATACTTGTTTATCATCTGCATTTCTTCTTGGTGTAGCAATTTTAATGGGCAGTAGTGTAATTGGTTTTCCAACGTGAATCGATTCCGCTTTAACGCATTAGCATATCTACCAAGTTTCGCTGCCATGCGATAATTGCAACGAACACAGGACGTTCGTGGGTAGCTGTACTTTAGTTTTAACCACCTGGTACAACTTGTGCAGAAACCAGACCGCAGCTGTAAGAGTCGAAGGACGTGACAGAGAAACTATAGTTGAGAAGGGAGTAGAACAGGGCTGTAGCCCACCCAGGTGTAATTTCTACGTTCAATAAGGTGAGAAAGAAACCATGGCGAAATGTGGAGAGGTACTTAAAGTGAAGGGAGAAGAAAAAAAACTGAGATTTGTCGATGACACTGTAATTCCATCAGAGAGGGCTAAGGACATGGAAGAGCAGGTGGATGGAATAGTGTCTTGAAAAGACAAAGAAATTTTAATGTAGTTTAATTAAATCATCCCATGCTGAGGTAAAAAGAATAGAAAATCAGAGACTAAAAGCAGTACAAGAGCTTTGTTATTTGGTCAGGAAAGGAGTTGATGTTGGTCGAAGTAGGGAACATACTAAGTATAAATTGGGAAACAGCAAGAAAAGCTTTGGTGAGAAAAAGCAATTTCTTAACATCTAATACAGAGTTAGTTGTTAAGACGTCTTTTCTGAAGGTATTAGATTGGAGCTGGGACTTGTATGGAATTTAAACGTGTATAATAGGCAGTTCATACAAGAAGAAGATCCAAACTTTTGAAATGTAAAGCTATAGAATGCTGAAGATTAGGTTCTAGATGGGATAACAAATGCGGAGGTATGGAATCGAATTAGGGAAAAACAAATTTCTGGCACAATTCGACTAAAAGGAAAGATCAATTGACAGGACACATTCTGAGACATCAAGGAAATGTCAATATGGAAATGGAAGAAAGTGTCGGGGTGTAAAAACTGTAAAGGGAAACCAGGACTTACATACACGAAGCATGTTGAAATGGATGTAGTTATGCAGAGAAGAGGCTTGCACAGGATAGACTATCGTCGAGCGCTTCAGCAAACCAATCTTCCGATTGAAGACAACAACAACAATACAGATCAAAATATCCAGACTTTTCTTCCTGTATTATATGATTATGGTAGTATTCTAATATTAGTAGTCAATTAGTAATGTATCAATGCTTTTCGTTCTATAGTCCCTATCTGTCGAGCAGCGGCGTAAGTACAACTGGACAAGGCGGCAGACTAGGAATCTGTCCGTTCTGCGTCCAGGTCTCGACGTTTATATTCACACGTTTCTAACCTTCTTTCAAAGAGTCGTGTGGTAGTTCTTCGGTCACCGCTGAAACTACTGTTAACGATCTCATTAAAAAAAAAAAAAAAACAGTAAACATTTATTTGTAACGCGCGGTAATGATCGAGCTTACTGAGCAACTTTAAACTTTTGGCTAAAACCTCGATCAATTCTGGTATCGAAATAAAGCGGCGTGCAACATAGCATGTTGGAAAGTAGTGACTGGCCACGAATAGGGGACGTCATTACTTTCTGTTCATGCTTCAAAAGCAGTACAAATAGAGTGTACAGTATTCGAAGCGAGTATAGAGCGGTATAATTTCACTGCGATACGTGCATGAATATATCGATAAATAAATCTTTATTTCATCTCGGTTCCTTATTAAACTTCGATTATATCTCTCTATGAAAGTGCCACGATTATTATTTTTATTACTGTTGTTCCTTTCCAAAGAAATATTGTAGCGATACATTTGGTGGAATATCAGAAATAAAAAATAAAATTACGAGATATGGTGGTTCTTTATGTATTGGTTTTTACATATTACGAAAAGTTGAAGTTAATGTTATTGTGCCTGCTTCACAACTGGAAAATTATTTACGTCAGTGACTCAGTAGTGGTGCTTCCCGCAGTTCATTTGCCCGAGACTGTTGTAAGGTGTCAGGCAAATCCAACACCTTCCATGAAAACCCTGACATGATAAGCAAATCCAGCAGTATGTCACATAGCTCCGAATAAATCGTGACATTAAATTAACCAAAGTAATACGATTAACCAGTGAGCAAATGGAATATCACAGACTAACACAAGAATGCTTAAATGCATGTCATACCTTCCCACCGTGAAACAGACGCAGTTCCGAGGGGAGAAACGAGAACGGAAGCCAAGAGCAGAACCGCGTTAAGCTAGAAGACCCTACGATAAGGGACGGACACCCACGTCGCCAGCCAACCGCCAGGACCACCCCCCAGCCCATGTTAAAAGATAGAGCCCTCCAGAAGAACAGTGTAGATCTTACGATAACACTAAAAGAGCCACACCAGCTGCAGGTTTTAGCGTGAGACTTTTTCGCGTCTCTGTTACGTTGCAAACGTTAAAAACATTGCCCCACCACGGAAAGTATAACGTTTCTGATTGGATAGAAAGAATTTTTGTAGGCGGAGCTTAAGGTTAGCATTGAGAACCTGATTGGTCAGATGAAAACACAGCCAGATAGTTTTTTTTTTAAACCAACTTCGGTAAATTGTAGTAAGGAGAAGTTAGGAGAGAATTGCTTCCGAGACGGCGAACTGTATGGAGCTGCACCGCCCGCCGCCCCCTGACGCTGCCTAACCAACGACAAGGTAATGAACACACGCGATGCCGCATAACAGCGCATAAAGCTTCACTCAGAATTGCCGAAGTCTCATCTGTTACACCCCCTTTTTACGTAATACTACTGTCGATCGTCAATTAAATCTTTAAATCTCATGGTGTTCACATTTCCTACTTGAAGTAAAAATCTGAAACGCGATGATTTTTCTGTTACATAATTATTGAGAAGCCACATCAGGCACTGTAATTTACGACAAGTTAGATAAGTAATTAAAGATAATTGAGGGTCACTGTAGACCATTTTGATAGTTTTCTCTTTTGTGAAACTTAATTTAAACCTAGATTGTAGATGTGATATGGCATAGGTCATCCTTCGATCCATTGTAGAACTTGGAAACCCATTCACGGAATATTCGTTCACATTTTTGTTGAACGCCGCTGGTTTTTATCATCCTGTATTAAAACATTTCCTTTTATCAATAGTGCAATTTATAAACAATGTTTTGTGAGTAGAATAAAATTTCCAGTGGTTAACTTAACTGCTTTTTCGACGTTATTTTACCAGCTAACTAAAAATAGGAAAGCCTTGAACCCCTTCCGCTAAATTTAGTTAGTATTAAGATTCTTTTACAGGGAGTGCAGTGGAGCTGACGCTGAAATTATTAAGCATTTGATTATATCATCGCTAGTCTCACTGAACTCTTCTGAACTCTACATGTCATGTGTGGTCTGGCGTCTCCTTACCAGCAACAGGTCCCAGGTTCAAACTAGTCAATTCCCTAAAAAACACGCTCAGAGCGGCGTAGCGCGAAAGTGGTAGGGAGACACGACTTAGAACAAACAGACACCACGCAGAATGTTAGACGGTATTTTTATATTAAAAGACGCCACCACTCGCGTCGTTCTATTAGTCTAATATGAAGCAGTAATATCAAATATACGACGAAATATGTTGTGGAAAATAGAGTTTTGTTAAATATGTTTAGTTGTGTGCAAATGGAAGGTTGAGGAGGTTCTCACGACTTCGTTACGTTAGAATCGAAAAAAATTTTCTGAACTCAGTTTATAATATATGATTCAATTTCGGAAATATTGATTACTTTTATTCTTGCAAAGGAAGAAGCGCAAATAATGAGAAACCTTTTACGTTTACATTTATTTTTACTTGTCAAAATTAGCGAATATTAAGATATTTATTTCGACTCTTGGTCGTTATCATTTGGAACAATGCCGCTGACCTCTACACCGATGTTCCCCCATAAAATTTGCATAAAGAAATAAATTTTACCACTTCGTGAATATAGGAGGTGGTTCATATAAAAATTGACAACACTTTTATGTAATATTTGACTATACTTAGGCTAAATGTTACATTAAACTTAAACGTTTTCGTGCCTCGTCACAAAATGGCTTCTTACACTACGAAGAAACAAAAGGGAAGAGAGAGATCTTATTGAAAAAAAAACAACAACAACAACAACAAAAAAAACAGATTGCAATTACATTCGCAGATCATATTATTGATTACAGAGTTTTTGTTATCTTTCTGAGAAGAGATATTATATTTCGTTACGACGTCATTTTTGGTATATTTGCAAAGTTATTTAATGTCATTTTTATCACGTTATGTAGCGTACCGCCACATAGACTCGAATGCAGTACGGACAGACTTCTAGTCAGCCGCCCCACCCAGTGCTCATCCTCTAGCGATCTAGTATTGCAATGAGCAGGTTCGCAAAATTTTGAAACCTTAATTTATCGGAAACGATTGAGAAGCACAGCATACTAGAACAAGACGTGTTACATCCAAGTAGGTACTACAGTCATTCGAAAAATGAACAGAATTGGTGATCCATGACACGTATACCTACCTTGCCAGTTGTGCTGTTGCATCTAACGCTCAGACACCGTTCGTTCGTATGCAACTCGATCTGCTCCGTGATATTCATCACTCATCAGCCATAAGTATCCGCACTCATCGGCTTCATAAGGCCATCGTTGTTACAGCTCATTAGAAAACAGAAGATCCTCAAATGGTTCAAATGGCTCTGAGCACTATGGGACGTAACTGCTGTGGTCATCAGTCCCCTAGAACTTAGAACTACTTAAACCTAACTAGCCTAAGGACATCACACACATCCATGCCCGAGGCAGGATTCGAACCTGCGACCGTAGCGGCCACGCGGTTCCAGACAGAAGATCCTCCTCCCCCCCCCCCCCCCCGTCACCGTCCCACATAATGTATATCTTTCTCCTCCATCGATTTGAGGTGAAATGATGTGATGATGTCACCATTCACTTATATCCTGCGTACCCCTTTCACCTTTACGAGTTATTTATAGATCAGTTGACATGTGCTTAAAACGTATTCTGTGATACTCTGTTGGTCGTAGTCCCACAATGAATCTCAATTTTCGACGGTGGGGTCTCTTCTTATTCTTCAGCTGGACATTTATCTATCGTCCAATGGTGTGGCTCGGTGGCTGCAGCATCAATGTGGGTGAATGCGAACCGAAGGAACCTGCGCTCTATTCACGGCCGGATCGGCGATTTTTTCCTCTCGGAGACTGGGTGTTGGGTTGTCTTCACTGACACGCAAGTCACTCAAATCGCGTCACATAAAACGGCATGCAACCGGCGGCGAGCCGCCATGCGACAGCAAAAGATTGCACAAATGGACATACATCTGCGAGGGAAACTATATGTATATTTCTGTGAGATGATATTGGTCGATCTTTTGCTATGTTATCCCGTCAGACGGTATTGATGGGAACAACTGGACTTGGCAGTGATACAGAATGCACGTGAGGTGAGAATAACGGTTTCCATTTTACTGAGGTAAGCTAAGCACGTCAACAGTACTGTAAATGAAATGGTAATGAGGTTTCAGTAGCGATGGGAGGCAGTAAAATCCTATGTAGAACTATCACATCTGCGAACATACTGTTGCCGACACTGCAGAGCATTTTGTGCAGAAACATACCGATAGGCGGTCGTCTGACTTGTAAAGATGGGGGAGAAGAAGTAATTTTTCAGAGAGAACGACGGCGATAAAGCTTCATTACTTGGCGGGTGTAGTCCGCGATGAAGTCGCTGCAGCTCCGTATTTATACACATAATTAAATACTCCACTCTCGCTTGCCCCGGCCACCCTTTTCCGCCTGGGAGCCCCCCCCCCCCCCCCTCCCCCCAGAGCTACAGCGTTATAAGTTTGGGGAAATTATACAGGGGAAGAAGCACTTTCCTCTTTTCTTTTCCGCCGCTCAGAGCCGAAATAAGGTGGGCAAAGCCGGGCAGAGCGGGGAAGAGCAGGGAAGAGCGGTAGCCCTCCCAGAGGAGACGGGCAAGCGCAGCCAATTACGGGACGCAAACGCGCCGTCGCCTTGCCGCACCGTACAAATGTGGGCCTCCCAGCACCGCCCGGTTCCCACAGAGACCATTATGACAGCAACGCAGCCCAGGGGCCTAATAGGGGGACTATATTCAACAGCCCAAACATGTCGCTGAAGGATTTCATTTAATACAACCGAAAGGGCAGTCACCCGTCTCTTTAGGCTGTTGTATCATGAGCTCGCAGTTTCCTGAGAGAAGTGGTTTATCAAATAGATTTTGCGAAACGTTTGTTGTAGGATCTTAATGCATATTCTCACCTCAAACATTGTGATCCACGTGGAAGAAAACGAGCTTCAATCAAAGAACCGACGTGTGGTAACAAAGAAGCCGCTAATGTGAACCACAAGTTCCTTTATTGGCACATGGAAAGCGCACAGGTAGCGTGCATCTTCCTAGCTTCCCGTAAGGCGTTCGAGACTGCGTCACACCGTTCCCTGCTAACCAACACACGATCATACGGAGTGTTTAGATTTTTACGCGTTGACCATGAACTGCTCTTTAATATTTACTGTAGAAACATGGTAATAATTTTATAGGATTCGTCGCTTTATTCCGACGTCAACACTGTCTTTAGATTTTTTCTAGCTCTTTAGGAAGCAATTTTAGTTCAACAATTGGCTCTGAGCACTATGGGACTTAACTGCTGTGGTCATCACTCCTCTAGAACTTAGAACTACTTAAACCTAACTAACCTAAGGACATCACACACATCCATGCCCGAGGCAGGATTCGAACCTGCGACCGCAGTGGTCGCGCGGTTCCAGACTGTAGCGCCTAGAACCGCTCGGCCACTTCGGCCGGCAAGCAATTTTAGTGTTTTTCGTTGAATATACATGTATATTATATTCTAGTTTTGGAACAGTCAAAAACTCGCCATGCTGTTACTGTCCGTGGCCACTAGTTTCACCCCTCTCCCCCGTGGAGAAATCCATACAACATCCACTTACTGTTCGACAAGGTATCAATTTTCCATCTCATCTGGCTCGATGCTACCCCTTCAATCATACTACAACTCTTGCTTACCTCTCTAGCCCGACCATTATACTGCAACTTGCCAGTCTCATATGGATCCTTCCATACCTTGAGAGATATACTCGTATGTATATGAGCTAATGCTTGTTCTGTCACAACTGGAGCGAAAGAAGTAAATGCGACTGTAATAATAAAGAACTAGAGGTGAGGAGTACTTGTGCCAGCAAATGATTGGTGAATGGATGCTGGATTTGATAAGACCGACATGGTTACTTAATGCAGGAATGACGTGGATGCAACCGAACACGTAAAAAGTCTAGAGGGAGATATTTGCCTTGTAGTGGATGTCAAATAGCTGATAACGATTATGATAATGGTATGAACTGGACTGACCATCAATGAAACAGTAGAGCCCTCTTTGTCAAAAACGGTAGCACAACAATGCTTCTAGTGTCGCTTAAGACCAGCAGTCCATTAACTGTTAAGTGCAGCCGCACTTGCGCGTCGGTGATGATGAGATGAAGATGAGGACAACACACAGCTCAATCGTCGAGTGGAGAATATCTTCCACTCCGCTGGGAATCTTACACAGGTCCCTTCGGTAAGCATTCAGCCACGTTGATTTCGCAGTTACCGAGGCGCATCCTTCGCGCGATGCAAATCATTATCAAAATTATGATACAGACCCCACTGAATTACACAAATAATTTGAAGCCATATTGTCCATTAATCGACCATGACTGTTTCAGAAATATGAAAACGTTTTCAAATAGCGCTACCACTCACAAAATTTATTCATAAATAAATTACACGCATCAAAATAAGTTTTGCATCACCTCGATTCCGAGAGTTCCGGAACCTGTACAGTAAATTGGAAACAGAGATCAACATAAACATTATTTCCGCCCTTTTTGTTGCTCATGAAAACCACACATTGCAAGTTGTACCACCAAACAACGAGACTTTCAGAGGTGGTGGTCCAGATTGCTGTACACAACGGTACCTCTAAAACCCAATAGCACGTCCTCTTGCATTGGCATACTATCCACAACTACATAAAGGCAATGTTGGTCCAGAATGTTCCACTCCTCAACGGCGATTCGACGAAGATCCCTCAGAGTGGTTGGCGGGTCACGTCGCCCATAAACAGCACTTTTCAATCTATTCCAGGAATTTTGATAGGGTTCATGTCTGGAGAACATGCTGTTCAGTCTAGTCGAGCGATGTCGTTATCCTGAAGGAAGTCATTCACAAGATTTGCACGCACGATAGGGGCGCGAATCGTCGTTCACGATGACGAATGCCCCGCAAATACGCTGCCGATATGATTGCAATATCGGTCAGAGGATGGCATTCACGTATCGTACAGCCGTTACGGCGCCTTCCATGACCACAGCGGCGTACGTCGGCCCCACATAATGCCACCCCAAAACAGCAGGGAACCTCCACCTTGCTGCACTCGCTGGATAGTGTGTCTAAGGCGTTCAGACTGACCGGGTTGCCTCGAAACACGTATCCGACGATTGTCTGGTTGAAGGCATATGCGACACTCATCGGTGAAGAGAACGTGATGCCAATCCTGAGCGGCCCATTCGGCATATTGTTGGGCCCATCTGTATCTCACTCCATGGTGTTGTGGTTGCAAAGATGGACCTCGCGATGGACGTCGGGAGTGATGTTGCACATCATGCAGCCTATTGCGCACAGTTTGAGTGGTAGCACGATGTCCTGTGGCTGCATGAAAAGCATTATTCAACATAGTGACTTTGCTGTCAGGGTTCCTCCGAACCATAATCCGTAGGTAGCGGTCATCCACTGCAGTAATAGCTCTTGCGCGGCCTGAGCGAAGCATGTTATCGACAGTTCCTGTCTCTCTGTATCTCCTCCATGTACGAACAATATCGCTTTGGGTCACTCCGAGACGCCTGGACACTTCCTCTTGTTCAGAGCCCTTACTGGCACAAAGTAACAATGCAGACGCGATCGAACCGCGGTATTGACTGTCTAGGCATGGTTGAACTACAGACAACACGATCTGTGTAACTTCTTCCTGGTGCAATGACTGGAATTGTTCGGCTGTCGGACCCCTCCGTCTAATAGGTGCTGCTCATGCATGGATGTTTACATCTTTGGCCGGGTTTAGTGACATCTCTGTACAGTCAAAGGGACAATGTCTGTCACAGAATATTCACAGTCAACATCTATCTTCAGGAGCTCTGGGAACCGGGGTGATGCAAAACTTCTTTTTGATGTTTTAATTACAGATGTGTTGCGAGGTCACACCTAATTATCAAGCTGTACTGGCATTACATTAACATTTAACACACTTTTATATTAATGTTAGAGTCTCTTGATATGCATGATTTATTGACACGTAGTCAGCACGGATTCAGAAAATATCTTTCTTGCGAAACAAAACTAACTCTTTATACTCATGAAGTAATGAGTGATATCGACAGGGGATGTCAAATTGATTTCATATTTTTAGATTTCCAGAAGGCTTTCGACACCGTTCCTCACAAGCGTCTACTAACCAAACTGCGTGCCTATAGAATATCGTCTCAGTTGTGCGTCTGGATTCGTGATTTCCTGTCAGAAAGGTCACAGTTCGTAGTAATAGACGGAAAGTCATCGAGTAAAACAGAAATAATATCCGGCGTTCCCCAAGGAAGTGTTATGGGCCCTTTGTTGTTCCTGATCTATATTAACGACATAGGAGACAATCTGAGTAGCCCTCTTAGATTGTTTGCATATTATGCTGCCATTTACCGTCTTGTAAAGTCATCGGATGACCAAAACGAATTGCGAAATGATTTAGATAAGATGTCTGTATGGTGCGAAAAGTGGCAACTGACCGTGAATAAAGAAAAGTGTGAAGTTATTCACATGAGTACTAAAAGAAATCCGCTAAATTTGATTACGCGGTAAGTCACACAAATCTGAAGGCTACAAATACAACTAAATACTTAGGGATTACAATTACAAATACCCTAAACTGGAACGATCACATAGATAATGTTGTCGGTAGAGCCAACCAAAGACTGCGATTCATTGCCAGAACACTTAGAAGGAGCATAGAGACTGCCCACACCACGCTTGTCCCCCATGTTCTGGAGTATTGCTGTGCGGTGTAGGATCCGCATCAGATGGGACTGACGGATGACATCGAAAAAGTACAAAGAAGGGCAGCTCGTTTTGTATTATCGCGAAGTAGGGGAGATAGTGCCACAGACATGATACGTGGATTGGAGTGGAAATCATTAAAACATAGGCGTTTTTCGATGCGACGTGGCATGAAATTTCAACCACCAGTTTTCTCCCCCGATTGCGAAAACATTCTGCTGGCACCCACCTACATAGGGAGAAATGAGCATCACGATATAAAATAAGAGAAATCAGGGCATGCACAGAAAAATTTAAATGCTCCTTTTTCCCGTGCGCCGTACGACAGTGGAACGGTAGAGTGACAGCTTGAAGGTGGTTCATTGGACCCTCTGACAGGCACTTTATTGTGAATAGCAGAGTAATCACGTAGATGTAGATGTAGATGAATGTTATGATCATCCTGTCGAGAGAGAGGAGGATAATCTAGTAAGAGGCGATTTCGCTTCGTGTATTCGTCTTCTGTTTATATGAAAGTTTTGTGAAACTGTCACTACTTTGTTCTTGTGACCTGGCAGCTTTCTTGTGATATGTTGAGGCATCGCCATTTCTATCCTCTCTCTCCACAGGATGATCACCGCAGTCACATCAAGAAGCTTTAACATCTGTACATACATGTGTTAAATGGTTTTATAACGCCAATATAGTCTGGTGATGAGATATCACCTCGAAACATGTCGCTAAATAAATAGTTTAGCTGTCAATAAATTTTGTGACTTGCAGCGGTAATGGAAACCTTATCAAATTGCACAATGTTTTAGTTTTTGTATGAGCAATGGAAGACTTTGTTCCGCAAATAAATTAAGATAGATCCAATCTCTCGTTTTTGACCAAGACTTTCGGGAGGCTTTACAGCTGGTAAGCTCCTTCCAGTTACTCCCAATTGAGAACACTGTGTATTAGCTCTGCTATTAATTGGCGGAACTGAACCGTCATACTGCAACGATCTGACTTAAAACACCGCGTTCCACCGCTGGGAGTGGAAGATAAGAAGTGCAAAAACAAACAAACTGGTGAAAGCTACTACAGAGTCTCCCGACTCCGGTTAAGGATTTTGGGCGGCTTCCGTTGGACATGAGGAGAATGCAGGAACTGGAAGGCCCCTTCCAAAAATCTACGATAGAGACCTTCCTCTGACCCACTCACAGCCAGCTGGCGCATACACACACTTCTTTTAATTCTCTAGAGGTGCAGTGCTCAAAATTGTCTAGAACATAAATGGAAATAGTTACAATAAACATTTTTTTTCTTCTTGTGGGACTACAATCAACATTTCCCCGCAAATTAATTGAAAGTAGTTTTATTCTCTTGGTTCAAATATAGGATACTGCGATATTTGCGTCAGTATCAGACTAATGGCAGTACTGGAATTCCTCTCCCAAATATTCCAATTGGCAATCTCTATGACCAACTCCCAACATGTTGAGATATTTGGCTGAAAAGAATAAAGCTCTACAGCGACCCTGCTCTGCTGTTGCATGAAGAATGAAAGATGTAAGCAAAGTCTCATGAAACGTGAATGATATATGTAAAGAAAAGAAAAAAAAGAGAATTCAGGAAGGATGAAATGTGAGTGTTTCACATAAATAGAAAACAGCTGGAGAGAGACAATGAGGCAGAGAACTGAGAAAAGATTTCTAGTTATATTGTGGCTTATCATTATATAGTGAAATTTCCAACAAAAATATGTTTTATTACTTTTATTACCAGTTTTCTACAAGGAATAATCATATAACAAAAAGTTATACCACTAAAAGAATGTATTGGAATCGTATTGTCTGTGGAATTTTTCCTTCTTTTGTTCTTCTTCCCTATGATGTATGAAGCGGTGAGATCGAAGATAAGCTGAGGTATGTTCTTTTAAATATTATAAAAGGTAGTCAGAAGTGATCAAAAAGAATAAAACCTACAATTTACTAAATTGAATTCTAGTTTACGGACTTTTATTTGCAACTCAATAACCAACTATGACTGTTTTAAGTTTTGTGTTCGCAGCAGTCCAGACTGTGCTTTGTCTGCCCCCATTACGTGAGCGTATGGAGCGCCAATTTTAAACTGCACATATAATCAGACACTAAATTTTTCGATTGTTATTGCAATATTTGAACTCCGAGGACAATAACCCACAGTAATTTATTATTTTTCTGTTGTAAAAGTGAAAATAACATTCAGTAGATCCATCTTACACATTACGGAAATTAAATAATTTTATGGCTGGTGCGTAAGATTAATTTTTCCTAGACTATTTTCTCAGTGACTTTAAATAAAAATATTTACGACACCAGTGTTGTTATGGGGAGATACTGTAGTGTGATATATTAATTATTTGGTGCACACATTTTAATGTCAAATAAAGAATTATTGAAACTCGTTATAGACGGGCTCAGCAGCACATAAATAAGAACTGTTATTATTACTGATACATTTTCATACGTTTTACAATAACACGTACAAATCACCACAACCACCTTAAATAGAATCCCATTACCCACTGCACTTTGAGGAAATAAAAAATAGTAACTGATAACAATAAACTTGTTGTGATTCATTGGACAAGATGAATTTTACAAATCTTAAGAACATACATTATTTCAGAGTGAAAAACGTTCATTGGCAAAGACGCACCACTCATTCTTCATAGTTTCTTTGCACGTTTACTGTAACCTAAAACGACACCGTCCGAAAGTGTATATCGGAACTATATACAGAAATGGAAAGCACCTTTCAGGTAACGAGCAGTTAAAGAATTTAACACATACAATACTTGGTTGTTACAGCACAAAAATAAAAATAATAAAAAACAGAAAAACATATCACGCTCACTAAAGACCCAAACAGCCAATAGATTGTTGGTTATGCCAACGAGGTCATGAAATGCAATTATAAACGTATAGAAACAAGCAAAATTTATCTTACTTTTTTTAAAAAGAATTTAAGTGAAGTGTTGACATTCTTCTAAAAGTTTTATAAAATAATTATAATATTTTTTATCAAATGCATATGTATTGAGTCTTTTTTGTGTATCTTAATAAGAATTCACGTTGTTGTGCAATGAATGATCCATCCCGATTACGAAATTCGCAGCAGTTATTGGAATCGACCGAGCGGTCAGCTGTCTCTCCAGGAAGCAGAGAGCAACAGAACTTGAGGAGCTCGCTGGAAGTTTAGTCCTCCTTTACCTTTAATGACTGTGTCGGACAACTGCTTCATTTACTTCATTTATTTTATTTTAGTTTGGTGATTTACAGCTTCCCAAGCCCCCCATCTCTCTCTCTGTCTCTCTCTCTCTCTCTCTCTCTCTCTCTATCCCTGCGCGACAATCTCCGTAGTTAAGTGGTGGGTATACAGGGTGAGTCACCCAGCGTTACCGCTGGGTATATTTCGTAAACCACATCAAATACTGACGAACCGATTCCACAGACCGAACGTGAGGAGAGGGGCTAGTGTAATTGTTTAATACAAACCATACAAAAATGCAAGGAAGTATGTTTTTTAACACAGACCTACGTTTTTTAAATGGAACCACGTTAGTTTTGTTAACACATCTGAACATATAAACAAATTCGTAATCAGTGCCGTTTGTTGCATTGTAAAATGTTAATTACATCCGGAGATATTGTAACCTAAAGTTGACTCTTGAAACCTCCGACGTTCAGTTGCGTGTTGTAACAAACACGGGCCACGGTCGGCGAGCAGCATCTGCAGGGACATGTTTACGATGACGACCGTGTTTACGATTGTGGCTGTAGTGCACTGTTGCGGTTTGGTCTAGCTGTCGCAGTGTCCGCATGTAGCGCTTACTGCTATTGTTGTTCTGCATTCGTCTCCGCACGCAGACCAACTGTAGTACACCGTGTTACCAGACGTCTGTGATAGTGTAGTGTTGTAGGAACTGTGACCATGGTGTATTCGAACTCTGAAAAGGCGGAGATGATACTCATCTATGGCGAGTGTCGACGAAATGCAGCTGAAGCCTGCAGGGTGTATGCAGAACGGTACCCGGACAGAGAGCATCCAACGTGCCGCACATTGCAAAACATCTACCGCCAACTGTATGCAACAGGTATGGTCGTAGCACGCAAACGGGTCCGTAACAGGCCCCTCACAGGAGAAGCGGGTGCAGTTGGTGTGTTAGCTGCTGTTGCCATGAACCCACACATGAGTACACGGGACATTGCGAGAGCCGGTGGACTGAGTCAAAGTAGTGTCATGCGCATACTGCATCGTCACCGCTTTCACCCGTTTCATGTGTCGCTACATCAGCAATTACATGGTGATGACTTTAATCATCGAGTGCAATTCTGTCAATGGGCATTAACAGAGAATGCGTTGAAGTTCTACCTGTTTACCGATGAAGCGGGTTTCACAAACCACGGGGCAGTGAATCTACGGAACATGCATTACTGGTCCGTGGACAATCCTCGCTGGCTCAGACAGGTAGAGCGACAGCGACCGTGGACTGCAAATGTATGGTGAGGAATCATTGGCGACCACCTCATTGGTCCTCACTTCATTGCAGGGGCCCAAACAGCTGCAACATACATCGCTTTTCTACAGAATGGTCTGCCAAAGTTGCTCGAAAATGTCCCGCTGGAAACGCGTCGACGTATGTGGTATCACCATGATGGTGCACCTGCACATTTCGCAATTTACACTAGGCTGACCCTTGACAGGATGTTCGACGGGCGTTTCATAGGACGTGGAGGACGCATAAATTGGCCAGCCCGTTCTCCTGATCTTACACCTCTGGACTTCTTTCTGTGGGGTACGTTAAAAGGGAATGTGTACCGTGATGTGCCTACAACCCCAGAGGATATGAAATAACGTGTTGTGGCAGCCTGCGGCGACATTACACCAGATGTACTGCGGTGTGTGCGACATTCATTACGCCAGAGATTGCAATTGTGTGCAGCAAATGATGGCCACCACATTGAACATCTATTGGCCTGACATGTCGGGACACCCTCTATTCCACCCAGTAATTGAAAACGGAAACCACGTGTGTACGTGTACCTCACCCCTCATGGTAATGTACATGTGCGTCAGTGAAAAAGACCAATAAAAAGGTGTTAGCATGTGGATGTAATGTGCTGTTCCAGTCTCTTCTGTACCTAAGGTCTATCACCGTTCCCTTTGGATTCCTACGTAATTCGGTGCTCTCCGATACACACGATAGAACAGCGGAGGAGTGGTACTCAAGCGTCAACTTTAGGTTACTATATCTCCGGATGTAATTAACATTTTACAATGCAACAAACGGCACTGATTACGTATTTTTTGTATGTTCAGATGTGCTAACAAAACTAACGGGATTCCGTTTAAAAAAAACGTAGGTTTCTGTTAAAAAAAACATACTTCCGTGCATTTTTTTATGGTTTGTATTAACCAATTACACTAGCCCCTCTCCTCACGTTCGGTCTGTGGAATCGATTCGTCAGTATTTGATGTGGTTTACGAAATATATACAGCGGTAATGTTAGGTGACTCACCCTGTATATCACGCTACAAATCGAAACGTCGATAATTCAGTTGTCAACAGATCTCTGGACTTTTTTGTGTTATTACTTCTACCACTTTTTGCAATGATTTATGTACGTGAAAAGTAATGAAATGAATCGTGGTTCGGAGACCTCGTTAAACAGTAGGTCCCCCTGTAACTGGCAGTGCAAATCATTTCAAATGTCGGAGAAAGGCAAGGGTGTACCAACAGGACCATGCGTAGTAAAGCAATGCAGTGTTCAAATAAGGTTTCGTATTGAGGACGTCTTTTTCATACCAATACTTTCTCTATTTTGTCTGTACTAATTTTAAGTGTAAGCTCTGAAACTTCGTGATGTTAATATTGAAAGGGTGGAAAATGTATCTGCACGGTATTACCACTAGACCTCCACCGCACCGTTAGGCATATGGTTACCAACGTGCAGGTTACTAGTGCGAGGTTCAAATTTTTGTTACAGACTTACGGTTTTAATTTGTTTCGTCCTGGTACGAGTTCTAAACAAAGCACTTTAGTGAGACGTGTTCATGTAGTGTAGTGTTGTGCCTGCAGCTCTCTGCTTGTCAACATCAAACCATCGACAATACTTCGGGGTGAATCCTAGGGGGGAGAAGGCCTGGTCGATGGCGTGACGACCTCCCTCCAGAAACATTTTAGTAAAAGCATATATATTTTCACATATATTAATTTCCAACTGTCGGAGAATAAAGTAAAATGGAAAATAAAGCATGGAAAATGGAACATTAAAAGCCATTTTTAACGCAGTTTCTAGCTCACTTGGATGTGTTTGTATGCTAACCAGCTGAGGAGAACGTTCCAGCTAATTGTGCAGGCTGCCACTGTCCGCTACTGATAACAAATCTGGTATGGGTCGAGAAACCACAAGTCTCAAGGCGACAGGAAATCGAGAAAGCAAACGCAGAAAATGGGAAACGCCCGCGCTCTCGTATCGGTTGTCTGCAGAAATATGTTCACAGTCGTAACGCTGATTGAAATACTGAAAATTGTGAAGCACATTTCGATTTTATTCTGTGTGGATTTTATATTGCCAGAGTTGTGAGAGATTTTTGCTATTATATATTTATTTAATTCATTTGCATTGCATCTAATTTCCCAAATTTTTAGACGAATGCTTTCAAGCGCTACATTCCTCTGAATGGCAGTTCCTTGGTAGTTACGTGGAGTACTAAGCACTTATGTAAACAGATTACCATCATGTTTCAATATTCTATACATCTTATTGTTATAATTGTGATACTACTGGTCTAGCGGCCCTCGTGCGCCTCTGTAGTTGTGGGGTCAGCGCGGCAGATTCCTAACCGACGGGGCCCGCGTTCGACTGGCGGCCAGGTCAGAGGTTTTTCTCCGCTCTGGAACCGGGTGTTGTGTTGCCCTTACCTTTCTGCCATCATGACTGACGCAAAAACTGTCTGCATGGCGTCACATGATTGGTCCAAGCATATGTAACTTATTACCATGCTATGGCTTGGCCTCAATGAACGTTCTGAGATGTCGAAACACATCGACGTATCTTCCACTGTTGAAATTGCTGTATGGGCACGTCCCGAAAGCCAATTACAAAAGAAACCTCCGGTTTTGGAGGTCAGGTTCAATCATTCCTCTCCTCGGGACGGCTACAGTTTCTCTCAGCTTGCAATCAAATTGAGATTTGAATACTGGGCTAAAAGGCGGCATCCTAGTGCCGCACGAACGAAAGTCTACACGATCACATGGCGTTGAACGCTACAGGTCTTATTTTATTGCTGTTATTGTTGGGATCATAGGCATCTTTTCCCCATCCCGAACCAATTTCTGGATCATCACCTGTGACACCTGTTTCCTTCTTTCAATATATCCGGCAGCTTCCCGTCCGTGCCTTTCGATTTCCTGTGACGTCACAGGCCACCATCTCATCGAGACCGATTGGAGGGGTGCTGACGAGAAAAACGTAGTCCGTCTTTCTTGGCGCGTAAGGTAGTGCCCAACTGAGATAGCGTGATGTTGATGGAAGAATGATGGAATGGAAACGGAATGGGGAGGGACCGAGGGAAGAGACCGAGGAGGAGGAGATGGAGGAGGAGGAAAACTCGTGTGCCGGCCCTGCGCCCTACGTCCTACGCCCTCCGTCGCCAATTTGCCGAAGTGCCGCCCGCTGTTCGCTGCTAGCCTACCCTGCCTCGCCGTAACCCAAATTTCCTTAATGTGGCCGCATTTTACGCTCGTCGCTACAAGCTTTAGTGGCGCACCAGCTGTTTTACCAGCCAGCGGAGAGTTGAGTGCGCTACCAGGTAGCGCCTAAAGGGACGCTACACACTACTCTCTAGAGAAGATGTACTGATATGTATCGGTGTTGTAGAGGATAACACCACCGTCAATACTGTGTCTACTACGCAAGTGGTTACTGCAGTTGTAATTTCCCGTGAATTTTGAGTTCAGAATCTGTTAAGGTCAGTGACTGTTCTGTCCTAAGCAACTGTCTTGCATGCATTCTGAACACAAATAAAATACATCGAAAACAAGTTTGAGCTTCGTTAAAAATTATGGACACATAAAGGGAAACATAACGTGTACTTCAATGTCTTTAGAACTTTGCAATTGCACACTGTAGGCTTTAGTTGTTCCATAACGTGTGCATTCACAGCTCAACAACGTAGTTTCTGGGCCTTGGTTCAAAGAATCAATATTCGCGATAATCATACTACAGAGTTTTTGTTCCACTTAAGCCACAGATCTGCCAGGTGGACTACCATTTCTTGTTAGCACATTAGCGTATATGTTCTGAATCGACTGGCCGATCGAATCACAGTAACAAATCTTCAGGGCATCCACAAGCGTTCGATGACGTAGTAAAATGAGGCGAAATGTTCTTAACAGTCGCTACAAAATCGACCATATGTGCATCTTTTGTGATTGTCGTGTGATGCCACACCCGCAACGGTTGGTTTCGTAACGACACAGCCACTGCAATGTCATACTTATGCGCCGATACCAGGCAGCAGCTTACAAGTAAAATGTTTTCCCCTATACGGGAGTTACATCACATGTGCACGAGTAGATGCTGCGACGCAGGAACGACAGTATACGCAAGTTTTGGTCGGACTGCGAGTCGTGCACGAATAGCCAAAGAGGCTAAGGCGACCGCTAGCACAAAGCGGGAAATCTGTCTTCGAGTCCAGGCTGGGCACAACTTTTCTTTGTCGTAATTCCCTTATACAAATAATGTTTGTTTATGTTCACAGCTGCGAATATATTACGTGTATTGAATAATGACTATTTAAATACAAGTCTTCCCTACAATCTTTCTCTCACTAAACCAGTTTTCAATCGTTCTATCTTTGATGCTTATTTGCACGTGCTCATTCCAGCTCTGTTCATGAATGCAAGGCTTTCACAAGCAATCTATTTCAAACCTATTTGAACTCAGCAGCGTCAGAAGACCAAAAATTTGTACCAGGTGTTTTCAGCAGTCATATTATTTTACGATTATTGAGCAATTTAGCCCCCGTTTTATCCATGGACCTTGCCGTTGTTGGGGAGGCTTGCGTGCCTCAGCGATACAGATGGCCGTACCGTGGATGAAACCACGACAGAGGGGTATCTGTTGAGAGGCCGGACAAGAGGGGCAGCAGCCTTTTCAGTAGTTGCAGGGGCAACAGTCGGGATGATTAATTGATCTGGCCTTGTAACATCAACCAAAACGGCCTTGCTGTGCCTGTACTGCGAACAGCTGAAAGCAAGGGGAAATTACAGCCGTAATTTTTCCCGAGGGCATGCAGCTCTAATGTATGGTTAAATGATGATGGCGTCCTCTTGAGTAAAATATTCCGGAGGTAAAATAGTACCCCATTCGGATCTCCTGGAGGGTACTTCTCCGGAGGACATCTTTCTCAGGAGAAACAAAGCTGGCGTTCTACGGATCGGAGCGTGGATTGTCAGATCCCTTAATCGGGCAGCTAGGTTAGAAAATTTAAAAAGGGAAATGAATAGATTAAAGTTAGATATAGTGGGAATTATTGAAGTTAAGTATCAGGAGCAACAATACTTCTGGTCAGGTGAATACAGGGTTATAAATACAAAATCAAGTAGTGGAAATGCAGGTGTGGTTTAATAATTAATTAAGAAAATAGGAACACGGATAAGATTCAATGAACAGCTTAGCTCACTTATTATTGTAGGCAAGATAGACACGAAGCCCATACCCCCCACAGTATTACAAATTTATATGACAGCTAGCTCCGCAGATGAGGAGATTGAGGAAATGTTTGATGAGATAAAAGAAATTTTTAAATAAATTAAGGAAGATAAAAATTTATTTGTAGGAAAAGGACGAGAAGGAAAAGTAGCAGATGAATATAAACTGGGGGAAAGGAATGAAACAGAAAGCCGCCTGGTAGAACTATGCACAGAGCATAATATAATCGTAGCTAACACTCGGTGTAAGAATTATGAAAGAGGGTTGTATGCTTGGAAGACAGGAGCAGATGTGCACTTTGACCACAATCTTTTGATTATGAGCTGCAGAGCAAAACTAAAGAAATTGCAAAAAGGCAGGAATTTA
Organism: Schistocerca americana; assembly: GCF_021461395.2. NCBI lineage: Eukaryota > Metazoa > Arthropoda > Insecta > Orthoptera > Acrididae > Schistocerca > Schistocerca americana. Next base: position 589,747,835 of record NC_060119.1, read on the forward strand.
AGGAGATGGGACGCGGATAAACTGAAAGAACCAGAGGTTATAGAGAGTTTCAGAGGGAACATTACGAAACTTTTGCAAGAACAGGGGAAAGGAATACGTAGAATAAAAATTGGTAGCTTTGAGAGGTGAAATAGTGAAGGGAACACAGGATCAAGTAGGTAAAAAGACGAGGGCTAGTAAAAATCATGAGGATTACAAGCGGTATTGAATTTAATCGATGAAAGGAGAAAATATAGAAATGCTTAAAACGAAGCATGCGAAGGAACACACAAACGTCTAAAAAATGAGATCGACGGCAAGTGCAAAGCGACTAAACACGAATGGCTAGAGGACAAATGTAAAGACGTAGAAGCATATATTACTAGGGGTAAAACAGATGCTACCCTCAGGAAAATTAAAGAGATCTTTGGGGAAAAGAGAACCATCTATATGAATAGCAGGAGCTCAGATGGAAAATCAGTCCTAAGTAAAGAAGGGAAAGCACAGAAAGGTGGAATTAGTATATAGACGGTCTGGTTGGTTGGTTTAAGGGATAAAGGGACCATACAGGGTCATCAGACCCTTATATATAGAAGGTCTGTATAAGGGCGATGTACTCGAGGGCAATGTTATGGAAATAGAAGAGGACGTAGGTGAAGATGAAATGGGAGGTATGATACTGCGTGAAGAATTTGACAGAGCACTGAAAGACCTAAGTCGAAACAAGGCCCCGGGAATAGACAACATTCCATTAGAACTACTGATAAAAATACCGAAAATACCGAACAATTAGTTTAATAAGTCACGGTTGCACCATACTAACACTAATCCTTTACAGAAGAATGGAAAACTGGTAAAAGATGAACTCGGGGAAGGTCAGTTTGGATTCCGGAGAAATATAGCAACTCGCGAGCTAATACTGATCCTTCGACTACTCATAGAAAACACGTTAAAGAAAGGCAAACCTAGGTTTAGGGCATTTGTAGACTTGCAAAATCCTTTTGACAATGCTGACTTGAATATTCTCTTTTAAATTCTGAAGGTGGCAGGGGTAAAATACAGGGATCGAAAGGCTATTTAAAATTTGTACAAAAACCAGGCTGCAGTTATAAGAACCGAGGAGCACGAAAGGGAAATAGTGCCTGAGAAGGGAGTGAGACAGGGTTGTAACGTATCCCCGATGTCATTCAGTCAGTATATTGGGCAAGGAGTAAACGAAACAAAAGAACATTTGGAGTAGGAATTATAGTCCAGAGAGAAGAAATAAAAACTCCAAAGTTTGCCTATGACATTGTAATTCTGTCAGAGATAGCAAAGGACCTGGAAGAGCAGTTGAACGGATGGGACAGTGTCTAGAAAGGAGGATACAAGATAAACATGAACAAAAGCAAAACGAGGATAATGGAATGTAGTCGAATCAAATAAGGTGATGCTGAGTGAATTATATTCGGAAATGAGACACTTAACGTAGTAGATCAGCTGTGCTATTTGGGGAGCAAAATAACTGATGATGGTCGAAGTAGAGAGGATACAAAAGTAGAATGGATGGTAAGGGAAGCGTTTCTGAAGGAGAGAAATTTTTTCACGTCGAGTATAGATTTAAGTGTCAGGAAGTCGTTCCTGAAAGTATTTGTATGGAGTGTAACCATGTATGGAAGTGAAACATGGACGATAGACCGTTTAGACAAGAAGAGAATAGAAGCTTTTCAAATGTGGTGCTACAGATTACTGAAGATTAGATGGTTAGCTCACGTAGCTAATGAGGAGATATTGAATAGAACTGGGGAGAAGAGAAATTTGTGGCACAACCTGACTAGAAGAACGGATTGGTTGGTATAATACATTCTGAGGCATCATGGGGTCACCAATTTAGTACTGGAGGGAAGCGTGAAGGCTAAAAATCGTAGAGGGAGACTAAGAAATGAATACATTAAGCAGATTCAGAAGAATGTAGGTTGCAGTAGTAGTTATCCAGAGGTGAAGAGGCTTGCACAGGATACAGTAGCATGCAGAGCTGCATCAAACCAGTCTTTGGAGTGAAGACCGTAACGACAACAACACGCGATTTAGAGCTAGCTAAGGTAATTGCGAGTCGTAGCGATCTTAGAGGCACGTGTTGCAATGAAGAATGCATCGAGACTGCCGTCCAAAGATTTACTTTCCATTCTTCAGCCATTACAACATACTGCGAACAGTTGCATTTGCATTGCACGTATATTTCCTATCAAAAAGGATAAGTTTACGCTCATGGGCTGCATTAGAACAGTCAGAAGATCTTAGATGCAAATCATCTTGATTTAACTGATTTGACAGAAGTCGTGGGATAACGGTATGCACTTATAGAGACAGTAGTAGTATCGCAAATATAAAGTATAACAGGCCGGTGCACTGTTTGAGCTGTCATCTGAAGTCAAATGATTCATGTGGAAAGTTTTCCGACTTGACTACAAAACGGATATTAACAGAGACTGAACGCGGAATTTCAGTTGTAGCCAGACGCATGGGATATTCCATTTCGGAACTCGTTAGGGAATTCAATATTCCGAGATGCACAGTGCGAAGAGTGTACCGAGAAAACCACATTTCAGGTATTATCTTTCACAACGAACCGTGCAGTGGTCGACAGCCATCATTTAATGACAGAGAGCAGCGGCGTTCGCGAAGAGCTGTCAGCGTAGCAGACAAGCAACATTATCTGATATAACGGCAGAAATCAATCTGGGACATATGACGACCGTATTCTATAGGACAATGGGGAGAAATTTGGCATTATGAAAGTATGGCAGCGGAAGACTGAGCCTACTGCCTTTGCTAACAGCACATCACCTGCAGCACCGCTCCTAGGTTCAAAACCATATCGGTTGCATCCTAGACGGTTGGAAAACCGTGGCCTTGTCAGATGAGTTTCGATTTCAGATGCTAAGAGTTGATGGAAGGGTTGAGCGTGGCGCAGATTTCAGGAAGCCATGGACCCAGGTTGTCAACAACGCACTGTGCAAGCTGGTGATGTCTCCGTAAAGGTGTGCGCTGAGTTTACATGGAATGGAATGGGTCCTCTGGTGCAACTAAACCGATCACTGATTGGGAATGTTTATTTACAATTGTCCGCGACTAATTTGAAGAACATTCTGGACAATTTCAGAGAATGGTTTAGTCAGGCATCAAACATTTGAAGGATGTAATCGTGAGGTCATTTCGTGCACAAACTCCTGCACCGCCAATACTTTCGCAGTTACGGACGGCTAATGAGGCAATATGCCTCAGTATTTCTGCAGAGGCATTCCGCAACGTCTTCTTGAGTCCATTCCAAGTCGAGATACTGCATTACGCCTGACAAGAGGAGGGTGACATGATATTAGGAGGTATCCCAAGACTTCTGTTACCTCACTGTAAACACCCATTTATTGTTCCATTGCACTATGAATGTTGAACGACTAATAATTTACTGAAAGTAGTCAGATCGCTTTGTTGTCCATTTATGGGCCATGTTTCACACAAAGAGGAATTTTTTCAGGGCTTTAGTGCGGCTTGCACAGTTTAAGCACGTTCTACCTCTAAAAAAAAAAAAAAAAAAAAAAAAACTTCTGAGGTCATCAGTTCCCTAGAACTTAGAACTACTTAAACCTAACTAACCTAAGGACATCACATACATCCATGCCCAAGGCAGGATTCGAACCTGCGACCGTAGCGGTCGCGCGGTTCCAGACTGAAGAGCCTAGAACCGCTCGGCCACTCCGGCCGGCGTTATCCCTCTTCATTTCACTGCTATTAGGTTAACTATTTAAGTGAGTTTGTTAATCTGTATCTGAAGGTTTCTGTTTGTGACTATTATTTATGAATACTTGGAATCTCTCCAGCTGCAACTCTTGTCTATTAGCAGCTACATCGAAATAAAACTTGGAGAAGCGAGAGTCAGTGGTTAATTATGTCTGAATGTACGAGAGGAATCTGATTTCTGCGTCACGTTCAGGGCAGGAAGTAATAAGGCAGGTTCTGCCTTAGCCAGAGCGTACAGTAGTAGTGGCAGAACTAATACGGTCGCTCCATGTGCGTGTATTAACTGTACACTGAGGCAGTTTGCTTCTCCCACTACACACAGTGTAAGTTTACATTTTGTTAAACTTATTGAAAACAAGTATTCGAACCCGACGGACGTGTTGGATTAGCAGGTAGAGAGTCGTATTTATTGAGCACCAACATTTTTAGTTTCGTGCATAATAATTAGTGTAATGGCGAGGCTTGGAGATGTTGCAGAACGAGAATACCTCCTGGGCCGGGAAAGCTTAAATTTCAAAGAAAAACTGTGCCTGGGTCCTAACAATACTCGGCATGACTCTGGGTGAAATTTTAAGCCGACAATGGCTTGTGTTTTTTAATTGTGAAGGTAGAAAAAAGCACTTGTACTTAGCCCCAGTTCCCGTGTAGAGGTGCTGAAAAATGTGCCGTTTCTCTAAAAATTGCTCAACAGTGAGACCAGAAGTCCCTTTGCAGTTGTCAGAGATTTTTTTTTTTCTTTCAAGGCTGAGAATATTTGTAACTAGTGGGGGCGCTTAGATACCTTTGATGAATAGGATAATTATCAGTGGAAAATATTTGTGCTAAATGTATTACGACTAATTAATAAACTTTTTTAATCAAATGAGCAAACATTTTCTTGTAGAGATTGTCACTCTTCGAGACATTAAACAAAAAGCCGGCTACATTCAATATCTATACCTTGCTTATACTATTGAAGTTAATCAGAATTTTCGAATGTTATTCCTTCTAATGATAAGTCAATTTATGTAGAGTGTCTACGTAGGAAAACATTTGGGGAAAAAATTACATTTTTTGTGGCATGCAAATAATTATATTAAACTAAAAACGGGAGGGAAACCATGTTTTTATGTGGAGATACATTTAACTGATGATAAATGAGATGAGTTTACGGTCTGAATCTAGTATATGTGACGAAAACTTATTTTGACAAAGCAGCTTCTCATTTTCAGATAGCCTACTTTCCAAAGCTTTACCTGGCTGACGAATATTTCTTTTTCACACTGCTTGCAAGTGATTTTGTATACACCATTCTGTGCCAATTGCTGTAATTTGTTTTATATTGATTAAAATTTTTGGTATACGTATGTTTAGTTTCTGTAATTATTTGTATGCGACAACCAAGTGCCTTCTTGTGTGAATACTTTGTGTGGTTTTTGTATCTTTTGTACAACTAATATCTCTTTTATATATGTTTGCAACAATTATTTGTCATCTGAAGATGGCCTAGAAAGCAGAAACCCGGTTGGTGGCCATGTAAATGTAAATTTGTAGAACAATAGGTAGTGTTTTTCTTTTTAATATTAAAATAATTGTGACACCAGACTCAGTGACGCCACTAAAATTACGGGTAATTGCTGTTTCGAGAACTGCACATGGCCTGAAACCGGAATAATCCAGGCTATTTAAAACAAAGAATATAAATTTTCTACGTTGATATTGCATCTTCGTTAGTTCACGTAAAAGTAATTAAACTAACTTTTCGTTACAAGGTTTACAACTAACATCCGCAACGAAATCTTCTACGCATTTTACGAAAGTCTTATGTGTAAGTCTTCGCTAAAACACTGCTAAACAAATCATTTAATTTGCTTCACGCGTCATTTAAGAGAACAGATATAGATAAGGCTACGATGTATCGAATCTTGTCTCTGTCGGTCTATTATGGCCAGGGGACATTGGCTGGTACTTACTTCTCGATTCAAAGAACTTTACAACAGTCGTATATTTTGGGTTATTTTATTTTATACATCAAGCATCAAATGCTTGATATATAAAATAACCGAAGTATTTGATATATAAAATAAAATAACCCGAAATATACGGCTGTTAGTAAAGTTTTTGGAATCGAGAAGCACCGTATCTTAGTCATCTCTGCCGGACCCAAGATGACAAGTGAGTGGGGATGCCTCTTGCCCGGTGACTGCACTGACCTCTTGGCGGCTGAAGAAAAGAGGTGCAGGCAGTTAGTCTACAGGATCGGCCCTTGCAGTGAACAAGTAGGATTCGGAACGTCCTAACGATGTTGCGGTAGGGACAGGGAAGATTAGTACTCTACAAAGTGATACAGTATATTTTTTTGTTCATTGACAGAACGGAATCAAAAAGGGAAAAGGTTAACTCAAGTGACAGAATGCGTGGTTTGTGTACTGTGTGTGTGTGTGTGTGTGTGTGTGTGTGTGTGTGTATGTGTATGTGTATGTGTGTCCTCTGAGTGGGCTTTATACTGACGTAGAGGTTCTGCGACCATTGAGGTTATATATTTTGATACTAGCAAATTCACTCATCGAAACCTATAAGGCACTTCCCGTTGGCCTAGAATCACGAATTTTCGCAAGAAGCATCGTTTCACAATGCAAGTAAAGGAAAAAATCCGAAAACTGTTAATCTGTAATTATATCACACGAGAAAAATTTCTTTTGCTATTTATTATCCGACGTAAAACTTGAAATTAAAATAATCAGCAGTTCTGCATTCAGGCTGACTGTATCGCAATGGTAAAAGCCAGACATCTGGCAAGGAATGAATTCATTACTCATAAGACGCGTTTCGGACTTTGTCCATCATCAGATACGCAGGAGCGATTACCGCAGTATATATGGCGTTTGAAATTGTATGTGAAAAAAAAACAACCATAAACAGAGTAGCCTTTCCTGATTTTTGACTTTTACTACTGCGACCCAGTCAGTCATGATGGAGACCTACTGAGTACTCGTCATCACTACTCTTATCTCATAGTAGGACTTGCAACCTACGTCCACAATTACTTGCTGGACGTATTCCAATCTGTTTCCCTCTACAGTTTTTATCCTCTACAGCTCCCTCTAGTACCATGGCAACTAGTCTGTGATGTCTTAACAGATGTACTACCGTCCTGTCCCTTTTTCTTGTCAGTGTTTTCCACATACTCATTTCCTCGCCTGTTTCCCGGAGAACCGCCTCATTCCATTTCTAATTAGTCCACCAAATTTTCAAAATTTTTCTGTACCACTGCATCTCAGACGCTTAGATTCTCTTCCTTTCCCGTTTTCCCACAGTCACTGTTTCACTACCGTACAATGATGTGTTCCCAACGTACATTCTCAGAAATTTCTTCCTCGAATTAAGGTGCGTGTTTAATACTAGAAGAATTCTCTTGGCCAGAAGTCATTTTTTGCGCATGCTGGTCTGCTTTTTATGACCTTGCTTCGTCCGTCATGGGTTACTTTCCTGCCTATATAGCAGAATTCTTCAACTTCATCAACTTCATGATCACCAGTCGCTGTTCTCATTTCTGTCACTTCTCATCTCATTAGACTTTCTCGATTTTGATGTGTTGGCAGAAGAGCCAACACCGTGTTGCTAGAGGAGGCCGAAATGCACGCGTTTAAGCTCACGCAGACTGGCGTGAGGTCTGGAACAGTTAAGGAAATTTATAGTAGCAAATAAAGTACGTAGTTGAGGTAATACTTAACTTTAATCCATAATTGGAGAACATCGCTCTTGATGATACATAATTACAATCTCAATATAAACTGATAATGGCGCCTTGCTAGGTCGTAGCAAATGACTTAGCTGAAGGCTATGCTAACTATAGTCTCGGCAAATGAGACGTATTTGTCAGTGAGCCTTTCCTAGCAAAGTTGGCTGTACAACTGGGGCGAGTGCTAGGACGTCACTCTAGACCTGCCGTGTGGCGGCGCTCGGTCTGCAATCACTGACAGTGGCGACACGCGGGTCCGACGTATACTACCGGACCGCGGCCGATTTAAAGGCTACCACCTAGCAAGTGTGGTGTCTGGCGGTGACACCACAGATTTACTCTCAGTTCCTATTCAGCAAATCATGTAATTCATAAAACTTCCTGTGTATCGACCGAGACTCTAACTTGAGACTTTTGCCTCTCGCGGGCAAGTGCTCTATCATCTTCGCTACCCAAGCACGACTCACGACTCGTCCTCACAGATTCAATTCCGCCAGTACCTCGTCTCCTGCACACAGTTTTGTTCTGCCAGGAAGTTTCATATCAGCGCCCACTCCGCTGCAGAGTGAAAATTTCATTAGTGTAATTCATCTTCAGTTTCACTGAGAACTGCAACGTTATCAGCGAATCCTATCGTCGGTATCCTTTCACGTCGTATTTTAATTCCGCTCTTCTACCTTTCTTTTATCTCCGTCAATACTTCTTCGATGTATAGATTGAACAGTAGGGGCGAAAGTCTACATCCCTGCCTTACACCCTTTTTAACCCAAACACTTCGTTCTTGCTCTTCCACCCTTATTGTTCACTCTTGGCTCTCGTACATATTGTACACTACCCGTCTTTCCCTAAAGCTTAACGCTATTTTTCTCAGAATTTCAGAAATCTTATACCATTTTACATTGTCAAACACTTTTTCCAGGGTGATCATCCTATGAACGTGTCATCTCTTGTGCCAAACTGATCATGATCTAAGACACCCTCAGTTTTCCATTCTTCTGTGTATTACACTTGTCAGCAACTTGAGCTGTTAAGCTGATTGTGCGATAATTCTCGCACTTGTCGGCTCTTGAAATCTTCGGAATTATTTGAGGATATATTTTTCCGAAAGTCAAATGGTATATCGCAAGACTTATATATTCGACACAACAACGTGAATGGTCGTTTTGTTGCTACTTCCCCCACTGATTTTAGAAATTCTGATGAAATTTTATCTATCTGTCCTGCATTATTAGATTTTAAGCTCCTTTAAATTCTGATTCTAACGTTGAATCCCCTGTCTCCTCTACATCGACTCCTGTTTCTTCTTCTAACACGTCACCAGACAAGTCTTCCCCCTCATAGAGGGCTTCAACGTACCCTTTCCACCTATCCGCTCTCTCCGCTGTATCTAACAATGGAATTGTCATTGCACTCTTAATGTTGCCAGCCTTGCTCTTAATTTCACCGAACGTTGTTTTGACGTTTGTACATGCTGAGTCAGTTCTTCCAAAAGACATTTATTTTTTTGGTTTCTTCACATATTTATGCAGTCATTAAACCTTATCTACCTTGCGCTTCCTATTTATTTAGTTCCTAATTGTCTAGTATTCCTTTCTGTACGTCTGATTTTTCCTCAATATTTTTATACTTCCTTCTTTCATCGATCAACTGAAGTATTTCTTCTGTTACTCGTGGTTTCTTCGCAGCTATCCATTTTTGAGCTGCCATTTTTAGAGATATTAATTCCTCTTTAACTGTACCACATTCTGTTCATTATCGCAGTACCTGCACCCTCAGATAACTTCGAGCGTACCCCTTCAATCCACTTCTTTGTATAGTGATTCTTCTTTCGTTCTCCGGTCCGATACAATATATTCAATCTATACCAAGGAAAATTGCCTAACAGCCATATGTTTTGAGAAGTTATTGTATTTAGACAACCAGTTTCGCCATTTCAGTAATCCTATCTTTAGGACCCTGTGCACTCCATACACAGATAATAAGATATATCGATACTCGCTTACTGGAGCCACCAGTAACTGAATTCCGCAAATTCGTTTTTGCTGTGGACTTCGACGACTGGACAACAACACAATGGATCAACAGAATACTCAGTACAGCCTACCAGAGAGGAGAACGAAGAACGGTGCCTACAGTGTATTTGCCACGTAATGCACTACGTACAGGCCTGATCCTGCTTTGCGTCCTCTGGTCTACGCTACACAGATCTGCAAGATTATTCGGTGTTGCCTTTTTAACAAATGACGTGGGTACACACGTGCTTCGATCTATTTACTATACAGGGTGTTCATTTTAACTGAAGACATTGAAATATCTCAAAAACTATACATTTGGTCCAAAAAAGTTGTAATTCCAATTTTTTTTGTCTCGGAGGGAAACATCCAGTAATACCACACTCGACCCTCCACGCCACCTTGTACGTGAGTGGCGGGAGGCAACCTTGAAATCTTCAGTGGGAACACCTGTTTTTTTTATTACAAGTTACGATTGTACTACAAAATCTATATACGTTTTGTCTGAAGCATTTTCTTCGTTTTGCCACAGATTTGCACTGTAATCGGAGGAATAGAAATAGGTACACAGTTGTAATTTACTACTTGCTACCGAATTTCCGCTGAATGTCTAATGGAACGTGGGACCCCATCTCCATAATACCAGGGTAGGACAGGCCAGTATTTCACAACTTCTAATTGGAAACCCCATTCGTATCTTCTTTTCTTCCTCCGACATCTAACAGAGACTACCTGACGCACCACTGTTCATGTGACTCGAGGCGAACGCTACTCTAATTTTACAGTTAGAATAAGTGTTCAAAGGTAATACCGCCAACTTTAATATTCTTAGTCATCAGCTTTTCAAACGACCGTACACAGGACATAAGCATATCTGCGGGAATGTCAGCACAGGCGTTTGTGATATGTTCGGCCATGTCTTCACGGCCTGTTGTCACATGCTGGTACAGCTTGTCTTCTAAATATCCCCACAGAAAAAGATCCGACGTCGTCAAATCTGGCGACCTAGATGGCCTTTAATAGGCCCCCTCCTGCCGATCCACTGACCAGCCTAAACACGGTTTAAGGCTGCCGTCACAGTGGCACCGAAATCGGTGGATACCGCCGACGAACGACATCGTTCGAAGAGGGCCGGGCCGGCCGCGGTGGCCGTGCGGTTCTAGGCGCTCCAGTCCGGAGCCGCGCTGGTGCTACGGTCGCAGGTTCGAATCCTGCCTCGGGCATGGGTGTGTGTGATGTCCTTAGGCTAGTTAGGTTTAAGTAGTTCTAAGTTCTAGGGGACTAATGACCACAGCAGTTGAGTCCCATAGTGCTCAGAGCCATTTGAACCATTTGAAGAGGGCCGGTGTTTTGAAATCAGCACACCACTACATGCGCTGTCACAATGTAAGCGATCTCATCGCTCGAATTTACAGATTTCGGATGACAGTCGGTGAAATTCAAATCAGGGTTTTTTTCGGTCATAATGGCCGACACCACACGAAACATGGACTGTGAGAATCTGTAAGTACAGTCATTGGTTCAGTTTGTGGCATCCCGAGTCTGAAATACATATAGTTCGGAATCTATAGACTGAAACAGAAGGTTTATTGGAAACCAGTGACAAGGATGGTGTAGCTTATGATTGAAGTTACTGCAGCTGATCTCTTTCTATACTGGCAGGCGGTCATTAGCTGTCTACAATTTACTGTTGCTGCTTACTGGCGTTTTTATGCCAGTAGGCTGCTTATTCCGTCACATGAAGTGGTTTACAAGTGTGGTCTATATATGTGTTTCCACTTTATAGTGCTTTAAGTGTTCAGAGTATCTTATTCTTCATTTTGTGTTTGTCCGTCACACGTACGCTTAATGACAGTAATCGAAGGTTACTTGACGTACGTCTGTACAACTTCAAATAAATTCAGCAGAGCAAATGATTATATGTATACAGACTGAAGCGACGAGTGAAAATTTTCGCTCGCCGCATGTCTTCTGTATGAGACGAATTAATTCTCTGAAACCGTGACATTTGATTTAAACAAATTGGAATTATAACTTTTTGACCCGATGTCTAGGTTTCGACATATCTTAATATCTTCAGTTAAAATGAACACCCTGGATTTGACAAGTTCAGTCTATTTTTACCAGTACCCTAATCATGGCAGCCAGAACCCACTTACCAACATTATACTGCCAATCTGACGGTGCCTTGCATTACGCGAAACACGCGTCATGAGTAAATACAGCAATGGCATCAATGCAGCAATCAAGACTGTTGTTTTCTCCACATTCTGGATACTAGTTGCTGTACCAGTACGCCCTAAAGTGGAAACACAGTCATGATTTTATCTCTTTTCAAATAGAACAAGGCGTCGAGGACACCATCGTGCACAGAAGTGCTTAATCCGCAGTGTGCAGAGGGTGTACTTAGGACCCAGGATTGTTTTGTTATGTGATAGTTTTTTTTTTTTTTTTGTGCCAAGTCTTGGTCCCACTCATTCGGGGACCGTGGAAGTGAATCAGGATGTTTATTTCAAGAAACATTCTCGGTGTGCTGTGGACATTCCTGTCTTCCAAGATGATAACAGTTATTCAAAGGACTTTACACACATGTTCGTACTTTGTCGGACACTCCAAATCACTCGATTATAATCAACAGAGACTATTTGGGACAGCAGGTGAAACACAGCAATTAATATCCCCACAATTTGTTAACTTAACTGTCTAATAGGCGAGTGGCTTCTACATCAGTTTCCATACCCTGCAAGCTACTGACAATTGCCTGGCAGGGGGTGCTTCCCTCTGAATCAGTTATCAGGACTTCTTCCAGTTCCATTCACGTATGACGACTGTTTAAGTGCCTCTGTGCTCCCTGTAATTAACGTAATCGTGACCTCCTCATGGGAGCGATACGCAAGGGTTGTAGTATATTTCTAGATTCATCACTTGATACTGATTACTGAAGTTTTCTGATTAGGATTTGACGGGTTAGTTGGTTCCTATCTTCAAGAGTGAGCCATGTCGGTTCTTTCAGCATCTTCGTGAGACTTTCCCACGCCGGCCGCGGTGGTCTAGCGGTTCTAGGCGCTCAGTCCGGAACCGCGCGACTGCTAAGGTCGCAGGTTCGAATCCTGCCTTGGGCATGGATGTGTGTGATGTCCTTAGGTTAGTTAGGTTCAAGTAGTTCTAAGTTATAGGGGACTGATGACCACAGATGTTAAGTCCCATAGTGCTCAGAGCCATATGAACCAAGACTTTCCCACGGGTCAAACAGACGTGTGACCATTTGAGATGCACTTCTCTGTATATGTGCAATACTCATGTTAGTCCTATCTGGTACAGACCCCACGCGCTTGAACAGTATTTTAGGATGAGTCACGCGAGTGATTTCTAAACAATTTGCATTTTCTTAGTATTGTACAAATAAACCTAAGTCTGCCAACTGCTTTACCTGCGGTCGAGTCTATGTGATCGTTCCATTTCATATCCCTAGAGATTTTACACCCAGGTATTTATATGATCTGACCGATGCCAACTGTGAATCATTGATACTGTAGTCATAGCATACTATGTTTCTCCGTTTTATGAAGCGCACAGTTTTACGTAATTGTATATTTAAACTACACCCTCTGCACACTGCGGATTAAGCTAATCTCTGCACTACTTTAACCTCTTCTCATGATCTGGCAATATTTTTGCAGATTTTTCCAGAGAGTAGTTCATAATACTAGCGTTGCCGGATATGTAATTCTTCCAGACTTCTAATAGTCGATTCCCCCTTCTTTCTGTTCATCTCCTCCTTTCCTTCATCCCCTCTCTATCCATCTCCTCCAGTCCCTTTCTCTGTCTATCTCCTCCCCCTCCACCTCCTCCTCCTCCTCCTATTTCTGTCAGCTTGCTTCTTCCGCTTTCATCTCCTACTTTCTCCTGTGTGCATCTCCCTCTCCATTTTCTAATTCCACCTTCTCCTCCCTCACCTCTTTGTCCATTCCTCCCTCCCCCTCGTTGTCTGTCCATCACCTACCTCCTCCTCTCTGCACGTTACTTCGCTCACCCCAATAGGAGGCTGGTGGAGCTTACCCTAACACTATTTCATTCCATCATTCCAGATTGTAGCTAATACATGTACCAAATTTGGTTGAAGTCGGGCCACTTACACAAGTATCAAATGGGTTTTACATATGTTTAACATAGTTAACACACATTTATACGAATATTTTATCTACATATCTAGCAAATTTGGTCCTGCATTTTATTTTCCTACTGCTCGATGTTTATGAAATCGTATCTGCTGATCTATGTGCTGTACAATGAAGTAATTTTACAGGGACATCCAGTGGTACATGTGGCTACTGTCGGCAAAATGTTTTGCGGATGGAGTTGGTAGCAACGATGTAATAAATGTGATCGTCTTGAGTGATGCGGCAGTATTCAGGTATCTCAGTGTTTATGACATTATATATGCTAACTACGTGTCGTATAATGATATAATTTTTCTGGTACTTCCATTGGTATACGTGAACACCGTCTGCAAAATGTCTTGAATACTGTTAGTAGTAAAGATGTGACAGTAATGATAATGCTTGTGTGTAGGCTGGGAGCCCCACCTGCGGAGAGCACGGCCGACTGGTGCAAGTCTTTTCAGCTGACGCCACTTCAACGAGTTGCGTATCGATGGGGTTAACATGATGGTTATGACAACACAGCACCCAGTCCCCAAGTGGAGAAAATCTCCGGTCTGTCCGAGAATCAAACCCGGCCCCTCGCATGGCATTCCGCCGTGCTGACCACTCAGCTCTGGATGCAGGCAGTAAAGAAGTAATAAATTAATACTTTATGCAGCAGTTTTATTGATTGAGCAGCGAAAATGTAATAAGCAATAAACTTTTCTCCTTTCACCATTTTGTGGGGTTCGTCAGCGACAGAAAGTTTTACAAAGGTATGAATGCGTTAAGCTCGTTGCAAGTGTCTAAGTGCTCTCATTCTCAAATACTGGATGAGTAAAGCATGGATGTTCGCGCATTGTGTGCTACGTTATTTTCCACATCCACCGCCAGCCCACTCCACCCCTTTGGTGGGTAGGTGATTGCTGTTCCCACAGCTCCGATTTCCACACAGTATGTGATACGTACAAAAACAAAACGAGGATAATGGAATATAGTCGAATTAAGTCGGGTGATGCTGAGGGAATTAGATTAGGAAATGAGATACTTGAAGTAGTAAAGGAGTTTTGCTATTTGGGGAGCAAAATAACTGACGATGGTCGAAGTAGAGAGGATATAAAATGTAGACTGGCAATGGCAAGGAAAGCGTTTCTGAAGAAGAGAAATTTGTTAACATCGAGTATAGATTTAAGTGTCAGGAAGTCATTTCTGAAAGTATTTGTATGGAGTGTAGCAATGTATGGACGATACAGAGTTTGGACAAGAAGAGAATAGAAGCTTTTGAAATGTGGTGCTACAGAAGAATGCTGAAGATTAGATGGATAGATCACTTAACTAATGAGGAGGTATTGAATAGGATTGGCGAGAAGAGAAGTTTGTGGCACAACTTGACTAGAAGAAGGGATCGGTTGGTAGGACATGTCCTGAGGCATCAAGGGATCACCAATTTAGTTATTGGAGGGCAGCGTGGAGGGTAAAAATCGTAGAGGGAGACCAAGAGATGAATACACTAAGCAGATTCAAAAGGATGTAGGTTGCAGTAGGTACTGGGAGATGAAGAGGCTTGCACAGGATAGAGTAGCATGAAGAGCTGCATCAAACCAGTCTCAGAACTGAAGACCACAACAACAACAATGTGATACGTGTGGCTAGTTTGGTCGAAATCGATCCAATGATATAGGAAGACATGTGCAGTATACCTACTGATAAACATACATACATTTTTATAATATGTAGGATGCATCACCAATGAAGACCCTGAATCCAAGATAATATTCTGCCTCCTCCCTACCGAAAAATGATCAGTATGGGTACGGCATTCCCGAAGAAACTTGTGGACGTTCCTCGTCGAACAGAGACCGGCACTAACAAGGTTGGAAGCGTTGTTACATTCTACTCGCCTGATATATTCAAGGATTCTCACAAAGGTAGGCGTGCCGCCAATCATATCGCGCGTGCATTGTTAGTGACTGGTGAAAGGAAGCGTATATTCTTGGATACACACTTTGTGTCATAATAATGTAGAAATGCATTTTCAATGGCGTCCTGGAAGTTATCCGGTTGAAGTGTCGTCGGAGGAAAAGGCATTTGGTTAGTGGACTGAAATAACGCCGGTGGACGCTCGTGGGAAAGTCTGCTGAGATCGATATGACAGAGTCGATTGTTAGGAGCCGCCAGTAGCGCGGCCGCGGCCTTTTGTGGCGCGCAAGTTCCTCAGGAACGTGGCGTTATATTGCGAAGCGAGCGCCGCCGCGGGCAGAGTGCGCCCCGCCGCTCTCGCTCTTTCCCTTTCTTCTTGCGTGACGGCGGCGGCAAATCCCGAGGGATAACAGTCGCAAACTCGGCGCACAAAGCCGCGGCCACCTGGGGTATGGTAATGGCCTCGGCCCCCCCTCGCCCCCCGTTCGCTTGCTTATCACGATAAACTGGTTATCGCCGGCAGGCGCTCTGGGACTCCTGGGGGTGGGGACGGGAGGGGAGGGGAGGCAGCAGGAATACAGCGCCGAGGGTCGCAGCCGGCAAAAGCGACGCCGCGTCCGCGTCGGGCAGCGCGGGGAAGAAAGTGGATTCTCGCCAAGGGCGGAAGGCAGGCAGGAAGGAAGGAACAGGGGCCACGTCGTAATGAACAATACTTTCTTCCGCTTTTCCGTTTCCGACTCTCACTCTGGAGCGTAGGCACTGTTATAAGTGGCATTTGTGAAGCTCTTTCATCTTTTTTAACCTTGTGGTGATGGTTTTTGTTAGTTCCAGGCTGTGAATAGAACTGTTATTATATATAAATCTGAGTTACGCTGACAAGGTCGCATTGAAAGCATTGAAGTTAGCCAATCAGGTCGTCGCAGGTGCAAATTGAAGCAGTCTGCCGCAGACGTGTCGCCGAACTTGTTCTTCGTAACCTTTCATCAAACCGAACAAACTAAGCCATTTTCAAATAACTTCCGGGAATTCAGCCAGGTAACACTTTCAGCGACCGCCGATATTTCGGCGGGAGAACACCCCGCCATTTTCAAGGCAAAATGGCGGGGTGTTCTCCCGCCGAAATATCGGCGGTCGCTGAAAGTGTTACCTGGCTGAATTCCCGGAAGTTATTTGAAAGTTGTATACGCCAGGAGAAACTAAGCCATTGCTCGTCTAGCTTAAATTCATCACTAGCGAAAAAGGCACATTTTGATTGGTAATGAGAATTTAAATATTGCTAAACAACTCGTAAACGGTGCAACATATAGTTCTTTCTTAACAATTATTTCTCGGCACAAACTCACCTGCAACACCCCTGCAAGATTTTCGGACTATTTCCAATCACTTGCAGCTAACAAACTAGTGGGATAACATATCCAATTGTAATAATTACTGTAGCAGTCCCATTGCCGTTGGAAGAGGAGATGTCAACTGTCGTCCGTGACAAATGAATTTCTTAAGTTCCATCTGCGTCTTATCACTGCACATTTATGCTAGACAGCTTTTCCGAGGCCCTCTTGGCAACCACACCGTTTTGTTAAGAAAGCAGGAATCTCTCTGCCAACATACTGCCGAACACAGTAAATGGCAACATACAGCCGCCCGTGTAAAAATAAAATTCTATTCCCCGTAAAGCGCCCAGTGTCTCCCGTTGTTAATATGACAATGCGACTGCGTGCACTATTTTGTACGTAAACATGGCGCGCATTGTCACTGTAAGGTGAGATAGGGTGCAGCACCAAGTAGATACGTGAATTGGTGTATACCATACCGATGTAAATTGAACACTGAGTCAGTTCCGTGAGGCACGAAGCAGGCTACAACTACCTCTTAGTGGTCGCTCGCAATGAAAAACATCAGGCGATAGCCGCCATATCCAGACCATTGTAGCAGGTGTTTAAAGGACAATACCACAGAACTGTGTGCTGCCCCTATAGAGGGCTGCGACCATGCGAAGGGAATATAGAAGTTCTACATGATCAATAAGATTCATACCATTCATTACGAGGGACAATACAAACATTTTCCACCAAATCCGCCCCCTCCCCCTAAAGAATATAACCGTGGTACGCAATGAAAATGGGCAAGGCAACACCTGAAATGGAAGATGAATCAGTGGGGTTTGGTTCTCTTCACTGATGAGTTTGCGGTTTGATTGACACCTGATGATAATTGCAGGATGCGGGAGACGACCACGTGCCAATGCACGTCTCACATACTCAGTCACACGGTGCCAGTAGGCAGGTCGGGAATTTATATACGAACCGGCTATGTGGACTTGCCGACTGCGATGTTTCCGACGTTGTAGGTGCTACAGGTACCGCGCCGCTTTCGATCAACCGTTTTGCACCGTAGAATTTACGACCAGTGTCCGCTACAGTTGATTTACCCCACCATTTACGGGCAACTGGATGTGCTGTCACCGTCAGTCAGTGACCTGGGGCCTTAGCTTCCTTGCAGTTCACTGTGCTACTTGAGTTCTGTAAATTATGTGCAATGGGAGTAATTACAACAATGTCCGCCAGCGTAACTGCGTGGACAGCGCGCCGACTTATCAAGCCGATGGGGGGGGGGGGTTCGATTCATCGCTGGGGTGGAGTTTTTCTCCGCCCAAAGACCAGGTGTTTGTATCGTCTTCATCATCATCATTTCATTCTCATCGACGCGCAAGTGGCGAAAATGGCGTCACCTCAAAAGACTTGCACCAGGCGATTAGGTCTACCCGCCGGGAGGCCCTCGCCACACGACCTTTCATTTCATTACAACAATGAAAGGGAAGCCGTTTATTCTCATCGATGGTCATTACTACTGGATGCACAGAAGATGTGCTGAGTACGAAGTGTTCATGTGTGAATTCCGAACGGTGTAATTACCGTGGTCGTTTAAAAATTGCATACGACAGAATCATGGTTGAACAGCAACAATCTTGCCCATATGACGAAACAGATGTGCAGGTAAAATAACGTATGCATAAATGCAGGAAAAGAGTAAATGCAGAAAAATAGACTGTTTTCCAAATTTTTAAAGCGAAATTTCAAGATTTGCAAGACAGAGGTCTAAATTTCGCCGGAAAGATGCAAAATCAATAGAACTCGAAGGCGACCGCACAGAACTAGAAGTGGAGCTATAGGGACGAGCCAGAACCTATGCTCTAGTTCGGAGATTTAGCTGAACGGAAAGATACTGAAATTAACTGAAGATGATAGCGTTTTGATAACTGACAACGGGTCTGTTCCAGAGAAAAGGCTTCTGGTCTGATCTTACGGGCGGCACATTTGATAGTTGTTCGAAATAGTTCAAACAACTATACACACCATACGTCGACGTCGAGAGCACAGAAGAGGAGACGAAGGTTTTACTGTTTTATTTGCTTTCTTCCCAAACAAAATTCAAAATACGTATGAAAGATTTTTTCAGCTCTGAACAATATGATGCCCGGGAGATCATCGAATACTGCAGTGTTAGACTTTGATATGGCGACAATTAAAGCTATTTTGACTTCACCTAATACGTTTGGAAAAAGTTACAAGAGCTGAGAAGCAAGTGTGGAAGAAAAATTCGACTGTTTGGCCACATTCGTGCTGCAGTGGCACATCTTCCACTTAACAGTGCTGATGAATCGTAGCCACTTAAATCTCGGTACAAGGTTAAAACATACCAACTGTTACCCACGACAGCTCTCGAATACTGGAGCCAAGTGGTGCATGAGGAGGGCATGGGCAGGAGCGCTATTAAATTAGCTCTACATTATACAACGTGGACAATCTACAACAAATTTAATAATATTTAACATGGTTTATGTTCACTGATTGTAAAAGATGTCCCATTTCATATATCGCCCTCTTAGAGGCATTTTCTGTCCGCCCCCGGTAGCTAAGCCGGCACGGTGGCTCAGCGTGTTCGGTCAGAGGGCTGGTTGGCCTCTGTAATAAAAAAAAAAAAAAAATGAGTGGGAGATGTCATGTGACGATCTCAACGACCAAACTCAACGACTTAAAAAAAAAAGTCGTCAACGCGACAGAATGTCAATCCTAGCCGGCCGCGGTGGTCTAGCGGTTCTAGGCGCGCAGTCCGGAACCACGCGGCTGCTACGGTCGCAGGTTCGAATCCTGCCTCGGGCATGGATGTGTGTGATGTCCTTAGGTTAGTTAGATTTAAGTAGTTCTAAGTTATAGGGGACTGATGACCACAGATGTTAAGTCCCATAGTGCTCAGAGCCATTTGAACCATTTTTTGTCAATCCTAAGGGCCCGGGTTCGATTCCCGGCTGGGTCGGAGATTTTCTCTGCTCAGGGACTGGGTGTTGTGTTGTCCTCATCCCCATTGACGCGCAAGTCGCCGAGGTGGCGTCAAATCGAAATACCTGCACCCGGCGAACGGTCTACCCGAAGGGAGGCCCTAGTCACACGACATTTTTAGGGGCATTTTAATTTTTTTTCACTTTGTGAAATAGTTATGTTCTTCCTCAGGGTCAAGATATTTCCATACCAAATTTCGTCGAAATCGGTTTGGAGGTTTAGTCGTAATAACATCACAGAAAAGGTTACTTTCGCATGTATTATATTAGTATGGAAGTAGGGGCTTTTGGACTAAAAACGTTAAATTTCATTGAATCAATGTTATATGGAAAATGTGAAGCAATACAAGTGTTTTCACAAATATGATAAAGTTAAAAAAAATCTTAGGATAAATAGCTTTTTCAAAAAGTAAAACATGTTTCCCTAATTTACATTACATACTTCAAATCAATAAATAGCCTGTGCTACACGCTTTCTAAAGTAACCTATGTTTGTCCTCAGAGCTGTAGCTGTTTGCATGGCAAATTTCATGAAAATACGTTCAGCCGTTTAGTTGTGCAGCAAGAGAGATATTGTAATGTTAGTGTGGATAACTGGCTGGAGCCGTAACCTGCACGACCGCCCACTTTGGCTAGTGCAGCCCGTTCTTTCCGCCAAGACAAGAAATGTTCTGCCCCGAGAGTTTCAGCGAGTGATAACCCAGGAAATTTCGCGATGAGTTACGAGCTGTGCTCAGCCAATAGCAAGCGAAGATGCTATTTTCGGCTGGGTTGTTGAGCTGTAGCTTCTCAGCAAGACTCCGCCGTTGGCCTCTACCCATACTGCAGGTCTTGTGGTGTAATGCAACGTATTACTAGTTACTCGATACCTATTTAATATAATGTTGCCGAGCGGTTGGAGGCGCTTCAGTCCGGAACCAATCTGCTGCGACAGTCGCAGGTTCGAATCCTACCGCGGGCATGGATATGTGTGATGTCCTTAGGTTAGTTAGGTTTAAGTAGTTCTAAGTCTAGGGGACTGATGACCTCAGATGTTAAGTCCCATAGTGCTTAGAGCCATTTGAACCATTTATTTAATATAAGCATCACACAACGCTAGAAGTGGTGTTACATGATATTAGGTGTTGTGTCCGCCAGGACAAGAAATATTCTGCCCCGAGCATTTCAGCCAGCGATAACACAGGAAATTTCGCAATGAGTTACAAGGCCGAGCTTTGCTCAGCCAATAGCAAGCGAAGATGCTGTTTCCGGCTGGGTTGTTAAGCTGTAGCTTCTCACCAAGACTCCGCCGTTGGCCTCTACCCATACTACAGGTCTTGTGCTGTAATGCAACATATTACTATTTACTCGATACTTATTTGATATAAGGATCACACAACGCTAGAGGTGGTGTTACATGATATTAGATGTAGTGTCCGGTGATGACTTCTTTTTTTTAGTTTGCTTCTGAAGGAAGCAGTGGTATCGTATTCGTTGGTACTGAAGGAAGAGTCAGCAAGTGTGTAGCAGTATAATTACGTGATTACAGCAACTAGTGAAACTGTTTGAGGGTGAGGCGGAACATGTCGTGTCAGCAGTGCTCAGCCAGTGTGTTTATCAGGCAGCCTATGGCTGCTGCGAAGAGGTGTGTCGGCCGTGCAAACTGGGGCGCCCACTACGGCGGAACAAACAGGCGATCGGCGCTGCGCGGTCGGGCCGTGCCGTCCTTCCGCTCTGCCTGCACACAGAGCCGACCGCCTCTTAAAGGGAAGCGGCCGGCGGGGCGGCTGCCGTTCCGATCCACGGCTCCAACCCAGGACCACAGTTGCCGTCTTTAATATCTCGGATCAGAGGCAAGGAGATTGTAAGCGCAGAAGCTGTCATTAAGGATAAAGCTGCAGGCTCTCTGCTGGCACATCACTGGTCAGGTAGGCATCTCGCTTCCCCTTAGGATCCGAGCAGAACACGTGGGCAGGGGTTTGCTACTTATTGGGAGCTCCAGCGTTAGGCGCGTTAAGGAGCCCCTTACGAAGATAGCGTTCAGGGCTGGAAAGACAGCCGATGTGCCCTCGGCTGTCGAGTGGGTTCTCAAGCCATCCTTAATTCTTACAAGCTGTTGGCGAAGGTGGTGAAGACTGCTGGCCCCGCACGTGGGGTGCAAGCAGAGCTCACAATTTGCGGCATCGTTCCCAGAGTTGATCGGAGCCCTTTAGCTTGGAGCCGTGTGGAGGGTTTCAACCAAAGGCTTCGTCGTCTCTAAGACGGTCTCGGCTGCATATTTCTGCAGCTGCGTTATCGGGCGGGCATTTGTACGACTCCCCTTGATAGGTGAGATGTGCAGCACACAAAGGAAGCTGTTGCTTGGGTAGCAGAGTACTTGTAGGTCTCACAGGGTTATATATTTTTTTCTTTTTTTTTGGGCTAGGCGGTAGTTTGATGTACTCTCATGAACAGTCGATACGCATATAGGGAAATCCGACGGCGTTCAGAGTAAAGAAAATTCGACTGCAAAAATTTTATCAGTAAACTGTCAAAGTATTCGTAACAAAGTTCCCGAATTTGCTGCCCTCCAGTAAAGTTCTCAGCCTCAAATTATTCTTAGGGCTCAGAGCTCGCTAAAGTCCCAAGTAAAAAGCTCTCAGCTATTCAGTGAGTCTTGGCATGTTTAATGGAAACACAGATTAGAGCCGTAGGATGGGGAAAGCTAATTGCAGTTGACAAAAATATTGTCTCTACTGAAGCTGAAATTGAGTGCGTAGTGAAGTTGTCTGGTCATCATAACAAGGCTAGGTGTAGCCATATTAATTGTTGGATGTTTTTCCCGACTACCCGACCCCGCTGAGACAGTTGTAGAGTCATTCAAAGAAAGGTTCTAGTCAGTTGCCCATAAATACCCAGATTATGCAGTACTAGTTGCTAGTGACTTAATGCTTCCTAGTATACACTGGGACGTGTTTGGATTCGTTGCAGGGGGTACACACAAACAGCCTAGTGACGTACTTTTGAACACGTTTTCAAAAAATTGCCTTGAGCAGCTAGCTCGGCAGCCAGCAGACCGGACCTTACCGATGCCGTCAATATAGAGACGGGTCATGATCATGATGTCATCATAGCGACTATAGTTATAAAGGTTAATAAATTAGTCAAAATGACTAAGAGAGTGTTTCTACTAGTAAAAGCAGGGCCAGTATAGAGACGAGGATTAGTGATCATGATGTCGTCACACGAGCTACTGTTACGAAAGTTAATAAATCAGTCAAGACGGCTAGAAGAGTATTTCTGCCAGAAAAAGCAGATAACCAGTTGTTAGCATCTCACTTCGACGATGAACTGCAGTCCTTTAGTTCCAGAGTGATGGCCATAGAGGAATTAGGGGCAAAGTTTAAACAGATTGTAAATCCTGGACAAGTATGTGCCTAGTAAATGGGCTAAAGATGGAAATGACCCATCGTGGTTTAGTAACGAAGAGGAAAATGCCGAGGAGGCAAAGGCTTTGCACTCTCGGTTCAAAAGAGGACGCGCAAATGACGACAGGCAAAGCTTAGTAGAGATTAGTGCGTCTGTGAAAAGATCTATGTGCTAAGCTTACAACAACTACCACCGTCAAACTTGGCTAAAGATATGGAGGAGAACCCGAAAAAATTGTGGTCCTACGTAAAATCACTAAGCGTATCTAAGGCTTCCATTCAGTCACTCGTTGACCAGTCTTCTTTGTCAGTAGAAGATAACAAAATGAAGGCCAAAGTTTTAAATTCAACGTTTAAGAAATCACGCAGGAGAATAGTGCAAACGTACCATCGTTTGAACATCGCACAATCCCCTATAGATAACACAGTAATAAGCATCCCTGACGTAAAGAAACAACTGAAAGAGTTGAAAACAAATAAGGCTCCAGGTCCGAATACAATCTCAATTAGTTTTTACAAAGAGTATTCTACGTCATTGGCCTCTTACTTACTTTGCATTTATCGCGAATCTTTTGACCAGCGCAAAGCGCCAAGCGACTGGGAAGAAGCGCAGGTGACTCCTGTGTATAAGAAGTTTAAAAGAACACGGACTCGCAAAATTATTGACCAATATCCTTAACATCGGTTTGCTGCAGAATTCTGGCGCAAATTCTGAATTCGAATATAATAAGTTTCCTAGAGACCGAAAAGCTCATGTCTACGATTCAGCCAGGCTTTATAAAGCATCTACCGAGCGAGGTGGCGCTGTGGTTACACACTGGACTCGCATTCGGGAGGACGACGGTTCAATCCCGCGTCCGGCCATCCTGATTTAGGTTTTCCGTGATTTCCCTAAATCGCTCCAGGCAAATGCCGGGATGGTTCCTTTCAAAGGGCACGGCCGACTTCCTTCCCTAATCCGATGAGACCGATGACCTCGCTGTCTGGTCTCCTTCCCCGAAACAACCAACCAACCTATAAAGCATCTCTCGTGCGAAACCTGGCTTGCTCTTTTCTCTCATACACTGCGAACTATGGATGACGGGCAACGGGCTGATCCATATTTCCAGATTTTCGAAAAGCATTCGATACGGTACTCTAAAGCAGACTGTTAACGAAAGTATGTGCTTACGGAATAGGTTCCTGGGCGGCGAATGTTTAGCGGAGACAAGGGTTACATCAGGGTATGTAGATAAGTGACTTGGGAGACAGGGTGGGCAGCGGTCTGCGGTTGTCTGCTGATGACTCTGTGGTGTACAGGAAGGTGCTGATGATAAGTGTTTATACAAGACGACCTAGACAAAATTTCTAGTTGGTGTGATGAATGGCAGCTGGGTTCAAAAATGGTTCAAATGGCTCTAAGCACTAGGGGCTTAACATCTGAGGTCATCAGTCCCTTAGACTTAGAACTACTTAAACCTGACTACCCTAAGGACAGCACACACATCCATGCCTGAGGCAGGATTCAAACCTGCGACCGCAGCGGTCGCGCGGTTCCAGACTGTAGCGCCTAGAACCGCTCGGCCACCCCGGCCGGCACCGGTACGTTCGATCAGCATGCAAGTGCTACATGCAAGTGTTACGGATATGCTTCGAGAGCTCAAGTGGGAATCCCTGGAGAGAGGAAGACATTCATTTCAAAGAACACTACTGAGGAAGGTTAGATAATCGGCTTTTGACGCTGACTGCAGAACGACCCTACAGCCGCCAACATACATTTCGCGTAGGGACCATAAAGATAAGATACGAGAAATTAAGACTCATTCGGAGGCGGATAGAAAACTCGTTTTTTCCTCTCTCTGTCTATGAGTAGAACAGAAAAGGAAATGACTAGATGTGGTACATCG
This sequence comes from Schistocerca americana, assembly GCF_021461395.2. Classification (NCBI taxonomy): domain Eukaryota; kingdom Metazoa; phylum Arthropoda; class Insecta; order Orthoptera; family Acrididae; genus Schistocerca; species Schistocerca americana. Next base: position 589,772,994 of record NC_060119.1, read on the forward strand.
TTCCCTCCGCCACGCACCGTACATTGGATTATGGAGTATGTATGTTGATGCAGAACCTGTACTGTGCGGCTGTTCAAGTCGTTTATTAACTGCATTACTTACTGTGCGTGTGTGTGTGTGTGTGTGTGTGTGTGTGTGTGTGTGTGTGTGTTTGTGTTTGTGTTTATGTTTCGTTCCCGCCAAAAATGTGGTTAGTTATTGTACAGGAGAAAGAAGCAGTGGTATGGATGCACACTTTAAATATGAAGCGTCAGCACTGTTGATACTTCGAGCTCTATTGACATCGGAGCTCTCCTCAAATATTTCAGCACAGTAATTGCTACCTTTCACAGAAAACAGTTTCACTAACAGCAAACTGCCTCTCTTATCGATAGCCACCCTATTCACTCGCGTTATGGCTTGTCAAATGACAATGTGGATGTTATACAGTCATACAACCAGTGTACACAGGCATTTTTCACCTGCTGGCCAACACTGCAACCAATTTTTGCAGCGTTAATCGATTCCGCATTAACGCGTTAGCACATCTTCAAGCCTTGTGATAATTGCAGCACACGCTGGACCTACGTGAGATAAAAGAAGCAGTGAAATGGAAAAGAGACAAATGAAAAAATAGTGAGTGACCTCCTCATTATTTCAAAAGTAATCGCGGTAACTATTAATACTTTTATCCCCTGTCAGACAAAATGGTCAGTGGCATCATAGAGAAATCCTTGCTGTTGTTTACGAATCGATGATTGTACCCAGGCGTGCACCTCTTCGTCCGAAGCAAATCGACAGCCAAAAATCTGGAAATCGCACTGGAAGGGATGACGACTGTGTGGAAGACGTGTAAGGGTTTCCCAAAGAAACTTCTGCAGCTTAGTCCAAACGCCCAGGAAAGTTGACGAGCGGGATCATTCTGTGCATGGACCACATGTTACCACGGTTGTTTCGACTACGCTGCAGAAGTTCCGCTGGGAAGCCCTTACACATCCACCTTATAGTACCGATCCCTCCCCATCCCTTTTCCATGTTTTTGGAACGCTCAAGAAAGCCATTCGTGGCCGTCAATTTGCTTTGGACGAAGAGGTGCACTCCCATGTAAAATCATGGCTCCGTCGGCAACCAAAACATTTTCCACGAAGGTACTGATCGACTTGTCTGAGAGTGGAATAAACGTGTTACCAGTCATGTCTATTACTTTTGAAGTAATAAACAATTTACTTACTATTTACCGTCTGTCTTGTTTCGATTTGGACGTGCAGTTGCGGTACTGGCTTGCAAATTCCACCCTTCGTCGCCGATGAACAGCAGTCAACACAGATACATGAATTAGATTCCTACTGTCGAACTCAGAACTCAGACGCAGCCACATTCGCTGACCGGTCGTTGAGCAGACCTGTTGGTAGCCTCTTGGTTCATCTGGGTGCAGTTACTTAACCGTTGCACGCATGTTCGTCCGTGGACATCTCAGCAGCCTGTCTTCTATGGTCCGAGCTGCACCACAGTTGCCTCGGCTCTGGGTTGGATAGTGCCGTTTTGCCAGTCACTCTATACCACGGTGACATGCGAACGGTTAGCCGCGCGGAGTGGCCGCGCGGTTTGAGGCATCGTGTCACGGACTGCGCGGCCCCTCCCGCCGGAGGTTCGAGTCTACCCTCGGGCATGGGTGTGTGCTGTTCTTAGCACAAGTCAGTTTAAGTAGTGTATAAGTCTAGGGGCCGATGACCTAAGCAGTTTGCTCCCTTAGGAATTCACACACATTGAAAGGTGGCTACACTGTGCCACTGCGCCAGAGATTGCGCCAAAGAGTACTATTAAGCCGCCTCCACAGTGATTGTTGAGAGTTCGTGGCAGTCAGTGCTAGTAGAGAGCTCGTAGAGGACAGTATGTGTTAAGAGTTCGTACCGAGATGTGCTAGTGGGCACTGCTTGTCGTGGAGTCGGAGTGAGATGTGGTAGTAAAGAGTATTGTTCCATGTTTTATGCAGTTATTTGATGGGAGAGATAGCAGATGTTATTGTAATGAGTGCATTTCGTCAATATATATGAAGGTAAAAACTACAATGTTCTTTTATTAATTGTGTGTCTGAAATAATGCGTCACTACAGGTTCAGTCAACAAATCATCTGGCTTGTGTTCTTGTATTAGAGTGAATTCTGGTTTTCTTGCGTAATTATAGTTTTTCTAAATTTCTTTTGTCACGTCAGCATAGTTGGTATTTAAAAATTCTTGTCTTGTTGGAAAAGAACCGTGCCAGATGTGGACGTTGAGTCACACTCCCACATACAGAACAGTTACTCTTGTGCTTGTTGGCTTCGTAGATTTTATTGTTGCTGGGGACTTAATTAATTAACTGTGTTTACGAAAATTTTCTTACATTGTTTGTTGCAGTCAGATAGCGTAAATATACTAGTCAGGGCCAACCGATTACGAGACTTACGTAATCGGACAGACAGCTACTAAAAATATTTTCAATCAATAATATTTAATTAAGCCCCCATGCACGTGGCGACCGCTGCTTAGGATCGTCCCTTGGAATTTTTCTGATTGTGAAAATTGTAGACTGTAGTATTGTTGTAGTAATTTTGAGTTTAGTGATTGTACTCTGTATTGAGTGTGTAGATTTGGTAATTGGCATTCTTCTAATGGTATTTTTTTTCTCAGAATTAAATTTGTTGTCTTGTCAACGGGTTTGACAATTTAGTGCAATTATTTCAATTGTTCGATTGATCGTGTTTGAGGGAGTCATTGCATTTGAATAGTATTGTTGGAGATAAGGAGTCATTGTGTGTGATTTTCGTACAGTGACGAATCTTTCGTATATTTTGTAAATGATTACGCGATCTATGAAAAAGGCAAAAATGATGGATAGTGAGAATGACGAAATTGTTGACATGGCGAACTCGCCAACAGAGGAAAACAGTATGGTGGATAATGAAGTGGAAAACAATGTAATAAGTCGGGAAGACAGTCCGGAACCATTTCAAAATTTTTCTCAATCGGAAAATTCACAGAATCTGAGATTAACGACAGAAGATTCTGAAATAGTATCGAACACAGATAGCCTTACAGCTGTGACGAAGGAAGTTAGTTTTGCGGGAGATGTTAGGGGCGAAAAGAATTCTGAACAATTTAATATGGAGCAGTTGATGAGTGCAATATTAAATCTGGGATCACAAATGGGAACAATGGGAACAAAGTTAGACTCACTGGGATCACAAATGGGAACAATGGAAACACGGGTGGGAACAATGAAAACTCGGTTAGGATCTGAATTAAAAACAGAGATAGGAACAATTAAAAAGGAGATGGGAACTTTGGAAACACGGTTAGATTCACGAATAGGGACATGTTTCAAAAATATGAAAGATGAATTAAAGAAAGAAATCAGAGAAGAAGTGCAACCAATTTTGAATGCTCACAATAATAGATTAATTGCAGTAGAAATCAGACAAAGGGAACAGGATAGAGAACAGGAAGAAAGAGATCGCGTGATAGTACAGAATTTTTCAGAGTTAAATTTACAACGTGCAAAGGATAAGGAAGAAATATTTGAAAGAATCGAGGAATCCGTACCAAATGACAGAATAAATAATCTAACACGACAATATGAACAGTTAACTACCAAATGTGTCAATACTGAAACCCGAGTCGCGACACTTACGGAAGATGTAAACAAACAGAAAGAAAAAATAGGTGACTTATCGGAAAGAGTTGAGGAAATTTCAGATAAATTGACAAATCTTAGTTTACATGGGGACAGAGATTCGGATGATACAGACCCATTGCCATTTGCAAAAACCGAAGAATACCAGAACATAAATAAGCATGTTGAGAATCAGGGAAAATTTAATGAACGCGTGAAAAGGGAATTTGAGGCATTACGGAAGCAAGTCAAGCAGATCGAAGGCGAAATTGTAGGAAAAGATAGCAGAAGAAATTTAGAATCACAGGTAGCAGAGGGGTTTGAAGAAAATAATTTGTTTCATTTACGAGAAGCAACAAGAGAGCGCCAGGCGCGTGAACTTGACAATAATCGACATTCGGACTGGGACAGACGCGGTAGGTCTTTGTCGCCACGAGGCGAAAACTTTGATTATAAACACTTTTTGACTGTCCGGAAATTTAAGATCTTCCGCAATTCGAAGAACGACATACATCCATGTGCATGGTTAGATCAATTTACGTACGCACTTCCGCCAGATGTGTCACAAAGTCACAAACTGGAAATTATGTGCAGTTATTAAGGTCCTCAGGGGATTCACTACTCTAAGTGAATATGTGCGGTAGCGAGCATAGGGCCCCGAGCTGTAGTGGTGCTATTTCTCTTTTAGTTTTCTGTACCGCTGCCTACTCTCTTACTATTCTTTGCATCTGTCAAACCAACTCTTCGACTATCAATCTATCTAGACAGTAGATAAACAATAACCTGATATGACGATTTTACCCTAAAGAGATTTCGAAAATTACCGATTGGACTTAGTGTACCTAATGCAGCATTCATTCGTAGTTTAAACGAAATGTTACCTGTTTATCTTCGTGACAACATTACTTCATATGTGGACGATACTCTTATTGCTAAACATTCTTGGAGTGAACACAACAAAATTTTGGATTCATTATTACGTATTTTTGCAAGAGTTGGCATTACAGTGAACTTAGAAAAATCTGAATTTGGTCGTTCTCAGGTGAAATTTCTCGGTCATATTATTTCTACAGAAGGTATTCTTCCTGATCCAAAAAAATTAGACGGTATTCGTAATTATGCTGTTCCTACCACAAAACGTGAGGTTCCTAGTTTCCAAAATTTTTGTGGAATGATATACTTTTAAAAAAATTTTTTGTGGAATGACATACTTTTGAGAAACCAACAGCTAGATGTAAACACGCAGAGAGTACAAGGATACCGCGTTGTGTTTTGGCGGCGGCACATACTCAAAGCAACAGTCAAGTCTGCGCGCCGCACAAGGCAGTCGTTGACCGCGAACAATTGCTTCCTACGTCACGCGGCTACAGCTGATCGAGCGCTCAGTGCGAATGCACTGACAGCCGTAAACAAACGCACAGTCTAATTTCTCCGACTAAATTCAGTATAAAGCTATAGTGACTTGATGAATTCTGTTATTAACATTCAGTATTTTTCAGGATACGGTTGTATAAAATATTTAAGAACTTCAGGTAAATTCTGTGTGTCTCCGACGTTAAGACGACTTGCTATCGAGAAATTTTCAGGAAGAATGTAATTTCGAAGAAGAAACTAATAAACTAAAAAAGGTAACTATTAATTGAGTTCATTTTACAGGTAACCTATTTCCACTTAGGTACGTACTTTAGACGTAATTTGCTGCTCGCGATTACGTGATTCATACTTTGTGCTAATTTCATGTTCTATGAATTTACGTGTGAAGCGACGTGCTTGCGTACGTTAACTGATTTTGACAATGATTATTAATGAACTGGGTTGTAACTTGTGTATATTATGCATCGCTTGGCTGCACTGCTTTTTCACTGATGTCATATTTTATTTAATTATGTGCCTGCTGTGCTTATTTATTTAAATTATAATTGTCACCTGATTAGTTGTGCTGATTATGTATGTAAGTTATACTTTGTGATTTATCTGCTTGCGCCTTCATGTTTACTTATTAAGATGACATATGAACATTTATTTGCTTAGGCTGATATGATGCTAATGACTTGTTTATTACGTAAGATATATGTTTGCTGCTTTTTGTATGGATTACATATTTACACATTTCTGTTTTGTTGCCATAACTGCTCTTTAATTTGGTATATAGAAATGCTGATATAAGGTGTACAAACATAGAGTTTAGGTCACACTATGGTATTAATTATAGATTGTTCGCTTGGTAGAGCCTCGTTGTAGGAATTGTGCTGCATCCACTTGTTGACATTCTGTTCTCTACTGGTATATTTACTCGCTATTGCAAGTTTTGCTTACGCTCAGTGCCTTATATTTTAAGATAAGAAAATGAACTGCTATAATACGACGAACGACATTAGTACAAGAAAGTCATAGAAGTCACATGAGCTGAGGTTTTATGGAAGCTGTATAACTTTATGCTAATAGGAAGGAAGCTAACGACATGACATACCATTACTAGGTTTAGACCATTGACAATTATTACACTGCATTTTTCGTGAGCAATTGAAATAGGAAGTGACACTTGACACAAGAAATACTCCACATGTTTGCTTCTGTTTGCCATAATTCTTGAAGTGGTGTAGACACTGTGAAATATTATGATCATTCACACTCCGTAATCGTACTTAATTACTGAGAGTTATTCGAACTAAGTCTGTTAGAGGTCAGGTATGCATTTCTTTTATTTAATGATGGACAAGGAACCAAAATGTATCTTATAATTTATAATGAGTAGAAAATTTGGGTCAGATGGATTACACAGAGGTTGTGTGTGGACACTGTGTCTTCGGATTGCATGGGATGCTGAATTGAAGTTGCATTAGGATTTTATCTGTACTTGTTCGAGGAGACTGACTAGAGGAAAGAGTTGTTATGGAAGTGAAATGATATTGGTGCTGAGGTTTATATTTATCGACGTATTATTGAGGTATTGAGAGTATGTGAAGTAGATGATTATTGGAGTTTTTGTGGACAAGAGGTAAGATAAATGATATTGATGATAAGAGTTATATGTATCGACGTATTGAAGAAGTATTAGTGACGTATTGAGATTATGTGATGCTGTTGATTATTGGAGTTTTGGTGTATAAGAGGTAAAGTAAGTGAGGAGCATATTTTTTTTTGTTGGTCTTATGGAACAAGGAGGATGAAGAGAGCAGACTAGAACACTAAAATAGAAGGAAGATAGTCTATACACACACTTTGTTAAATCACTAAGCAGTATATACTTTTTTTTGGAGAGAGGAAGTAATTGCATATCTTGGCTCACTGACAGTTGTTCAACAACAGTACATTTTGATCTGGCTTGGCAAACATTGGTCTTGACATGATGACTATGACGTTGACTAACTATTATTGACTATTATACATTGCTGCCAGTACTACTTGATACACATGATGAACATCAGATTTTGACAGAATTACATTTACACAGTTAACACTATTCAGTTACACAGTAGTACTTAATGTGGATGAAGGATGAGTGAGTGTGTTCTGTGTGTTTTCCTTCACTAATCCTACCCACCTATCTCCTAAGTATTATTTTATTTGTTGGTAGTGGCTTGCACTGACACCCATAAATATTATAGGTTTACTGGTATTTGTGTATTGTAATAGTTAATAGGACAATTACCTGATATCATTTGTGTGTTTGTTATGATTTGTATGTTACTGTAAAAGCACTGTATGTGTATTCAAACTATTGTTCATGCCTGAACTGTCTGATTAGTGAAGATAAATATTCTAAACTGTTACCTGCACTTTTTCAACATGATGTGTGACATTTAGTCATGTTCAATTTCTGCTGATGAACTGTGTGATCAGTGATTGTAAAAAAAAAAAAAATTTTTGGACTGTTACCTGTACCTTTTCTACATGATTGGTGCCACTAGGACATGTTTAATTTGTGCTCATAAACTCTGATGAACAGTGTGATCAGTGCTAGTGAGTTTGATGGAACTGCTTCTGCTGAGAGATGTGACTTTTTGCTGTCTGCACCTACTCATTATTGCTGGGTGCCACTGACAGACTGCTTCTACTGAAAAGATGTCCCCTGTTGCTGTGTGCACCTGATCAACAGTGTTGATGCCACTAATGGACTGCTTCTACTGAAATGGTGTCACTTGTTGGTGTCTGCACCTGCTCTCAACATTGCTGGGTGCAACTGATGGACTGCTTCTACTGAAATGGTGTCACTTGTTGGTGTCTGCACCTGCTCTCAACATTGCTGGGTGCAACTGATGGACTGCTTCTACTGAAATGGTGTCACTTGTTGGTGTCTGCACCTACTCAACATTACTGGGTGCAACTGATGGACTGCTTCTACTGAAATGATGTCACTTGTTGGTGTCTGCACCTGCTTAACATTGCTGGGTGCAACTGATGAACTGCTTCTACTGAACTAATGTGACTTGTTGCTGGGTGTACCTGCTAAACTTTACTAGGTGCCACTGATGGACTGCTTTTACTGAAAAGATGTTACCTGTTGGTGTCTTTTTTTTGTATAAACTAATCATTGAAAGCATTTTATGTGAACATTTGTATAAACTGATTTTTTGTATATTGTGTAAACTATTATGTAAAGTCACATGTATGAAAAGAAGTTGTATTGCTTACTGTATTTCATATATTAGGTTAGTAAAAGGTCAGTGCAAAGCCAAAATTTTTAACTAATTATGTGATATTTAGGTATTAATATTATCTTTTATTTTTGTCTGTATTTTTCTGGACGAATTTGGTGGTATTTTCACCACCAATGCTGGCAAAAATACCATCAAATTCTGGCCTGTGGAGGAGGGGCATATGAAAGGTGGCTACACTGTGCCACTGCGCCAGAGATTGCGCCAAAGAGTACTATTAAGCCGCCTCCACAGTGCTTGTGAAGAGTTCGTAGCAGTCAGTGCTAGTAGAGAGCTCGTAGAGGACAGTATGTGTTAAGAGTTCGTACCGAGATGTGCTAGTGGGCACTGCTTGTCGTGGAGTCGGAGTGAGATGTGGTAGTAAAGAGTATTGTTCCATGTTTTATGCAGTTATTTGATGGGAGAGATAGCAGATGTTATTGTAATGAGTGCATTTCGTCAATATATATGAAGGTAAAAACTACAATGTTCTTTTATTAATTGTGTGTCTGAAATAATGCGTCACTACAGGTTCAGTCAACAAATCATCTGGCTTGTGTTCTTGTATTAGAGTGAATTCTGGTTTTCTTGCGTAATTATAGTTTTTCTAAATTTCTTTTGTCACGTCAGCATAGTTGGTATTTAAAAATTCTTGTCTTGTTGGAAAAGAACCGTGCCAGATGTGGACGTTGAGTCACACTCCCACATACAGAACAGTTACTCTTGTGCTTGTTGGCTTCGTAGATTTTATAGTTGCTGGGGACTTAATTAATTAACTGTGTTTACGAAAATTTTCTTACATTGTTTGTTGCAGTCAGATAGCGTAAATATACTAGTCAGGGCCAACCGATTACGAGACTTACGTAATCGGACAGACAGCTACTAAAAATATTTTCAATCAATAATATTTAATTAAGCCCCCATGCAACATTTGAACATTTTTTTGCGAACAGTCAATAAAACTTGGCCGTTTCGTAAATGATTCCACCCTTGGCCGAAAGCTAATGATCATGCTAAATAGCTCCGTTTCTGCATTACGATGGCGGCTGCGCTGTTTTTCCGGTCCTCCGACATGTTTTTATATACCGTCCACTACTAGTTCTATCACGTGCCGCCTGTGATTGGTTGCTGCACGTTACGTCTAATGCTGGTGGTGGATACAGTAGTGTGACGGGGCCGTGTAAATACCCTAAGTCCCGAACTACAAACTTTCCATCATCGTGATAGATTTTCACAACTTCGTAGAACCGCAGTCCAAAAATAGGTGACTTTCTCGCCACAATTCTACTTATGTTGTTTTGGGATCTTGTTCTCACGTGTTGGAACTGGATGTCGTTGTCCTGTGTTCATCAGGAAGTCAGATTTTCAGCGTTTAGGAGCACATTTCGCTTAACACTTGATTTGCACTGCGTTTGTTTTTTAAAAACAGTGTGTTGATTGTGTGTGTTTACTATTTAAACTGTTTCCAATGGTCGTGCGTGTCTTACCGCCGTATATTTGCATTTTGATGGCTGTACGCTGTTTGCTGTTTCTTTGATTTTTATGCACGTGGATGTGTTATTTTGTGCTGTGTGTGATGCTCTGGACAAAGAGGGGAATTAAGAGGAGCGAGACGCATTTGTTGAATTTTTTTGTGGAATGTGGGAAATGCTGAGTAACTTATTACTAAATCTTGTAACGTTCTACGTCTCGGCTTGTTGTTATTTTAAAGATTAATATGATGAGCGAGCTGTTACTTTGCATGTGGAAACTTTCCTGTAATGATAGGTGTTTTCTTTGGCGTTTGCTCACGCCCACATTTACTTTAATGCCCAGGGAAGACAGATTGGACATTAAGCTGAAGCTTTTGCACAGTGTTACACGCTTGTTCTCGTGCTTCAGCAGTACGTAGTGACCACTGTGCGAGGGCACTGCCAGCTGAGAGACAGGGCGTGTCTTCTTCATCCTCTCCCCTTTTGTTATTGTGGACTGCAGCGGGAAATCGCTAATGTCTGTGGTAAAAATGGGCGTAACTAACTTCGGTGTGTCACTGCGATCTTTGGATGATACAACAGGCATAGTGTATCATAACTAGTCATAAAAACGTATTAGCAGATCCCAGAAACGTTGATTAGACAAATAGGTACTATAGCAAATATTTCGACGGTTGGTGTAGCCCTTGTCGTGGAGAAAAAATTCGGCACTTCGTCCTTCAGGCAACAAAATTTGGGTAGTGAGGTTGGTCAGGGGGAAGCATTTCCCCTTGCGGGGAGGGGGGGGGGGGTGGGGGTTGGGGCTTCAGGCTCTTAACTCACATCAGGGCATCCCTTAAATACAACAGAGTAACCTTATATCTATAGTAAAAGGTAATTGTCCAGCTCCTCATTTATGCAAAATACAGTTACAAGTAAAAGAGTAATAGACTCAGAATTTGACGTGCTACAACCTTACGTTATTTAGGCAACTATTTTTTGCTGACCTGTTAACGTGGCGGCTATTTCTATAAGGTAATAATTAACAACTATTCCCAACAAATCTAGGAGATATTGCCATCGCAACATTGTCATCACACATAAAACTCAGTAAAGCCCATAGTAACACCGTGATTTTGCTGAAGCACAACAATAAGCGTGTAACACTGTGCACATCTTCTCCCCCCTTCCCAAACTGCCTTCCCCTCAAAGGAAAAAACACACACACACACACACACACACACACATGTTCGTGTGTGTGTGTGTGGGTGTGTGTGTGTGTGTGTTTTGCGTATGCAGATATTGAAATCATTGGCACCTAAATATGTACCCACTTCAGTGTATTAGCTGTTTGTGTCTAACGTTCTTCCCACAGACTTCAGACTTTTTTTTTTTTTTTTTGGTCATCAGTCTACTGACTGGTTTGATGCGGCCCGCCACGAATTCCTTTCCTGTGCTAACCTCTTCGTCTCAGAGTAGCACTTGCAACCTACGTCCTCAATTATTTGCTTGACGTATTCCAATCTCTGTCTTCCTCTACAGTTTTTGCCCTCTACAGATCCCTCTAGTACCATGGAAGTCATTCCCTCATGTCTTAGCAGATGTCCTATCATCCTGTCCCTTCTCCTTATCAGTGTTTTCCACATATTCCTTTCCTCTCCGATTCTGCGTAGAACCTCCTCATTCCTTACCTTATCAGTCCACCTAATTTTCAACATTCGTCTATAGAACCACATCTCAAATGCTTCGATTCTCTTCTGTTTCGGTTTTCCCACAGTCCATGTTTCACAACCATACAATGCTGTACTCCAGACGTACATCCTCAGAAATTTCTTCCTCAAATTAAGGGCGGTATTTGATATTAGTTGACTTCTCTTGGCCAGAAATGACTTTTTTGCCATAGCGAGTCTGCTTTTGATGTCCTCCTTGCTCCGTGCGTCATTGGTTATTTTACTGCCTAGGTAGCAGAATTCCTTAACTTCATTGACTTCGTGACCATCAATCCTGATGTTAAGTTTCTCGCTGTTCTCATTTCTACTACTTCTCATTACCTTCGTCTTTCACCTATTTACTCTCAAACCATGCTGTGTACTCATTAGACTGTTCATTCCGTTCAGCAGATCATTTAATTCTTCTTCACTTTCACTCAGGATAGCAATGTCATCAGCGAATCGTATCATTGATATCCTTTCACCTTGTATTTTAATTCCATTACTGTACCTTTCTTTTATTTCTATCATTGCTTCCTCGATGTACAGATTGAAGAGTAGGGGCGAAAGGCTACAGCCTTGTCTTACACCCTTCTTAATACGAGAACTTCGTTCTTGATCGTCCACTCTTATTATTCCCTCTTGGTTGTTGTACATATTGTATATGACCCGTACCTCCCTATAGCTTACCCCTACTTTTTTCAGAATCTCGAACAGCTTGCACCATTTTATATTGTCGAACGCTTTTACCAGGTCGACAAATCCTATGAAAGTGTCTTGATTTTTCTTTAGCCTTGCTTCCATTATTAGCCGTAACGTCAGAATTGTCTCTCTCGTCCCTTTACTTTTTCTAAAGCCAAACTGATCGTCACCTAGCGCATTCTCAATTTTCTTTTCCATTCTTCTGTATATTATTCTTGTAAACAGTTTCGATGCATGAGCTGTTAAGCTGATTGTGCGATAATTCTCGCACTTGTCAGCTCTTACCGTCTTCGGAATTGTGTGGATGATGCTTTTCCGAAAGTCAGATGGTATATCGCCAGACTCATATATTCTACACACCAACGTGAATAGTCGTTTTGTTGCCACTTCCCCCAATAATTTTAGAAATTCTGATGGAATGTTATCTATCCCTTCTGCCTTATTTGACCGTAAGTCCTCCAAAGCTCTTTTAAATTCCGATTCTAATACTGGAGCCCCTATCTCTTCTAAATCGACTCCTGTTTCTTCTTCTATCACATCAGACAAATATTCACCCTCATAGAGGCTTTCAATGTATTCGTTCCACCTATCTGCTCTCTCCTCTGCATTTAACAGTGGAATTCCCGTTGCTCTCTTAACGTTACCACCGTTGCTTTTAATGTCACCAAAGGTTGTTTTGACTTTCCTGTATGCTGAGTCTGTCCTTCCGACAATCATATCTTTTTCGATGTCTTCACATTTTTCCTGCAGCCATTTCGTCTTAGCTTCCCTGCACTTCCTATTTATTTCATTCCTCAGCGACTTGTATTTCTGTATTCCTGATTTTCCCGGAACATGTTTGTACTTCCTCCTTTCATCGATCAACTGAAGTATTTCTTCTGTTACCCATGGTTTCTTCGCAGCTACCTTCTTTGTACCTATGTTTTCCTTCCCAACTTCTGTGATGGCCCTTTTTAGAGATGTCCATTCCTCTTCAACTGTACTGCCTACAGCGCTATTCCTTATTGCTGTATCTATAGCGTTAGAGAACTTCAAACGTATCTCGTCATTCCTTAGTACTTCCGTATCCCACTTCTTTGCGTATTGATTCTTCCTGACTAATGTCTTGAACTTCAGTCTACTCTTCATCACTACTATATTGTGATCTGAGTCTATATCTGCTCCTGGGTACGCCTTACAATCCAGTATCTGATTTTGGAATCTCTGTCTGACCATGATGTAATCTAATTGAAATCTTCCAGTATCTCCCGGCCTTTTCCAAGTATACCTCCTCCTCTTGTGATTCTTGATCAGGGTATTAGCTATTACTGGCTGAAACTTGTTACAGAACTCAATTAGTCTTTCTCCTCTTTCATGCCTTGTCCCAAGCCTATATTCTCCTGTAACCTTTTCTTCTACTCCTTCCCCTACAACTGCATTCCAGTCGCCCATGACTATTAGATTTTCGTCCCCCTTTACATACTGCATTACCCTTTCAATATCCTCATACACTTTCTCTATCTGTTCATCTTCAGCTTGCGACGTCGGCATGTATACCTGAACTATCGTTGTCGGTGTTGGTCTGCTGTCGATTCTGATTGGAACAACCCGGTCACTGAACTGTTCACAGTAACACACCCTCTGCCCTACCTTCCTATTCATAACGAATCCTACAACTGTTGTACCATTTTCTGCTGCTGTTGATATTACCCGATACTCATCTGACCAGAAATCCTTTTCTTCCTTCCACTTCACTTCACTGACCCCTACTATATCTAGATTGAGCCTTTGCATTTCCCTTTTCAGATTTTATAGTTTCCCTACCACGTTCAAGCTTCTGACATTCCACGCCCCGACTCGTAGAACGTTATCCTTTCGTTGATTATTCAATCTTTTTCTCATGGTAACCTCCCACTTGGCAGTCCCCTCCCGGAGATCCGAATGGGGGACTATTCCTGAATCTTTTGCCAATGGAGAGATCATCTTGACACTTCTTTAAATACAGCTCACATGTTCTGTGGATACACGTTACGTGTCTTTAATGCAGTGGTTTCCATTGCCTTCTGCATCCTCATGTCGCTGATCATTGCTGATTCTTCCTCCTTTAGGGGCAATTTCCCACCCCTACGACGAGTGCCCTGAACCTCTATCTCTCCTCCGCCCTCTTTGACAAGGCCGTTGGCAGAATGAAGCTGACTTCTTATGCCGGAAGTCTTAGGCCGCCAATGCTGATTATTTATCAAAATTTAGGCAGTGGCGGGGATCGAACCCAGGACCGAAGACGTTTTGATTATGAATGAAGGACGCTACCCCCTTTATATACGAGTATATATATATATCCTAGACCACGGACTAGTCACATAATTTACTACATGATATTTTCACATGGTTGGAACTGCACTACTAACTGCGCTAAGTCAGTCATTATAGACTTATGTTTTCGTGTGTTTTGTGTCCATGTATACACAGATCAACACCTGACATGCTTCCCACCATATCAATAACATACACCGAACGGATTTTAATATTAGTGGACGTGACTTGCCCGTATTGACTGGAATACTTTCTTCCAAATTCTGAAGGTGGCAGTGGTAAAATACAGGGAGCGAAAGGCTATTTACAATTTGAACAGAAACCAGATGGCAGTTGTAAGAGTCGAAGGGCATGAAAGGGAAGCAGCGGTTGGGAAGGGAGTGAGACAGGGTTATAGCCTCTCCCCGATGTTATTCAACCTGTATATTTAGCAAGCAAAAAACGAAACGAAAGAAAATTTCGAGTAGGAATGAAAGTCCAGAGAGAAGAAATAAAAACTCCGAGGTTTGCCGATGACATTGCAATTTTGTCAGAGCCAGCAAAGGACCTGGAAGAGCAGTTGAACGGAATAGACAGTGTCTAGAAAGGAGGATACAAGATAAACATGAACGAAAGCAAAACGAGGATAATTGATTGTAGTCGTGTTAGATCAGGTGATGCTGATGGAATTAGATTAGGAAATGACATACTTAACGTGGTAGATGAGTTGTGCTATTTTGGGAGCAAAATAACTGATGATGGTCGAAATAAAGAATATATAAAATGTAGACTTGCAATGACAAGGAAAGCGTTTCTGAAGAAGAGAAATTTGTTAACATCGAGTATAGATTTAAGTGTCAGGAAGTCGTTCCTGAAAGTATTTGTATGGAGTGTAGCCATGTATGGAAGTGAAACATGGACGAGAAGAGAATAGAAGCTTTCGAAAAGTGGTGCTACAGAAGAATGCTGAAGATTAGATAGGTAGATCACATAACTAATGAGGAGGTGTTGAATAGAATTGGGGAGAAGAGAAATTTGTGGCTCAACGTGACTAGAAGAAGGGATCGGTTGGTAGGACACGTTCTGAGGCATCAAGGGATCACCAATTTAGTATTGGAGGGCAGCGTGGAGGGTAAAAATCGTAGAGGGAGACCAAGAGATGAATACATTAAGCAGATTCAGAAGGATGTAGGCTGCAGTACATACTGGGAGATGAAGCAGCTTGCACAGGGTAGAGTAGCACGGAGAGCTGCATCAAACCAGTCTCAAGACTGAAGACCAAAACAACAACAACTTGTCAGTGCTAAAAACCGTTACGTTGCACCCTCTCCTAATTCGTCTAGTGCTTTCTCGGTAAAAAAAAAAAAAAAAAAAAAAAAAAAATGCCACACCCCACACATTCCGAGCAATGGTGCAGTGTCCTGCAGTCACTAGGCAGATAATGACTCCCACGCTACGCCACACACACACTGTTTTTTCAGTGCGTGAAACATGCTCTATATTCCATGTCATAAGGCGCTGTTTTGGCAGTTACAGCTTCAACGGGAAGAAAAAGTTTGTGTGTCCTGCTGCGAAGGTTCTGCACAGGGGGTGCCAGGAGATGCAAAGTGGGTGTGACGCAGCCAGGTACGTGGCGCCGCTGGCCACAGCTACGGAGGGCCGTCCTCCCCCTGCTGCCACCTGGCGAGTTCCCATGGGGCGAGCACGTATTATTCAAATCGCGGCCGCGTCGCCGGATCCCCAGCTTTGCCACCGCCCCCACCAGCTCCGCTACACAGGAAGCACCCCCGCCGATTTAAATCTAACTTTTAAATTGGAACCGGGCTCCGCCAGACAGCTCCCACGTTACTTCTAAAAAATAAGAAATTGCGTCGTCAGTGCGAAAACTGCTGCGCAAACTCGGACGTCTCGTGCCGTCTTCGTAGCTCTCAGCTAATGGTTTCCAGATAACTGCTGCTGGCGACGCTCCATGGCAAGCATTGCAGACACCTCACTAAGCGTCAGAGTGCAAAAAAAATTGTGCACCTATTTAAATACACGGTTCAGTCATATTAATGTGACCACCGCCTATGTTCGACGTCAACATGCAATAGCCTCTCGCCGGACGCTGTGGCCGAGCGGTTATAGGTGCTTCAGTCCGGATCTACGCTGCTGCTACGATCGCAGGATCCTATCCTGCCTCGGGCATGGGTGTGTGTGATGTCCTTAGGTTAGTTAGGTTTGAGTAGTTTTAAGTATAGGGGACTGATGACCTCAGATGTTAAGTCCCATAGTGATTGAAGCCATTTGAATAGCCACTCACAGATGGCAGGTGGCAGCACTAGGAGTGGAGGGTATATAGAGCTTGTGGGCGGGGTGGGTGGGGGGGGGGGGGGGGTCGCAAAACAGGGTAGTTCTTGTGGCAATGAGGAAACGGAGCGATTTATCTGACGTCCAGAAGGGCATGATCATTGACTTTCATACCAAGGGAAACGGTCAAGTCTGCAAATGTTCGCTTGCCGCCGTGGTTAAAGTATACCGTGCATGGCAACATTACCCTGCAACGGACGCAGTGCACCATAGGCATAGATGAAAGTCACAGATGCACCAACGGCATTGATGAAATGGGTGGACGATGGCTGCGGAGACGTGTATGGGCGAATAGACGTGCAAATAATCATACAGTGTAGGGTTTCACGGCCAGTGTTGTCTTCAGTTGAAACTTCCGGGTACTGCTAGCCGGACGACCCCAGAAGATGTCTCCCGCAGATGGAGACGAAACGCTAGGTGGAAATTTTATACACCGACCACGGCCTCTCAGCCCGGAAGTTTCAACTGAAGACGTGGAGCTGTTGAGCAACTGACCACCCGGACGAACAAAAGGACTGTCAACGGTGTCTTCTAGAGGGCCGTTCAGCGAACACTGCTGTAGGCGCCTGCTTCATGCGCCCGTGCTGCCCAGCGTTCATCGGCGGCGCAGGCTGGAATCTGCATGCCAGTATCGCAACTGGACGTCAGCTGAGTGCCGACATTCGACCTTCTCAAATGAATCACATTTTATGCTGTTGGCGTATGTTGCGTGAAGCGTCTAAAAGCAGACAGCCTTCAACAATCGTCGGAAGGGTCCTGGAGGGATCATTACCTTCTAGGGAAATCTTTGTGACATTCTCTGCGTGATCTCGTCATTCCGGAAGCACAATGGATCGACACAAGTATGCGTCTATCTTTGGAGATCATGTCCACTTCTACATGCAGTTTATTTATCCCCGGTACAATAGTACCTAACAGCAGGACAATGCAACGTGTCACACAAAATGGTTCATGTGGCTCTGAGCACTATGGGACTTAACAGCGGAAGTCATCAGTCCCCTAGAACTTAGAACTACTTAAACCTAACTAACCTAAGGAGATCACACACATCCATGCCCAAGGCAGGACTCGAACCTGCGACCGTAGCGGTCACGCGGTTCCAAGACTGAAGCGCCTAGAACCGCTCCGCCACTCCGGCCGGCCGTGTCACATAACTCGCAGTGAACGTGCGTGGCTCAAACAGAAGCAGTATCTGTTTACAGTACTCCTCAGGTCAATAAACTCCCCAGATTTAAACACAATCGAGAAACCAGGGGGCCACGTCTGTCGGGCGGTCCTCGGCGGATGGTCAACCGAGAAACTTCACGCACTGGAACTAGGGTGGTTGCACATTCCTGTCGGTATATTCCAGAACATATGAATGCTTAGTGTCTGATTTTTCGGATGTTTTCGCTCGTCGCCGGTAAATCTGCTTAGTGTCCCGCTGTAGCTGACAGCAGTGATCTCCCTTCCATTTACGTACATTCCAGAATGTCATAGACTGTCTTCCTGCACGTCTCGTACTGCAAAGATCGTTAATGAGGCTTGTGACAGGAAATATAGTCCATCAACAAAGGAGGTGGCTTACAAAACACTCGTTTGACCTATACTTGAGTATTGCTCATCAGTGTGGGATCCGTACCAGGTCGGGTTGACAGAGGAGATAGAGAAGATCCAAAGAAGAGCGGCGCGTTTCGTCACAGGATTATTTGGTAAGCGTGATAGCGTTACGGAGATGTTTAGCAAACTCAAGTGGCAGACTCTGCAAGAGAGGCGCTCTACATCGCGGTGTAGCTTGCTGTCCAGGTTTCGAGAGGGTGCGATTCTGGATGAGGTATCGAATATATTGCTTCCCTCTACTTATACTTCCCGAGGAGATCACGAATGTAAAATTAGAGAGATTCGAGCGCGAACGGAGGCTTTCCGGCAGTCGTTCTTCCCGCGAACTATACGCGAGTTTAAAAGGAAAGGGAGGTAAAGACAGTGGCACGTAAAGTGCCCTCCGCCACATACCGTTGGATGGTATGCGGAATATAAATGCAGATGTAGATGTAGATGTCACATTAATGTGACCGGACAGTGTATAACGCCCGTGTATACAATTTTAGTGAAGGAGCTTAATAATGATAATGAAAGGAGTCAAAACAAGTATCCGTCCATGGGTAGGGCTGACAGTTACCAATGACGTAAGATGCGGTTGTTTCATTTCTTCTACGTGGTTTGAAATACAGACATAAGAAGGAAAATTGATGCCGCTACTATCTGGCGTTTCTTTTTTTCATGTGCTACAGTCGTGAGCACCTATCGAAAATGACTGAAGGACGGTGAAATTACGAGTAGTCGAGCACTTGTTGGAAAACTGCGCCTATCACAGAACGTGGCGATTACAGGTTTTTTGCGCACTCAGAAGCAGCATTGGTGGTGATCTGCAGCAGATCCGACCACAGAGTGTAATACTAAAGCAGACACAGTTGTTTCGGAGCTCACTGCTGGCCTCACTTTGTTGAACAAGGGGCTCCGCAGCAAAAGACCCCCACGTGTTCCCAGTGTTGACACAAATACGGTCCCAGTGGACAGGGTATCGTCGACGTTAGACCGTGTATCAGTGGAAACTTGTCGGATGAATCACGTTTCTTGTAGCATCAGAGCAATGGTCGTGTCTGGATACGCCATTATGCAAGCGCACGGCAGCTTCAGACACTCACTGCGCCACAGGCGCAGTCCAGTGGGTGCAGTATTATGCAATGGGAGACATGCGACTTGGCTCTCAAGGGACCTCCTTCGTAATCAAAGGCATTGTAACAGCTGTTTACTACATGAACATTACAGTGGACGACTTGTATCCTTCCTTGTTTGACGTCTTCTCCGACGGCGTTAGCATCTTCGTGCAGATGACCGCCTATATTGCAAGGCCAAAATCGCGCTGCAGAGGTTTGAGGAGCATGATAGTGAACTCACCTTAATTTCTTGACCCCCGAATTCTCCTGGTCCGAATACATTGATACATTGACGTACGTGTAGTACATTATTGTGTGCCAGATCCGTTTCCACAAACAGCCGGCGCGTAATTTACGGGAATTGTGACATTTGAAGAAACTTGGATGCCATGTCGGACGTATAAGCCGCCGAGTCCCCACTGTATTGTATTTCAGTGCGGAGCCTATAAAGCTCATGACCATAATGTTTTGATTCATCGGTGTGTATCGGTAACCTCCATAAAAAGTGATGGAGGAAATGTCAAAACGTGAGTCCGGCGAGTAATATTATCTATCCGAGTAGATGAGATACAGGGTGGTCAGAAACAATCTGAAAACCTTACAAGAGTGCTGTCCTGAGAAATATTTGTTAAGAAAAAATTTGATGCTTTGCGCCGTTAGCGTTGAAGTTAGACAATCAGTCCACTGCGTGCGAAAATTCAAGCAGCTCACCAGATACAATTAGTTTTAGTGATTTTCGTAGCATAGATGATAGGTATGAGATTGTTCAATCTTGGCTCCTGTTAGATCCTTACTAACGCCTTATGTCCAATTTTTGTGTTGCTCGCTTTTTCGGTTTTAGGAAATCAAACGAAGAACGCGTTTGGCGCACTGACTCTGGAGAGCTGCTTGAATTCACGCTTGCAACGACCTGATTGGCTAGTTTCGGCGCTAATTAACTCGGAAACGGCGCAACGTATCGAATTCTTTTCTTGGCACCTATCGTAAAAAACCTGAGCCGTGGCGGACTGGCGCCAGCACCGGATCATTGCGATCGATTTTGGAGGTTGTATGTGATCTTTGGATATCGTGTTCCTTTCTTCCGGTTTGGCGGGCATCAATAGTCGGCCGTCAGCTTTCGAAAGAAAAAAATTGAGACACTTGGGACGTCTCTGGAGAAAGGAGTGTCGACTGCGACCGGGGGTGCCCTATCAGCGTGATATGCCGCGTAATTGTATTGGTCTGCAAGTCTGTGTTTTGGGGCACCTCGGAGATTCAAGTTTCGTGATTTCTATCAAGGGAAAGGTCCCTGAAGTAAGTGGTTAAGCTGCATTACCCGCTGAGTTGTGTTGTGTTCAAACACCCAGTAAGTTGGCCGTTAGTGTATGTGGCTGAGCGACGTGCTAAAAGGCGTTTCATTCGTTAGATGATTGTGGAACTTAGACAGTCGTTAATCGAAAAGTATGTAGATGAGCTCCGTGTGAGCTGGTTAAACGTTGGCTTCGCAGTGAAGTCTTAGTTATAACTGTACTGGTTGTTCTGTAATTGATCATTAAGTGTATTAAGTGATTGAAAACTGCACCTAAGTGATATTACTGTTATCGGTGGCCTGTCCTTAGATGGTTTCAATTTTAAGATCAGTGACTGCTGTGGACGGAACATTTTGTGGACTGTGTAAGTAGGCTGTTTAGGTTTTATGTTGGTAACGTCACCTAGCGCTCTGTATGAAATTCACTGGCTGTGCTGTGTGCAGTCTGAGGCTGGTTGGCATTGTTGGAATATTCGCCATTGTAATGTTGGGCAGTTGGATGTGAACAGCGCGTAGCGTTGCGCAGTTGGAGGTGAGCCGCAAACGGTGGTGGATGTGGGGAGAGGAATGGCAGAATTTTGAGAGCGGACGATCTGGACGTGTGTCCATCAAAAAGAGTAAATTTGTAATATTGGATATCATGAGCTGATATATATATATATATATATATACTCCTGGAAATGGAAAAAAGAACACATTGACACCGGTGTGTCAGGCCCACCATACTTGCTCCGGACACTGCGAGAGGGCTGTACAAGCAATGATCACACGCACGGCACAGCGGACACACCAGGAACCGCGGTGTTGGCCGTCGAATGGCGCTAGCTGCGCAGCATTTGTGCACCGCCGCCGTCAGTGTCAGCCAGTTTGCCGTGGCATACGGAGCTCCATCGCAGTCTTTAACACTGGTAGCATGCCGCGACAGCGTGGACGTGAACCGTATGTGCAGTTGACGGACTTTGAGAGAGGGCGTATAGTGGGCATGCGGGAGGCCGGGTGGACGTACCGCCGAATTGCTCAACACGTGGGGCGTGAGGTCTCCACAGTACATCGATGTTGTCGCCAGTCGTCGGCGGAAGGTGCACGTGCCCGTCTACCAGGGACCGGACCGCAGCGACGCACGGATGCACGCCAAGACCGTAGGATCCTACGCAGTGCCGTAGGGGACCGCACCGCCACTTCCCAGCAAATTAGGGACACTGTTGCTCCTGGGGTATCGGCGAGGACCATTCGCAACCGTCTCCATGAAGCTGGGCTACGGTCCCGCACACCGTTAGGCCGTCTTCCGCTCACGCCCCAACATAGTGCAGCCCGCCTCCAGTGCTGTCGCGACAGGCGTGAATGGAGGGACGAATGGAGACGTGTCGTCTTCAGCGATGAGAGTCGCTTCTGCCTTGGTACCAATGATGGTCGTATGCGTGTTTGGCGCCGTGCAGGTGAGCGCCACAATCAGGACTGCATACGACCGAGGCACACAGGGCCAACACCCGGCATCATGGTGTGGGGAGCGATCTCCTACACTGGCCGTACACCACTGGTGATCGTCGAGGGGACACTGAATAGTGCACGGTACATCCAAACCGTCATCGAACCCATCGTTCTACCATTCCGAGACCGGCAAGGGAACTTGCTGTTCCAACAGGACAATGCACGTCCGCATGTATCCCGTGCCACCGAACGTGCTCTAGAAGGTGTAAGTCAA
Source organism: Schistocerca americana (assembly GCF_021461395.2). NCBI lineage: Eukaryota > Metazoa > Arthropoda > Insecta > Orthoptera > Acrididae > Schistocerca > Schistocerca americana. The sequence goes on from NC_060119.1 coordinate 589,795,429, forward strand.
CTACCCTGGCCAGCAAGATCTCCGGATCTGTCCCCCATTGAGCATGTTTGGGACTGGATGAAGCGTCGTCTCACGCGGTCTGCACGTCCAGCACGAACGCTGGTCCAACTGAGGCGCCAGGTGGAAATGGCATGGCAAGCCGTTCCACACGACTACATCCAGCATCTCTACGATCGTCTCCATGGGAGAATAGCAGCCTGCATTGCTGCGGAAGGTGGATATACACTGTACTAGTGCCGACATTGTGCATGCTCTGTTGCCTGTGTCTATGTGCCTGTGGTTCTGTCAGTGTGATCATGTGATGTATCTGACCCCAGGAATGTGTCAATAAAGTTTTCCCTTCCTGGGACAATGAATTCACTGTGTTCTTATTTCAATTTCCAGGAGTATATATATATATATATATATATATATATATATATATATATATATATATATATATATATATATAGGGCTATTACAAATGATTGAAGCGATTTCATAAATTCACTGTATCTCCATTCATTGACATACGGTCACGACACACTACAGATACGTAGGAAAACTCATAAAGTTTTGTTCGGCTGAAGCCGCACTTCAGGTTTCTGCTGCCAGAGCGCTCGAGAGCGCAGTGAGACAAAATGGCGACAGGAGCCGAGGAAGCGTATGTCGTGCTTGAAATGCACTCACATCAGTCAGTCATAACAGTGCAACGACACTTCAGGACGAAGTTCAACAAAGATCCACCAACTGCTAACTCCATTCGGCGATGGTATGCGCAGTTTAAAGCTTCTGGATGCCTCTGTAAGGGGAAATCAACGGGGCGGCCTGCAGTGACCGAAGAAACGGTTGTACGCGCGCGGGCAAGTTTCACGCGTAGCCCGCGGAAGTCGACGAATAAAGCAAGCAGGGAGCTAAACGTACCACAGCCGACGGTTTGGAAAATCTTACGGAAAAGGCTAAAGCAGAAGCCTTACCGTTTACAATTGCTACAAGCACTGACACCCGATGACAAAGTCAAACGCTTTGAATTTTCGGCGCAGTGGAGATCATGATCAGCAATTCATGTCATGGCCTCCACGCTCTCCCGACTTAACCCTATGCGATTTCTTTATGTGGGGTTATGTGAAAGATTCAGTGTTTAAACCTCCTCTGCCAAGAAACGTGCCAGACCTGCAAGCTCGCTTCAACGATGCTTTCGAACTCATTGATGGGGACTTGCTGCGCCGAGTGTGGGAGGAACTTGATTATCGGCTTGATGTCTGCCGAATCACTAAAGGGGCACATATCGAACATTTGTGAATGCCTAAAAAAACTTTTTGAGTTTTTGTATGTGTGTGCAAAGCATTGTGAAAATATCTCAAATAATAAAGTTATTGTAGAGCTGTGAAATCGCTTCAATCATTTGTAATAATCCTGTATATATATATATATATATATATATATATATATATATATATATATATATATAATGACTTTGGAACATTATTAAGGTAAACACATTGTTTGTTCTCGATCAAAATTTTTCATTTGCTAACTATGCCTATCAGTAGTTAGTGCCTTAAGTAGTTAGAATCTTTTATTTAGCTGGCAATATTGGCGCTCGCTGTATTGCAGTAGTTCGAATACGAAGATTTTTGTGAGGTAAGTGATTCATGAAAGGTATAGGTTATTGTTAGTCTGGGCCATTCCTTTGTAGGGATTTTTGAAAGTCACATTGCGTTGTGCTAAAAATATTGTGTGTCAGTTTAGTGTTGATCAGAATAGGTAAAGAGCGAAATGTCTGAGTACGTTCAGTTCTGCTCAGCTGTTTGAAAATCAAATAATGTAAGAGGTTTATCGGCACAGTCAGTCATCAATTTTTCTAAGTGGACGTTTCAATTGATGCACGTATGTCTGGTGCAAGGATTTTGCCCTGTATTTCAGAGAGTTGCAATAGTCCTGCGTTTGTCAAAAGCTGCTGTAAGTGCCAACGCCTTGGATGGGAGTGAGGTGTAACCTGCAGCCTAGGTCCTGCTGTGCTTACCTAAGCCTGCGACGGCTGGATTGCTTTGGGCGAAGACTCCGTACCAAAAGTTTAGTATGTCTTTCCTTTCCGCCAAGGCGGGTAAAACGCGTTTTGTAATTTGATTGTGATTTTTTGATGTTTAAACAAATGTTTTTTTGGGTTACATAAAGATAGACCTGCAACTAAGTAAACGTTGGCAAATAGAGTAGGTGTAAAGTAATTAAATTCTCTCAATCCTCTATCGATTTCATTTAGTTTTGGGCTAATTGCAGTGATCTGTCTCTGTAGTAATAGACAGTCCACAGTGATTGTTGAGTCAATGTCACATCTCTATTTAAGTTACAGTGTATAGTAACGTAAAGTGTAATCTGGGTTTGTTTCATGGCAATCTTTCTTGTTTCTGTTACATATCCATGTTCTAGTGACTTGTGGTTAACTACGTGAGTTTTAAGTGTTGTTTGGGCCGTGTTGGACCATGTAGTAATCAAATGCAATTAAGTGGATGGCCCACTCTGATAGGATCTGTACTGCCAGTTGTAAGTTTTTGTTAAGTGTGGCGAAGCCACGGCAATACTGTGTCTGCTAGTTGTTTCTTAGCTGATTTCATATGCGTTTTGTGGCTATACTTGTTGGATTCTGATAATTGTCTTGTTTCAGTAAGAACTGATACTAAGTAACTGCAGCATTGTACTGAAGATTGTTGGGAATTATCTGAAGCAACATTATGTGATAAATTGAGTATGTGTAAATCAAAGTATGACTACCAAACATGATTCGCCATCCCGTTTCCCGTCCTGATAATAGCTGTGGTATGGATTGTAAAAGGTCGTATTAAAGGGGCCACGTCCCATCACCTTTACAAGCTTTTCAGAGTACTTCTGGCCACCCTGTATGTTCGATCTCTTGATTCAAAAGTCATTGGGAATGACTTTTGGGGTAACTATACATAAATCCCAATTTTTTCAAGAGCACCAAATGAGGTACTCTTGGGAGTATTCTGTCAAATTTTCACATTGTCATTGATTGTCCCCGCTGAATCTGTACCACATGTCACCCACATAGCGATTTATTGCATCCATCTCCAGTAGCATGTACCTTAAAGCTAATGTTGAAATTAGGGCCTGTTTGCCCTGTATATTGCTTAACACAATCAGTACACTTAATTTTGTAGATAACGGAGCAGTAAAAAATGTTACGGTGATTGCCTACAGTATTTTCCAGTTTTTTACCAAGGCAATCTCTAGTAATATAACTTATGTGGACGTTTATGCTCCTAAATAATGTACATACTTTGATGCATGGCGTGTTTGTGTATATGTGTCTTATTGGGAAAAGTAGTCCATTTGTGGGTGATGTACTTGGAAGTCCTCGTTTCACCTTATTCAAACTTCGTCTATCTCGCCAGCACTCTATTAGTTTGTTCTTGCTATTTGTTTCAAGAGAAAAATTTATTTTTGAGTCTCTTGAGTCTCTACGGGGTAATATTAGCACTCTCTGAATCATAACAGTCAAAAATACTTTTTTATATTTATATGAATGACAAGATTTGGCATTAATCACAGCGTCAGTTGTAATAGGATTTCTGATAAATCGAAAATAATGCCTTCCTCTACATACAGTAATAGTCATTTTTTTATAATTATGCAAGTACACTCGCTGTTTTGTGTTTGGATGGAACTGTGGGCAGGACTTCTCTCTAATCCCCGTAGCATCGCTGTGTTACGTAGCACCTGGCGGCAGGTGCACTGTAGGACGTACAACGCCTCCGCACATGGGCTGTACGAGACGCCAATACGTGTATAGAGGAAATATTTCTATTTTGTAGGTATGTTGCGTAGTCAGTGTTATACAAGGTGAATAGCCGCATTGTTTACACACTAGTCTGAAAGTGTTCCTTCTATGAGTGAAATCGGTTGCCAGAAAAATAAACACCATTTTGGATCTAGACTATTTTTGGTATCTCGCAAGATAACAAAACTGGCTTTGAAATCAAACAAAAAAATATTCGTGATGATAATTCCAAATCGGTATAATAATATTTACAAGTTGTAGTTTATGAAGTAGAAAAGAACAACAAGCTTATTTTCATTATTAAACTAAGTTTTGAAATAGTCAGCCTACTGCTACAGATGAATGAATTCTGTTAAAGGTCCGTAAAGTGATTCATAATTACTATGCATAACACAAATTACCCTTGCAACCTGTAACTTAACTAATCAGTTCTTGAGGTCATCATTTAAATCAGATTTCAGCTGCGACAGCATAATCGGAATGGAATTTCCAAGTAGTATTAACACATTTTTATTTTGAAGCAACTGCTGAGCCCGTCTCTAAGAACATTTTGGTTAGGAGGCTGCCAACAGGAGGCAAAACTGATAAACTGCAAGTACACCTACTGTAGATATTTCATGGAAAAAGTTTTCGTGTGTCCGTTTTTACTTGTGCCTCTAGCTGTTAATGACAGTGCGAATGCTAATGTACAGTCAAAACCGTTTTTCGTGTTCTGATGACTCTGTATGGTCTAGTAATAAAACGAAGGAGCGTTGTATATAGAGTGTCGTGGACAATGAAGTCATTAGAGATGGGACATAAGATCTGAATGGAGAAGAATGTAATCCACATTAACTTAGATTGACAAAGTAGCGATTTGCCGTTCAATTGTGTCGACTATGAGTGTAGTGTCTTAACCGCTACATCATCTCATTTTCTCTGTTGGGTTAAATTAACAAGTACACGAAATCATTCGTGTAAGACTGTTGGTACGTGTAATTGTAACTATATATGCACTTTAGGAGGGAAGGGAATGGTTTATCCTCTAAGCAGCACGCAAACGTCAACATATTGTACAAGTTGCCGTATGTTGACTGGGGCTACAAAAAGAATAGAAAAGCTACAGCTAATTTGTACTTTCTGTGTCGTCGTCAGTATGTAGAGTGCCTCCACTCGAAATTCTGGAAGCTGATTGCAGTGTATGAGGGGTGATTAACTGTGCTGGTCCATTTTAGTGTCGACTGTGTAATCTATCGTACTATTCACACCAGTAGCACTGTAAAAATGTTTTCAAGCATTTAGTTGGTGTGTATGAACACTGGGAATCCTATTAGGCGGTAGTTTTCGTGTTAATTTCAATGCTGCATGGTGGCTTCTGATTTATTTGACATCGCAGTTGCATGTTAGGCTATTGTAAATAATTTATGTGAGTATGTGACGCTGTGTTATGACCGTTTTCGTACACATGCATCCCACATAGCGTTGCATTGATAATTAAATGATAAATGTATCTCATTTGTTCTCCTCGATGATATACAGGATACCTGAAGATGTCCAGATTTCGCAGAACAGTAAAAAATAAGGAATTTAATCAGCAGCTCTGGAATATTTTGAAATATTACTTTTTTCCAGTGCTAATGAGCAGTGAGCACCAGTTGCATAAAATACAGCACGACTATTTTTATTCTGAAGGAAGTGGTGTAGTGTGTAAACGACCATCTGATTGAAGTTTGAGAAGAAATAGTTGCGAATTTTCAACATTTTATCAGCTTGCTTATGAAGATTTTACTAACTGATTACTAATTGCTACTTACTTTGATTTGATGACACATTTATTCTAACACACATGATGTTAGTAATGAGCTGAGTGAGATGCTCACTACATCTGAATATACTGCTTTTGCAGTCTAATGCTTTATGATGATACGATTTTCTACTCTAACACATGCTATAATTACACTATGCTGATGCACGTTCTATGCTTACTTATAAATCAGTGCAGAAGAATTTGGCTACGAGACACTGGGCGGCAGTTCTAGGAAGATACTTCTGCAGTTGTGACACTGGTATACTTATCCACACTGAATTCTATGCTATGCACATTACTTGCGTGTGATGCTTATGTATACTGAATACCTTTCTACAACAGTACAGTATATGAAATTTTCTGATGGTGCAATTATTTCGCTGAAGCTTATGAAAGAATATTGATGTTGTATCTGAAGCAGAAAGAAATAGGAGATGAAGTAGATTGATTCTGTGGAGTGTCGATAATGTCATCCAATGACATACATTATCTCACCTTGTTGAATATAGGATTTAGTGAATAGAAGTTTAAATTTTACTTATGTTTGTGTGGCTGAAGCCAAAACATACTTATTTTCGGCAATTATTTGATGACGGTGATGATCTGTTTCCCCTTAATATATTGACTCTCTTTTTTTGTACTTGTCCTTTTACACACATATACACTAACAGTAAGATGACATTATATTACGATAATCTATTGGTTATTATCTTACACACTACAAGATGATATGAAGTTTGCTATTGTCAAATTGATGATTATCAAATTGATGATTATAGATCCTATAGTTGAATTTGATTGAATGAAATGAGTTTGCTTGAAGGTGTTAGAATGAGATATGTAGGGAGCAAAGAGAAAATTATACTCTTATGGTACCCATTAAAGGTTAATATTACACTATCATAAAATAGTTGTAATACTTTATTGATTTCGGGACATACAAGTTGCACAGAGTTTTGTTGATTGAAGAAGAGATTGTATAAAAAATTAACTTCACAATACTACTGCTTGCCATTGAGCTTATGGTTACATAAGAGGTTAGGGGAGAGTTAAAGATATTCTAACCAATGATTACCTTGAGGTTGAGTGTTTTATGCCAAGGATATTGCTTGTTTGCTTTAATCAAGTTTGAGAAGTAGTTTTCGAGTTTTCGCAAATTTGTGGTTGTCAGCGACCCAACAAAGTCAAACTGGGTATCTGGCATACTGTCCAGTCCATATCCTCACACTGTCCCATATGAGAACACACTTTGTACTATAAACATGCAAATGCACTTGAAATTTATGATGTAATACTTTCAAACTGATATTACTGCAGTGATCCAGCAAAGTTAAACTGGGTATCTGGCATACTGTCCAGTGCATATCCTCACACTGTCCCATATGAGAACACACTTTGTACTATAAATATGCAAATGCACTTGAAATTTATGATATAATACTTTCAAACTGATATTACCGCAGTGATCCAACAAAGTCAAACTGGGTATCTGGCATACTGTCCAGTGCGTATCCTCACACTGTCCCATATGAGAACACACTTTGTACTATAAATATGCAAATGCATTTGAAATTTATGATATAATACTTTCAAATTGATATTACCTTTAATAAAAGTCTATCTAGTGCTATTTTCAAACTTGTGGCAGCATTTATTTACAGTTAATTTAAAATTAGTCATGTCTTATGGACAAGTTCATCACATTTCTTAACCAGAAAACTTTATGACGCGTTCATACAAAGAAGACACTATTGCACAGGGGTGAGTTCTGTGCTGCGGAGTCAATACCCTACCGCCCTCGCCCGCACCCCCGCGCTGCCGTTGTGCGGCTTGTGTTGCCGGTCCTCCACTTGACCTTGTCGCCAGAAGGGCGCGAAGCAGGAAGGGTTCGCGTGTGGGTAGGGCGCCAGGTCGCGCTGAATCATGGCTCCCATTGTCATGTTAAGCCTGCGCAGGTGTTTCCGCTCTCGCCGTACTGTCAGCACTGGCGGCAGCGATCTCTCTGTCGGATATCGGTGATCGGTGCTATCGTACGTGTAAGTGTAGAAGAAGTAATGCGCGATAGTGCAGTAAGATACACACACACACATATAAAACATGTACTTACAAAATACAGACTATCAATAAATTATAGTTACAAATTAAGACTTTAATAACTTTAAAACTATACGACAAATCAACAAATGATTTCCAACATGTGGAAAGACAACTTAAAAACTTTTTTTAACCTTCCAGGAAATTCTGACGCAATATTGAAAACCTGATAAAATATGGGCGACAAAGGAGAGGGCTCAGTGTGAGGCCTGATTCATACAGACGACGACCGATACCCGATTGCCACGAAACTTTCGAACACGATACGGAAGGCAGTGAATGTCTCGACCACCTATTCGCACTTGGCGTATGTCATTTATGGAAACAGGTAGTGTTCTCCGTAAAAAGGAAGCGGGTCGCTCATTCGTTTCAAACGCCAGCGTGGACGAGATACCGAGATACGACGGCTAGAGAGTTGGAAATGAGATGATCAATTGTGCACAATAAATTGCATAAGAGGTCACGGCTACGTCTCTACAAGGTGAAGCTACTTCAGACGTTAAAGTCCTCAACGGGAACTGTTTGAAGTGGACATGCTAGGCAAGACCGACGCAGACAATGAGTTTTCGGAAAAGATTTGTTACTTCCATGAGGCGACATTTCAAGTATCCGGCAAACTGAATCGCCAAAACGTTAGCGTATCGGGTTCACAGCATCCTCATGTTACACGTGAAATGGAAAGAGACAGTCCCAAGGTCAATGTTTGGCGCGGACTGATGCATAACTGCATCATTGATCCATTCCTTTTCACCGAGCCTGCCGTCAGCAGTGGTGTTTACCTGGAGAGACTGGAATTTACTGTGCCACAACTGGAACCCCTGTAACCTGATGTCATATTACAGCAGGTTTGGGCGTCACCCCACTGGTCCCTAAATGCCCGTCAATTTCTGGCTGAAAAGTTTCAGGATAGGTGGACTCGACGAGATGCTCCAATTCGATGGCGCCACGGTTCTCTGACTTCACGCCGATATACTTTTTCCCGTGGGATTTTGTAAAGGATCTGATGTACCGAACCATGATTAGTAATGTATGGTACTTGATGGTACGCATCCGCAATGCGTTTGAACATGTCACCGTGGAGATCTCTAATCGTACCCGAAAAGAAATGGAATTCTGACTAGGCATCACACGTGCTACTAAGGACACGCACAATGATGTGTATGAAGGAGAAAAAGAAACTTCAAGAGTTATCTTATCACATGCTGAAAACTATTTGTAAATATCCAGTATGGTTTAAAAGGTATTAAAGTCTAAGTTGCAAGGATAATTTATGGACATCCTGTACATAAAAACTTTTTATTTTTTCCGTAAAACAGCGAATGACATCATCTCACAAGGGGACCGTATGCACTTGCCGTCACCGACTTTATTCGTATTGATAGGGCGTGTGAAAAGGAAGTCGCATCTTTCAACCCATTTCTAGAAAATCGAGTTTGAAAGTTTTAGGCACGCATATATATTAATGTGTGGTCACTATCAGGCAATGAGTCCGTAGCTCACCGAGTAAGCGCATGGTTTCATAAAATGGAAGACTCTTGATCGCATGTCACTTCCGCTACTATTTTCTCTCTCCCGCTCTCTCTCTCTCTCTCTCCCTCCTGTTTTCTTTTCTTCGATCCCACGTAATTGTAATACAGTTTGTTATGATTCTGCAAATTATCAGTACCAAGGAATTATTCACTGTTATCATAATCTTCACCTTGAAAATATGTGTTTTTCTGTACCATTTTGGAAGTAGTTTGCCGTTATAACCGTTTTCCTGCAGGTAAGTTTTAATCCACCGTGAGCCCATTTGCCCGGTATAGGCACAGCTATAGTACGATTCATCGAATGAACCCATTTTTCCGGTAATCCTACATTTAGTTTTGGCCCACGACAAACAGCAGCATGTGCACAAACAACTTTCGGTTGGTGGAGGGAGAAAGGGAAAAGTGTTTACAAACACTAAGAATACTTCATTTGTATGTGACTTCCGAAATTTTCCCGGCGTATTTATTCTTCCAGTAACTTGCGGGTTTGCAGCCGGTTGCAAACCCGAAAATTACTGGAAGACTTCATTTGTATGTTAGCCTCCGAGGGTTTTACATGTCAACCTTCCAAGATGTCTGATTTTACGAGTAAATGTATTGATGTGCCTGGTACTTCAACAGCAAAAGAGAGCGAACCCGATTGTGACGTCAAATCGCATTACAGTGAAGTTTGCATAAGTGAACAGCTCCTTTTTCAAAACAATCACATCGCTTCGAAACCTTCTGCAGTAATAACACAAGAATACATGGAAATGGGAGAAGTAATATTTCGCAGAATTTTCAAAATGCTAGCATAGAACCTAATTTCCCACCAAGAAATCGATGAATGGGGTGTGTCTGAAGAAACTGAAAAAGGAAATTCATCTTCATCACACGAGTACGAGACACAAGAGAAGCAGTCGAAAATGGACGGTGGTTACGTTCTGCAATATCACAAGATTACAGTCGTCAATCTAGCGAGAGAGCATGCACGATGGAGTGAGTTTAGCCACTCTTCGTAGAAAGGGAACTTCACGCCTCAAAAACATGAAAGGTTTGAAAAGATGAGAGGAACATATAAAACAAAATGGAAGAACGCATGAACAACATAAAACAGGTGATTCGTGGACCCATGATCGTTTCATAGAAGTTAGAGAAAGTATTCAGCAGGTGGCGACAATAAATCTGCAGCAATATGCTCTTGCTGCTGTTAACCAATTTCCTGATTTAAATTTTTTAAGCTTCTGACTCGTTGGCCGTGCTGTTCAAACGAAGATACGGAATTCGCCGGATAAAAATTACCAGTTTTGTAAACGAGAAGGAAAGCGCTTCACTGCAGCAAAGTCCTTGATACACCAGCAAATTTCTGAATGCAGACTCGAGCTGTCATACTAAAATACAACAAGGATATTGTTACTAACGCAGATCAAACAGGTATTACACATAAAAGTACCTGATTCATTTACATCAGCTGCAATATTATTTTTCTAGACCATACGATGCTAATTTGTGAATGTTGGCTCTAGGGTGCTAATGTCAATCAACTTATGACCGAACTCTGGCTGAACGCGGAACAGAGATGGTTCTTGTTCAGCGAAATGATATGCACAAGGTGACACATTCGTACACTGCACCTTATATGGGAAATTACTACTTAAGATCTTCGTTTGCTTGCAGGAGACCACTGGCTTATTTGGACCAAGGATGTGAAAAGCAGCTGATGGGTACGCACGCAAATACAAAAACGTTATGATAACATCTCCAAAGCCCGGTGAACTCACAATATTGCTACACAGCTAATTTCTAATTGACGTCTTGAAACCATATGTAAGAGAAGAATAATTTCTTTGCTCCTCGATTTATGAGGAGACCAAACGAACCCGGTTTTGTAATACGAAATATTTCAGGGTAGAGAGTGCCTACCAACATACAATATTACAGTAATTCCTCCATAATGTACTCGGTTGGTGTAGCCCTGCGACGTGCATTTTCACAAGCAGGTGAAAAACCTTATACAGCGACTACACAATTGCTCGTACATCAACGATCAATATAGAGACATAGCTTCATAGACAAGATTGCATAAAAGATCAATCAATTGTGCACCTTAGTTGTCTGCACCAATATTCTGTGATACGGTCAGATACGCGAAACTGTGTGATGAGTGTGATGACCAAGAACCGTTTATGAACGCTAAACAAGTTTGTTTTGCAGTAGACACATTGGAAAAAACCTACTCATGAAAACCTCGGCGTTCATTACTCTTGCTTTATGCCACAATAATTATTTTTTTAGATGTTTCTACGATGAGCATCTTCCTGATTCGTGCAGTGTTCCATATGTGTCACAAATGTAGGTACAATAATATCAATAAAAATATGATACTAATTTGATTCAAAAGGTCGGTTATCCGTTTTTATTTCCAATATCCTTACAAAAATATTTTGTTTTCCTATTTTTGAGGATAGATATTATGGAAATAATAAAGGAATGATTCAATAATGATAATTTGGAGTGTCATAATAAATATGATGTTAGAGCTATGTAGAAATAAAAAGAATAAAAGCAGCGAGATTTATATACAGATCTTGCACTTGTGGAGTTAAGTACTTAATCACTTGACTACGGACTCCTTGCCCATTAGCGACCATACAATAGTATACACACTGATCAGCCAGATCATTATGACCACCGACCTAATATTGACACAAACCCCATCCAAGCGTTAGGTGTATCACCTAGCTTGGAATGATTGCTAGTCAGAGACACAGGAATAGCGCATGTAGGTAGTACCAATGAGGTCGCTGTCCTTGTGTAAAACGGGGAAGGCGCGCAATCTATCTGAGTTTGACCGAGAGAGATAGTGATGGCTCGGAGGCTCGGCACGAGCATTTCGGAAACTGCACAATTTGTCAGGTGTTCGACGAGTGGTGTGGTGTCGTCAACACGTGGCGAAATCAAGATGAAACGTCTGGACGTCGTGCGGTTGGGCGACCAGTCCTCATTAACAGATGTCGGACGTCGCAGGCTGGGCAAGAACTTTTGCTTATGTACGACGCTGGAAGTTGTATGCTTCACGCATCGATCTTTTTACAAATTCACGAATTTCTACTAATTTTTGACTGTCGTAATTGGCGCGTTCTTTTTCGAACAGAGACGAAAAAATCTCCGCTTGCTCAGCATTTTCCGAATTTTGTTATTAAACCACAGTGGGTCTTTTTCGTCTTTAATCTACTAATTCGGCGCACACTTCTCCAGAGGGCTGTTTACAAACAGTTTAAATTTTATCTACAATTTCTCCATGTCTGCCATATCTGAATTAAATACCCTTTCATCGTCTGATGGGTTGTTGCTATCGTCTGTTTACTGTTCGTGATGGATTTATTAACTGTAGTGCCCACCATCACTATATTATTATCAGTAGTCCCTGCCTCTACAGTAACACTGTCGATAATGTTTGGTCTATTTGTAGCTACAAGGTCTAAGATATTTCTATCGCTTGTGACTTGTCAAACTAGCTTCTCACGATAGTTTCCGGAAAATGTGCTCAAAACTAATTCACAAGAATGTCCGTACCACCTGCAACGTCCTAATATATACTTAGTAGGTTCAAGCTGCCTCCAGATGATATTGAATGCTCTGGGGTTTTCCGCGCTACTGAGCGTAGATTTTCTTTGAATGATTCTAAAAATGGCACGATTGAATCGAGTGACTAGTAGAAACATAAAATAGTAAACTTGAGTTCATCTACACCTGTCACTTGATACATATAAACTAACAGTTAACTGTGAGGCTATCTGGATACGAGTGACAGGAGTTTGTGAACTCAAGATCGAATTTCGACCACGATTGACAGAATACGTTCATCGACTGCAATGAACTCTCCCCCCTACTACGACGTCTAATCCGTGATTTCGATGTACGCTCCATGATTCGGTAAATATTTTGGTACTTTTTACTTCGGGTTTCAGCCAGCTCTCGGTAGCGAGAATGATTTGAGAGCATCAACTTTCCTGGAAGGAACGAAATTCGTTAACTCTGTTACGAATACTTCGACAATTTAGTGTTAACTCGACCAGTTCCGCTCATAGTTCAAGTCACGTTCGCGCGGTTCCAATTGGAGTTATTAGCGAGTCACCAGGAATTATCGACAAGTATGAGCGTTGCCGCAATAAACGCAAAGTGTGGCAGTGTTTAACCATGAAACCGAGCCTGGACCTTATCACCGACAGCAGTACGCACTGAACTAACAGCTGAGTTAGTCAATGCACTCTCACCAGTGATCAAAATTTTTCCATTAGGACCATGCCTTTTCATCCAACTAGGGTGAGTATTTGTTTGTGTACATATTATTTTAATAAATGATTGTTAATTTTCTCTCATCGAGTTGCCAGTAGAGTTTGCAGGATTATTTATTTTATAGTTACAATAGTGCCCTGTAACCAGACAGTTGCAGTGTGTAAGGATGTCGAGATTTTTTTTTTTTTTTTTTTTTCTGTGGGGCGCTCAACTGTGCTGTTATCAGCGCTCGTACAAATTCCCAACCTTTCCTCAGTCCAATCTCTTCACTTTAATGAATGATGAAATGATGAGAACAACACAAACACCCAGTCATCTCGAGGCAGGTGAAAATTCCTGACCCCGCCAGGAATCGAACCCGGGACCCCGTGCTCGGGAAGCGAGAACGCGACCGCCAGACCACGAGCTGTGGCCTGTAAAGACCTCACCTACATACAGCTACAAATTTCTGTGGTAGAGAATTAGCTTCCTGCTACCTTTACGTCGGGCGCAAAACTTATTTGGCGAACCCAACAACCAGAAATAGGTTAAAGTAATTTAAAAAATGGGTCAAATGGCTCTGAGTACTATGGGAGTTAACGTCTGAGGTCATAAGTCCCCTAGAACATAGAACTACTTAAACCTAACCAACCTAAGAACATCACATAAATCCATGCCCGAGGCAGGATTCGAACCTTCGACCGTAGCGGTCGCGTGGTTTCAGACTGTAGCGCCTAGAACCGCTCAGCCACCCCGGGCGGCAAAGTAATTCAGATCATCCCGTTCCCACAAAGGTTTCCGAAAGGCTTTCGTTGGTTGGCAGGTAAACAGTGGATCTGGTAAGCCTGCTCCATTTATTCCCAGTTGGGAATCCCTCTGTCCCTCTGTCATCTCGCCTGATGTTTGGCTGAGAGGAACCGGGACTCTATACAGGGCTGCACCTGGAAGAGCCCGTCCTGTTCCTTGGAGTCAAAAAAGGTAATGAGATAATGAGAGCTTTTAAGACATAAGGAAATCTGTGGAGAAGGCGTTCAGGTAGATGTACTCATTCTTGACTTATGAAAAAATTTGTCTAATTTTCACACCAATGCGTATTAACGAAAGTACATATTGGGTATCAAACGAAATTTGAGCATGCTTTATGTTGTCTTGAATAGAGTGTCATTGAGAGATATAGAAGTAAGTTCAGGCATTCCCAGGAAAATTTGTTGGTACTTTTATTGCTCATGTCTGAGCTGTGCGTGAGCCATATCTGAGTCGCAACATCGACAGTAGCCACTCTGCAGGAATGTCTTCGTTCAGTTGATGGGTAACCAGTGCAGGCACTTAGGAAAGGGAGCAGCGATGTGGCGCTATGTGGCCGAATATGGGCGTGCATGGTATGTACTAGAAGGCTTGGTTTATTGGAGTCCCATTGTGTGGTTCGGAATTTGCTGCTGCTGCGCACGTGCTAACCTCCCTGGCGAGTTGATCTGTGAAGCAGAAGTGGGAGCCTGGCCTGAGGACTGGTAATGCTGAGCTGCCTACCTGAATTCGAGCTCCAAGCCACTCAACCATTTGACGGACGAGAACCTGATCTAGAATTTCTTCTCATCAGAAAACCGTTGGAATATTTATGGTGAGCATGTACCTCCGTCATTGGGCAGTGATTTCAACTCGTTAAAAATATATCCTGAGCCCCCATCATCCTGGTTACTTTGCATCTTGCAAGTGTCTTTTCTGTGCCTTGCTTGCAACCAGGTGAGAGTGAGCTTGTCTGTTAAAGGCGCTATGCCGTTGACGACCATTTTAAGCACGCATCATGAAATGCTATAAGTCCGCAGCTCGTGGTCTAGCGGCTCTGGATCATGGCGTCCCGGGTTGGATTCCCGGCCGGGTTAGGGATTTTCTCGTCCCGGGAACTGGGTGTACATGCTGTCATAATCATTTCATCATCATCGTCATTTGTGAGAGTGACGAGATTGGATTGTGAGAAGAAAATGGACTGTGTGAAAATTGGGACTTTATACGGGCGCTGATGACCGCGCAGTCGAGCGCTCCAAGAGCCAAACATCATCATCATCATGAAATGCCATGTGTATGTCTCATTTGCTGAATTTTCTTGTTAACTGGACCAGGCTAGCAGCTGCTGTACTAACTGAAGGTGTGTAGCTCTTTGGTGCTCATGCAAGCTTCGCGTGTTACGTTGTTATCCTTTCTGTGAGCTACGGTATTAGGAGATTTGCTTTAAAACTTGTCTATACTATCAAACTGATTTGTGCATGTGTGCCTGTCTCGGTAGGATATTTAGTAATATAATTTCGTATGTTGCAGGGGAGCATAAGATCGTTATTATTACTGTTATTTCACACACATGAAGTGGGTGAGCACTGGGGTTTATAGATCTGGCGCTGAACGTCAGTGACTTGAATCCTGCAGTTTTCGATCAAAAATGTGTGTTGGCCCGGTGGGTTTGAAAATGCAGACGAATTGTGGGAGGCGTCGATAAACATACGCAAATGTAGCATCCAAAGTCATCAAATGGAACAAGGGATACAATGACTTTGACTTATTACAATAAAAACGGTTACTAAACAAGTGGTAAATTATGACAATATTAACAGGATAGAATCATAGATAAACAAATGGCAGTTTACGACAGCATTAAATCCTTGTGACATCTGTCATAGGGGGCTGGGGGCGGAGGGGGGAGAGATGAAGGGGAGGGGCAAATATTCTAATCATCACTCAAAAAATTGCATATAATTGCAAAATGCCTACTGATTCCCACAAGGCTAAAGGAAATAAATACTATCACAGAAGTGAATACGTCGCACCTGTGGGAGAAGTTGAAAGAAAACTCTTCATTACTGCGACGTGAGTCTTCAGAATAAAGCCTGAAGTAATCAGATTGCAATAAATGGATTCTAATTTCTCTACACCTTGTCTCGTGTCTGCGGGATGATCTCTCCATAACATTGCATGTGGTGACTAAAGTGACTGCAGAATCGATCATTGGTCGAACCAACGACCCTCGCCAGTGGCTAAGACCAAATTAGCCCAAAATATTTTTAAGTCTCCAGTGCGTCAGCTTAGGTGGCTCTGCGACTGCTTGCAGAGTTGGGGTCTGGTGGTGAAGGCTCCAGATCTTGATCTCGATCTAACGTCCAATCCAATATCAATGAAAAGGAAAGCTCACATTGCTGTGTTTTTCGTCCCTCACTGAATTTTTAGTGGCTCAGCTCTGGATCTTCGAGTGCCCACCAATCAATCTGCCCCTTGCCATATACTTGTTTTGTTCCTCTGACTGATTAATCAGTGACTTTCATCCTACTATCTTCTATCGAAAAAATTGTCTGTCTCTCTCTGTACCTTTCTCTTACCAATGAGGTACTCTGCCTAATCACTGTCCAGTGTCTCTTTCTGACTTAGAATCTATTTATGGCAACTAATATTGGCATGGTTTACATTGAGTACACATTGTTTTTTTGCAGGGTCATAGCGCCCTCTCATTTTCAGAAGCCCAGGAGTGAGTGTCTCCTGTCATTTATCTTTCGTTTTCACTGATTTTCTGGGGAAGCAGCCAGCTTTCTACGTCTCGAGTACAAAGGTGCCTGCCCGCTAAAAGGATGAGGCTCCTCACTCCATTAGCTCGTCATAAAACGTTTTCACCAGGAATTTTCTCTGCAGGTGAACCTGTGTCTATATAATGGTCTGATATAATACTGCGGTTCTACACAGTAAAAGTTGGTGGCCGGTGGCCAGTGGCGCTCGGCCCTACTTTACACCTTTCCAAGAATCTGGCACTGAGGGTGGCCTCTCCCTTATGGTTCCTAGCGGGCCCGCATCCCTTCTCATCACCCAGGGTGCTTCCAACATTTTCCCACAGCTACATTCTATGAAAATATGAATTCAGAGTAAGAGAATAGCAAGGTCACATTAGTTTCTTGCTGATAAACACTCGTACCCGTGGCGTACAATTTTTATCGATGAAAATTGAGTTTTGCTATCAAATGAGAGTTTCCTTACTGACTTAAATATTTTGTGAGATTGTTTCTGGACAAACTGTCGCGTATCAATGGGAGCTGACTTCTAGTCCTACATGCATGCTGCCAGGTACCTCAGTTGACAAATAATTCAAAACAATGAGACACCTTGACACACCTTTTAATTTCTGAATGCAGTGGCTAATAATGATATGCCGTCGTTATTGAAGCAGCTGGCAAACTAATTAAATTTGTGTATTTCTATTGTAATTTTTGAATGCTTGAGTCACATTTTGGGTGAGCTCGACCCTTTGTGATATTGTCGCCTTTTTCTGTAGTTACCTGTCCTGCTTCCGTGTGCTGCCACAGTGGGCGGGTTGATTTAAGGGTTTTGCGTTTACTGTTTCTGGGCATTCAAATTGACTATCAAGATTTTATTTTATTAAAAAATATTAATTTTCTTATTCCCAAAACGCGTTTTGTCTGATTTATTAATTTGGGGCCAGTAGGCATTTTACTTAAATGTCCTGGTTGTAAAATCCCATTAGTGCATGTATCTGCTGCTCCATTTTTGCTTGTCATTGCTGTAAGACGCTTTTTGTCAGTCTATTTCATGCGGCCATTGATGGCGTTTCTTCTGGTTAAAGAAACTAAAATAAATCCTTGCTAGTACCATTGCGAGGCGGTTTTAAGCCTTTAATTTGTAACTGACTGTTGTCTGCAAATCCTGGCTTAAAATTATTTTTCTTATCTTCAGTGAGCCTCGCCTATATTCCAGTCTTGCAATCTATGTATGTTAATTACAATTTTGAGGCACCTGCCTTGCTGTAAACATATACTTAATGTTAATAGATTGTGTTAAAATCTGTGTATGCTTTTATTGCCCCTGAACCTTACCACTCACCCTCCAGCTCCCTACAGCTTCGATGTATATTAACGACCTAAAACGTGGTGCAGTGGGAAGTATCTTTTACGATGCATTTCACAGTAGTAAAAACATTGAAAAAGATTTCCTTGGTTTAATGTTGGATTCTGAAACTGTTGTGAAACCATAAATAACTGAACATGCACTTCAAAAAGGAACGGAAGGAACCCAGCAGAGAAAACAGAATTTCGTGCATTAGCAAGGTTTGTGTGTGAAGCTTATAAAGGTTTTCGCTCTTAGATCTTGTCGAGAAATCCTAGTTTGTTCGGTTCCTAAATAAAGTCATTGGTGTTTGCAACAGCGTCAGAGGATTGGCACATTAACATTTTCACATTCCGATCAGTTTTCTTTGAATCGTATAAAACTAATTTTTCATTGAAATTATTCGTTGTGTTGATCGGCGATTTCTGCGGGTTATTGGGACATGTACATACACGTTGCTGTATTTGTCTGATGCTGTTACCTCTTATAACGGGGGAGAAAAACGAGGAGTCGTGATGAACCTGGGAACACTGTTGAGCTGTTACGAAGGAAGTCGTTTGCCCAACGCTACAGCAATCACCAGCACGCATTTAATGGCTCCCTGCGACAACCAACGACTCAGGTTATACGACTCCCAGCAAAGCTGCTTTAATCACGAAAGCCATAAAACGTCCCTAAGGGGGTTTCATTAAGAGCAGAGGCTATATGTCCCAGGCACCGGACACCTTACTGTTAGAAACACGCTGTCGTTAGGACGCTGCCTTCTTTTGCATTCAGGACGTTTAATTTTTTCGGCGGGCGGAAATGGTTAGTAGCGAAGATGAACATACATGATTTGTTAGGTTACTAGTCTTTTCCCCACAGCTTCGTTCTCGTACGTGTGCGACATACTGCACACATATTCTCCACCACCCTTTCTTTTCCGATCTCCTCCTCCCCCTCCGTCCATCTTCTCCCACCCTCCCCCTCCCTGTCTAGCCCATCCACCATTCTCCCACTGTCCATCTCATCTCCTCTCTCAGTCCATTTCCTCACCCCTCTTAGTCCATCTCCCACCTCACGCTCTGTTCAGTTGTTCTTCCTCCACGCTGGCCTTTGTGGCCGAGCAGTTATAGGCGCTTCAGTCTGGAACCGCGTGACCGCTACCGTCGCAGGTTCGGATCATGCCTCGGGCACGTATGTGTGTGATGTCCTTAGGTTAGTTAAGTTTAAGTAGTTCTAAGTTCTAGGGGACTGATGACCTCAGTTGTTAAGTCCCATAGTGCTCAGAGCAATTTGAATCATCTTCCTCTACTCAATATACCCATTCCCTCCTCCCTCCCACCTCTATCCAACTTCATATCCCCTTTTCTCAGACCATCACTTCCTCCCCCACTTCCTATCCATCTCATCCTGCTTCCCTCTCTCTCTCTCTCTCTTTCTTTCCTTCTGCCTTTCTCTTTATATGCGTCTACTCGTCCCTCTGCTCCCAGTCGCTATCCACCTGCCACGCCGAGTGGCCGCGAGGTTTGAGGTGACATGTCACGGATTGCGTGGCTCATCTCGCTGGAGATTCGAGTCCTCCCTCGGGCATAGGTGTGGGTATTCTTAGCATAAGTTAGTTTAAGTAGTGTGTAAGTCTAGGGCCGATGACTTCAGCGGTTTGGCCCCTTAGGAATTCACACATATCTGAACATTTTGAACGTATTCATCTCTTTCTGCCTCCTCTGTTTGTGCATCGGCCCCTTCTATCCATCTCAACTTTCCTCCAACCATGCCTGTCCACTTGTGTAGCCCGTGAAAAACAGGTTGATAAAGCAGCCCGATACTACTCCCACAGCATATTTTTTTTCGGCATCTCCGCTCTTAGTGAAGCTAGGTAGTTATGAACCTCTTAGTGCTGCTACTCGTGAAGTTTGCTGTTTGTGTAGCAAATTGGGTTGAAATTTATCTAGGGGTTCAGGAGGAGATTTTGTACGTACATGCATACAGTCTAGTTTGTAAAAATGGTTCAAATGGCTCTGAGCACCATGGGACTTAACATCTGAGGTCATCAGTCCCCTAGAACTTAGAACTACTTAAACCTAACTAACCTAAGGACATCACACACATCCATGCCCGAGGCAGGATTCGAACCTGCGACCGTAGCGGTCGCGCGGTTCCAGACTGCAGCGCCTAGAACCGCTCGGCCACAACGGCCGGCAGTCTAGTTTGTAGATTATACGAGTAGATTATAAGAGCATACCGACCATCTTAGCAATAACTTGCGATGTATGATGGATGTTCTATGTATGGCAGTGGATACATCGACGCTTCCATAGTTGTGACTCCATAGGATACTGTCAACGGAGAAGGAATTGGTGCTTACGTTAATTCCAGATGAATGTACCCATCAAGTGTTGTCAGATTATTTTGAAGTGGTACACAAATCAATGGTGATATAACAGAAAGGACCTTCCTTAAAGCAGCTACTATTTGGTATTACATGTTTCTTCCACTTAGATATAACTTAGCTCTAGTATTAAAAAAAATGAGCCATGAGCTTAACATTATGTATCAGACATTTAGCTCTTTTAAAGAATAATGGGGTGGAAAAGGAGAGGAATGATGAACGACCTTTATGTATTTTGCTGTAGGGAAACTACAGGAAACTTAAGTGAGTACTTCCGGTTGATAATTTGTAACAATTACATGTGCAGCTTTTCATGATAGAATGACCCAGACTGCTGTTCCACACTGAACTGATCGGGTAAGTCAATTTCTCGTGTGTGAAGGTACCTGCTTGAAAATTCTCTCTAATGTCAATATGTACGGCAATAAACATCGATCACCCTAATTTTCACGCACTTCTAGTACTTTTGCAGTTTTGAGAAGGCGGAATACCTGTCAGTGACGATACCCGTATTTCTGAAGCATGAAACTCTTTAAACACCTGACATGTGCATTACTTTGTTTACCAAAGATGGTCAAAGAGTGTAACGATAACTTACCTTTGCGAGGAAACGCAGTTATAATTCTTTGTGTGAGCGGGAAATTTCCTGGTAAATGCGAGACAGAGAGGACATACCACTAATTAGTTGCGCTGCAAGGTATGGGTAACGCAACTTCACTAATTTTTATACATATTTCGCGAAGGCTTTTCATCATTCCTATTGCTTGTGTTATCAGTCAAAATTATAGCCGCGTCGTGGTCGTCTTACACACGAGAGTGCTGAATAATAATACCTCAGAGATTTTATGTGAAAACTCTTAAAGTAATGAAGCGGTGAAAGCAGAGGTGAGGTTGTGGTTCCGCAACAAATTCAAGCATTCTACAGTGACGGTATCAACAACCTGGCCTATCTATGGGAGAAATATGTTCGTTGTCAGGATGGCTATGTTGAGAAATAAATACGTAGATGTTACGAGTAAAGATGTAGAATGATAATAATGTTTGTCGTATTTAATAATCTGTTAGAGTTTCATATAAAAAATTCGGAGTCATTGCTCTTCAGCGTGTACTCGTAGTCGTAAAATTTTGACAGATTAGTTTTCGCGAATCTAGACGAACATAACGATCAGCAGGGAATTCGGCGCGCGTTCTGGCCCACATGGATGTTCTGATTCGCATCTTCGTTGAATCCTCTTATGTTCATTCTCAATGTGTTTTCCAATGCATTTTATGTATTTTTAGTCGTAATGAGAGGTGCAGGACAGGTGCACACAGAGACTCCGGTTCGCAAATTGTTATTTACTGTTGATTCATTTCAGGGTTGTCATTTCAGGGCTATAAGACGAACTGATAATGCACTTACGTTATGGGGCTCACACAGTCGTAGACTTAGTGTCCATTTTCAACGAAATTATTTGCTAGTTATTAATAAGAAGAATAAGCAGAAAAACGCAAAAGTTATATTTAATTATATTATATATTATATATATTATATTAGATATTATATATATCATAATATATTATATTATATACTACTATACTAAAAAGGGGGCCACTGGGACAGGCGGATTTTTCTGTTTATATTTATGGTACGTGTAGCCCAGAACCAGATACTAATCAACCCAAACCGTTCGGTTCAACTCTTAAAAATTACCAAGAAAAACAGCTTTGAAGTTTTCGACCGTTTTTAGTATGCTACAGCAAGATCGCTCTCTCTTGACAGGTGGCGTGGCTGTGTGATAGAATGGTCGCCTGCCACGTAGGGGTTTTAGGTTCGATTCCTGCCAGATACAAACTGTTTATCGAGAAGCGTATGCTTTAATAGAAATTCCATGAAATAAAAATACACAAAGATGGAAACAAAGTCAGTAGCGTTCGAGGTGAAAACCGCTGGTTAGAGTCTCGTTTCACTAATTATTCTTTTTTTCCGTCAATTCGAATTCCTATATAATTAATATAAAAATTTCATCAAATATATGCTGTTTAAGGGATATGTAATTGCTATTTTTATTAAAAATTCATGTCTTCTTGTTTCTAGTTGCATGTTGCACACAAAACGCTTTGCAAATAGAAGTTATTAATCACTGTCTTTTATAAGAGATTGTTTAAATTTAAGAAAAATGAAATTGTATTCTTTTTCACCAAAGTGACTAGTAGCTGAGCTCTGAACTTAGCGTATCATAAATATAAAAAAAGAATACAAAAATCCTATGTGGTTCCCTTCTAAGCAAGTAAAAACACGAAAGTCTCAATTGCATGTACCGTCTAATGGGATTTTCGGATATCAACTCTACAGAACGCATCTCATAGAGCACGTGTGGACGAAAAGAGTTTCGTTATACATCAAAGAAGATCTTCCCTGGACGGAATCTCCTGCTAAATGAGCGCTCCGAGCTCCACATGAAGTCGTCGCTGCCAACCATGTTTGCTACATAAGGGCATACATACTCCGTAATAACTGTTTTGTTACTTTAGGGGAAGTTCCAGTTTAGTTACG
The DNA here is from genome assembly GCF_021461395.2 of Schistocerca americana. Classification (NCBI taxonomy): domain Eukaryota; kingdom Metazoa; phylum Arthropoda; class Insecta; order Orthoptera; family Acrididae; genus Schistocerca; species Schistocerca americana. The sequence goes on from NC_060119.1 coordinate 589,818,652, forward strand.
TTGTTAGAAATTTTAGTCTCAAGTTTAAGAAATTTACCAGTTATATGCTTTGAAACTGTTCCAGATGTAGCTGTTTTCATTATGCTTACCCTTGTCCTGCAACTCTCATAACATCGTGTTCCGTAATTACGACATGATTTACTTTACAATTCACCTTTGAACACTTGAATAATAGCCATAAAATTTTAAGCTAAAAATGTAAATCGACTAAAGAACGTTAAGCAAGAAGTTTAAATGCACATATTTCTTACTGCTCTCTCTGCCAGACTGTCTTCATGTTAACATTTATATCGAAGATATGCTTGTCGATTTCTATACGTTTTTGTGAAGAACCTAATCTGCACTGACTGACAACAAAAGAAAATCACCCAGCAGACGTAATCGGATGTCAATATAACATCATGCACGTACACAACGTGGGTGTTTGTTACGCCTCTTTCTGAGTCATCAGTCTTCTGACTGGTTTCATGCAACTCGCGATGAATTCCTCTCCTGCACTAATTTCTTCATCTCAACGTAGCGTAAGGGACTGATGACCATAGATGTTAAGTCCCATAGTGCTCAGAGCCATTTGAACCATTGAACCTCAACGTAGCGCTTGCACCGACACAATTAAGGAAGGAGAGAAGTTGCGATGGCTGGTAGCAGGGATCTAAAATCATCTGCACAGATCACTTGAAGATTAACTGAACTCTTCATTTTCAAAAATAAAATGAAGTTAACGTAAATTCTCTTCATTTCTGTGCTACCTTTGCCTCCTACATAAAAGTACTTTAGCTAGTATTACTACTGCCAGAACACAGGCTAAGTAATGTCTCCCCATTACCCAGTACTGATGGTCTTGAAGAGTGTGACAGAACTGGGGCAACGAGCGATGTGCGGCTGGTTAAATTGGCGTTTCTGGGGGGCGCTGACCTCTGTCTTCCTGGAGGTGTTGCACTGCCCGCTTTTTCCATTGGCGCGCGGCTCAGCGCCTTCTTGACGCCGTTAGGGGACGCTGCGCTGGCCGGTTGTGCATTCGATGCCTTAGGATTACACATCGCACATCCTCGGTTATTTGTTGGATGTATTCAAATCTCTGTCTTTCCTTACAGTTTTTACTCTGTAGAGTTTTCTCTAGTACCATGGGGGCTATTCTCTGATGCTTTAACACTTCCTCTTGTCGGTGTCTGTCATACGTTCCTTCATTCGACGGTTCTGTGGAGAACCTCTTCATACCGTTTCTTATCGCTCCACCTGGTTTTCAAAATTCTTTTGTAGCACCACATAACAAGCGCTTACATTCTCTTCTGTTTCGGTTCTCCCAATGTCCTCGATTCATTACTATACAATGCTGTGCTCAAAACGTAAATTTTCAGAAATTTCTTCCTCAAATTAATGCCCGTGTTTGATACCAGGTGGTTCCTCTTGGCCCTGAACGTCGTCTTTGCGTTTACTAGTCCGTTTTTTGTACGTCATGTGTAACTTTGCTTCCAATCTAGCAGAATTCCTTATTTTGTCTACTTCGTGATCATCAATTTTGATTTTAAGCTTCTCGCTATTCTCATTTCTGCCACTTGGCATTACTTTTGTCTTTTTCCGGATTATTTTCAATCCATATAGCTACTTATAAGACTGTTCATTCTAACCAACAGATCTTGTAATTCTTCAGATCCAATGAGGACAGAAATGTCATTAGCGAATCTTATCATTGATATCCTTTCACCTTGAATTTTAATTCCACTCTTGAGTCTTTCTTTTATTTCCATCAGTGATTCTTCGATGTATGGATTGAACAGTAGTGACGAAAGACTGGATCCCAGTCTTACACCCTTTTTAATACATCCGTTTTAATTCAGTCACTTCGTTCTTTGCCTTCCATTCTTATCGTTATTTCTTGGTTCTTGTACATATACTGTATTACTTGTGTTTCCCTACAACTATTCTTCTTCTACTCAGAATTTCGAACATTTTGTAGCATTTTACATTGTCGATCGCTTTTAGTAGGTCGAGGAAAGCTACGAAGGAGTCTTGATTATTTTTTTTTTTCGTCTTTGCTTCCTTTATCAGGCCCAACGTGAGAACTGGAATATTTACACTTCCTGAAGCCAAACTGATAGTCATCTAACTGATCCTCAATTTTCCTTTCCATTTTTCTGTATATTATTCTTGTCAGAGCTTGGATGCATGAGTTGTTCAGCTCAAAAAAATGGTTCAAATGGCTCTGAGCACTATGGGACTCAACTGCTGTGGTCATAAGTCCCCTAGAACTTAGAACTACTTAAACCTAACTAACCTAAAGACATCACACACATCCATGCCCGAGGCAGGATTCGAACCTGCGACCGTAGCGGTCGCGCGGTTCCAGACTGTAGCGCCCAGAACCGCTCGGCCACTCCGGCCGGCTGTTCAGCTCACAGTACATAGTTATCGCACTTGCTATCTTCGGAATTATGTGGATAATATTTTCCGAAAGCGTGATGGTACGCGGCCTGTCTCACAAATTATATATAGCAACCTGAATAGTCGTTTGGTTGTCACTTCCTTCAATGATTTTAGAATTTCCGATGGGACGTTATCTGTGGCTTCTGACATATTTGATATCAAGTCCAACGGACAGGCTGCCTTTAACACAGCACAGACGGCTGCCTAAGGAGTGGTGCTTAGACCGGGAAAAACGGACTGCTGATGAGCAGCGTCGCATTGTGTCCAGTGATGAATCGCTGTTCTGCGCTATCCCAGATGTCCTTCGACCTGCGGAAAGATCGAACCCTTCTAATATCTTGGAGAGGCATAGAGGCGTTGCTGTGTTTGGAGCTAATGAGTGTGACTTCAGGTCACGGCTGGTAGTGACTGAGGGAGCTCCGATGGCGCAGCAGTACGTCACGCAAGGTATCGAGGTGTTGTTTTTTAACAAGACAGTGATCGCCATGCATGGCACAGGTCTGTTTGAACTCTGTGTATGATGTTGAGGTACTTGCGTGGCCAGCAAGATACACAAATCTGTCCTCAATAGAACAAGTGCTGTATCGGATCGGATGAGACCTCCGTCCGAAACGCATTAGCAGGAATATAAATTTACAAAATTTTTTGCTAGAGTGACTCAGGAGGTGACACAAAAGATTTTATATCACTCTCCACTATCGAATGAGCGCATGTGTCCATACCAGATCGTGAAGCTTCCTTGCGTTTCCTCCCCTAACCCACTTCCGGTTGCTTCGCTGTTTTGTCAGACTGTGCATTAACTGAGGTAACTCCCGATTTGAAGCTCCTTTTTCATGCTAACTGCTTTTTACATCGCTGATTTACAACAAGTTAAAGGAAAAAAGAAAAATAACTTCGACACTGTAGTTAGTTGCAACGACAGGATATCATCAAACAAAAATACACTATGCTATCGGAAGTATCCGAATACCCCCAAAGACATACGTTTTTCTTATTACGCGCATTGCACTGCCACCCACTGCCATGTACTCCATATCAGCGACCTCAGTAGTCATTAGATATCATGAGAGAGCAGATTGTGCGCTCCGCGGAGCTCACGGACTTCGAACGTGATCAGGTGATTGGGTGTCACTAGTGTGATACGTCTGCACGCGAGATTTCCACACTCCTCCCTAGGTCCTCTGTTTCCGATGTGATAGTGAAGTGGAAACGTGCAGGGACACGTACAGCGCAAAAGCGTACAGGACGACATCGTCTGTTGACTGACAGAGATCACCGAGGGTCGTGGTGTGTAATAGGCAGACACATATCCAGACCGTCAAAGAGGAATTCCAGACGGCATCAGGATCCACTGCAAGTACTATGACAGTTAGGTGGGAGGTGAGAAAACTTGGATTTCATGGACGAGCGGCTGCTCATAAGCCACACATGGTACCGGTAAAAGCCAAACGACACCTCGCTTGGTGTAAGGAGCATAAACATTGGACGATTGAACAGTGGAAAAACGTTGTGTGGAGTGACGAATCACGATACTTAGTGTGGCGATCCGATGGCAGGGTGTGGTTACGGCGAATGCCCGGTGAACATCATCTGCCAGCGTGTGTAGTGCCAACAGTAAAATTAGGAGGCGGCGGTGTTACGGTGTGGTCGTATTTTTCATGGAGGGGGCTTGCACCACTTCATTTTTTGCATGGCACTATCACAGAACATCCCTACATTGATGTTTTAAGCACCTTCCTGCGTCCCACTGTTGAAGAGCAAGTGGGGGATGGCGATTGCATCTTTCAATACGATCGAGCGCCAGTTCATAATGCACGGACTGGGGCGGAGTGGTTACACGACATTACTTCCCGGTAATGGACTGGCCTCCACAGAGTCCTGACCTGAATCCTATAGAACACCTTTGGTATGTTTTGGAACTCCGACTTCGTGCCAGGCTTCAACGACCGACATCGATACCTCTCCTCAGTGCAGCACTCAGTGAAGAATTGGCTGCCATTCCCCAAGAAAGCTTCCAGCACTTGATTGAACGTATGCCTGCGAGAGCGGCAGCTGTAATCAAGGTTAAGGGTGGGCTAACACCATGTTGAATTCCACTATTAATGATGGAGGGCGCCACGAACTTGTAAGTCATTTTCAGCCAGGTGTTCGGATACTTTTGATCACATAGTGTATACTCGAAACCAGAGACTATCACACCTAAAATGCACCGATGCTGGTCTCGCTTCTATGAACATCTAAGAGCCCAACGATGAACTAGAGGCATCTTTAACATACTTGATTAATATGAAAAACAATAGCTCATGGTACATGAGTGTAAAATTTTTTTTTAAAGAAACTGTCTTGCTACCAGAAAATTCGCACTATCGCCAGCTTCAGCAGTCAATGGGTCTTTTCCATATGAAAAATGTCTACCGGAAGAGCAATTAATCAGACGTGCGATCGATCAAACAAATTTGGGTCAAAAGAAAATTGAAAAAAGTATCGGACTAGTAAAAGTATATTTTCGTAAGACATAATTACCCAAATACGAAATAATGGTAATAATAATAATAAACTAAGAGTACTGTAGAATTCTATGGAGAGGCAACAGCGCCACAGTCATAAAGTATCCGACGGATGGGATTAGTAGACAATGTGTTAATCAACGAAGAAGAAACATACAACTGTTAAATTTTACCATCATAGCCCGAAAAGAAATTATTCGTAATTTTCTTGAACCAACAATTGATGTACTTCATCGCAGCAGTTTCAGTAAGCTACATACAAGTACTGTAGTCCCAAACGATCACATCCGTTCGCAGACAAGAATATGAATGAGTTTCACAAACGCTTCAAAGTCATTCACTTTGGACCAAAATATATCCGTTGTTTTTCAATAGCTTGCCAGTGAGCATAAAATCTTTGGTTATCAATGAAAATACAGTTTAAGAGAAGCATGATAGATTTATTGAAGGCTAGTTTTATGACACATTTTATGATTTTCTTAGCAGAACCAGTTGTTTTTATTAATGGTATCACGAAAGTGAATGCTGTTTCATAGCTGACTTCGCGAAAGCTTCACTACAACAAGGAGATCTGTGGGAAATAGCGTTGCGAAATGCTTTGCTTTTAATGATGCTTGAATCCAATAGATCAGAGATTATCTCCTTCAGTATGTAAGCCAACACATTTAAATGTTTCTGGTATGCTTTTAAATTAATTTATCAATGAAAAATAGCTCCATCTCGCTTAGGGTACGTGTAACGGACAGTAGGATATTTCTTTTGCAGATATGAATTTCTATGTTTTTTGCCGTGTTCAACGTCTTGGAGTCTCTGCTTTGTGACCATACGGAACAAACAGTCAATCTCATGTAATCTCAGCTGCGTGAATGACAAGGAGATTACATTGCGTGAAATTCAGTTTCTTTAAATTTAATTTTATTGGCCTTTTGTTGGAAACAATACATCCACTACAACTTCTCATCTGTTTAGCGAAACAGTTATATAGGTACACAGTTACTCGTATGTTATAAATATATATATATTAACGAATCTCAGTATCTAATATGCCAGAGATTTGCCGCCGGTCCATGCAGGTAACGAGCTAGTTGACTGTTGATTTAGAGATTGTTCTGACTCATTAGTATTCCAATACTTGCTGGAACTAGATTTTCCCACAACATACTTTTGTATTTGGTGTAGATCGTATATCAAAATACCAATATGGCGTGGCTTAGGTAGACGTCTTGTGGATGTTCACTGGATACGGCAGAGTCTGCCTCCGCTTATAGAGGTGCACAGAGAAACTTGCTTGTTTCACCCTTATTTGAATAATGAATTTCGATGTCTCCTCGAAAGATTCTTCTAGCTGCACTACGGTATTTTTGGAATAGTGAACTGAACCGAAGCTGTTTTCCATGTCGTGATGTTTACCACATTTGTTTCGATTGCTGTCGTGGCTCTTTTCATGAAACGTGAAGAAAGTCGGAAAGTGGAATCTGTATGAGTATTTGTTTGCCTTTTTCGATGCTGCCTTTTGCAAGAACATCTATTGGTTCTTTGTGCTGAATATCTGAGTACCTTCTAAACACAATGAGATAAACTGTTTTCTTTTAGTTTCTAACTTTCATAATTAATTCCACAACCGTTGTCACATTTCCACATCCGATGCACTGACTTCTAGAGTCAGTAAGAACTGACGTTTTGTTCCATTTTTGGCACCAAATGTAATTGCTTCTTTAAATAACATTACCTGTGCAGTTTAGGAAACTTCAATTTGACAGCAGTTTTCGTATTTTGATACAATCTTTATCCAGAGAGGTACAGCCGACTAGACAGAGGTCTTTGGAAAACGTAATTGAGAGAGAAGAGATTAGAGCTCCTTCCATGCTTTATAGTATCTATTACGAAACAATAATAGTGGGAAGCACTATTTCTGACTGGAGAAAAGACAAATCATTTCTTTTATTATTCGTTATGTGAATATAAGTAAGCTGACGTTAAAAAAAGTTATGTCGAAGACGAAAGAGAGTAAAAACTTGACTGTAACATGCATAAACAGGTAAATTCTTCATCTGTGTGACCATGGCGCTCCTAAGTGCTTTATAATTATTAAAGGTATTTATAGCCTACCGTTGAAACTACTAAAGACGCTTGTTTATCTGCACTTCGTTTTATTGATTGGATTGGAATGAAACGTATTTACAGCTTTGATTTACTTTACAGATGTAGAACCGTTTCTTACAATAGATGTCGATGTATGACTTTTGCTTAGAGCATTTTTTCCATTTTTTCCATTATTTCCGCTCACATCTAGAACTGTGATCTGATTGCAAAATTCAGTGTTATTTCTCTGTAGGGAACTCATGTTTTAGTTCCATTTCATGTTGGTTTGCAGCACAACACGTTTCTTAACGCAAAAAATTAAAATAAAGCATCACTAGTTAAGGTAAACAAATACTATTGGAGCTACATTTCGGTGTATCTTACGCCAGAAAATGGGTTTGGCTACAAACCAACATAAAACTGAGCCAGTAATATTAGTATGCTACATGTAGTGTTGGCAGATTGCCAACACTACGCACATTAATTGAGAGAGGCGGCCTAAATGCACGCGTCAACTCACGCTGGCTGGCGTGAGGTCTGAAACGGGGTACGGAATGAATGCTATAAAGAAAAGTACGTAGCTGCTGGAATACTTAACTTTAATCCATCATTTGTATACATCGTTCTTGATAAGACATGCTTCATACGATAACTATCAATTGCTATGGCGCCTTGCTAGGTCGTAGCTATTGACTTAGCTGAAGGCTATTGTATCTTCTCTGCAAATAAGCGAGGCTTCGTCAGTGTTGCATCGCTAGCTAAGTCGTCCGTACAACTGGGCGAGTGCTAGTCCGTATCTCGAGACCTGCCTTGTGGTGGCGCTCGGTCTGCGATCACTGACAGTGGCGACACGCGGGTCCGACATGTACTAATGGACCGCGGCCGATTTAAAACTACCACCTAGCAAGTGTGGTGTCTGGCAGTGACACCACACTACACACTAATAACGGTGAATTGTGCAAGCAAAGCATATTTCCAGATGCAAGCAGAAATCAGGGAAAAAATGGCACGTCAGTATGGTATGAAAACAAAGCAAACCAATATTGTAAATAATGTTTCAGTCCAGGCCTCTGTCAACGTTTTATATTAATAAAACGGTACGCATTTTTGAGTGGAGATTTTAAATACCTTTAAGAAAGAGATAAGATTACTTGTGAACAGCAGAAACAATTCACGCAAGGATAGCTATTCTAGGACTGCATGCCGAAGCAAATAGCGAAGTTCACAGTAACGTAGAGAGCGGCTCATCTATCTTTCTGCAACGTAGTATTCTGTCTTATATCTCGCCCATAAATCCTGTCATAATTTCAACAAATCTCTCATACCGACATTTTGGACATTTCAGCAAGAAAATACTGGAAGCAACATGTTACAGAAGGAGGTAAACATTATTTAAGTAGCAAAGCAGCGAATAATATCATCACAGCTCCACCATCTTAACATAACAAAAAGAGAAGCTGTATTATGAAGTTCATTTGTTCGCATTTCGCTGCCTATGTCATCGCAGAAGGTAAGTGGAGAAACATCTTTGATACTACTAATGGACGTAACACTTCCGTAACTCCAGCACAAGGAATGTGCTAGTTGGACAAGTTAAGCAGCATATCCGAGTTTGTGTGTCAGATAAATTACTAAGTTAATCATACAGAGCTAGCTGCTATTTTTTGAGGTCACCGATAGAAATAACGTTACAAATTGAACTAAAAATTAAATAGTTACAGACAGACAAACCGTACATAATCTCTTACTGTTGCATTTTTAGTATTATTTGATGTAATACCTGACTGACTCGTTCTAACCACCAATCAGTGCGACAACTGTTATTGCTTATTCCTAAAAAGCTTTTCGTTTAGAGTTATGATGCAGTTCGCAGTGCATCTCTAGTGATATCTACAGCTCCTTATCAGAAAAGAAGGCTTACTCTGGGGACTGAGATTGGACACTTGGTACTAAACATGCTTCCTCCGAACACACTCTCCTCCCCAGCGACACTCGTCTGATCCATAACATGCACTACCGTTTTAATTCAACTGAGGTAAAATGTGAGCATCACTTGATTACTGGACACCTTCCTTCTGATGTGACAGAAGTTAGAAGAATTCAGGCTGCCAGCCTTTGTGTGTAAATACTGCCAGTTATGTAAGCCTTACAGAAATGTAGCAGCCATTGCATACTTACTGTTGTGTTGCGCTATCTGTTTGTTCATTTATCTGTTGCGAAGTGAACGATGAAGCAGTATATGGTACATAGTGAGAACTGCCTAAATCTGAAAGAAGCCATTTCTACGAGATTGTAACGTACATATCTCAATTTTGTCGTCATAGATGCGTGGTAGAAAGCAGAAGTTAATGTGGGTGGACTATGTGAGGAAGATGTTATTCATAGTTCGTTTCACAAGGGGTAATCCCCGCAGCATGGCGTCACGCGCTAGTGATACCTTAGGTAACCAGTACTTTCCGCCTCCTCAGCTAAGTGGTCATCGCGGCTGACTGCCATGCAGAGAATCCGGGTTCGATTCCCGATATCGACGGGATTTTACCCTGTTTGGGGGACTGGTACGGCGTGGAAACAGCCTCGTGGGGCCAACTGACTAGCTATGCTAGCGATCAGCAGCGGTTCCACGGTCAAGAAACCAGACATCGACCGGGACAATGGTACGCTGACCACATGCCCCTCTCTACCGCATCCAATGAAATGATAACAAGGGATGACATGGCGGGCGATCTGGTGAGACTGGTACATCTAGGGCCAGAACGCAGAACCTATGTTATCAGTATTACTGTCTTATGAAGTAGCGAAAATATTAACCTTATTCTAAGGATAATTTAGTTTCATGACCGAAATACACTCTCATCCTTTTTTTGTACACCTCAGAGAATTTCATTTTAGCCCTCAGGGGGTAATTACCCACAGATTGGGAACCGCGGAAAATGCCCGGATTGGAAATCTCCTCCCAAATGTATCCAATTCGGACCCCCTGTACCACAGTGCCACATTCCGCCTGCTATTTGGCAGAGAGGTCCATGACTCTTCAGTGGGCCAGTATTTAAATACCTTTAGGCGTAGGGAATTAAAATTAATAAAAATGAATGAAATCGTTGAGTATTTAATTTTCGTGTAAAAGTTGTCACGAGAAAATTATAATAAATTAAATATCGGTGTGTTTTACTAAAGCTGTGAAAATAAACTAAATAAAATACACGTAAGTAACTAACAATTCCTAGCAGCCATACCGGAGATGTTGTGATACTATCAAGCTACCATTTCACGCTAGAAACTGACAGTGTAGGCAAATACAAACACAAAAAAAAGTTTTGCGTCACCCCGGTTCCCAGAAATCCTGAAGATAGACGTTGACTGTGGATATTGTGTTACAGACACAGTCCCTTTGACTGTTCAGAGATCTCACTAAACCCACCCAAAGATGTAAACAATCACGCATGAACCCACCCAAAGATGTAAACAACCATGCATGAACAGCGCCTATTAGAGGAGGTCCGACAGCCGATCAGTTCCAGTCATTCCATCGGAAGGAGGTACACGGCTCGTGTTGCCTGTAGTTAAACCATGCCTAGACGGTCAATGCCGCTGTTCGATCGCGAATTATGAAGGTGGTTCGATGAACCTTCTGCCAGGCACTTGAATGTGATTTGCAGAACATCCACGTAGATGTAGATGTAGATGTCCCCATTGTTACTTTGTGTCAGGACGGGCTCTCAACAAGCCAAGTGTCCAGCCGTCTCGCAGTGGACCAAAGCGATGTTGTTCGGACATGGAGGAGATACAGAGAGACAGAACTGTCGATGAGATGCCTCGCTCAGGTCGCCCAAGGACTACTACTGTAGTGGATGACCGCCACCTACGATTATGGCTCGGAGGAACCCTGGCAGCAACGCCACCATGTCGAATAATGCTTTTCGTGCAGCCGCAGGATGTTGTGTTACGACTCAAACTGTGCGCAAAAGGCTGCATGATGCGCAACTTCACTTCCAACGTCCATGGCGAGGTCCGTATTTGCAACCACGACACGATGCAGTGTGTCACAGATGGGCCCAATAACATGTCGAGTGGATCACTTAGGATTGGCATCACGTTCTCTTCACCGATGAGTGTCGCATATGCCTTCAACCAGACAATCGTCGGAGACGTGTTTGGAGGCAACCCGGTCAGACTGAACGCCTTAGACACACTATCCAGCAAGGTGGAGGTTCCCTGCTGTTTTTTGGTGGCATTATGTGGGACCGACGTACGCCGCTGGTGGTCATGGAAGGCGCTCTAACGGCTGTACGATACGTGAATGCCATCCTCCGACCGATAGTGCAACTATATCGGCAGCATATTGACGAGGCATTCGTCTTCATGGACGACAATTCGCACCCCGAACGTGCACATCTTGTGAATGACTTCTTTCAGGACAGCGACATCGCTCGACTAGAGTGCCCAGCATGTTCTACAAACATGAACCATATGGAACATACCTGGGATAGATTGAAAAGGGCTGTTTATGGACGACGTGACCCACCAACCACTCTGAGGGATCTTCGCCGAATCGCCGTTGAGGAGTGGGACAATCAGGAGCAACAGTGCCTTGATGAACTTGTGGACAGTATGCCACGACGAATACAAGTATGCATCAATGTAAGAGGACGTGCTACTAGGTATTAGATGTACCGGTGTGTACAGCAGTCTGGACTACCATCTCTGAAAGTCTCTCTGTATGGTGGTACAACATGCAATGTGTCTTTTCCATGAGCAATAAAAAGGGAGAAATGATGTTTATGTTGATCTCTATTTCAATTATCCGCACAGGTTCCGGAACTCTCGAAACTGACGTGATGTAAAACTTTTTTTCACTCATCGTATCCTCTGCCTTCTTTTGTACTGTCTTCAGAACTATACTACTGAGATTTCTTGATGTATGTGCTTTTAGGCTTAAAGTTCGGTACTGTTCACATTTTTCACCTGCCGCCGTCTCCGGCAATAAGTTTCTGGAAGTTGGTTGGTATCTTTCCTGTGCTATACATCGACCTAATCAATTTCAGCACAATCATTTCTTCGATGTCGCCAGTATTCTTGATTGATTTTGTAGGAACGTCATCAACATCCGTTGCTTTCCTCTCTACCGGGTCTTCTCGAGAGTTTCCAAACTCTTCGTATGGAATGTCGTCTCCTTTGTAATCTTCGTCTGCGTACTTTTCTTTAGTATTACATCTCCTGGGAACGGTGTTCAGTCATTTAATCCTCTTGTGTATTCTTTCCATCTCTTTACCAAGTCTTCGTTTCTGCCTCTTTGTCTTCTACTGTACTGGAGATCGTTGATTTGCATTTGTTAAACATGTGTTTACTATTCTGTAGGCTATATCAATTCTTCTATTTCGTATATTTTCTTACCCTTCTTCACACGTATCTTCGAGAAAACTAGCTTTTGCTTTCCTGCTTTCTCTAAGGACGATGTTCCTCAGTCTTCTACGTTCAGCGTTTGCCTGTTAGTCAATTGCGTTTTCACATGTTCTTTTGTTTTCAGTAAGGTGAATGGTATCTACTTTACTCAATTACCTCTTGTTCTTGCGTTCAGTTTTCCCAAATATCTCTTCTGCAGCTTTGTATATACCATATTCATAAAAACACTTTTGAAATCTTGAAACAGTTGTACAAAGAAATATGCATGATGTACAAATGTAACAGTATAGCATCCAAATTAAGAAACTAGTATGCAAAATACAAATTCTCTGTAATGGTTATTTAACTCCTGCAGCAGACTCGTTGCGACATGATCTCGAACAATTTCCATACGCTGGACGCAACTGCTTCGCATATCTACAACGCGATTTTGTAAAGGTCTGCATTAACGCCTATTCATAGCTCTACAGACAGCTACTGTTTCCGCCTACAGCCGTTTGCGCTTTGCAGTTCACAGCTGTCATAACCAGCGCCAGGTGTCAGGAATTTCCTGAAGTTGACTTGTCTGTAAGAATGTGTTAGCAGTAAGGAACAAATATGTTAAAACTTCATGCATGATGTTGCATTTTTCACACAGCTCGATGTTTATGGCGTTGTATCTCCTGTAGTATGAGCTATACAATGATATAATTGTCCAGGTACATCCAGTCGTACATGTGGCTATTGCCAGCGAAATGTGTTGCGAGTGGAGTTAGTAACAAGGAAGTAATAAATTTAAACACCTTGAATGATGCGGCAGTTTTTCAGGTATTTCAGCGTTTTGACTTCGTATTTGCTGATCTTTGTGCCATACAATCATTTAATTTTGTAGGCTCATTCAGCGGTATATGTGGATAATGTCTGCAAGATGTGTTGCGAAAAGAGTCAGTAGCAAAGAAATAATAAAATTTAACTTCACACACATTCCGGAATTTTTCAGACGTCTCAGTGTTTATGACATTATATCTCCTGAACTGTATGTGGTACCATGCAGTAATACTGTAGGTGCATTTAGCACCATATGTTGGTATTGTCCTCGATATTTATTGCGAATAGAGTTAGTAGCAAAAAAATGGTTCAAATGGCTCCGTGCACTATGGGACTTAACATCTATGGTCATCAGTCCCCTAGAACTTAGAACTACTTAAACCTAACTAACCTAAGGACATCACACAACACCCAGTCATCACGAGGCAGAGAAAATCCCTGATCCCGCCGGGAATCGAACCCGGGAACCCGGGCGTGGGAAGCGAGAACGCTACCGCACGGCCATTTAGTAGCACAAAAGTAATAAATCTAAACGTCATCCTGATGCGGCGTTTTTCACATACCTCATTGTTTATGACGTCATATCACCTACTGTAAAATATGTAGTTGATTCTTTCTCCCACGGAGATTCTTGGCTGACAGTAAGGGATATGTGTAGCGAGTTGGGTTGAAATCGGTCCACTAGTTTATGAGGAGGTGCGGAACATTCACACATACATCGAGATATATGGATGTTGATGTGAATGTTATGTCCGTGCTGGTCGTATTCCAAAATTATTTTCTGTATCTTAGTGTAGCGTTGAGTGCTGAGTGATTTAGTCTGTTCAAAGTTCTGCTTTCTTCGCTTCACCTGAATAAGAACAGTTGGGACTTGAAAACTAGTCAAGTATTTAAGTGCATTTTTGGAGTGAATTCAACAGTAGAGTTGCTTTTTGAGAGAATCGATTGTGAAACTGCCAACTCTGTATCCAGTAAATAGAAGGTCGTGGACCTAGCTGCACTTTCGAACAATACATAGTTGAGTCGTTGCCTGTACCTGCAGTGGAAAAAGAAAAGAACTGGATGCGTTACAGGTGATTTGATTGATTTGAGCTTGATGAGCGCATCGTAGACTGAATATTACGTTCTTTGTGGTACGTCTAGGATTAGCGCGAATAACTACGACCATACCGTGATATATTGGAACACTTTCCAGCTTATGTGATCCACCATTCAAGCAAAAGTTCAGATTGAAACGTTTTAAATACACTGACGGGACAGAATCGCAACACCAAAAAATAATTATTGTAGAGTAATGAAATTCCGGGAATATATTTGTGTAGGTAGTGTATTTAAGTGAGTAACAATGCAAGATCACAGGTTAATGTAAGCGTGAGATACGTCGTAGCAACCGTGAAATATAGGTACATTAATAACCTGTGTAACCGCCAGAATGCTGAATGCAACACGCAAAGGTCCATGCATTACGTCGTACAGGTGCTGGATGTCAGTTTGTGGGATGGATATCCATGCCTGTTGCACTCGGTCGGTCAATACAGGGAAGGTTAATGTTGGCTACGGATGACGCTGGACTTGTCCGATGATGTCCCACATGTGCTCGATTGGAGACAGACCTGGTGACAGAGCAGGCTAAACCAACATGTCGACACTCTGTAGAGCATTTTTAATTCAATGAACTTTACCAACAGCCGCACACTACAAGATATTTTAGTTTATTCTGAAAGCAACGAGTTTCGGCAATTCATTTTGCCATCTTCAGGTCCCTGCATAACAAAAGAATATACATGTAGTAATATAAGGGTGTACAAATGAAGCTTACAAGAAGTGACAGGTAATTATAGTACCGCTTAAGCTTAAAAACGATGAAGTCGTGGCGTTAAATCAAATCTATGTGTACACCCAGTACAGTAGACTAAAGCATGTCTTTATATTTGTTAGTAGCGTTAAACCAGACCTCTGTGTATATCCATCACAGTAGACTAAAACATTTGTACATATCTGTCAGTCATAAAACTATTTAACATCACAGATTTACAAGGTAACATGTAAATTCATTACAAAGATCAGCACTAGACAGTGTACAATCAAGAGATCCGTTGAAACGAAGCTGACTTTTTATTTTTTTATTTATTGTTTTGTAATAATAAAATCCTATAAAACTATTTTAGATGAGCAACCGCCTAGTATATACGAGTACCAATCTTCATTTAAAGTAAAATGTCACGCAGTAAGCTATGAAATGCAACAGTATGCTTATTTACAGCCTAACCAATATCACGGACGGTAAGACAAGTAGTTGTCGCAGCATCAAAAGTAACTTGATCCAAAACCCAACGGCAGTCGACATATTAAGAGAAAATAGGATGCATAGCGACCACTAAGAATATTCACAACTATCTTGTGGCCTAGGTTGGACAGTAAATAGGAATAAAAGATGTGATTGGTCTCCTTTACATCACTTAACAGGTCGGCATTACCACAGTGAAATAAATCAACAAGAAAGTCAAATCCTACTTAAGCAAGGTGAGTCCTCTAAGTTCAAAGCCGATAACTTCATACAATTTCACTGGGAATATAAGGCACTACATAACGACCTATCTATAGATACTAAGACGTAGCAAGTTGTGTCGTGATAGGGAACGTGGGTATGGGAAAAAATAAAATGTAAATGAGTGTGCGAAGACCACAATATTGTCGAAGGTGAAGCCCATAAAGCGAGTATCGTCACCTGTCTACATGAACACCAATACTCATCTCTAGCAAGAACATCATAACATTATCCCTAAACTCTATGGGGAAGTAAGGTCAACACTGACACGCTGCTACACTAACCAAGTCCTAATCATACTCCACAGGTTTAGTCAACACATAACGAAATCCCACAAGTGAATTGGGGAACGTGTCAGTTTGGATATAAAAAGGAACTGGCTAAAAGATGGTGGCTGACAATACGTAATACCAGCTCCCGTTATAAAGAAACATTAAATGCTTCATCGTCCTAGGTATAAAAGTAGCGTATAAGATACCAGTAAACTGAAAACATGGTCGCTAATAAACATATGCTGCCTACTACCATGGGAGTAGATTGCTATAAAACGGATACAAAGAGTTACACAAAACAAGATCTACGAGCTCATATCAAGGTGACATATAGTAAGCCTCAGGTAAACAATCAGTGCGTTATAGTAAGGTTGAAAAATTACATTCATACTAAGATTCTTAGACAACAAAGTATAGGAGAAGAACTGTATATTGTTGGAAACATGATGGTGAAACATGTAAGGGCTTAAATAGTATAGAGGTACATAAATATTGCTAAGCGAAAGTGGCGCGTATCATCCAAAGAAAAAAAAATGGCTCTGAGCACTATGGGACTTAACACCTGTGGTCATCAGTCCAATAGAACTTAGAACTACTTAAACCTAACTAACCTAAGGACATCATACACATCCATGCCCGAGGCAGGATTCGAACCTGTGACCGTACCAGTCGCGCGGTTCCGGACTGAACGCCTAGAACCGCTAGACCACCGCGGCCAGCATCCAAAGAAAAGTCACTAAAAATAGCAACATGAAATTTACTACAATAATCCCCAAAAATTACGTATGACTAGACCCTGACATGCCAACATCATTATGGGTTATTCTAGTTAAAGCGTTACTATACTCATGACAGAGATCGCCCCACGGGAATACAGTGAGTCGCTATGAAACTACATGTCTCACTCAACAAACCGACCATATCACGGTGAAACTCCTCGAAAGCATAGTATCAGCGAACATTTTTAAACTTAAGTGGTATTATGATTATCTGTCACTTCTTGTAAGCTTCATTTGTACACCCTTATATTACTACACGTACAGTCTTTTATTGTGCAGGGGCAGATGGCAAAATGAATTGCCGAAACTGGTTGCTTTCAGAATAAAATAAAATATCTTAAAGTGTACGACTGTCGGTAAAGTACGTACCAGCCGATGTCCCCTGGCTGTAGTGGACCAACACAGATCTCTGTAGAGCATGCTGGGTTACAACAGCTGTATGTGGGTGAACGTTATCCTGTTGGGAAATACACCCTGGAGTGCTGTTCACGAATAGCAGCACAACAGGTCGCGTCTCCAGATGGACGTATAATTTTGCAGTCAGCGTGCATGGGATAACCAGGAGAATTTTCCTGCTGTCATACGAAATCACACCCCTCCCCCAGACCATAAATCCGGGTGTAGGTCCAGTGTGTCTAGTACTCGGACAGGTTGGTTGCAGGCCCTCAACTGGCCTCCTTCTAACCAACATACTGCCATCACTCGCACCGAGGAAGCTTTCATCAGGAAACACAACAGACCTCCACTCTGCCCTCCAATGAGCTCTCGCTCGACGCCACTGTAGTCGCAAATGGTGGTGGTTTGGGGTCAGTGGAATGATGCCACAGGGAGTCTGGCTCGGAGCTGTCCTTGAAGTAACAGATTTTGTAAGCAGGCTGTTTAGGATTTTTTTATTGGTAACGCCACGTAGCGCTCGGTACGAAAATCGCTGGCTGTGCTGTGTGCAGTCTGTGGCTGGTTTGCATTGTTGTTGGCTATTGTAGTGTTGGGCAGTTGGCTGTTAACAGCGCGTAGCGTTGCGCAGTTGGAGGTGAACCGCCAGCAGTGGTGGATGTGGGGAGAGAGATGGCGGAATTTTGAGAGCGGATGATCTGGACGTGTGTCCATCAGAGACAGTAAATTTGTAAGACTGGATGTCATGAACTGATATATATATATATATATATATATATATATATATATATATATATATATATATATATATATATAACTTTTGAACACTGTTAAGGTAAATACATTGTTTGTTCTTTATCAAAATGTTTCATTTGCTAACTATGCCGTTCAGTACTTAGTGCCTTCAGTAGTAAGAATCTTTTATTTAGCTGGCAGTATTGGCGCTCGCTGTATTGCAGTAGTTTGAGTGACCAAGATTTTTGTGAGGTAAGTGATTCATGAAAGGAATAGGTTATTGTTAGTCAGGGCCATTCTTTTGTAGGGATTATTAAAAGACAGATTGCGTTGCGCTAAAAATATTGTGTGTCAGTTTAAGCACAGTCATTTATAATTTTTCTGAGGGGACGTTTCAATTTGCAGCAGTTTGTTGTGTCACTGCAGCGCCAACTGCTGCGCAAATTATTCCTGCAGATGAGGTACGATGTGATTGAGCCATACGCCGAACACGGTGGTCTTTCCTCTCGGTAGTATCACGTGACCGTCCGGAACTCGGTCTCCTTGAGACCGCACATTGTCGCGACCACAGCTGCTAGCAATAATGTACGGTGGCTACATTCCTGTCAAGTGTGTTTGCAGTGTCGCAGAAGGAACAACCAGTTTCTCGTAGCTCTATTAAACGACCTCGTTCAAACTCAGTATGGTGTTAATAATGGCGACTTTGTCGCCTTAAAGGCATTCTTGACTATCGCCAACTCACCACGTCCAATCTCGCAACCATTCTAGCCTTATATAAAACAAATCTGAATTGCATCCTTATAGCGGCGCTACTATCACCACTCATGCGACAGGAGCGAAGTCTGAATAGATGTTATCTTCCAGATATGGAAGCACGCCTACCAACTTTGGTTTATCTCGCAGACAACCTTCTTGATATTAAATTTTCCTCCGTCAGTGTAGTTCACTTTTATTTAATTTTTTAAAAAAATCTGATATGAGCGAAATAATGTCACTCTGATACAGAAGGTGGAACATCAAATTCTGAGGTCAGTTATATTACTGTTTAAGTCATTTTGGTACCGATAAGTCTGTAAAATTAATGCTCTAGACGCTGCATTGTGCACCTAACTAAAACAACTTTCTTCGAGCTTTTTTTTCCTCTGCTGATTACATACATCTAAATTTTAGTAACCCAAATTCCGATGTGCCTTTGTATTCCAAGTTTCAGTATTGCAGCTTAATATGCAGTCTGTACGTTTGAGTTTACATATGCTCGTCGATATTTAAAATTTCAGATTAAAATTTGAAATAAGAAATATTCACACTCTCAACGGATGGAATAGTAATCTTCAGCATAGAAAGCACACCGGTCGCTTTTGAGCTTGTGGACGTTATACAACATGTACTTCGCGCTCACATCACCCTACAACTCTGTAAAGGTGGTGAAGGTGTGAGCATGCATGAGACGGTTGTAGGGAAAGAGCGCGGTAAGTTGGGTCGTTGTGGAGACGTGACAGAGACGCCCAAAGGAGCTACCGCGTTTCAACCTGCCTTGACCAGATCATGATGAAAGTTGCCTAATCTGTTGATGCATTCGGAGACGAGTGTCACTCCTACGCAAAGGCATTCGGTTTCAGCCAGTTTTTGAGCAAACACTGCTTAGGGAACTGCATCCAGCGGGCATCTGGAATCGCGTACCTCGAAAAGGCCACTGCTCAGGGCGGTGCATAAAGCTGTACGTCTCCAGCGGATAAATAACACAGAAATTGATGGCTAGCTGACTGGAGGCGTGTAGTGTGGTCCGACAGGTCACGATTTGATTTCTTTTCAAGAAATGTAGGGTGCTGAGAGCACTAACGACCCAAGAGGCGTTTGACCTGCAATATGTGCGTGATGTATTTTAGGGCAAGAGTGATTCTGTGATGTTTTTTTGTACTTGTGCCCACTCTTTCAGATCACAACGAATGTGAAACTAGGCTGTTTATTTCAATAGTCTCGGTGACTAAGTGTTGCTATTTCTTCTACACTTTCATGATGAAAATGCTGTGGATACCACCGTGCTCAAATAAGTCGTTCCACGGAGCTGTACGCTTAAATCTACATACACATCTACATATATAACCTGCAAACCACCTTACGGCATAAACCACCGTACTAGCCATTTCCTTTCCTGCTCCACTCGCATACAGAGCGCGGGACTAACGGCTGTCTCTAAGCCTCTGTACGAGTCCTGATTTCTCTTATCTTAGTGATTCTTATGCGAAATGTATTTTTGCGTGATGAGGACCAATCTGCAGTTGGCGTCAACAGCCGGTTCACTGAATTTCAACAATAATGCCTCACGAAAAGAGCGTCGTAATCCTTCCGGAGATTCCTATTTTAGTTCACGAAGCATTTCTGTATACATCCGTGCTGACTGAACCTACTGGCAACAAACCTAGCAACATGCCTCTGAACTGCTTCGATGACTACCTTCAATCTGATTTGGTAGGGATCCATGACACTCGAGCAGTACTCAAGAACGGGCCGTACTTACGTTCTATACGTCGTCTCCCTCATAGGTGAGCTACACTTTCCCAAATTCACCCCACAAAACGAAGTACCGAGCGAGGTGGTGCAGTGGTTAGCACACTGGACCTCGTCCGGCTATCCTGATTTAGGTTTTCCGTGATTTACATAGATTGCTTCAGGCAAATGCCAGGATGATTTATTTGAAAAGGCAGGGCCGACTTCCTTCCTCAACCCTGCCTAATCCGATGGGACCGATGATCTCGCTGTTTGGTCCCCTACCCCGAATCAACCAGCCAACCAACAAAACGAAGTCGAGCATTCACCTTCCCAACTATCAACCTGACGTGCTCATTGCATTACATATCGCTCTGCAACCTTACGCTTAGATATTTAATCGATGTGACTGTGTCTAGCCACTTCGAACATTAGAGATTTGTTTTCCCTACTCATCCGCATTAAATTCCATTTTTCTGCGTTTAGAGCAAGCTGCCATTCACCACATCAACTAGAAATTTTGTCTAATTCATCTGTATCGTCCTACACCTCAATCAAGCAAAATATCTTCCAATACAGCACAGCATCTGTCCGCCAGATCATTTATATATATAGAGAATAAGAAAAAATGGCTCTAAGCACTATGGGACTTAACGTCTGAGGTCATCAGTCCCCTAGAGCTTAGAACTACTTAAACCTAACTAACGTAAGAACATCACACACATCCATGCCCGAGGCAGAATTCGAACCTGCGACCGTAGCGGTCGCGCGGGTCCAGACCGAATCGCTTAGAGCCGCTCGGCCACTCTGGCCGGCAGAGAATAAGAGCTGAACTGTCACACTTCTCTGGGGCACTCCTGACGATACCCTTATCTCTGATAAACACTCACCGTCGAGGACAACGTATCGGTTTTTCTTACTTAAATATCTGGGAATCTATTCCACTGTGGTTTGATGAACACTCAGGCACACTACCGCACTTCGACTCTCCCGTTAAATCACCCATCCCATTCCCATAGGAAATATATGTAACAGTGTGTTAATCGTAGCAGTTGTCGTAATATGGTGATTCGAAGAGATATAATCATTAATGAGTGGCTTCGTCTGGATATGACGTATCTGTTACAACTTGTAGACTCAGTTACCCGCCGAACTGAGGCCGTTATGGACACCAGGGGCGGTGGTATATGGTGTTAGCAAAATATGTTCTAATGAGACTCTCTAGAGTCTAATTAGTTTTGTTCCATGTGTGCAGCTGTATGCTGAGGCAGGTAAGGGATGATTTCGAATTGTACAATTGTAACTTCAGCAACTATGTTCCTTGTGAAATCAAATATGAAATACCTCGTCCTCGAGTTAAAGGACAAAATAATGCTAGCGGTAAAATGCCCCTATCGGAGCAGAAAAAAAGGCAGGTATGTTCTGGTTTAAAAGTCTCTGACTGCAAAGTGGAGTACCTTTAAAAAATTTCGCAAAAATTTTGGCTTGCGAACATTCCCGTTCTGTTAACATGCAGATCACTTCACACGCTCACAAGCTGGCCTAAGTATAATTCGCCCACACCCACTAATCCGTCGCTGTAAGTCGCTCATACCCATTCACTCCCACTTGCCCTTACTCATTCATTCATTCAACCCAACTCATTGTCATTAACTCTTAGTGTCTCTCTGTCACTGTCTCCTCTCTCACAGCCACAGGCTCCTTCATTCTGTTTTATTAATACTGTCCCTTGTCTCACAACCACAGTCTCTTTCGTTCTGTCTTATTAATACTGTCTCCTCTCACAGAGCCACAGTCTCTTTCGTTCCGTCTTATTAATACCTCTCCTGTCTCACAGCCACAGTCTCTTTCGTTCTGTCTTATTAATACTGTCTCATCTCACAGTCACTGTCTCCCTGCCGGCCGAAGTGGCCGTGCGGTTAAAGGCGCTGCAGTCTGGAACCGCAAGACCGCTACGGTCGCAGGTTCGAATCCTGCCTCGGGCATGGATGTTTGTGATGTCCTTAGGTTAGTTAGGTTTAACTAGTTCTAAGTTCTAGGGGACTAATGACCTCAGCAGTTGAGTCCCATAGTGCTCAGAGCCATTTGAACCACTGTCTCCCCCTTGCTCTCTCTTTACTGCTACTATCTCTTTCATTCCTTTCCACTGCTGGTGTCTCTTATCACTGTCACTGACCCCCCCCCCCCTCTCTCTCTCTCTTTCTCTTCCTCGATGTCATTGTTATAGACCCTGTATCTCACTATCACTGGCTCAAAATCACTTCCACTTTCTCCTTCTCCTTATTCCTCTCCCACTAGTACTGCCTCCTTCGCTGTTTTCCTAGCACTGTTCTCCCACTGTCAACTGTGGTTCAAATGACTCTGAGCACTATGGGACGTAGCTTCTGAGGTCATCAGTCCCCTTGAACTTAGAACTACTTAAACCTAACTAACCTAAGGACATCACACACATCCATGCCCGAGGCACGATTCGAACCTGCGACCGTATCAGTCGCGCGGTTCCAGACTGAAGCGCCTAAAACCGCTCGGCCACTCCGGCCGGCACTGTCAGCTATGTTCCTAAGCCACTGTCACCCTCTCTTTCTCTCACATTGCCATTGTCCCCATCGCTCACAATCACTGTCTACTGTCTTCCGGTATTTATTAATTTTCCGTCTCTTTCCTACTGCCATTGTTTCCTTTTATCTCAGCATAAAAAGACACCAATGTTTTCGAATGCCACCATTTTTGGGAAAATTTCTGAAAGGGATTGAGGAAGGCAGAATGAGTCAGTCTTTTAAACAGCAGAATATTCGCCTGTTTTGTGCTCCGGTAAGAGCATTTTTCCTATGGTACCCTTCTGGTCATCATGTCATTTATATGAAAAGAACTTTATGGGTCAACAAAATTTTGATAATTTACATATGTGGAGTCGAAATAACTCAGAACTAATTTTACACCTCATATTGGATTTTACGTGTACAGAATTCTGCATGCTCTTCAATACTCCGTGATACGTTGCTTTACAAACTACGTTACCTCCTCACACCGGATTTTACGTGCGTATTTTTGTGTCCAAATAGGGTAACTTTGAACCTCAGTATTTAGGAAGCAGACGGAAAAATCAAAAATCTTTTAAGGCTGTTTGAGTTCGAGTTTGTTAGGAATACTTTGTAAAATTTTATTCATTTGCTATGCATAGCCGCCTTGGAATCTGCGGCTCGGATAAAGGTTTTCAAAAACCTGAAGATGATGCTTCTAGATAAATGCCTAGAGAACGTCGATTAAAATCTGAAAAAAATTGCTGCTGTTAGTTATTTACATCTCCACTGCTGATAGTGAAACACACCTTTTTCGGATTTTCTCAGAAACTGCCCATGAGGTAAATGGTGCGTCCATAAGCCTCTTAAGGGGAGTTGGAACGCCCTATCCCAACAATGTTAAATTTAGTAAGTTGGCTTCCCTGTATTTCAGGAACCACTGGAGCCATTGACATAAAACTTTTACAGGACTTTGAACTGTATGTTCTGAGTCTACTGAAGTACAATAATTGCATTTATGCCACTGCTTTTGGAAATACAATTTTTTAATTACATGGTTAAAATTTTGTGTACTCTTTTGTACGTTATGCTAAATAATTTTAATTATACATAACATTATGATCCTCTTTTAGTTGAGTAGACTCAGGATATGTATGTTATTATTCCCCGAAAATTTGCATACTTTACTCGAAGTGGCTTCTGAGATTTAGGGAAAAATGCAACAGAAAACGTAAATTTTCAGGAACGACATCTAAATTTTCAAAAGATTGTAACTCACTTAATATATGCTTAATTTTTTATTTTTAGTCACTCTGAAGCACCATGTACCATACTGTATATCATCCTCTTGATCTTTTTCCAAGTTTTTTCTTCTTTTCTTCTTTCTGGAGTCCATAGTGGTCAACTGTGCTGCATACTCTGCTTTATCAAAGTGAACCTTGTCCATTCGTTCAAGTTCTCTGATGGAGTTTGCTCCAGGATTAATTCTCATATGCTGTATTACTTTCACCCTACCAATGTTGCCATCATTGAACTCAATAAAAGCATCACTGACCCTCCCCCCCCCCCCCCCCACACTTTAGTGTCTTCATTCCAACAAAAACATTTCTTGGTAAGCGAGTCCATATAAGATTTATGGCTGTATGAAGTGTTTGAGTATTGGCCATTGTGGTAATTGCACCATGAATCAGGTCCAGGAGGGCAAAGGTGGTGTACTGGTTTTTCATCAGTTGACACTCTGTGGAAGAAGGTAGCCCATACTGCTTGCCTGATTCATTTTCAACAAATCCTCAGTATTATGTGTAATGGTCATCTCATAATACTGCTGTAGTGCATCAGTCATTTTGTCTGTCAGCCTGCTCATATGATTTTACCATCAGAAAGTTTCTTGTCTATCAAACTTTGTTTCAACTTCCTCAACCTGGTGCCCATACTCTTCTGGACATGACCTTTATAACCAGCAATCCACAGCCTTCTATGTAAAAAAAATTACCAATTTTATTAGATCTCGAAGTAATGCACGTAAAAATTTTAACATTTTTAGCTGGCGTAGATTATATTTAGAAAATAAAATAAAATGCTTCCCATGTGGGATTATAAGTGAATAATTTTATTCAGAAAATTGAAAATTTTATAATGAGATAAAAATCCGAGAATGTGAAAAAAATTTTTTTCCTGTTCTAACTCCCTTTAAGGCGTACCGTAGACCACATCTGATACAAAATGAACCATCCGATCTGCTTCGTTTGCCTAAGCTGGAGGCAGCGTGTAATATTCAAGTTTTAGCCCTGTATTGGAGGATAGTCTTCTGTTGAGTATACAAATGGTCCATAGCCGAAGGGCTATCCAAAACACTAGACCCTACTTTCCTATCACCAACAGAACCCGAGGTATGAGCCTGAAAAAATTCCTTTTCATGCGCGACGTTTTTTAACGTATTGGTAGCACTTTGTGTGGCATGCATGCCGCTCAGCCTCACCAGGTTTTCGAGAGGAGGGCGACGGGTGGATACAGCGCACATATGGAGCAAGTTCTCGACTTTACTCCCCGCACACAGTTAAAGATACACAAACACTCAATAACCACTCATGAATTTAATTGAGTCGTATTGTCACATAGTTCAATAAAAAATATCTGCAGTCCCTCAGGTTCCGAACAAGGTTTCTGAGACACATCCCTTGGCGGTAAGGTAACATCTAAATTGAAAATACCTTATGGCATTTCGTAATTGGAAACACCACTACGCCTCAGCTTGTATTTGGCTGATAACAACGGGCTCTACAATGGGTTGGATCTAGAATACCCTCCTTTGCGCTTCACAATAAATAATGAGATGCATTAAAACATAAGGGGGTTCATTTAATTGCTTTAACAATTTAGGGGAAAAGTAGCTGTCATTGTTGAGATGAGACTCATGTCTAGGTACATATACATATATATGCACTTGGCCCTGTACACAAACGCCGACTGCTTTAGTCTCGGCTACACGAGACATCCATGGCGCCTGACGTAATATCAGCGGCCGCTTGGCATGCACTACTGCTGAAATGGATGGCGCTATGAGAACACCGCACCGGGAGATGCTGCGGCGTCGTATTCGCCGCACCCACTGAGGTTCCAAAGATCAACACCTTTGTGTAAGAGACAGAAATTTATTCCTACGGTCTGCCTTCTTCTGCCACATCCACATCCATCTCCAGGTGCAAAAGCTCGCACTCATCTCAAACTGTCCCGACACTCTGTCACGTGATATACATTTGAATTTATCAAATACATATCAGCTACACACTTAGCAGACAACATCACATTATTACGGAGACGTTCTGAAAATAAGTTTAATCACAGTTTTTGAAAGAGAAGTTTCTACACCTTTCTATACCTCATATGAATCCACACCCTTTGCTGTTTCAACGAAGGAAGTAGCGTCAGTGGGTGAGGACTGACGCGTGGGCAAAGCACAGAAGAAGAGAGAGCAGCAGCAGTTCGGCGTGCCCGAGGTTATTCTAGTACGCATCACGATGGGGGACGGAGGTGGACTGGTGCTGTTATCTTACTTGGAACAGGTGTGTTCAAAAATGGTTCAAATGGCTCTGAGAACTATGGGACTTAACATCTGAGGTCATCAGCCCACTAGAACTTAGAACTACTTAAATCTAACTAACCTAAGGACATCGCACACACCCATGCCCGAGGCAGGATTCGAACCTGCGACCGTAGCGGTCGCGCGGTTCCAGACTGTAGCGCCTAGAACCGCTCGGCCACCCCGACGGCAACAGGTGTGTCCATCACCCATGAACGCCTACGGAGTACGTAAGGTGAATAGATCATGTCTCGTCAGATGACTGGTAGCAGGTGTTGCGTGGTTAGGAAAGGAAAGCAGAACATGGAGGATGAAGGTCGAATTGAGCGTCCCTTCACATCTACGAACGAAAACAACATTGCTAGAGTACGGAACATAGTGTTAGGGGACAGGAACGTCATGGTGTCAGACGTGGCGTCCACGCTGCTTATTGGCTGTGTTCGGGCCCATCACGTGCTCCATGATGTGTTGGGTTATGGAAAAGTGTCTGCAAGAACGGTGCCGTGAAACCTAACCCCGCATCCCATGAGTCCAACAGAGGGAGTCAGCGTCCATCACTCGATTCGGTACGCGCGGGAGAGAAACGAGTTCCTGTGCAGCATCATCAATGGCGATGAGACATGGGTGCGCCATTTCATCCCAGAACCCAAGGCCCCCTCAGTGACATGGAAGCATCCCCGTTCACCAGTGTCAAAAAATCCAAAATGTCGCGTTGAAAGCGTCGCTCTCCGCAGGAAAGGTTATGGCCACAATATTCTGGAACGAGAAAGATGTGATTCTCCTTGATTTCCGCCAAAAAAGGACCATCAATGCGGCACACTACTCCGACACCCTCACCAAACTGAGGTCCGCCATTCGACGAAAGAGACGACGGCTCTTGAGTGAAAGTGACGTGCTCACAGCAAGGCTCACACAGAATCAGATTCGTCGCTTCGGATGGGAGAGATTAGATCACCCACACCACAGACCCGATATCGCCCCATTGGAGTTTCACTGTTGCCTGTACTGAAAGCTATGTTCTTATGATATCACTTTCAAACCAATGTTGGTGTGGAGAAGGCTGTGCGACAATTCTTTTCATCGCAGGGCACCGGATTTTAGCAGAATGATTTCTTCAAACTGATTGCACGCTACGACAAAGGCCTCAATGTCGGTCACGCCTATGTCGAAAAATAGTGCAAGGTGTATAGTTTATATTGCTATGGTGAATTTGTTTATGGGAATAAAGTTTCCGCGTGAAAAGCAATGACGAAACTTACCTTCTGAACGTCGTGGAACAAACAATAGATAATGTAATTGGATTCATTGTTGGCAGCGACACGCAGAAACGACTGAATTGTAGCAGAAATACGTATAAATGTGGTTGAAGCTTTGCGGTCATAAACGAATCCAACACCGCTATAAAATACAAAGATGGTATACCACACCGCCTATTCATCGCATCTGCATTCCACCAAGTCACTGATAGAAGTGACTGCCAACGAGTCTCTCGTCAAAGCGAGCTTTACCGTGTCTACTGGAAATGGGAATCATGAGCTGATGGCTCGTTTTCCTAATCGCATCCTAAGAAGGGCCAACCAGTCACAAGGCGGCCATCCTCACACACTGTTTACTTCTGATATTACTCTTTGATATTTGTTTATACTAAAATCTTGCTTTTTGTAACAGTCAGTCTTATGTCGATCATAACGACCATTTCTGTCTTATAAATTTTAACTGTTGGTGTATTACTCTATCTTTGTTTTCTTATTTGCAGAGACACTATCTGGCGTGCACCTTTTGCAGCGTCCCCCCCCCCCCTCTCTCCCCCATCCCACCGCCCCCGTGCGTCGGTGGACCGTTAGGTGTTGTTGCTACCAGCAAAAGCCTACTTGCGCCAATGTTCTGACCACCACGAGGGTCGTCGTCTCTGAGAATCTGCGGTGACTTTGATCTGCAAGCAGTATCGTTTTCCTCCAACACCCGCCCTACTCAGCACAGAGAGAACCCAAAGCAACAATACAAGTGCCTTACATCTTTAGTTTTCCACACATCTACGAAGGCTTGCTGAAAAGCAATGCTTCGAATTTTTTATGTGAAAATCATTAATGATTTCTAAATACAACAAACTTCATTAACATTCTGCACATTTATTCTTTATGTCTATATATTTATTTCTCAATATAGTCACCCTGACGACAAACGCATTTCTCCCATCGATAAACGAGTTTGTTGGTACCTTCACTGTAGAATGTGTGACTCTGTTGACGTAGTCTCAACCTCATCCCTGCTTGCACCGCTTCATCACCATTAAAGTCTTTTTCCAAAGCTGTTTCACAGAGGAAGACTGCATTGTAGATCCTTCTCTAGATTGTCGCACAGATGACAAAATGGTAGATATCGAAATAGATGACAGAACGACAGAAAAACAATTAAAATCGCTCAAAAGAGGAAAGGCCACTGGACATGATGGGATACCAGTTTGATTTTACACAGAGTACGCGAAGGAACTTGCCCCCTTCTTGCAGCGGTGTACCGTAGGTCTCTAGAAAAGCGTAGCGTTCCAAAAGATTGGAAAAGGGCACAGGTCATCCCCGTTTTTAAGAAGGGACGTCGAACAGATGTGCAGAACTATACACCTATATCTCTAATGTCGATCAGTTGTAGAATATTGGAACACGTATTATGTTCGAGTATAATGACTTTTCTGGAAACTAGAAATCTACTCTGTAGGAATCAGCATGGGTTTCGAAAAAGGCGATCGTGTGAAACCCAGCTTGCGCTATTTGTCCACGAGACTCAGAGGGGCATAGACACAGGTTCCCAGGTAGATGCCGTGTTTCTTGACTTCCTCAAGGCGTTTGATACAGTTCCCCACAGTCGTTTAATGAACAAAGTAAGAGCATATGGATTATCGGACCAATTGTGTGATTGAATTGAAGAGTTCCTAGATAACAGAACGCAGCATTTCATTCTCAATGGAGAGAAGTCTTCCAAAGTAAGAGTGATTTCAGGTGTGCCGCAGGGGAGTGTCGTAGGACCGTTGCTATTCACAATATATATAAATGACCTTGTGGATAACATATGTTCAAATGGTTCAAATGGCTCTGAGCACTATGGGACTTAACTTCTGAGGTCATCAGTCCCCTAGAACTTAGAACTACTTAAACCTAACTAACCTAAGGACATCACACACATGCATGCCGGAGGCAGGATTCGAACCTGCGACCGTAGCGGTTGTGTGGTTCCAGACTGTAGCGTCGAGAACCGCTCGGCCACGCCGGCCGGTTAACATTAGTTCACCGAGGCTTTTTGCGGATGATGCCGTAGTATATCGACAGGTTGTAACAATAGAAAATTCTACTGAAATGCAGGAGGATCTGCAACGAATTGACGCATGGTGCAGGGAATGGTAATTGAATCTCAAGTTAGACAAATGTAATGTGCTGCGAATACATAGAAAGAAAGATCCTTTATCATTTAGCTACAATATAGCAGGTCAGCAACGGGATGCAGTTAATTCCATAAAATATCTGGGAGTAGGCATTAGCAGTGATCTAAATGGAATGACCATATGAAATTAATCGTCGGTAAAGCAGATGCCAGACTGAGATTCATTGGAAGAATCCTAAGGAAATGCAGTCCGAAAACAAAGGAAGTAGGCTACAGTACACTCGTTCGCCCACTGCTTGAATACTGCTCACCGGTGTGGGATCCGTACCAGATAGGGTTAATAGAAGAGATAGAGAAGATCCAACGGAGAGCAGCGCGCTTCGTTACAGGATCATTTAGTAATCGTGAAAGCGTTACGGAGATGATAGATAGACGCCAGTGGAAGACTCCGCAAGAGAGGCGCTCAGTAGCTCGATACAGGCTTTTGTTGAAGTTTCGAGAACATACCTTCTCCGAGGAGTCAAGCAATATATTTGCTCCGTCCTACGTATATATCGCGAAGAGACAATGAGGATAAAATCAGAGAGATTAGAACCCACGCAGAGGCATACCGTCAATCTTTCTTTCCACGAACAATACGAGACTGGAATAGAAGGGGGAACCGATAGAGGTACTCAAGGTACCCTCCGCCACACACCGTCAAGTGGCTTGCGGAGTATGGATGTAGATGTAGAAAGTGACGTCCTCGGAGGTTTTCTTTAAGTTTTGGAAATAGATGAAAATCGGACGGGGTCATGTCAGGAACGTACGGCGGATGGTCAACAACAATGAACCAAAGGCGTCGGATTGTTGCAGGTGTCGCAGCGCTCGTGTGTGGTCTGGCATTGTCACACTGAGGGAGAAGGTGCTTCATGTGCGGATGGAACTCTTCTGCGATTAAAGCACGCTGCTTCTGGTGCACCAACATAGCTACGATACACACCGCCATTTTACACGCTACAATTCGGAGCCGTCTAGAGGTAGGGGGTTGCAACTTGCGTCAGTGAAGCGAAGAAGTCGACCGAGTTATACGCCTGACATGTAATACCTCAACCGGTACTGAGAACAAAATAAAAAGTCCAAAAGTCCGCTGGAGGCTTCAGTTTTCAGCCCCATCTACATAAATAAACAAGACA
This sequence comes from Schistocerca americana, assembly GCF_021461395.2. Lineage (NCBI taxonomy): Eukaryota > Metazoa > Arthropoda > Insecta > Orthoptera > Acrididae > Schistocerca > Schistocerca americana. Next base: position 589,849,732 of record NC_060119.1, read on the forward strand.
GAGTACAGAGTATAGCCGACGGTATAGCTATGGACAAATGACTGTCAATATATCTCTCTGCCTACCGTAACCTGATCAGTTTTATCACGTTAACAGAATCTTCCGTCGGTTCTTGGTAGAACAACACTATTGTTGTTGTTGTTGTGGTCTTCAGTCCTGAGACTATAATAAATGAAAAGCACCAGTCTGGTTTGTTCTACAATTTTTCTCTCTTGATCCCTACGAGCGATATGTGTCGGGAACAATATAATGGCCGCAGAGTTTGCCTCAAGATCAGATTCTCTATATTTACGCAAAGACTTTCGCGAGAGCTAGGTCGTCATTTTTCCAAGGATTCCCATAAGTTCCTTAGGCAGTTACGCTTTAATAAGGGCTAGGCAGAGCTCTTATCTTTCTAGCAGCTTGCCTCTGGGCCCATTCATGATACCATACCGACTTGATAAGGACCAATCGCATGAAAATTATGCTACAACTGGTCGCAATAGCGTACTGTACGCGATTTCCTTCCAGATGCACCTCGCTTTCCAATAAGCTTCCTAACAAAAGCCGAAATGGAGTACTGTATCGTTTCAAGTTGCCCAGTTCTGTAGACGAGACGTTGCAGGAGAAAGTAACATTGCCAAGAGATCGAGTGAAGCAGCTGCGAACAGTTGTCTCTAGAGGCGAGCGGAACCTCCTACACTTACTGTGCTGACTTCCAATAGCGCCGATAAGCCCGTGGGACGGGGTTGGCGCGGCATTGTACCTGTTGGGGATTAGAGGCTCACCACGCCAAAGCCGGGAGACCGCGATATTAAAACTCCCGCCGAGCGTGTGAATCACCGCCGGTGGCCAGCCACTCGCCACGCAGCCCGCCATATTAATCCAATCTGCGAGCCTCTGCCGCTGCCGCCGCCGGCTTAGCGGAGGCCGGGGCTTCCCCGGGATTTGCGCGGCGCGCGCGACACGCGGCGGCAGCCGCCGGAGTTGGCGGTGCGGTGCGATGGTGACGCGAGCGCAGATTAAGGGAGAGCCGGCCCTGAATTACTTAAGGGCGCGGCCGGCCACGATCACCCCGGCCCTGCACGGCCTGATGAAATTTCGTCCTGATTAGCTCTCTCCGTGAGGGAGGGCGCCAACTCAGAACGGAATATAATATGTCCCGCTCCTATGGGCGCGTGAGGGACGTACCAGAGTCACGTCTGGCGCCAGTACTCAGATAAGTATCCGGACGATGTTGCAGCAAACAGAGCGAGGTTAATGTTTCCTCAGACGAATGCTCGGATTATTCTACGATCGGTTTGCTCCCCTGTATTCATCAATACTGGCCAGTCCTCAAAGCCGACGGCACGGTATGCAATAACTCTCCCAACTAAGCGCATTTTTAGATATATACCCACTGCAATGTACATCTACATGACTACTATCCAACTCACACTTAAGAATTTTGTGAGAAGATTTTCAGGTCTGGTTTTGTTGAATCATTACGATGCCAGTCTCCACTTGAGAAGCAATATAATCAAGCTGTGGTCACTAATACGAGGGGTGTTCAATAAGTAACGCAACACATTATTTTCCTGAAAGCATGTTTGTTTTATTCAGGATTCAAATACCCCATATTATTCCCCATTTTTTTGGCTACAAAACCCTATTTTTCAACGTAATTTCCGTTCAATGCGACGGCCTTACTCCACCGTACTGTGGGAGCCTGTATGCTCGCATGGTACCACTCTGCTGGTCGATGTCGGAGCCAACGTCTTGCTGCATCAGGAAACTCCTCATTATCCTTGTGTTGCTTCTCCCGGAGTGTATCCTTCACAGATGGTCCTTCATTGCTCTTTACGATATTCTGTTAGCTGGCGAGGAACCCAGCGGGCAAACATCTTTGCATACCCTAACTGGTGGATGATGCCACCAGCTGAGGCGTCCAGTTGCGCAACGAGGTGTTTGATTGTCATCTGTCAATCACCTCAAATGAGAGTGTGCGCACGTTCCAACACTGCAGGAGTCACAGCAGTGTGCGGCCAACACGCGGGGTACAGACAGGTTTGCGCGACCTTCCAATGATGACAGACGCCTCGCCACACCATGCTTTCGTTCACTGCCACGTCCCCATAGACATTCTGCAAGAGAATATGAATATCTCCTACGAGCTCGATTCCCGCCTGAAGAAACTCATTGACAGGTCTCTGCTTGGAACGCACATCCCTTGCAGACGTCATGTCTGCCACCTATCGCAATGTCATGAAACTACAGAAGCTGAAGTGGGAATATTTCAGCGTGACCCACAAGAAATTGTACGTTTTTTTAAACCGCATCTGATTGTGAAAAAAGTACGTTAGATTGCTTACTGAATGTTCCTCGTACATAATCAATTACCTAATATGACAGATTACCTTTCAGTGTGTGTTTTATCCCTTAAAAGCGAAATTAGGTGCAAACAACACATCTGCCAAATTTCGTCAAGATCGTTTATTTACGCTTGGGAATGTTTCCTTGGCAGTACTTCGTGTTATTGGAATAAGTTATCAAAACTATGACAAGCAAATCGTCCTTATAGCGTAGATTTGTCCAATGTATCATCCGATGTTTTCATCATTGTCATCCTCCGATAATACCTCAATGGTTACACGTTACCAGGAAGTCATCCACATAAAATACATAACAAATTCCTCCATACCATTCTCTTATATTCTTCCTCGCACACTGTCCTGCGGTTATGCAAGTTGTTGTTCGCTCTCTCAAACAGTACTTATTCAGTGAATCTCATGAGGAGAGAGATTTGTCACCAACTTTTCGATTTGCGACTCCTGAGCCTCTCAATTTCAACAATATTAATATCCATAATTCTTCTCACTATATGCATTTTGCAATATACGTGAAAGAATTTATGGCACTATAAATTTATTCTTGTGTGATCTTTTTCTTCTCTTCAATATAATGTCACCCGTTTTCAGCAAGCAAGCTTCGTCTCATTGTTCTCTACAGTTTTCAAGGTGTATAATTATGCAATGCGAACGCTAATCTTATGCATACAGAGCGCCATAATTGCTATTACTCACTACCCGTGACATCCCCTAACGTACTTCCGTTGTTCAAAATATCTACTAACTACACTACTGGCCATTAAAATTGCTACACCAAGAAGAAATGCAGATGATAAACGGGTATTTATTGGACAAATATATTATACTAGAACTGAAATTGATTACATTTTCACGCAATTTGAGTGCATAGATCCTGAGAAATCAGTACCCAGAGCAACCACCTCTGGCCGTAATAACGGCCTTGATACGCCTGGGCATTGAGTCAAACAGAGCTTGGATGGCGTGTACAGGTACAGCTGCCCATGCTGCTTCAACGCGGTACCACAGTTCATCAAGAGTAGTGACTGGCGTACTGTGACGAGCCAGTTGCTCGGCCACCATTGACCAGACGTTTTCAGTTGGTGAGAGATGTGGAAAATGTGCTGGTCAGGGCAGCAGTCGAACATTTTCTGCAACCAGAAAGGCCCGTACAGGACCTGCAACATGCGGTCGTGTATTATCCTGCTGAAATGTAGGGTTTCGCAGGGATCGAATTAAGGGTAGAGCCACGGGTCGTAGCACATCTGAAATATAACGTCCACTGTTCAAAGTGCCGTCAATGCGAACAAGAGGTGACCGAGACGTGTATCCAATGGCACCCCATACCATCACTCCGGGTTATACGCCAGTATGGTGATGACGAATACACGCTTCCAATGTGCGTTCACCGCGATGTCGCCAAACACGGATGCAACCATAATGATGCTGTAAACAGAACCTGGATTAATCCGAAAAAATGACGTTTAGCCATTCGTGCACCCAGGTTAGAAGTTGAGTACACCATCGCAGGCGCTCCTGTCTGTGATTCAGCGTCAAGGGTAACCGCAGCCACGGTCTCCGAGCTGATAGTTCATGCTGCTGCAAACGTCGTCGAACTGTTCGTGCAGATGGTTGTTGTCTTGCAAACGTCCCCTTCTGTTGACTCAGGGATCGAGACGTGGCTGCACGATCCGTTACAGCCATGCGGATAAGATGCCTGTCATCTCGACTGCTAGTGATACGAGGCCGTTGGAATCCAGCACGGCGTTCCGTATTACCCTCCTGAACCCACCGATTCCATATTCTGCTAACAGTCACTGGATCTCGACCAATGCGAGCAGAAATGTCGCGATACGATAAACCGCCAGCACGATAGGCTATAATCTGACCTTTATCAAAGTCGGAAACGTGATGGTACGCATTTCTCCTCCCTACACGAGGCATCATAACAACGTTTCACGAGGCAACGCCGGTCAACTGCTGTTTGTGTATGGGAAATCGGTTGGAAACTTTCCTCATGTCAGCACGTTGTAGCTGTCGCCACCGGCGCTAACCTTGTGTGAATTATCTGAAATGCTAATCACTTGCATATCACAGCATCTTCTTCCTGTCGGTTAAATTTCGAGTCTTTAGCGCGTCATCTTCGTGGTGTAGCAATTTTAATGGCCAGTAGTGTACTTCATTTCTAGAACTACGTTAACTAAAACGTAAATAAGACTCGAGTTCCGGTTAAAGCTCCTGTGGTTGCATTCAGTTTAACTGCTGAACCTCGGCAGTTGCCTAATCTTGCCTCATATTTCTTTCTTCGTCATTTTCACTCGGATTCATTCACGGATGTTAGTCGTGTATTTCTACAATTTCCGCATCTTCCTGTCTCTGATCATCGAGTGTGTAATTTCGCCTCTCATCTGCCCGATGTGGCTATGCCCACAAACCACAAGGATTGTTCCTATTCCATCTGATTTTACTGGGTGGATGCCTCACTCGCCAGTTCGTATTCAGTGATCCATATAGTGGCAACCCATAGTGCGCTTGTACACAGTGTACGGGTTCTCTGCCATCAACTTCACGATCATAACCAAGCTCTCTAAGTAAACACAAAAATGCATAGTTCACACAACGATTTCCATTAAGTAAGTTGGTTTGGTTTCTGCCCAAACGGTGCGTACAACAACAGGTTTCTCTTGACAGTTTCTTTAAAATACCGCGTTCGGCAACGAAACTGCGATCCTGCATAAGGCTCCATCATCTGAATGCCTAGACTCACACGCTTCCGCTTCTCTTGCGCCAAAAAATCAGGCACAAATGCGTTCTTAAACTCCTCCAAAGTCCTGCACTTTGCGCGGCCCCTCGCATCATGGCGGCTACGTCTTCCCACAGATGTGAAAAAGTGAAACTGATTTTATAACCTGCAGACCATGACCTCTGAAGTCTACCTTGGAACTGTGCGATCCACATTTTCGGGGGCAATCTGTTCTATCTGACCGTAAACAGTGCACACTTCTGAACGGAAACAAAATATTTTCTGCTTTCGTCCTCTTCGGCTTCTTGATCGATTAATCCTACCTACATAGCTGATTACAGGCTCTAGGGCGAACAAAATAAAAAATGCATCAGGAAGGAACCATCTGAATGGGGAGGACATCAGTAGGTGTGATATACATACACAGACAAAATATTATTACATTTTATAAAAACATTGGATGATTTATTCGAGAGAACGAGTTTCACAGATTGAACGAGTCATTAACGCGTTGCAGGCCGCTGTGGCCGAGCGATTCTAGGCACTTCAGTCGGGAACCGCGCTGCTGCTACGGTCGCAGGTTCGAATCCTGCCTCGGGCATGGACATGTGTGATGTCCTTAGGTTAGTTAGGTTTATGTAGTTCTAAGGGGACGGATGACCTTAGATGTTAACTCCCATAGTGCTCAGAGCCATTTGAACCATTAACGCGTTGACCTACCTCTGGTCTTTATGCGAGCAGTTATTTGGCATGACATTGACTGACGGTGTTGTTGGGTGTCCTCCTGAGGAGATATTGTGGTGTCACCGCCAGACACCACACTTGCTAGGTGGTAGCTTTAAATCGGCCGCGGTCCATTAGTACATGTCGGACCCGCGTGTCGCCACTGTCAGGGATCGCAGACCGAGCGCCACCACAAGGCAGGTCTCGAGGTACGGACGAGCACTCGCCCCAGTTGTACGGACGACGTAGCTAGCGATGCACACTGACGAAGCCTCGCTCATTTGCAGAGCAGATAGTTAGAATAGCCTTCAGCTAAGTCAATGGCTACGACCTACCAAGGCGCCATTAGTAACATTTCATGTATCTAAAGAGTCTCACTTATATCGCCACAATCTCCAGATGTACCACAAGGATGGATTAAAGTTAAGTACTTTTCTTTATAGCATTCATTACGTATCCTGTTTCAGACCTCACGCCATCCTGCTTTAGCTTAGCGCGTGCCTTTCGGCTTCCTCTCATTGTGTCTAGGCTGTCTTGTCTAGACACAACAGATATCATGCCAAATTCTGTCCAACTGGCGCTCTATATGGTCAAGAGCTCGAGCTGGTTCGGGGTGGGGTTCCTAACCATAATGCTCCAAGTGTTGTCAATTGGGGAGAGGTACGGTGACCTTGCTGGTCAAGGTATGGTTGCGCATTCACGGATACAAGCAGTAGAAATTCTCGCCATGTGCGGGTGGCCATTATCGTGTTGACGTGTAAGCCCATGAAGACTACCATGAAGGGGTACAGAAAGGAACGTAGAACATCATCGACGTATTTCTGTGTTGCAAGGGTGCTGTGGATGACAACAAAAGGGATCCTGCTATGAAATGGCACTAGATGTCATTGCTTCTGGATGTCAGGATGTATCATGGGCGACATTCAGGTTGGTATCTCACCACTGTCTGGGACGTCTCAGGACACATCTACACTGGTCATTAGAGGTTAATTCGAAGCAGGAATCATCAGTCTCCTCACGTTGTCAACAATGCGTTATGCATTCTGTGTGTTCCAGAACAGTCACCCGAGCTGTAGATTAACCAAATACTTTCAAGATTGGCTCTGAGCACTATGGGACTTAACTTCTGAGGTCTTCAGTCCCCTAGAATTTTGAACTACTTAAACGTAACTAATCTAAGGACATCACACACATCCATGCCCGGGCAGGATTCAGACCTGCGACCGTGGCGGTAACGCGGTTCCAGACTGTAGCGCCTAGAACCGCTCGGCCACTCCGGCCGGCTACTTTCAAGATTCGAAGATGGTAAAGAGGAGGAAATGTCAGAGACGGAAACCTGTCATGATAATCATGTTCGTCAACATATTCTACCAGTGCAATAGTTATCTGTAGGGCGCTCCAATAATCTAAGGAAGACATGCTCATATAGGCCGAGAGGATTCTGTTTAGCATCTGCAGATACCTCAGATGAAAACTACGGTGCCCGCGATCTATACTTCCTGCATCTCCACTAACTACTAACCAGAGCATTAATTTGTTGTTCATCTTCCATTTAACAATAAGAAAAGGATTTCTAAAAGTTTAATTGATATAAAGTCATGTTTATATATCAATCATTAAATTAGTTGTTTGTTAAGAGTCCTAGGAGACTGAGCTTAATATTTTCATTTTCTAGTGGCAACGGAGCCCCAGACATTTGTGAATTAATGAGCTTCTCCCACGATTAATTTCGTAACATTTGAAGGCCAAAGAGCCACCGTATTTATTACTTGTATATTATTTGTGGCCGGTTAGCTGTATTTCTTAATGTCACGTGTGTCATTAATAGTTCTATTAAACAAGGTCGATGAATGAAATGGTTTTTACGAAAATTTTGTTTTCTTATGTCTAATATTCGCATGGAACACTGGTTGTGCGCTTTACGAGTGATACTAGCAAGTCGACCCACGAGAGAAGGCAAGGCGGACACATGACAGAAAGGAAATTGTCCAGAGTAAACGATGAGACTGTATCACTGGTGAGCGACTCCTGTCTAGGGAGTGCAGCCTCTTCGCACGGACTGCGGCCTGCATTCGAGCCGGAGCCGCATACCTGGTGGTTCGTGCATGCTGCGCCTCCAGGCCAGCAGCGTACCCCTCTTCAAATGGTCCTGGTCCTGGGAGACATGACACCGCTCTCCTTGGGACGCAAGAGATTATGGCATGTTGACCGACTTAAGACAGCCATAATGCCAGCCATCGATCTGACCACGAGGCGATGATGCAGACGCCATCTGATCCACGTGGATGGTATTAATTATAAAGCAGGCTGTCAGTCCACCTGAGTCATTAGCGAACCTATGTGGGAGGGATGTACAAAGAATTGCCTATAAACACATCATGATGTTGCCAGCTAGGTCATGCCGAAAGTATTAATACTAAACATCTGTCAGTTGATATGAATTCTTGTGTGATTATGGACTTATATCTTCGGTCTTGCGATTCAAATACATTCATGCTAGAGGCACAGAGGACATCACACTTGTCTATAACATCAATTTATTTGTGATTCGAGAACATAACACATTATAAGAGGAAACTCATAGCTTCACTGTGATGGACGCTGTCTACAAGGTGAGAAGAAACCGACTGTAGTCAGTATCGGTCTACAGACGTGAACTTCATTCCAGCCAGCCCATTCCATTCATTGGCCTGTACACCTGACTACCAACTATCAATAATTCTGATATACGCCGTCGCCAGTGCCTCTAATTCTTTGCATTTTTAAATTGGTATTTATCTTGATATCTTCACAGTAATTGTGATGCACACAGTCAATGGTGTGTTAATTTGCACGTATTTGTAAATTTTTGACGAAGATATGTTGTAATCATTTAACTAATTTGTTGTTACTCTCTATGGTTGACGTCACAGTTACAACACCCATTTACCAGTATGTATATCAGCTTGTTTATACAATAACCCAGTGTTTCTATATGAGAATTTATCTATAACTTTTAGCATTCATGCTATTGTATTTGCATTTACACATGTTGTATGTAGTCACGATAATATGCCTTGAGAATTTATAAAGTGTGTTGTGAAGTGCTTTTATTACATTTCTTCTGTCATGTACATGTCTTCTTATAAATGTCAACGCATTTTTATTATTACTGTTACTCATTGTTATAAACTATGTAGTTGGATACATTCATTTATAAGGGAGTGAAAGGTTTGACATTGTAATATAGTAGGTGTCCATGTAGTGACCAACGGTAAATTGACTTGAGTATGTGTAGACCTTGGACACCTCCCAATCATTTGTGTGTGAGATTATCGAAGTACCACCTTCAGTCATGAGCATAGTAAAAATAATTAGAATGTATTTATAATGTTTTCCTAGCTGCCGTTTCTCCTTTTTATTATATGTTCTTTAAATAAACATCTCCTTTGCGCTAGAATATATGAGTGAAAATGAGGAAGATTCTCCATAAGTGTGTTTGTGCATTTTCCTGCTGTCACCTTGGCACCAGGTTAACCTATACCAAACATTGCATGAAATTCATCAGACAGTGAACATGTGAAACAAAAAACAAAAATAGCACCCACATCCAAGCAAAAATGTCTTTGATGAACTTGTGCTACGGATTAATCTCAGCACCATTTCATCAGCATCCATTTTAAAGGCGATAAGGAGGCGATGTTACGTGGCAATTTATCCCGTAACTGTCATGCAACATATTTTATGATGTAATATGCACATCACAGTAATCAATATAATCAGACCATTAATGCTGCATATAACTGCGGACAATATTAAATACTGAAAATGACTGCACAGCTGAAAATACTCTGCTTGGGTGTGCATTTGCAGCAGATCCATCCGGAAAGCCTGGGAAGTATCACTACACAGATAATTACTTCTTTTCTTCCTTCCCTTTTATTATGGTGAGGGGGAACTGTTGCTTTCTGCACTCTTAAAGAGCTCTTTATAGCTGGCTTGCACAACATGGAATCTTACTTTAAAGGAACAGAAACAGTCATAAATGTGTTCAGAACCATAACCTATCAGGCAGAAAAGATAGGAGATACAGAATTTGCCATGTCCCGTCTCAGCAGACGACTTGGAGAGGCCTGTTGCTGAATGTTTGTACTGTGCAAGACAGTAGAAGGAATCATTTTGGAAAGATAACATATGAAGCCAGGTTTCGCCACCAAAATCACTAAACTGGCGCCCGGCCATTTCTCTCATGTCACGATAAGAAGGAGTGCTTGTTCAGAATCCTAGTAACGGACACTCTCATCGGCTCACAATCAATATTTCTGTAGAAGAACATTTTCTCGGGTGTGCCTAAGTGTATAGACCTTCTTTTGGCTGGCTTTAGAACCTTGTCATGGAGTGGGAGAGAATTTCTACTTTGCTTACATCGCCAGGCCATCATTTGTTAACCACGACAAAATTTGAGAATGTATTAAACTTATTTGCAACATTATTAGCGATCAGAACTCACAAAGTCTACTGTAGTTGGCTGGTGAGGTTCCTACACTAACAGAAACAGACAAGTTTCGAGGAGTTAAGTCAGACGACACTTGCTGCCAAGCGATTTAAGAGAGTAGACTTAACTGCCGTGAGATCGTTGAGTACATTCTTGCAGCCAAGGCTTTGGAAGAGAAGGATATCTCCATATTAAAACTAGGCAGAGAGGGTGAGCTGGACTCAGAATTGGCACCGTCTTCCACATTCATATCATACAGCAGTGGTAAGAACGAGCCAGAAATACTATCACTAAATCGATGGAGATGAAAGGCTAGTCAACTTTCGTCAGGGATTAATAGCACGGGGGTAACGTTTGCAGCCAGCTAATTGCTTCCATCACATACTTTGGCGATTCCACTGGTGTTCGAACTTATTTTTTTGGGTTCTTTCTTTAAACCGCTATCCGTTCGCACAGCCGTTGGCCATATCTGCAATAAAGTTTCACGCTATGCTTTCATGAGTCCACCCACCTGTTCCGAGGCTATATTCCATAATTACAATTCTTTCTCCACTTATTAAATGTTTACATACTTATTTCCTTGGGTAATGCATTTGTTTAATATTTTATGGTAATAAATTAGATTGTTATAGTGACAGCTAGTTTTTTATCTTAGTTAAATGAATCCCTTCGTTAATATAACCATGTGCATTGTGGCACCATTACTTTTATGCTTTACTAGGGCACCCCTATTATTTTTCTTTAAATAAGACGTTTTTATTTCGTGACATTGTCGTCTTAAATTAAAATGCTCTTATGGGGAATTCCCGTTCCCTATAGGTGACTAGGGATGTGACTTACACTATCTTAGGGATGTGCTTAACACCTCAATCGATACTTCACAGTATCCTTGACATTCTCTCCCGTATTTTGTGATAAACGAAACAAGCTGTCCTTCTTTAGATTTATGAAATGTCCTTCGTCAGTTATACCAGGTAAGGCTACCATATCACGAGAAACTACAGAAAACGGCGGATAAGCATAGTGTAGGCGGTTTATTCAGTAGATTTGTTGTATCTTCAAAGTGTTCTGCAACTGAAACACAGTATTTGGTTTGCATTCTCCACAAAATTTTCTGCAGAAGGTTGCAATTTAAGTTTTTGGTTATTGTAGCTCCTGGGATTTTAATTGAATGAAGATCATTTAGATTTGCGTGCTTTATCGTGTAATTGATATTTAACGGAACTTATTTACGGTCTATGTGGAGGATCTCACACTTTTCTCTACGGGGTCAATGGCCCCTTTTTGCACCATGCTGTGAACATGTCTAAGTCATTCCGTAGTTCGTTTTGATCTTTTGATGCCAATATTAGACGGTAATCTACAGCATCATGTGAGGAAAAGGAGAGTTCTTCTCAGAGTGTCTTTTAAATCACTTACGCAGGTTAACAACGGCATAGCTCCCATACTTGGAGATCTTAGATATTACTTCGGTTTCCTATATGACTTCTCATCGATTATTACAAACTGTGACCTTGCTCATAGGAAATCATGAATCCAGTCACACAAGCGTGACGAGACTCCATAGGCACATAATATTATTACAAGCCACCTGTCTAAACTCTTTTGGAAATATAAAAATACGGAATCAAACTGGGATCGCTTCTCAACAGTACTCATTACTTCATATAAATCAAGAGACAATTATCTGATAAGCACGATACTTTCTGAATCCTTTGAGGTACATGGTAGTGGCCAAACACGTTATCTCTTTTGATAAGCAGCTAAAACAGTCACCCAACTACCCAGTCACCTGGTAACCTAGTCATCAGGTCAATTATTGATCGGATTTAAAAATTTTAAATCTGTCTTAATATGCTGTATATTTCTTGAGGCTGTGAAACTCATGACGCGCGAATTAGCCAGACTATATTTATCCAGTATCCAAGAGTGAGAGCACTTAGCAACTTTCAACAACTTTTACAAAATTTGAAATCTTTTCCAAACTTTTTATAGATGACAGTCCCTACAAAATAATAAATAGAAAAGTCTTTTGCTTACATTTCCGAAGTTGTACAGTACGTATTTAAATACTTTATACATACTTCATGTATTACCAGAAGCCCTTTGAATTTTCTGTCAGATTTTGAGACAAAGTTTGTTTGTGGAGGCTATGAAAACCCATCTCGCATTGACGTACGCAGCAAGTTTTAAGCATCTATAAACCGTCACCAATCTTGGAGATTTTGTGTTCTTGTGATGATACAAAATTAAGACTGACTTTCCTTACAGTGGCCTAATTTTGTGGCAGGTTGCAGAGAGGCGAGAAGTTATTCGAAGACTAGACGTTTGTCTCCAATGAAAGTGGATCTGAGAGACTTTGAACCAGCCTCAGGAGGGCTACTGCCCACGATGTCCTTCAAGTATTGTAGATCAAGTCCTCCCTGCACTCAGTGAACGATTACTGTACGTAGTTTTCTCGTGTAAACAAAGAATGAGGTGCGAGATACATGTTATGTGACAAGCTGAAACCTCTGGATAGCTGAGTTATAGTGTATTACGATATTTGTCTACGGTTAACGAGAACCATTTGTGTTGCACACTTCTTGTTTTAGTGTTAATTTCTTTTCTGATTATTATCTTTGCCCATTTTATGTGAGTCTTTCGGCTTGCAAAGCACTCCATACTTGCTCAAGAAATTAACTAATGAATAACACATACATAGGTCTTCAGCAGAAGTACAATGTCGACTGCATACCTCACTCTTCATTTTTCACCCTACATGACCGAAAGCATTAATTAGATTCCATATTACTGTAAAACTCTGGAACATTCACGAAGACATACTATTAGCAACATGTACCAATAAATCACAAAGCAAATTAATTAAGTTTTATCTCCATTGTTAAGACTTGGCGATACAGCAAAGGTAACTGCTAATCATTATGGGTATTAAATGAGTTGCACGTTCGAGTGAGTAGTTACTGTGAATAATTTACTGTGTCCGAGAAATTATCAACAGAAACTGAATTTCGCTTTGCAAATTAAGATCGCGTTATGCCACGTCATCTGTTTACCTATTTCAATGAAGAACATGCACCCCCCGTGTTGCGCATGCGCTGTCTGCTACAGTTACGGTAGCGAATTACACTTCCCCAGCCACCTGGTGAGCTCCGAATTTGGTCATTTTGAACATTCTTAGCAGCTACAATTTTGTTATTGTTTTTGGTTCGATGTATTCTTCCTGTATAAAAACTTTGTGGGCAAATTTCGACATGTCGGATTGGGCCATTCCATTGTCAATATTCGACGGCGACATCAGTACTCAGCGTCTTATGTGTTGCTGCTGGCAGCCGACCACATCACTTACTGTTTCTCACCTCCAAGTGTGTGAAGCGCGGTGATAACATGCTGCATAGATGAGTGGGAAACGAGAGTAATGAACACTTCATAGGCGCTTTGTTTTGGGTTGATTAGGTTCCGCGATTTCTATACTTTTCTTAAATTACTGAGGGCTCACTCATGACCAGGATAGGTCTGTTATTTGCGTGTTCTAGTCATTTGCCCTGCTAGCTAAATCACATCAATCACTGTGCACATATAGGGGCTGTGTCTTTTTATAGATGACAAGGGAGATGGTGCACACTGCTTTCACCTATCTCATGCGTACACCGCAAGCTGAAGATGAAGAGATGGAGAAAGTGTATGAGAATATTGAAAGGGTAATACAATACGTAAAGGGAGATAAAAATCTAATAGTCATGGGGAACTGGAAAGCAGTTGTAGGGGAAGGAGTAGAAGAAAAGGTTACAGGAGAATATGAGCTTGAGGCAAAGAATAAGAAAGGAGGAAGACGGGTTGAGTTCTGTAATAAATTTCAGCTGGTAATAGCGAATTCTAGCTGAGAAGTGCGAGATTATTGCACAACCAGTCTAACAGCTCATCTTGCTGACAAAAATAATACACAGAAGAATGGAAACCAAAGTTGTGGACGTGTTAGATGACGATCAGCTTGGCTTTAGGAAAGACAAAGACACCAATTCTGATGTTGTGGTTGCTAATGGAAGCAAGACTAAAGAACAATCAAGTCAGCTTCATGGCTTTGTCGACCTGTAAAAAGCGTTCGACGATGTAAAATGGTGCAAGATTTTGGAATTTCTAAGAAAAAAAGGGGGCAAGCTATAGGAAGGAGACGGGTAATATACAGTATGTACTAGTGCCAGGAGGAAATAATAAGAGTGGACGACCCAGAAGGAAGTGCTCGGATAAAAAAACAGAGTAAGGCAGGGATGCAGTCTTTCGCCCATGCACTGAAGAAGCAGTGATGGAAATAAAGGAAGGTTGAGGAATAGAATTAAAATTCAAGATGAAAAAATATCAGATACTATTTGTTGACGACATTACTATCCTGAGTGAAAGTGAAGAAGAATTACCTGCTACATGGAATGAACCGTCTAATGAAAGCAGAATATGGATTGGGAGTAAATCGAAGAAACACGAATGTAATGAGAAGTAGCAGAAATGAGAACAGCGAGAAACTTAAACATCTTGATTGATGGTCACGAAGTAGATGAAGTCAGAGACTTCTACTGCCTGAGCAGCAAAATAACCAATGACAGACGGAGGAATGAGGACATCAAAATCAGACTAACACTGGCAGAAAGGGCAGCCCTGGTCAAGAGAAGTTTACTAGTATCAAACATGAGTCTTAGTTTAAGGAAGAAATTTCTGAGAATGTACGCTTGGAGCACAGCATTGTATGGTAGTGAAACATGAACCGTGGGAAAATCGGAACAGAAGGGGAATGGAAGCATCTGTGATGTGGTGCTGCAGACGAATGTGGGAATGTAGATGGACTGATAATGTAAGGATGAGGAGGTTCTGCGCAGAATTGGAGAGGAAAGGAATCTGTGTGAAAACGCTTGCAAGGAGAAGAGACAGCATGATCGGGCCTGTGTTAAGACACCAGGAAGTGACTCCCATGGTACTAGAGGGAGCTGTAGAGGGTATAACTGCAGAGGAAGACAGAGATTGGCAGACATCATAAGAAAACTGCTTAAGGCTTAGAAGCAGACCAACTACATAAGAGTTGAAACATTCTCGCAGATCAACTTCATGCTGCAATGTGACCCGAACCAAGGACTTCTGCCTTTCATGGGCAAATAGTCTTATCGACTGAGCTACCCAGACAAAGGTTCCAGGCAACTGCTATTTCACTAATATGCGTTACGTAGAATGACTAATTGACGTATTCGTGTAAGCAGTTCATAAATAATTGCCTAAATGGTTTGCTCTGGGATTACAAATGACCCTCTGTGTTTGTTGGTAAAATCCAGAAACAATCTGTGTAATTTAAATGTGGCAATTTTTAACGTAGGGAAAATATTAAAGCTGCTCTGTTATGAGGTCACTACTTTAAATTTGAAATACTATTTCAATATTTGACATTGTATTATTTTCAGAGACAGTTACATGTGTTAAGTGGTTTTAGTAGTGAATTTTACGTCTACAAATTGTCTACTTTTGCAGCTAAGCCAACAAGTTGTTAACTGTGCTATGACGGATGATGAGGCATAATTCATATTTCTACGAAACCGATTGTACAGTTGTTCATACGAAGCCGAAAAGTAGGGATTGATATAATTACTGTCTACATCTCTCTTGCAAAGCTGTCCTGCTATAATATCTCCTTGCGTAAGTAAGTAACAGTGGAATTTGCACACGTCACTGAGCTAATTCAGCGACAGCTCAGTTCACGTTCGTTGAGGTGTAGCGCCTGCTCCGTTCACAGTCACCATCTACCATCATGGTTTCGGTCTGAACATGATCTAAAATCGACTTAAAACGGTAACCTTATACAAAAAGTTTATTGCGGTTGTGAATGTTTATACTCATTTTTAAATTTTAACATATTTAAAATTAAAGTCATGCCGGGCAGTATCGGAACTGACTGCATCAAGATGTTTTGTTCCACACAAAAACACAGTTGCAAGCCATTCCTTCAAAAAACGTAATGGCTTGAGCTGTTAGTTTCCTGTAGCTTACGAATATAACGGTTGTATAGGGATGAAATGTAGCGTAAAGATGAAAAAGCGATATCATGTGCCAGAAACTCATGAAATAATCAGTGTGGCTGGTACATGGAGTAATCAGTACGTTCAGAGGTTCCTTTCTATACTACAGCGATGCGTAAATAATACTATGTGATGAACGCTCTTGAGTATGATCCTCAAAAGTTTGATTAGCAGAGGAACTCGAAGGACTTCACGGATATGCTGCTGGATTTGTTACATGTTGGTTCACTTTCTGTGAGAGTGTTATATAGATGCTTAAGGATCTAAAATGGAAATTTTGGGAAGAAGGCTGATGCTGACGCGCCGTTGGAGAAACTCTGAAAATTTCAGAGAAAAATGTTTGAGATAGGCAGTAATACGATTTTACCCGTTTCCTCTAATATCTTGCTGGAACAAACGTACCCTGTAATTTTCCTCGCGCAGTTCAAAAACTGAGGAGGAAATGGAGAACTAAATTATAGTGCGAAGTATTCTCCGCCGTGTTCTACACGCTGCATTCATGCAGTTGTAGGTCGCTGAGCTACGTCCTTCAACGACGAAGAGTAGTGGAGGAGCGAACGCTCGGTTTGGGAAGGAGCAGTGACCGTATTGATCCCATGCTGCTCGAGAAAGAAGTGCTCATATCGACCGCTGCTCCTCGCCAGCAACAGAAAGAAAACTAATTGCATTAGTTAGTAAACCAGCAGATATTTTATTCGCCACAATATAAAGATTGAGCTTATATGTTGTGAAGTGTGCAGGATTTTGTAGCTCTTTGTTGGTATAATTGTGCACCCTGAAGAATGTGGTGAAGACACAGTACTGCGGATGATAGTTGGTGCTAATCCCGTCCTTGTCAGAAAGCGCGCTTGTCCCTGACGAAGCCCAAGGACGTTGGAGCGCCTTTCAGTGACGTGCAGTTGGCAGAACTGCAGCGAGTGCCGGGGAGATGTGTTTATGTCGCATCGATTGGGCGCTGGCGGGTGCCCTCCGCCACCTGGCCGTTGCCTAGCAACCGGGTCAGGCCCGGGTCACGGCTGGCAGCGGCAGCAGGGCAGCGCCGCCGGGTCACCGACGCCTGCCGCCTCCGCCAGCCAAGAGATTCCAGCAGGCGCGCTCTGCCCCAGGGCCACCGAAGGCCGCGCTTACACCATCGATCGATTCTGATCAGCTCACAAGTTGAGTTTTATTTATAGTTTATTTGTAACCAGTGGACCCGTGCGAAACTTCAGCACTTTTATAATTGTAGCCGGATGGAGTGGCCGTGCGGTTCTAGGCGCTACAGTTTGAGACCGAATGACTGCTACGGTCGCAGGTTCGAATCCTGCCTCGGGCATGGATGTGTGTGATGTCCTTAGGTTAGTTAGGTTTAATTAGTTCTAAGTTCTAGAGGACTGATGACCTCAGAAATTAAGTCGCATAGTGCTCAGAGCCATTTGAACCATTTTTTTTTTATAATTATAAATAATGACATTATTTGGAATATATGTGTTCATTGGGAAAAGGATAGTTGTGGGAAAGCAGAGAAAACATCTTTAAAAGTAAACCGAACGAATTGAAATAATAATCATGAATTTGTGATACATCCTTGTATATATTCCTACATTTGCATTAGGTTTTAGTAGCAATAGGTAAATCACAATTCAAGGCGACAATGACAAATATGTTTGTCGTTTCCGAAAGCATATTCGTTTAGAAAAGTCGTCTTGTTGGACAGGCAGAGATAATGGAATAACGCACTGGCCACGGTTGTTACTCGTATCTGTGACAATGCTGCACAGATATTATCCACTTCATGTTGTTGTTGTTGTTGTTGTGGTCTTCAGTCCTGAGACTGGTTTGATGCAGCTCTCATGCTACTCTATCCTGTGCAAGCCTCTTCATCTCCCAGTACCTACTGAAGCCTACATCCTTCTGAATCTGCTTAGTGTATTCATCTCTTGGTCTCCCTCTACGATTTTTACCCTCCACTCTGCCCTCCAGTACCAAATTGGTGATCCGTTGATGCCTCAGAACATGTCCTGCCAACCGATCCCTTCTTCTAGTCAAGTTGTGCCACAAACTCCTCTTCTCCCCAGTTCTATTCAATACCTCCTCATTAGTTATGTGATCTACCCATCTAATCTTCAGCATTCTTCTGTAGCACCACATTTCGAAAGCTTCTATTCTCTTCTTGTCTAAACTATTTATCGTCCACGTTTCACTTCCATACATGGCTACACTCCATACAAATACTTTCAGAAACGACTTCCTGACACTAAAATCAATTCTGGATGTTAACGAATTTCTCTTCTTCAGAAACGCTTTCCTTGCCATTGCCAGTCTACATTTTATATCCTCGCTACTTCGACTATCATGAGTTATTTTGCTCCCCAAATAGCAAAACTCCTTTACTACTTTAAGTGTCTCATTCTCAATCTAATTCCCGCCACCCGACTTAATTCGACTACATTCCATTATCCTCGTTTTACTTTTGTTGATGTTCATCTTATATCCTCCTTTCAAGACACTGTCCATTCCGTTCAACTGCTCTTCCAAGTCCTTTGCTGTCTCTGACAGAATTACAGTGTCATCGGCGAACCTCAAAGTTTTTATTTCTTCCCCATGGATTTTAATACCTACTCCGAATTTTTCTTTTGTTTCCTTCACTACTTGCTCAATATACAGATTGAATAACATCAGAGATAGGTTACAACCCTGTCTCACTCCCTTCCCAACCACTGCTTCCCTTTCATGTCCCTCGACTCTTATAACTGCTATCTGGTTTCTGTACAAATTGTAAATAGCCTTTCGCTCCCTGTATTTTACTCCTGCCACCTTTAGAATTTGAAAGAGAGTATTCCAATCAACATTGTCAAAAGCTTTCTCTAAGTCTACAAATGCTAGAAATGTAGGCTTGCCTTTCCTTAATCTTTCTTCTAAGATAAGTCGTAGGGTCAGTATTGCCTCACGTGCTCCAACATCCATTTCATACGAACTTTAAAACAAATAAACTGGTATTTGTTATAAAATAATACGAAAAGGGTCTCTCTTATTCGTAATTAATACGTTAGCTTCGTAAAATATAGGTATGAGGAGTTTAAAATTTTCCACAAATATTAAGTTTTAGCGGAAAATCAATATGCTATTTCAGAAGCTGGTTAGAAATTTTTTCAAAAGATATCTCATGAATCCCTGTACGATTAGTGTGTGTTAAGATAAATGGATGTTGACTTGAGGAATAATATACACTGACCAGCCAGAACATGATGACCACCTACCTAATAGTCAGTATGTCCACTTTTGGGACGCATAACAGGAGACGCTTCGTGGCATGGAAGCAATGAGGCCTTGGTAGGTCACTGGAGGGCGCTGGCACCGCATCAGCATACACAGTTCACCTAATTCTCGTAAATACCGAGGAGGGGGGCAATGACCTCTGAGCCACATTCAATCACATCCCAGACGTGTTAGATCGGGTTCAGATTGGCAAGTTGGGGAGGGCAGCACATCAACGGGAACTCGTCACTGTGTTCCTCGAACCATCCCATCGCATCCTTGGCCTTGTGACATGGTGCATTAACTTGTTGAAATATGCCACTGGCGTCGGGAAACATGATCAAATGGCTCACTGAGCACTATGGGACTTAACATATGAGGTCTTCAGTCCCCTAGAACTCAGAACTACTTAAACCTAACTAACCTAAGGACATCACACACATTGATGTCCGAGGCAGGATTCGAACCTGAGACCGGAGCGGTCGCGCGGTTCCAGACTGTAGCGCCTAGCACCGCTCGGCCACACTGGCCGGCGAAACATGATCGTCATGCGGGGGTGTACGTGCTCTGCAGTCAGTGTATGATACTCCTTTGCCGTCCTTGTACATTGCACAAGCGCCACTGGATCCACGTATGCCCATGTTGATGTTCCCCACAACATAATGAAGCTGCAGCCAGCTTGTCTGCGTCCCTCAGCACTGGTGTGAAGGAGCTGTTCCCCAGGAATGCTGCCGATACGCGCACTCCCATCGTCTCGACATAGTGAAGAAAGTATGAGGACTCATCAGATCATGCAACGCTCTGACACTGCGCTAATGTCCAGTACCTATGGTCGCGTGCCCATTTCAGTCGTAGTTGTCGATGTCGTGTTTATAACATTGGCACTTTCGTAGGTCGTCCGCTGCGGAGGTCCATCGTTAGGAGTGTTCGCTACACAGTGTGATCAGACATACTTGTATTCTGTCTGGCATTACAGTCTGATGTTAGTTCTGCCAAGTTCACCGCCTGTCCTGTTTTACCAGTGTCATTTCTAACGGCATCTGGACGTGTCTCACCTTTGTTTCGCCACGTGTTGAAGACATTCACCACAGAACTCCTCGAACACCCGACAAGTCGCGCAGTTTCCGAAATGCTCTTGCCGAGCCTCTGGGCCATCACAACTTGCCCTCGGTCGAACTCAGATGGATCAGTCTTCCCAGTTCTACGCACGGACAGCACGCTCACGATTACTACATGCATCGTGCATGTGTGTGACTAGCATTCATTCCTCAGCAGGTGACGCTGACACCTCCTGGACTGGTTTATATCGATAGTAGTCCAGTGCTCGTAATGTTGTGGCTGATCAGTGTATATGATGGCAATAAATCGAGTCCTTGGTAATAAAGTAGAGCCCCCACAACTCCCTTGGCTATAGGTCCTAATTATCTTTTGGTCGCTTGGTGTACAGCGTGGCAGATCCACAGCTTCATATGTTGGGTCAGGTTTCTTTAAGTGTATAAATAACGAGAAAAACTTCGAGTAATGTTTGTCTATTATTGGTCAGTACGAAACTGTAGCCCGAGTACGATGCACTGGAATATCTCGCTGCTTCAGTGTTACTACCTTCACCCTAAACAACAGCAATAAGCTGTCATGTTCCCCTTCAGCTGATGCTGCTGATTTTACTCTAGTGTATGTGACGTCCTTTCCATGACGTCAAAGAATCCCTACGCTAGAATTAAGACGTGTCTTATGAACCAAATTAAGTTTTATTTAATATTAAGCCTTTCGGATCGACTGGTATACCAGATAATTCAGTGGTTCCAAACGACACTAGGAGTCCCTTAAAAACTGTCGAAATCGCTCGAACACAAACCGTGTTTACAACACGTTAGTTGAAGTGGATTGAAATGGAGTAGATGGGTTGAAAACATAAAAAACACAAATAGCAAAAACGAAATTAATCAGAATGTCATCATGCTGTATATCAAACAGTTCAGTTTGATCAGAGGATTACGGAAGAGAAATTCGATTCTGTCTAGGAAAAGTAATTCAAGCGTTATCGATGTTTTAATTAAGTAATGGTTATTAAAACATCGACTTTTAAGTAAAACTAACAAACAGAATGTAAGTATTTTGACTGCTTGTTTCAATTCAAGAACATTACTTGTTTCAAAAGGTCTTTCTAAAAGTTATCGAAAATAAGATGAGCAGTGTATTCGTATCAGGCTTTGCAGTGTTCACTGATGTAAGCTATCACTCAGAGAAGCTATTATGTTAGTGGAAGTAGGAGGACTTCCAGACATGTTCGTAAAGCTGGGGATAATTTGTAAAGAGCAATCCAAATACGAGAACTTACACTACACTAATGAAGCTGATAAACTAAATATAAGTTAAAAATATCGATATCGAAAGAAACGGATAATTTCAGGCAATTTTATTTAGTGGCGGAGCGTGTCTGTTATGTTACATCACAACCAAATTTCACTGGGCGTGATTTAGGTTATGACAAAGAAAGAGGTTTTCTTCTAAAGCGATCCAGCAATCGATGTGGGAGAGGTCAAGGGTTTATGGAAGAAGCGGAGAGTTCAATAGAACTATATCACAAAGCTAAGATATTAAAATAAATAAGGAATAGACTTTTTCTTTGCCAACAGGCAATCACAGAAAGTCGGTCGAAACGTCGGCAATTTAGTTACTTTAGTGTTTTATAATGACGCGACCTAGTACCCAAAATAATTTGATCAAAATGGCTCCAGCCGTGAAAGCCTATGAACCTATAACAGGCGACCCATTCATTTCTAGCGAACCACTTAGCAGTAACATAATAAGTGCTCGCAAACTGTTTGGACTCACAAGCAACCATCAACTAATTAGTAGATTGTGTTTCTTCCGTCCCAACACGAACAAAAATATTCATGTTTGACGTTTCTTTCAATAAATATTGTTAAGAAGAAGCAGCTCTTATGGCATCTGTATGCAACATTTGATATTGTCAAACATTATGCTATGTTATGTTGATCAAGGGAATCTACATCTCAAGCTACTGCATCTTATCTTACATAGCAACAAAAACAGCGTGTAATTTGGAAAATACTAAGACATTTACATATTATGCCACCCATTTGTCGTTTATCTTCAGCGGTTATGTATGTGGATACTCGCCGGATCGTTGTAGGAAAACAGAACCATCTACGCCTACATTTGTGCTTCCTCAAATGGTTCAAATGGCTCTGAGCACTATAGGACTTAACTTCTGAGGTCATCAGTCCCCTAGAACTTAGAACTACTTAAACCTAACTAAACTAAGGACAACACACACATTCATGCCCGAGGTAGGATTCGAACCTGCGACCGTAGCGTGCTTCCTCATTTTATGGTACAGTTCTTCCTTTTTAAAACGTTGTTGGGAATGCTGTCTTTGCTGGAACAGCAAATACAGCCCTGAGCATAAACACACAGACATTATCTATTTTATAGTGTAATGAAAGGCTGATTGGACGACAACTGATGACCATGAGATGTATTGAGACAATGGCAAACTATGAATAAGGAAATTTCTGAAAGAAGATTTCATCACAGAGTATACAAGGAAAATAAATACTTTCGTCTCGCCACCGCTACTCTTTTACTTGATACTTTTCAATTTATAGTTTTACTCATACTAGTACCTCGTAGAAGTATGCTGTTGAACGATCCCAGTAGTGATTTATTACAGTTTTAATATTTACTCAGAATTGTGGCCCCATGCTTCATTTCCAACACTGTGAATAACTGAACGCGTCAGGACTAGCAGGTCATAAATTAAACATGCGACGTGCATACGGGCACAGAGTGGGCGTGGGGAAATATTTATGGCGCTTCGACAACCTCGCTGGCGTCTCGTTTGCAGTTCATTCTCTTGGAGTCCCCATGTTTTCAGGATTGGACTTTTTTGTCTGTTTGTATTGTTGTCTGAAATAGTTTAAGTGCAGGACTTACTAAGTCGGTAGAGAGTATGGCGCACACCCAAAGGAATCTTGGCACTGTTGTGACAAATTGCGATACAATGACGTGAAATGCATAATTTGTTTAAGAGAGCTAAAGTCTTAGGGATACATGAAAAAACCTTTTAAGAAAATAGCTCACCACAAAAGGAACATAAAATTATTTGCTCAGTAAGATAATAAGAAAATGAATAGAACCGATACATGTTTGTTAATATAAAATTCCAAAATTTTATAAATTGTAATCAGTAATGAAAATAAAAACATTACGCTAGTATTATTATATTTAAAACTTGTAAAAATCTATTACCTCTCTCTCTTATACGTAGGTTTAAAAATAGAGATGGCGAGACTGAAGCGAATGCAGTCTACAGAGCAAAATGGCTAGGTTTAAAAATAGAGATGGTGAGATTGGAGCGAATGCAGTCTACAGAGCTAAATGGCTAAAACCATGCACGTTGCACAATCCTAGCTGTAGATTGCCTATCTAATGGCTTTCAGGAGCAACAATAATTTGATTTTCAGTGTTTCATATAATCACTGACCGAATTTTAAAATTTAAAACGCTTTCATAATTTGCTCATTAAGCTATAATTTTACATCAAATATTTAACACAACCAGGCAGTGTAACCCAAGGCGTGCAAACTGCCCAGAGTATTTCACACAGTAACAGCGAATGAGAGCTCTTAACGACTTCCAAAACACTTTACACATAATGTCAAACATTTTCTAATCTTTTTCTCTGTGACACCCCCACAAGATGATGAAAAGAAAAAAGAATTATCGCTTTCTAAATTTTTGGTGTTCGTTCAGTTAAACTTAAGCATCAGGCAAGACATTTTAATTTATTATTTCTTCACTAATAACTGTAGTGCTTATACATTTTACAGACAGTATCGATGTACACCACTGAATGTAGCAGAGCATCGAAATTATATCATTGTACGAGAAATAGTTCAGAATATATGACGAAACTAAACATTGCGATACGTGAAAAATTAGTTTTTAGTTAAAACGGAGTGCAAGTTACCCAGACTGTACTCAGTCACTGAATAATCCTCAGCTAAGAAAACCAACATAATTAGAATTAGCTCCTTCAATCATAAATGTTTTGCACGCTTAACGTCAAGTATTAGCAGAATAACTCATTTGTGAAGTGATCAGACGCTTGAAACTGTTTAATACATGGGAGTTTGTTTTCTTAAAAGATCGGGGGTGAAGGGTTTACTTGTCTATTATAATGTACATCAAGGTATCGCTACATCTCTTTCGATACTTACGTGTGTGATACTTTCACAATGACATTAGTCATGAGAGAAGTATGTGCTCTTTTTGTTAATTTCCGTGTTCCTACTTGCGTTTGAAAGCACGTGGTCTAGTGAACCAATTGGTTTACCAAATTCCTTCATGCACACAGACGCGGCGCTGAGCGCCGGAGAGTAGGTTTATTGGGCTGGTGAGGTGGCCGCGTGTGGCGTTGCGTTGAGGCGTGTCGCCGTTTCGGGACGGTAGAAGGAAGGAGAGAGGGAGGCGAGAGAGTGCTCAGCTAAACTGGCTTCCGTTTGACCCGGCCACCAGAGCCGCATTAGCTCGTGGGCAAGCAGGCCGGCAGGCAGTACAGCGGCGCTGCTGGGGCTGGGAACGTCCACCCCAGGGAGAGGACGGGGATGGCCGGATCGATCCTGCCGCTATCGATCCTCTCGGCACAACAGATATGGGTCGCGGAAAAAGTAACGGGGCTACGCGACAGATCGACCGCGAAAAAGGCGGACACCATGCATTAGGTTCGGTTAAGAAAAATCCAATTAACGGCATTCTTCTGTTTGGCAGCCCTTATAAATTACTTTACTATAAAAGACAGAAATCAGTTTCGTTAAGACCAAAGCTAAAAGCTGTTCTAAGAACAACACGAATTGATATGCGCACTTTAAATGCGAGGAAAGAAAATACTGTACTAATAGAAAGTGATACCATCATATTTCGTCATGATTGTAGATGAACTACGTTTAACAGCATTTTGTGACATGACAGCTTAAATTATGCAAATACCTGATTCCTTTCAAAGTACCCAATGTGTTACATGATTGCTAACGAAAATAATGAATACATAAAATTATATAGGATAAAGTAAAGCAGACTGTACGAAGGCAAAAATTAAATAAAATTAACGCTTTACAGTAATATCTATATCACGCTGCCTTAGAGACAGTATGAATTATGCTTTCGGAAAATATTTTAAAAGAGGAAAAATAACGTAACTGATGGCTACAGCGCCGGCCGCGGTGGCAAACGGTTCTAGGCGTTTCAGTCCGGAACCGTGCGACTGCTACGGTCGCAGGTTCGAATCCTGCCTCGGGCATGGATGTGTGTGTGATGTCCTTAGGGTAGTTAGGTTTAAGTAGTTCTAAGTTCTAGGAAACTGATGACCTCAGATGTTAAGTCCCATAGGGCTCAGAGCCATTTGAACCATTTTTTTTATGGCTACAGTGTTTTGCTTACAGATCTACTAGGATTGTGTCTCGAAATAAACTAAATAAGGGATTCAGGAGACAGAGTTATTCGTATAACTGTAAGGGTGGCTCCTGTTCGGTCCATTTAAACTGTGCAGTTATTATGACTCAAACTTTTCATTAATGTAATTTTCACTACTATTTTTTTTTTGATATTCAGCAGTCTCACAGCAGGTTACACAATTTACTGTTAAATGTCTAAGTTGGTATCCTGCCAATAACAATTTGCTGTTTTTTGTTCTGTTCCTAATTGAAAGTTTGTATTTACTCACTTCCTCTTTAAAAATCTCGAAAATTGAAATTTCAGTTCTACACTTTCCTCTGTGTTTGAGCTTAATTGATCAATTTTAATCGCTGCTGCTGTTGAAACATTAGATGTTTTTACTAAGTTTATGTTTCTCCGTTTTTCATACACGAGAAGAAATTGTAATTTGTCTATTACGGATCGTGCTTAAAAATTGAGAAAATTCTCGGTAGAGTTTTGTTATTTCTTGGTGTATACTATCCGTTTCCATTTGTTTCTGTTTTTCTTCATTAATTCCGTTTTATCTACATTTCATCTAGCTTTGGATTCTTCTGCGAAGAAAGTCTGTATCATACCGATTATCATTATGATTACCGTTGGTACCTAGAATGATTCTTGTGGTGTCTGTAAGAATCTCTAGCTTTCTAGTTTCAGAATGACTTGAATCGTTAGTTAATCCATTACTTTTATTAATGTCTGCAATCAATTTTAGTTTTCAGCGTTATTGATTTTGTTTTAAAACAGGTGTTTCGTGGATTAGACTATGATGCATTTAAAATGTTGGTTGTATATTCTGTTTTGGATACTGTGATTTGAAGATCTATTTCGTACGCGACTTCTCCAGAATATTTATTTTGAATACTGACTGAAGTTTTCATTTCAGCAAACATAACTGAGACGTCTGGAAAAAACAATGTGATTCATTTTTGTATTTTTCTTGTTGTTCATAGTAATTTTTGTTTGTTCCAATGTCTTCTAGTGCGTTTTATCAATTTCGAATTGCTTTTTTACAAGATACATTTAATGAGCTAATATGACAGTATATCTCTGTGCCTGATTCGTACTGTAATTTACAATGCCTCGTAAATCTTGCCGAGAAATTGGAATCTGGATTTAATGTCTGTGAGCTTTATTTGTTTGTGTTTATCGATCAGTTAGTTACTTATAATTCACACAGCATGGAGAACAGGATTGATCTGTGTACAGAATCGTATGCTTTTTGAAGATCTACAGAAAATGATGGCGTCGTCGTATTTCAGTGGCGACTAATGGCTGATAGTTGAATTTGAGCACAACACTTAACATCTAAGGAATTAAATTGCTATTGTCACGGTAAAAGCTTCACAGAAGCATGTCTTGTAGCTTTCTATGCTGTACTAGTTGTCGAGATGTGATACGTATTCATATCTGCGATAAATAATGATCCTATTTACAGATTTGCCAAAATCGTCAATTCAGATAATTTCTGCAGCTGAATGAGTTCCCTATCAGTCTATTGATAACGTTATCCTTTTTCCGCAGTATTGTTTTATATTGTTAGTCAGTAAACATGTTCTGCTAATGTGTATTGGTCATTATGTACTCAAAGTAAATCAGCTTTAGTCTAATCATATTGTCTGATTATTAAATACGCTTCCTTATTTGCACTATGAGATCCAATTCTGTGTTTTAGCTTAACTGCTGTCAGTAATTTAATCCGTACGTCGTACGTTCAGAAAGTTTTTTTAGAGATATTAAACGTACGAGCTACTATTCTTTTTCTGAATGGTGCAGTTTTCCCACCAATAAATAGCCGGTGGAAACCAGTGACACTATATAATTAAGACGCAGTTAAAAAACAATTTAGTGTCAACTGCCACTTGATTTCAGAAACGAAGTTTGTTTCGTAACTAAAGTTAGAGGGGAAAGTAAAGCTGAAGTTTTTTGTAGTAGAAGAGTTGTCGTCTTTGAAATAACCATGACAATTTGATCGATACAGTTCGTTTCCAAGATTTATACTCGACAGAGTTTTCTTATTTCCTTGATGGAGAGTTAACTTCGCTTTTACGGTGATTCCTTGGTAAACGCAGGTTCTGATGATATAGCAGAATCATATTTGAATGAGTGGAATTCATACACTGATCTTAAATTTTTCCTATGGAGAATAAAATAATTTGTAAATAAGGAAACCTGATATGTATTTTTAGTTAGAATATTGATTCACAAGCCTTAAGTATGTAGAGTATTTGCAAATGTCTCTAAGTTTGTTTCGATTAAGAGGGCGGTGATTTATTCTGTTAAATCCCTGAAGTGCCGAAATTTCAGTTGCAAAGATCTTCTCGGTTGTGCGACTAGGACATGAAGTTATACTAAGGTGGCGGAAAATATATTAAACGATTTTCTGCTCAACTTGATCTTCCTCTAAGTTGAAAGTGTAGGGATACCGAAGAGCAGTGCTTACTTGTTTCCCACGTGAAGTATTGGCAACCTCTAAAAGAGTTGACGACAGCCTGCAGCGCACTGCAGCAGGAATCGGCCTCTTTGATGCCTCCCGGTAATGTTGGGAACGCGCTACGTTTTTCTTCTGCCCAAACAATGACCATGCCCAAGTCGGAGCTTTTAGGACAACTTCTATCCACGCGTCAGTCTACATTAGTATTCGGTTAAGCTTTCTTAGTCTATTGATCTGTTAGCATGCAGAATGTCGCCTCGTGTGGAGGCAGTTTTAACGACATGAAAAGATGGGACTGTTACCTCCAAATTTATCATCCCAGTGTCTTGCCTGCATCGCTGCTCTCTTCACGATAACCCACAGCTTTCCCGCAGATATTGATGAGATTTTTTTTATGATCACAGTGTGTGAGACTGCATAGGCGTACGGTACTATCTTGGCGTATGTACCCTCACTACTATTGGCTTCACAATTTCTTGTCCACCTCCTGCCATGCCCAGGATAGTTTAATAAAATGAAATACTGTTAGTGAAAGATCTCATGGATAAAAGATCCCTGAAAGGAGGAAATACAGTCAATTGTCAACCATTAAATTGTCTTATCTGCTCTCACTAAAAATCAAATAGATGCCAGTCTTAAATGGCGAACGAGCTTATTGTGTCATTCATGGTATGAACGAGATACGCCACGCAATTTCATAAAAGCAGCCTTGTGTCCCTTTTCTTATCGTCAAGCTACCAAACACAGCACCTTGGTTGTGTCTGTGAGAATATTTGTTTCTGCTAGAGTCGGGACATTTACGCCGAGGGAAGCAACTGGATCCCACCGGCCCAGAGAAAACACAGCGGTAGGCTGTTATGTCAACAGGGAGCGGCCACCCCGCCGCCCACTGTTCGCTACACCAGATACGGACTGCTCAGTCAATCAGCGGAAGGACTAATGCAAACAGCGCTCTCCCACGTCTCTGTTGGAGCACGGGGCCCCCAATGCGACTCCCTACGGGACGCCAGCGATAGAGCTCTGTCGGACACCAAAAATAAGAGCAACCGCTGAAATATGACGGCAGCGGGCTAGAAAGATGGCTCAGTCTAAAATGTTGACACAGACATGTCTGAAGATGCCGTTTTAGATTGATAAACGAACTTCAAAATGAACTGACTGGCTACAGACTGTTAAACAAAGGAGAGACACATCAAGTCGTTCTGGTGGGGAAAAAAAAGTGTACGGGGATCGGAAGTGTGCTGCTAGGTTTTTGAGGATCAGCTCATCGGAATTTCTAACTTCTTTTAACGAGGTTATGAAATGAAAATAAATAAAAATGAAACAAAGATTTTTACGGAAGAATGGAAAAGCTGGTAGAAGTGACCTCTGGGGAGGTCAGTTTGGGTTCCGGGAAAGGAACACGTGAGGTAGTACTGAACCTATGACTTACCTCAGACGCTAGGTTAAGGAAAGGCAAACCTACTTTTATAGCATTTGTAGAGTTGGAGAAAGCTTACATTAGTGTTGTTGACTAGCGTACACTCTTTAAATATCTGAAGGCTGCAGATGTAAAATGTATAGATACAATGGTTACTTACAACTTGTACACAAACCAGGCGGCAGTTACAACATTCCAAGGCCATGAAAGTGCAGCAATGTTTGAGAAGGGATTGAGGCGGGATTTTAGCCCCAGTGAGATTCAACCTGCGCATGGAGGAAGCGGTAAAGGAAATGAAGGAAAAATTTTGAAAGAGCATTACAGATCTGGTAGAAGAAGTAAAAGCTTTGCAGTTTGGCGATGACGTTGTAAATCTGTCAAACAGCAAATGACTGGAAGTACAGTTTAACGGAATGGACTGTTTATTGAAGCGAGGACGTAATATGAATATTAACAAAACCAAAACAAGGGGAATGGATTTAGTCGAATTAAATCAGGCGATTTAGGAAATGTAGCACTAAAAGTAATAAATACGTGTTGCCATTTGGCCAGTAAAGAGCTGATGATGGCTGAAGTACGGAGGATATAAAACGTAGACCGGTAATGGAAAGAAAAGTTTTACTGTGTAAGAGAAATTTGTTAACATTGAATATGAATTAATGTGTTAGGAAATATTTTCTGAAGGCATTTGTCTGAAGTGTAGCCTTGTATAGAAGTGAAACATGGACGATGAGCATTTCAGACGAGAACAGAAGCTTTTGAAATGTGTTGCTACAGGAGAATGATATGTTTCAAACACGTCTCGAAAGAAAAGTTACTGTATATTTACGTTTTGTGCAGTACAGAAACGTGCTCCAAGGAATTATAGATGGACGTCAGTTGTAATGTGGTACAGTAAGTGGTGGCCACTTTCCCTTCGGACTCTATATACAAAGATTCAGTGAGGATACCAAAACGTTCTGAATGTACATTAAAAAGGGAAGAACGGAGAACCACAAGCGAAGGAAAGGCAGTGTTGTTAATTCACAACATGTCTTAACGGCTTGTAATACGAATGTAACAAATCCATCTTAATTTAAACTTCACTTGTCTTCTAATTCAGGACAGATTTATGTATTTAAACAACATCTGGGTCACAAAAGTATCATCCTCCATTACATATGAAAGAGCTGAAACTAGTGTGGAGCACAGCACACGTAACTATTAAACTGGAGAGCTGCAAGATGCTCTAGTCTAAAGAGTAACGGCTTTTCGTTGTATGTCAGATGAGGGTTAGGTGTGAAAAATCAGGAAACATTGCTTCCTCTGAGATTATATGGTGTCCAGATATTAAAATGACAAGATTCTAGACGGTTGGATCATATGGAACAACCGTAAGCCAGTCATTCGCTTCCTTGGCTCTTACCACAGAAAGTTCATGTAACAATTTTATATTACATTACCTTCGCTTCCGTTACTTCACTCGCAGAGATTTTTTTGGTTTTTTTATTTTTCTTTGACGGAATTTTTATGTTGTTCAGAAATTGGAACACCTAATTAAGCCCATAGGAGCTTGGTCTTTTCCGAAAGTACTTCTCTGCAAAAAGCGATTCTGGTAGCTGGAGGCCAATGTTTCTATTAATTATGCTTTTTGCGTTCCTGTGGTGATATTTCGAAAGAAATTTCATCCACTAAAATATATTTCCTTATATCTAATCCAGAAGTGAAATACTAATTTTCAGAGATTTATCTTTAAAAATATTTTTATCTAACAAAATATTTTCTTTGTATTATCATTCCATCTTTTACCCCCCTTCCCTGCTGGTTACATTTCCATAAACAGTGAAAAGCGTATTTATTAGTTTTCAACTTAGAAGTCAAATATCAATTCTCATATATCCAGTTTCAAATATACTATAGTAGTTCTTTAATAATGACTGATTTCAACAACAAATCATAGAAAAACTCAGGTTTTATGGAATTGAAGGCCATACACACAGCTGGTTTGAGTCATACTTAATGAACAGAAAGCAAAAAGTTGTGCTGAATAGGGTGGTAAATTCTAGTGAATGGGGAGTTATCACAAAGGGAGTCCAACAGGGTTCAATTTTAGGTCTTCTGCTGTTCCTTATTCATATGAATGACCTCCCACCTAACTAGTACGTTTTGCAGACGACACGACTGTTATAATAAATCCCATTCCAGAAAAAGCAGCTGAAGATATTGTTAAGGGTGTCTTTCAAAGAATTATTAAGTGGTTCTCAGAAAATGGACTCTCTCTTAATTTTGAAAAAAACTCACTATATCCAGTTCTGTACACCGACGATTGACGTAGCATACGAACAGGGCTCAGTTAACAGGGTAGATTTCTCCAAATTTTTGGGTGTTCATATTGATGACAAATTGAACTGGAAGAGCATATTACTGAGCTTCTCAAACAACTAAGTTCAGCTTCTTTCGATCTTCGTATAATCACTAGTCTTGCTAATAAACAGATCAGCCTCCTAACGTACTTTGCACATTTCCACCCAATAATGTCTTATGGAATAGTTTTCTGGGGTAACTCACCACTTAGACATAAAGTATTGATTGCACAAAAGAGAACAGTGAGAATAATTAGTGGTGTTCACCCAAGGACGTCCTTTTCAATGAGTTAGGTATTTTAACTGCACTAACAGAGTACATATATTCCCTAATGAAATTCGTTACAAATAATCCATCTCGGTTCGCGAAGAACAGTGATGTTCATACGTACAACACTAGAATGAAAAATGACCTTTCCTATCTAGTACTGAAGCTGCCAGTTGCTCAATGAGGAGTACATTATTCAGCAACATAAATCTTTGATCATTTGCCCAACAACATAAAGCGTCTGGCAGGTAGCACATCAAGTTTTAAATCTAGCTTAAAATCATTTCTTTTGGACAACGCCTTCTACACCATGGATGAGTTTCTGTTTCAGAAATGGTAAAAAAATATTGTACCTCTAAATGTAGTTGCATGTGTAGAACTAAAAATTTCAGAAATACTAATATTAGCACTATTCATGTGTGTATTTATGTCTTGTAATCTGACTTTCACATCATATCGATAAAATAATCAGGAAAATGATCTACGGAACATGACGTAACTAAAACTAAAACTAAACTAAAGACGTACTATTTCACCTCCATTGGGTTTCGATTAACAAAAATGCTGAAACATTTATTTCTTTACTTCTGTTCGGGAAACGAAATACTAATTTTCGTAGGTCTAGCTTCAAAATTGCCTTAATAGTGACATATTTTCAAACAACCTTTCATTCTCGTAATTCACCCCTTAGTGGTGGAATTTGGCAAATCCCTTCTTCAAAGACGCCTGCAGTATAACATCCACACCCTCTCCAAATTTCAACTTTCTATCCTAAGCGACTTGGGTTGGTCGATGATGAGCCATTGAGTGAGTCAGTCAGTCCCGACATTGCCTCTTACACTCGTATGTCGAGATTATTGATCGGTCCAATATGGCGTATGTTGATACGTAACATATCATTGAGTCAAGCAGTATGGAAACGATTTCGTATACGAAACTAGAATGCACCCTCTGAACTAATGCCACTTAAATTCACTACAGCGAATATGGGTTTGTATCAAGCGAACATCATATGGTAGAATACATGAATCATGTCTTTCCCAGCTTTCATTCTGGAAGAAATCATCATGTATATTGGTAAATGTGGAGTGTTTGGTAAATCTTGTGAAGCTAGTTTAGTATCACTGATGATTTTTGATAACAAAGAAGGAAACAGAGACCTACATCATTTCCAGTTCGACCATAACGTAATCCGTGTAAAAAGGCAAATGGTCTCGATGTTGTTTGACCATTCTATTGGCGATTACTCAATAGAATCAGTCGCAATTCCTGGAGGTATTTGCCCGAAGCTATTTAAAGAGGACCTACCACACAAATCTTATGATGTGGAACGTGGATGGCAGACTGAGAGTTGCTGGAAGAATTGTACATTTGAGACCTTACTATTCAGGATTAACAAAAGTCGTGGCAGAGAATATGCAAGGAAGGAATCTGCTACTCGTAGTGGCTCCTCTAGTTCAATAAACGCTTAAATAAACTTCAAAGGTAGACGTCATTCGAAAGACGTTGTGAATTACCAACAAGAATAAACCTAAATTACCAGAACCAGACTTAATAACGTGCGTAAAAATTATTTCACCTAAATTGCATACGTCACATGTCGTTACAATCACGGTAAGCTTACTGAAATTCGGACTTATTTATGTACATACCATTATCCAGTCATCCTGCTATCATCCGCAAAGAATGCGTAGGAGAGAAATGATTCTAATCCGCAATATATCCTGACGGGACAAAACACTATTATCACCTGTTTAATGGCGTGTTGGAGCACCTTTGGAAAGCAGTGCACCAGCGATTGTCAAGTCCTTGGCATATTTCTGCGTGTATTTTATAATTCTTTTTCAGATAGACTACAATAATGTCTGAGAAGTAATGATCTTTGGTTTTCGCTGCGCCAGCGGTTTGGCGGGAGCTTACAAACCTTACAGGTAACTGTTATTTCTCCTTAACTTTGCCTATAAAGGCATGATTGTCAATGAAGAAAAGTACAACAGTTGTAGGCCCTAAATACTGATCTGTTATTTGACCAATTCCTCATTCACATAGTTGACATGTTCCTGTCCCACCCCAAAATTGTGAGTCTAAATCATGAAATCAAGACACTTTGGAAGAAGAAGAACCCAGCAAGCCTTCCAGACAATACGAATGATTAACGAAACAGACTGAATCAAGCTGAATTGAGTGATTGTTACCGAATCTGAAAGCACAGTCAAGACTGAAGCAACGGAATCTTCTCCAGCGCGATGTCAGGGTCTCACAGTACAGACATCATCATACATGTATATACACAGGATGAAGGAAAATTTTCGTATTCGAACTTCGCCGCGCGATTCCTTATATACTAGCAATACGAAAGTTTCTCGACATTTCGAACTGCGTATTTCCGATGGTAAATAGACGTTAAAGATTGATTATCTCGTAACACTGTAATCACATGTACGGTAACGATCTCTGGCAGCAGAGTGGGGCAGTGGATAGCATTTTGGGTTAGCAGGGAGGAGGTCTAGGTTTCGATTCTGGGCGGAGGCGTATTTATTTTTATATGCTAAATGTAGTCTACGTGGTGCGGTATCTGGCGTCTTAATCGTCATACAGGGATTGCAGTGGGCCTTCTCTAAAACATTTGCACTGACATTATATCGACATAGAAACGGAAGCGCAATCGCTTTCATATGTCAGATTTTAAAGAAGACTTTTGTACGTCGTGGGCTTGAACTGTTTCGCATCTCTGTATCTGTCAGATTCAAAATCTGTTTCCTTTGTACTCTCCCCAAACAGTCCCACCGATTAGTACCAACTATTATCTTGCCACGTTCAGATCCATTACATTTCGTTAGGGCCTTACGTCACCAGTAAAGCTAGCAACGCACTTTAAAACTAATTTCCAAATTGTGTTATCTTTTGTATGTACTATCACAACATAATCACTAAATTTTGCCTTTGAGACTGATAAGCGCATGATGCTTAATAAGAATTCCATGCGTTATTATTGCTATTATAATAACTGATGGAAATGTGGAAACATTGTCTCTTGGCGTCAGGGAAACAGTGTAATTGGAAATTGAACAGTTCACATTTAGCGGTTTCGGGGTGACTCACGCAAAACAAAAGCTGCAAGAGAGATTATGCGAATTGGGTGGAACAGCGCGCTGCGCCTAATGACGTGCTTATATTCTATGTGCTTTTCACCAGACAGGGACTAGTCGTTAGTGAAGTAACAGACTCCTTCTACATTCGTGCATATACTGTATTTTCTTCTTGCGTAATTCTAAAATAGTGTGGCAGGCTTATGGCATACACAAACAGTGAGATTGTGGATATGCTTCTCGTCCTTGGTGCACCTGACGGTGCTACAGCTCGTGAATATGCTGCTAGATATTCGGGTCGACGTCATCCAGGTGAAACTGTGTTTCGTCGTCTGGCGCTTCGTCTTTGGGAGACAGTTTCTCTTCTTCCACCATCGCGTGACGGAGGTCGTCCACGGACTCCTCGTACTCCAGTTATTGAGGAAGCTGTTCTGGAGGTCATACCCCGAGAATTCCAGCCAAGTACACGTAGCGTAGCAAGGCAGCTGCGTGTTTCGCAACGCACAGTCGTTGACGTGCAGTACGAGCATGGGCTGCACCCCCTGTCGTTATTCTTTAACCGACACTCGCATCCTGCAGACCGTCGACTGCGGATGCACTTCTGTGAATGGTTCCAACAACAAAAGGAAGCCAACGACGACTTCATAAACTGAATATGCCCAGTGCCCACCAATGATGCGACGTCCTCCCGCACTTCACCCGCGACCGTATATATCAAGTTCGTTATGGAATCAACATCTGGGCTGGAATATTGGGAGACAGGAGTTTGGGTCCCTACTTGTTGCCTGACTAGCTGATTGCACGAAAGTATCATGCATTCCTAGCAAACTGTTCGCCTGACGCACCGGAAGACATGCAACTTCATGCTCGGCAGAGTTTATGGTTCCAACTTGATGGTACAATTCCATACATTGAAATTAATGTGCGGCGGCATTTACCTAACAGCACGTGTATTCTACTCTACTGACACATATGAAACAACTAATAGCGCTTGTTCTTGCCGCTCTTGTGGATGCAAGCACGTTGCGAAGAGTCCTGAGCTGTATGATCCAGCGGGTCGCGCAATGTTTAGACGTAAAGGGGGGTCGCTTTGATCTGATCTGAAAACAACGTATTCTTTTGTAAAAGTCATGCTGTCATTAATTTGGAAATTATTATTGTCACTGGTTGTTAATGTATTACATTTGAGTGGACATTATGAATCTGATATAAATAACTATAAGATGTTGAGTTATTTAACTGTGCAATAATCTTTAGCATCTCGAAATTAATATTGTTTTTGTAGTTATTCTGTCCTATGACAGGCCGTTTGTTTCAACTGTCTATTTCTGTTCTTGACTGACTACGCTTTTGTTACGTTCACCTTGCAAAACACTGTACGATGTACACGTTGGATTCCTGTTGCTTAAGAAACGGTTTATACTGCTTTATTATTTGTCAGAATGAAACTGGCAAATAAAAACAAATACGTCTCGACCCAAAATTGAACCCTCAACCACGTGCCTGCTAACCCAAAACGCTGTTTACTGCACCAACTGGACAGCACTACTACTATATGCTGACAAAGATACTTACCGTACGTGTGATTACAGTGTTGCCAGTCTTTAACGTCCATTAATAACGGCAACCTTCATTCTGTTTCTGTTGGTCATATACTTCATATGGAGAGTCACTCAAACGTGGTAGTCTTTCTTGACTCAGTCAAATACGATGGACACAAGTGGCAAATCTGTGGCTGTTTAAAAGTCACCACTGTACTCAAGAATGTAACTGGGGAGCAATTCATACAGCTGCATTTTATGTATATGGGATAGCAGGATAGGAAAACACATTATGTCGAGCAGAGCGGCCTGCAAGAAATCTTAACTATAGCGTGAGAAATGTTGATGCAAGCCTCTCGCGGACCAAAAAGTGTTCTTCTTCCACTACTTAATATAATGCTGGGTTTTTTGAAAAATTTTCCCACAAAGTGTGAAACGAGAATGACATTTCCTATAAGTAATTAAGAGACAAATTTTCTACACTAAGTGACGCAAAAGTTAAGGAAGGTATTTCTAGTGGGCAACAAATTCGACAAATTGTAAAGTATCTTGGGTTTGATCCAATTTTGAGGGTGAAAGTTGTGAGGTCTTAAAGGAGTCATTCATAGTTTTTTGGACTTTTAGGAAACAAAAGGAACAAAAACTACAGTCAGTCGGTGACTGCAGAAATACTGTGAACTGGTATGCAACTTGCCCTTACAATTAATTTTCTCCACTCACACCTAGATTTTTCCGTCTTCTAGTCGTGGAGCTACCAGTGATGCATACGGTGAAAGAGTCCATCAGGATATTCCTGTAACGGAAGAGAGCTGTCAGGACTGTCGGAATAAAACAATGCACACGGTTTACTGCTGGTTTGTGTGTAGGAATGCTCCAGAACTCGGAAGAGGCAAATCAAACTGCAGCCATCTCATATAGCCACCACACGATTGTCTTCTGGCCCAGCCGAAAGCCAGCTATTTTACAATTAGTTCAGAACTCTCAGGATGTAGCCGTCATTAAAAATATCAAATGGACGTTCTATGTTACTGGAGTACGCAATGACAAATGTATAGCTTTTATTAATACGTTGAAATAAAATACGTTCCCCTGTTGTGTATCACAGAACCCAGACATAAAAAATGGTTCAAATGGCTCTGAGCACTATGGGACCTAACATCTGAGGTCATCGGTCGCCTAGACTTAGAACTACTTAAACCTAACTAACCTAAGGACATCACACACATCCATGTCCGAAGCAGGATTCGAACCTGCTACCGCAGCAGCAGCGCGGTTCCGGACTGAAGCTCCTAGAACCGCTCGGCCGGCGAATCCAGACATAATAAAAACTGTCTTTGCCATATTCGTTTTTATCAACCAAAATTAATGAGATCTGATTCATGAAGTGAAAGAAGGCAGTGTTATTTAAATCTGAAATATTAATTTTAAATGACGTTTGCATAATTTCCAAAGGAACCTCAGCAGCTGGCAACGAATAACTGTTGTTAACATGGAAATAAAACAGAAAATGGAAGTTTATTGTATTACTTGCGCTCAGTTATGTTTAGCATGCGCAAAGGATCCCAGAAGAGAGGAAATATTTCGTGAATAGGTGAGAATGTCCCATTGTTCCGTCTCTAATGACCTTCAACTCGACGGTTTATTGAACTCTAACCCACCTCCCCACCGGGCAGATGGGCTTGCTTCGTTGTGGATACAGTGCGATTAGTGAAATATGAAACCAAATGATAATTATAGCGTCAGGAGAAGCCAGTAACGCTGTTTAGTGGCCTTTAATGAGGCAGCTCCCCACAGAGCGGGCAGCTAGCTGCTAGTTGGTGGGGTGCCAGCAGCAGCAGCAGCGGGCGCCGCAGCAGCCGTCTGCGAACTTCACAGGCTGCGCGCAACTTGACCATTCGCTTGATTACTCCGCCCTGCCTCTCACTTTCCATCGCAAGTATCGTAGACGGACAAGTTCTGGGCCGCTACAGATCCGCGCACAGCAGTTCTCTCCTAGTGATCCTCAGACTTTCCTAAGGGCTTTCATGTAGCAGGTGAACGTCTGCCGTTGCCGCAATGCACTAATTTTGCTCACTTAAAGGATATAACTTTGCTCTTTTAAATGCATATTGATTTTGTTTTCTCAGCCCTAAAACACTAAATGGGGAAAATGGTTACACTGCTACTAAACCATTGTTAAGTTTACTGCTCCTCGTTTTGTTCAACGGCTGCCACTATAGGTTCTGCATCAGTTAATTACCATTATTAGATCTCCAATGGTTTGTTAAATACAAAATAAAGTACAAAAGTCCTGTTTCATACCGTACTGCGATCGTAAATTTTACGAGAGGTTAATAATCTAGGTTTAAGGAAAAACCTAACTGAAAAACTCTTAAATCGCAGTCTGTCTTTAACTGAAAAATTCCTATAAATTGTTTTTACCAGACTGTGCTCTTATTTAGATGTCGTCTTATCACATAATTACTTAATGCTATCCTGAAACTATGCCTACTCGTAAATGTTGATCGTTTGAAACTACATCATGTGCCACAAAGCATATGGGGATACAGGGCAGGGAGTGCTACCAGTTTTCGTGTCATTTTCCTTTGAAGTAAGGCATGGTCTTCAGTGGCTCGCTACAAAATAATCCCCATTTGTCTTTGTAACTGTGCGTTATTGAAAATATGTACACAACAGTGCAAATGTCAAATGTGTGCGGTATGCATGCCCGTCTTGTTTGGAAACAGACCGATTCACTCATGGTACTTGCTTCCCTCCCGGATAGCTGTCTGTTAAAGCGCCACTTTCGGGGCGGGTAGATGCGCCAACCCCAGATCGAATCCTTCCAACCAAGCGAGGTGGAGCAGTGGTTAGCGCACTGGACTTGCATTCGGGAGGATGACGGTTCAAACCCAATTTAGGTTTTCCGTGATTTCCTTAAATGCCGGGACGGTTCCTTCGTAAGGGCAAGGCCAATTTCCTTCCCAACCCTTCCCTAATCCGTGCTTGTGCTCCGTCTCTAATGACGTTGTCGACGGGACATTAAACACCAATTCCTCCTCCTCTTCCCTCGAATCAGAAGGTCGTTGTGCCGGCCAGCCTGGATGTGGTTTTTAGGCCGTTTCACATCCCGCCAGGTGAGTACTGTGCTAATACCAAAGTCCCTCCTCACTTACACGACTCGAAAATATTTAGAAAACTTTCGCTTACTTGCACATGAATAACACTACAACTAGACAGATATTCCGGGTAACGATAGGGAGGGCGTCCTTCAGTTTAACAATACGTTCATAGCCATGCCGATTCTGCAGCGATGCCGGATAAAGGCACAAGAAACTTGCTGCTGATAAAAGTTATCAGTGTTGTAGAACCGTATAGAAAGATTTACTGATGAAGATTTGCTGAGGATGCAGATGCAAAAGTACTTTACTGTTATTACTGACACTGCAGCGTCAGCAGTTCGTAGTTTTGTGATTAGCGTTGATGAGTCTCGATCACGAGTCCCGAGTTCGATTCCCAGTCTGCTAAGGGATTCCCTCCGATCGGTAACGTGTATGAGTGTGTGTGTTTCATCCTCATCATGAATCCATCATCATGTATGCGCAAATCGCCCAAGTGACGTCAAATAACCATGCTACCAATTTCCTCAGAAGGGGACTTCCGGTCGTAAATGCCATACGTAAACTTTATTGTCAGTAACGGCTGTGCATAACATCGTAGCGCCACTTTTCCATTGCACTACGTCCGCGTCCAGTCATACTAATTTAGATTTTCCGTAATTTCTCCAAACTTCAGGCAAATGCCGGACTGTTTCGTCTGAAAAAGGCACGGCTGATTCCCTTTCCATCCGTTCGTAACCAAACCTCGTGCTCCGACCCCAATGACCTCCCTGTAGACGGGACACTGAACTCTAATCTTCCGTCCTTTCCTGAGCACCCAGTTAACCCATACACGAGGTATAAATCGACCAACTATTTATGAGAAAACCTGGCCATACTGCTGTTTGTCACTGTTAAAGTACAGCTACATTGACGAAAAATCAAACCCAGGACAGCAAAGAACAATACTGAATACAAGATCGCTGCTGAAGAGTAAAGTGTGCAATACAGTTGCCAACAGCACGTACCGCGAGTGAATGGTACAAGTTCCTTTCTAAACTATACGCTTAGCGGATGCTGTCGATTTTTTGACGTGTTGTGCAACACAGATACAAAGATAAATAGAGGCAAGAAAACAAACGAAATGTAATAACACTGCATCGAGCCACTGGAGATCATGCGTCCCTTATACCAAGATACCTTGAAAATACCCCTGAATGACCTAGAAAGTTAGATCGGTGGAGTTCGCACTTACCCTGTAGAGTAGGAAACGGACGTATGGCTTTAAGTCAGAGTCGATAACTCGTAGACATATCCGTTTGTATAGAGCAGCGCAGAATACTCTGATCTGTTGACAAACAATGATAATGTTTGCAATTGAAGAAGCCCGTGAACCCTTTTGGTGCCGACGAGAAAATGTGATACTCACTTCAGAAACAGCTCACCCATTTCATACAACAAATGTAAGCTGAATATGTCACAGGTCTGTGAAATAATCCATAAAATAGAACAGATGAAATAGCCTTCTGGAAGTGCCTGTGCTGTAAGTGAAGTATATTTTACTAAGATTCTGCATAGTGACAATACCAAATAAGAGTAATTTTCAACTCTTCGCCACTGTCTTTGGAAGCTATTTGCGAATTTTGCTGTCAGTTGATCTTTGAGGTTAGGATATTGACGGAAGGGTTATAGACTCATTATATGATAGCAACAATATAGGGATATTTTCTTGTCTAAATAAAGGGGTTCAGGATACATGAAAATCTGTAACTCTGAGTATTTATAGTTTTATGTCATCTGGAAGTAAAGATCTTTCTTGATGCACCTAACGGTCATTTTAGATGCTTATACGTGAGGTGGATTCAATAAGAAACATTCATTTATGTACAGTCTTCGCAACTATTATTAGAAGGCATATCAGGTAGAACTCTGATTCAAGCGACCCACTGCCATTAGTGTGAAATAGAAAGAAGGAAAGAAGGAAGAATGAGATATACTCAATTTCGTGGCCAAGTGAAATATCAGTATGTTTTCCTTTGAGATGAACGTATTAATGGTGAACATACTCTTCTACACAAATTCTATTAACGTGTGATATCTGCCGTTTGTAATACCATATCTGATGTTTCCCGCAAAAGAGTTAGTCCTTACCTTTTTTCCCACTTCCGCACAAAATGGCTCATTTTTGTCGCACAGTCAAATCTGATGTCATTTATCTGCCTATGCAGAATGTCATTGTGGTTTTCCAGTTTCCCGTCAAAGCACGTTGACGGACACACTAGCGGAATCTCCGTGTAATATCTTTCGTCTTCCTCTTAAACTAATTACGCTATTCTTTTTGAGTTTCCTTCAACATTTGTAAGATCTTATATTTCTTATATCTTCTTCTTTATTAATAACCCTACATCTGAATCTCCAGTCCCATTGAATATACGTAGGGTAGCATTAACGAGGACGTAGGTGCCTCGGATCACACTGTATCAAAATTTCTGCCTTTTTGGTAGCTTTTGAGCCCTGACTGTTGAGCGATCACGGATCAGAGTCGTCTCTAATGCGATGGGCACGCCACGGTGAAAGGGTTAAAGGCAGCGTTTATTACGGTTGCACGTTGAAGTACATTATTCCTGGAAGACAGAATAACTAAATTTTACAACTGAATGCTTGTGCACCAGGTGTTTAAAAAAGAGTCAAAAAGTCAAGAAAATGCCGAATTTTTCTTTGAGAGTTTCAGAAGATCATGTCTGATTTGCAAGAGAAGGTGTCTGTAACTGACAGATTTGTTTCTCCATTTGCAATATTTTGTGTAGTCGTTCACTGATAGCTGTAAGGTATTTGGAAAACTTCATGGAATGTTTACAAGTCTGCATTTTTTTCTTTGTTAAACAATCTATTTTTGTCAGCTTTGAACGTCCTTCAAGTTATTTGAGAAGTAATTAGTCGAACATCATAAATAAAATAATAAAAGTACCTAACAATCACCTTAAAGTGACAGAAGTCGATTGTTTAATGAAGAAAAAGTACAAAGGTGTGAAGATAGATTGAAGCCTCTCAAGTTTTTCATCTCTTAATTGGTGAACTGACATTGTAATGCAAGTGATTCTTAACGAGCATCAGGGGAACACAAAGGAGATTCCTTCAAGACAGCTAGTTGGGAATCATAAAGAGTAAAGTGCCATGTTTAAAGGATATGGAACGACATTATTTCTAAGCGGAGGATTAATTTTCTGGAAATACGATACTACAGAGTTAACGTTGAATTCTTTACTGCGCTTACGTAGCTCAGTGGCTCACGTCAGTGGTAAAATGCCACACTACGAGGCCAGATGTGTCGGGTTCGATCCCAGGTGAATCCTAGGATTTTCATCTGTCACTTATCACTTTGTTGATGCGATGAACGCCAAGTTAAACTACAGAATCTATAGGTTACCCTATAACTGGCTAGGTAAGTCTCTCCAAAGGTCGGAGGAAGGCAACAGCATACAACCTCCAAAAAGACCATGCCTAGAAAAGCAGTGTGGTGTTCAAAACAATCTTCGGATTGACGGCAGCTTTAGTTAAGTGAAAGCAGGCACAGCTTCAACTGCAATCACATTCTAATATAGAAAAAAAACTGAGACCTAACCATGAGCATGAAAATTTCAACACTATATTTTCAGATGTAATTTTTTAGAAAAGCTGAGTACTGCTAACAGTCAACAGTATAGAAATCGCGTTTGAAATTTGACGTGCCGCCGCTGACGTGCTTTCTAGAAAGGGGCCAAAAATTTGTCTGGGAGAAGAGTGAGTAAGGAAAGCAGCTGTAGTCTTAGCAAAGAGACTGCCCCGTGATTTTAAGGAAATATCGGGAGACCTGAATCAGAGTAACAGGAAAAAAT
This sequence comes from Schistocerca americana, assembly GCF_021461395.2. Taxonomy (NCBI): domain Eukaryota; kingdom Metazoa; phylum Arthropoda; class Insecta; order Orthoptera; family Acrididae; genus Schistocerca; species Schistocerca americana. Next base: position 589,893,830 of record NC_060119.1, read on the forward strand.
TGGATCCTGTCCCTGCTGAATGAAACAGTAGGTCATAAACATGCTCCAAGAAAGGTGATTCTGAACAATGGCCCCTTACTGATTAATTATTGGTTTCAGCAAATGAGAAATAATAATTCGTAGCTCTGTCAGTGTATTTTACAACTAGGAATTCACATCATTTAGCGCAGTTTTGTCTGGTTTATTCAGATTATTGTTTCATGGCGTGACGTGGCAGCGAAACCTGCAGAGAAAATCTTAATTTTCTAAGAAACGAAGCAATTCTTTTCAAGATAAAACTAATTTATTAACAAACAGTCTCCTTCACACTGTAATGAGGAAGTAATATATTAAGAAATTTACTTGGAGTTATGGAAAAAAATGGTTCAAATGGCTCTGAGCACTATGGGACTTAACATATATGGTAATCAGTCCCCTAGAACTTAGAACTAGTTAAACCTAACTAACCTAAGGACATCACACAACACCCAGTCATCACGAGGCAGAGAAAAATCCCTGGCCCCGCCGAGAATCGAACCTGGGAACCCAGGCGCGGGAAGCGAGAACGCTACCGCACGACCACGAGCTGCGGACGGAGTTATGGACTAAACGAAAATCCAGCGAGCAAGAATTATAAAAAGAAAGACATTGAACGCATTAGCTCATTATAGAATACAAAACCTAAATTATTTGAACGCCTAATTCGGCATACGATCAGTGGAAGGAACTGTAACATTTACAACCGGATGTATACAACGCGAAAGGCAGAGAAAGATGCCTACTGCAGTAAGAAGTTGAATCGTGGTAATACACGCGAGGTGGTGACAGACGTGACAGGTACGTAACTCCGAGATGAGAGTATATCGAAAGATACTGACAGTCATTCGCTTTACTGATAATAAAAAATGTGACATACAAAAGGGAATCGGCAGAACATTGAGTCGTACTGTTTGCCGTTGCTGGAACTTTAACAGGGAGACTGCGACTGCTGGGATGAGATGAGAGCGGGGGGAGCCAGAACTCTCGAGTTCCCCGCGTCGGAGCTGCCCCCCCCCCCCCCCCCCCCCCCCTCTGGCCGCGGTCTGCGGCCGTGTCCAATTTGTGCGGAAGCCTGGCTGGCGGTGGGCCGCCAGACAGCGCCCAACTGAGGCGGAACATTGCCAGCTCCGGGACCCTGGAGCGCGTACTGCAGGTGAGGTCGAAGGTTGGCGCAGACCTCAGCGTCATTAAACAGAGCTGCCGTGGTGCAAACCTTGGAGGCGGAAATGAGAATGTGAGCCAACAGGCAGATTCTGTACTCCTAGGTAATCTGGAAAGCGTTCGAAACTATAGCGCGCTGTAGACTTAACAAATATCCGAGTTAATGGAGTATGATGACTGGCATTGAAGGCTTTTTACATAATAAAACTCAGTACATTTTCCTGGACAGCATGTGTTCATCGGACACTAAGGTAAATTAAGGAGAGCCTGAGAAGTGCGACAGGCCTCCTCACGTTCTCTATTTACGTAAACTACCTATCTGATTGAGTAGGCAGCGACTGAAGATTGTTGATGTCGCCGTTGAGTGACTTCAGCAAAACAACCGTTTGTGGTCGAGGATACTTTGTACCCCGCTGTCATTTCCCCCATTTCTAGCTCCAGTCGCGAATGGTGCAGGTTAAGAACGAAATTCGATAAGCCTCCCTCCCATCTCGAATCTCTTTAATTTTAGTTATCCAGTTCTAAGTCGTCTTTTCATAAGATACATTGAAAGTTACCTCTTTATTCGCCAATTTCAGTTTCTGCTCACTATATTTTGCTTTTGGTCAATCGTGACATTTATCTTTACATTAGTTTCGTGTCTCTCATACACTCAGTTTCGACTGATCGAAATAAGCTCTGTTAGAAACCTCTTTACTTATCGACTGTGACACTTTCGCGTCTTTGGAAGATCGGTTTGTCGGTTTATCAATTAGCCAGTGGGAAGCATTTGCGGTTTGGAAGCCACGAATTGTTCGTTGTTTGAACGTGTTTCCGCTATTCTGATTCTGTCTGTTGCTGCATTATGCTTCGGAAATACGACTGGCTTTGTCCGGTCTCGGCTGATTTGGAGATTTGACAGAGATGAAGAAACTGAGTGAGATTATTTCAGTCACTTGCCTTGATGAAGTTTAGGTGAATTGGTAACATAGCTTCGGAACTGCTTACTGATGCACGAATTACACTCGATTAATTTCCAGATTTGCGGCCGGCCACGGTGGTCTAGCGGTTCTAGGCGCTCAGTCCGGAACCGCGCGACTGCTACGGTCGCAGGTTCGAATCCTGCCTCGGGCATGGATGTGTGTGATGTCCTTAGGTTAGTTAGGTTTAAGTAGTTCTAAGTTCTAGGGGACTGATGACCACGGATGTTAAGTCCCATAGTGCTCAGAGCCGTTTGAACCATTTGAACCAGATTTGCGGCATGTTCTTCCGCATGGTGAAATGGAAACTCGTAGGTTTCTCAGTTTTGACTAAATTGAATCTGATTATAGTGAATAATTGTACCTTTCCATCCGTCGAGCTATAGATTCAAAGTTATCACCCTATCCTGGATTATAAAAGAGATGCTGTATTGTATTATTCTGAGGACACTTTCAGGCTTGTAAGTCAGTTGCATCAGCTGGAGCATTATGACCACTACTCTCAATATAAAATCGTCCAGGCGATAGCAGCTTTACCTGGCTAGGGATGACTGCTAGTCAGACACAAGCACCGTGCATGTAGAATCAGTGCCCGCATCTCGTGGTCGTGCGGTAGCGTTCTCGCTTCCCACGCCCGGGTTCCCGGGTTCGATTCCCGGCGGGGTCAGGGATTTTCTCTGCCTCGTGATGGCTGGGTGTTGTGTGCTGTCCTTAGGTTAGTTAGGTTTAATTAGTTCTAAGTTCTAGGCGACTGATGACGTCAGCAGTTGAGTCGCATAGTGCTCAGAGCCATTTTTTTTGTAGAATCAGTGAGCGTGCTGTCCGTGTATAGAACGGGGAAGGCGTGCGATCTGTCTTAGTTTGACGGAGGGCAGATTGCGATGGCCCGAAGGCTGGGCACGAGCATTTAGAAAACTATAAAGACTGCTCTGGTGAATTTCTTCAACACGTAGCGAAACTAAGTGGTTCAGACATCGTGGGTTGGGCAGCCAATCTTATTACAGATATCGGACGTCGTAAACTGGTCAGACTGGTAAAACAGAAGAGGCGGCGAAATGTGGCTGAACGCTGAACAAACATCAGCCTTGAACGATGGGGAGAGCACAAGTAGGTCTGAACACACAGTGCACCGATCACTTCTATCGACGGGCCTCCACAGGCAACGACCCATGAATGAGCCAATGTTAACACCACGACATCGGCAACTACGACTGAAATGGGCACGTCATCATCGGCACTGGCCGTTGGCGCAGTGGCAGAGCGCTGCATAGTCTGATGAATCCCGATACCTTTTTCACCACGTCGAGACGCTAGGAGGGCGCGAATCCGTCGTCTTCCAGGGAAAGAGCTCCTTGACACCTGCACTGTGGGACGGAGGCAAGCTGGAGGCGGCTTCACTATGCTCTGGTGAACATTTACGAGGGCATCCATGAGTCCAGTGGCGCTCATGCAAGGCACGATGACGGCCAAGGAGTATCGTAAACTCGTTGCAGACAAGTAAACACCTTCATGACGATCATGTCTCCCGACGGCAGTGGCATTTTTCAACAAGACAATGCGACATGCCCCAAGATCAGGACTGTGATGGAGTGGTTCGAGGAACACGGTAGCGGGTTATTAACGTGCTGGTCCCCAAACTCGGCAGACCTGAACTCTATCGAACACGTTTGGGATGTGATTCAATGTGGTGCTTCAAAGCTCATCGCCCCTCCCCCTCCCCTAGCTTCCATCCCCTGCTCCGAGGAATTTACGAGAATTACGTGAATCGTGTATGCAGATGTGGTGCAGCTGCCTCCAGCGACCTATGTACCGAGAAATGTACGATCCTATGAATAGGTAGGAGAAACGTTCCAGTAATGTGTGAAGCAAGTGATACGCAGGCTAAAGGTACGCTGCTTTACTCACAAGGGAACCTCCCCATCGCACCCCCCTCAGATTTAGTTATAAGTTGGCACAGTGGATAGGCCTTGATAAACTGAACACAGATCAATTGAGAAAACAGGAAGAAGTTGTGTGGAACTGTGAAAAAATTAGCAAAATATACAAACTGAGCAGTCCATGGGCGACATAGGCAACATCATGGACGATGTAATTTCAGGAGCACCGTGGTCCCGTGGTAGCGTGAGCAGCTGCAGAGCGGGAGGTCCTTGGTTCAAGTCTTCCCTCGAGTGAAAATTTTACTTTCTTTATTTTTGCGTAGTTATTATCTGTCCGTTCGTTCATTGATGTCTCTGTTCACTGTAATAAGTTTAGTGTCTGTGTTTTGCGACCGCATCGCAAAACCGCGCGATTAGAAGACGAAAGGACGTGCCTCTCCAATGGGAACCGAAAACATTTGATAGCAAGGTCATAGGGCAACCGATTCCTCCACAGGAAAACACATCTGATATATTCTATACGACACTGGTGACGACATGTGCGTCACATGACAGGAATATGTTGTCGACCCACCTAACTTGCATACTTGGTGAATGGGTAAAAAGATTCTTCTACATTGCCCGATTTAGGTTTTCTTGTGGATGTGATAATCACTCCCAAAAAAATGATGAAAACATAAGAGTTTGTCACATAAACTGAAAATAAAAAATGAAAAGTTTTCACTCGATGGAAGATCTGAACCAAGGACCTCTCGTTCCGCTGCTACTCACGTTACCACGAGACCACGGCACTCTTGTGGTCCGAGGGTCCGTGATGTTGCCTATCTTCCCATGAACTACTCAGTTTGTATATTTTGCTTATTTTTTCACAGTTCCACACAACTTCTTCCTGTTTTCTCAATTGATCTGTGTTCAGTTTATCAAGGCCTATCCACTGTGCCAACTTATAACTAAATCTGAGGGGGGTGCGATGGGGAGGTTCCCTTGTCAGTGAAATCGATTAAGTATCTAGATGTAACACTGCGAAAAGACATCAGATGGAACGAGTCCCATGACAGTTATAATCCTAATTGGAAAGATTTTATGACAGTGGACACAAACTTCCGGGAAAGTGCTCCATTGAAATCAGAATAAGGGGACTCAGTCTTTCTGCAAATAATTATATCCACGCTATATTTTGAGCAGATTCTGTTGGATCGTGTAGGAAAACATTCATCAATAAGAATCTTGAACCTGCCAGTGAAATACACACTTTAAGGAATACAGCGTGGAGACCAATTGTCGAGCGCCAGCTGAACCTCTATTAAGGAGTGCAAGCAACGTACTCAGACGATTTTGAACCACGAATTCATCCTGCCAAACAGATATCCATTGGCCTTCTAATGCATCGAGACTGGTGGAGATGACTGTTAATAATTGTTATGAGCTTACGTTGTTACTAAGTGGGTGTAAATACAAACGGTCCGGACGAGCGGATACCATATGCGGCAGCATTAGCGGAGGAGGAAAAGACCTACTATTACTTCCAACAGAATGGAGCAACTGTCTATACGTCCAGTCGATCCTTGGAATACATTTACACAACCTTCACGCCTGACATATTTGCTATCAGAGGTCAATCTTTTCGCGGCCCTAGCTGGCCACCGAGGTCATCTGATCTGTCCTTCTGCTATTAGTTTGTGTTGGGAGCCCTCAAGTCTAATGTGTATCGCAACAACTCTCATAGTCTTAAAGAACTGCCGTAGAACATTTCGGATGAGACTGTAGCAATTCCAGTAGTCCAGCTTCGATCCATCTTCAGCTGCTTGCTGTCCACGGCCCAGAAGTGTCAAGAGATGAGTGATGGTCACTTTCAATGTCTGCTATAGTTAGGTTAGTATTGTATTTCCTTCTCTATGCTGTGTTTCTTTGTACTCCGGAACTTTGTTATCCGGGCCACTTTTATTTGCCCCACCCATTATAAGGTATTGATTGTTTATGCAAATAAGGACCTAAAATTTCGTTTACAAACGTTAGTTTCCCATCTTTTTCCTGTATTGTAGTCTTCGGCATAGAATCAACTGCTATCTGTACAGGGGGCATTCATACGTCTACATCTACAAACAAGCTAAGCAAGCCATGACGGAAGATAGTTCGAACGAATTTTGGTGATTTTTTGTCCTGTTCCAATAACTAAGGAAAAAATGAGAGCCTGTAAGGCTCTTTTTTAATTTTAATTTTATTATTATTTTTAATTTCTAGTCATCAGTAATCTAGTTTCATGTGGCTCATCACGACTTACTCTCCCGTGCCAACCTCTCCATCTCAGAGTAGTATTGTATCCAGCATCTTCAGTTATGTGTTGGAAACCTTAAAATTCGTCTCTTGTAACTTTCAAGTATCACGTTCTTTTCTGCGTTGTTACACGCGAACAGTCTTTGCTGAAATATATGGTTTGCCTTAACTAAGATCTCTGAGGCGCGTGCGGCATCAGCCAATGAGAAGTGAAGTCGGTGGTACTGACTGCATAGCTTGCAAGTTCCAGGGGATCAAAGCTTCCATTCTATTCTGTCCTGGCTCTGGTAGCGTGCATTTGCTGATGTGTGTTACTGGGTGACTGGGTGATAGTAAGCGTGGCTGCTCGGAATTATACTGAGAAGAAATGATTTATGAACGCAGCCTTCGGCTTGTACATGTGAAGTTTCGCTGAGAAATATGTTCAACATTTCTCCACGCGCCTGTGCTTGAGAACAAGGTAATATTTTTCTATAATTGCGAACTCCGCAAGCTGTGTGGGAAGAGGAGATTCTTTTCCTACGGAAGCAATATGTATAACGAAGTAGGACTAGCACTTACTATTAATGTGGGGCAGTTTCTCTTTATAGAATGTATTTGTCTTTTAATGGAGTTGAGCAAACAGATTTTTCATTCAATGAAGGTTTCTTGCACTTCACGAGTGCTCCGTATATGAAGAGTTTTTCTTATCGTGGCTTTGTGATATTATAATTATATGATGCTGTTTGTAAAACTATTTGCATCTTGGGGGCTTAAATAACCGTTACAAAATCTCTTGAATTTCTTTACATTTCTTTCTCCCATCAAATTAAATACTAATGTACCTTTCTTATAAAAGTTGTCTTTGAAATACTTGAGGATAAGAGCACTTAAATCATGCAGTAAAGGTAGTTTAATATAATACTTTGCCATCAGCACGACTGCTATTTCCATAAGAATCATTTTCACAACATATAGGTGTTTGAAAAGTGAAAGACACTTGTAATAGTCTTATTTCAGAATCCAGAACGTTAGTTTACGTCGAGAACTTCCGATCAGCAGTGGTGGTGTCACGTTCCAAGCAATGTTTTGCAAAATCTTGTGTTCTCAGTTTCTCTGTAGAAAACTGGACTGCAAGCAGGAGGCAGTCATGCTCTTTGCTTCTGCTTTGCCTGTCACGAGTTAGTCTCTATGATATGAAGTTATTCGCTGTAAAGTAATAGATAAGCTCAGACACGCTCAATATGTGTGTGTGCATCAAGTTATTCCTGAAGAGCAGTCATATCAAGTCATGATATTATTTTCTTGGGCATTTTCACGTACAAAAGTGAGCACCTTTCATCAGAAGAATCTTATGTGGAACTCTTATATCAGCAGTTTCAACCGTTGTTTATATGCAGACTCCATACAATATTCCAATATCCGTCTTCCCTTACAGACTGCACCATCTGCAGCTCGATCAAGTATCTGGGACACTACTACTTGATGTTTTAACTGTGGCCTATCACCCAGGTGCTTCACTCCAGTACCACTGATTTCTGTATGTTTCTCTGGTTGCCTATTCTACGGGAAACCTCACCATTTCTTGTCAGGCCAACCAATTTTGACATTATTCTACAGCCTCACATCTCAAATGCATCTATCCTCTTCTATCATTCACTTCTATACAATGTAAAGCTCCAGACGTAGATTCTAAGTCTGGAGCTAGCAGATTGTTTTTGGAAAGAAATACTCCATTACTCATGCTCAGCTGCTTTTTGTGACCTCCTTGCCACATTATTCTCACATTATTTCGCTTCCAAGTTGGAAGAATTCCTTCACTCCACCTACATCGTAGTCCCCAATTCTGACGATAAATTGAAAGTTGTCTTTTGTTTTTGCCAGCTTCCATACATTCGGTTCATTATATGTAGGCTTCTCGCTAGACACTTTCGCAAATATCTCTGAACCCACTAGTTGACTCTTGCATGTCCACTGCGGCGTCTGCTAAGGTAATTTCGTCCACCGTCGTTCTTTGAGGCGGGTGCAGGCGCAACCAGGGAAGAGTGGAGGGTGCTTGGACGCTAGGCAAGTTTTGAAGGAACTCAAAGCATTTTACAGATTGAATAGTAGGGGAGAATGCTGTCGCCATGTCTTAAACTCTTCTTAATCGCAGCACTTTGTTCTTGGTTTTGCATTCTTGTTGCTCCTTCTAGGTCTTCTACATGCGCTATAACCTATGTCAGGGCTTCACAGCATACCTGCTCGCGGAGCAAGCTGTGAGCAGCAAGGCGCGAGCACGGAGCAGCGCGAGCACGCTACCCCCACTACCGGACCAGAGCGGAGAGTGGGGAGAGTCACATGGGGCACACAACAGCTGCCGCCAGTCAATGTAAATCCGCGGCCACATGCAGGGATATCACTCACGAATTATTATTGTGACAAATGAAACAAATAAAGGAGAATGTACAGGTGCCACATAATTTTATTAGCTTAGTGTATGCCTCTACATTCGTATTAATTTGTGAACTGTTACACAATAAAAGGTGTCACTGAAGCGTGGGATTCTCTGTTATCTTGTGCTTTTTGCCCTTTACAATTGCGTCTATGTTCGGAGTAATTGTTCTTGTGCATCGTAGGCGCAGCATGCCATTTAAATTTCGATCAGACAATGCGTTTCTCAGGCGTGTCTTGTTATATTTAATTGTAGAGAACAGTTATTCACAAACATACATGGAACCGAACATTGATATTATTGTAGCCGCCAGTTTGTGCAAGTGAGGAAATCTATCCTGAGGGAAGTGTCTGTAAAATTCCAAAATGTTTCTCTTGTTCTGAAATTTGTCTCTGTATTCTCTGTCACACTGCAGGTCAATAATTTCTAGTTGCAGCTCAGGACGAATCTCTTCAATATTCGCTGAATATGGAGAGGAGAATAGAGCAAAATCACTGTCTAGTGCTGTCAGATCTTGAAAGCGTTGATCAAATTCTTCCTTAAGGGCAACTAAACTATGTGAATAACGTTCACAGTCTTTGTGAACATCTTGCATGGATGATAATTTAGGGAAATGAGATAGATTTCCTGTTTCCATCTGACTCACCCAAAGTGTCAATTTCATTTTAAAAGCTCGTATTCGATCTATGAAATGAGTAATTAGCAGATCTTTACCTTGCAGTGAAATGTTCAAAGCATTCAGATGGCTAGTTAAATCTGCTAAGAACGCGAGATCACATTTCCATGAAGGCTCTTTCAATTCGGGAACATATTTATCTCATCTAATAGGCAAAAATATCGATTTAATAATTCGCCACGACTAAGCCAGCGGACCTCGCTGTAATAAGGCAGGCTACGATACTGGCTTTCTACATCCTCAAGAAAGCTTTTAAATTGCCTGTGTTATAGCCCATGCTTCCTTATATAACTGGTTATACGAACAACAACACTCATCACATTTTTTAGAGTGATACTCTTTGCACGTAAGTTTTCCTGGTGGATCACACAGTGAACGCCCCTTATTTCATTCGGCACTGTCAGTTTTTGCGTTTTCTCCTTCAACAGTGCAACGAAACCTGATTTTTTCCCTGTCATCGCTGATGCACCGTCTGTAGACACTAAAACTAAAGAATTCCACGACAGTCCTATATTTTCAACACTACTTAAAATATCACCTCCGGTTGTAGTGTTCTTCATGGCTACTACATCTAGGAGCTCCTCCCTCACTTGAAGATCTCTGTTAACACCTCTAATAAATATGGCAAGCTGCGCTGTTCCAGTGATATCAACACTTTCGTCCAGAGCTAGAGAATACGCCATAAAATCTTTACAGATATTTGCAAGCTGGCTCTGGACGTCGTCTGCCATGTCCTGTATGCGACGCATAATGGTCATGTTAGATAATGGCACAATCCGAAACTGTTCAACTTGAGATGGACACAAATGTTCCGCTGCAACTACCAAACATTCTTTTTTAAATCGCCATCAGTGAAGGGGCGCAGGGATTTTGCTAAAAGCAAAGCAATTTTGTAACTCACTCTGAGAGCTGCCTCAGTTGATTTTTCTTCGTCGTCCAGATCTTCTTCGGATAGCTTCCTTTTAAGTTTAATAACTTCCTGTGCACGATCTGATCCATCACATTTTCCACTTCCGTAGTCTTTCGAGTGGTACGACACATAATGTCGCTGCAAATTAAATTTCCTAAAAGAATTCAGTGTTTTATGACATACTAAACATTTTGCAACACCATATTTTTCTGTAAACAGATACAGTTCCTCCCAATGGGGGTTGAACTGCGAAATCATCGTTGGGGTTACACAACGGCGACTTGACATGATTCTTAACCAGCGAAGTGACTGTTAGAGCTGATCGTAGTACTTTAAACGTTACACAGTCGACGCGAATTCAATAGGCACGCTGCGGCCCTATTCAAACGTGCGCGCGCATTTCCCCTTCCTCGCTACTCCGCGACCTTGCACCTGCTCGCGAGCACGTGCCTGAGCAGACGCGAGTACTCGCGCTCAAAACCGGCCAGTTGTTAAGCCCTGACCTATGTCATCTTATTTTCACGGTTCGTACGCGAGGTAATTGAGTGCGTCAGGAGAACGATAGCACTATCTTCCTAGAATACAGCTTCTCTAAACTAACCTAACAGGGTACGTCTGCTCCAGTTTCTCTGCGCTTTTGTGTGTTCAAGGCTGGGCTATGGATGCACGGTGTACGGATCAGCGAGGCCTTCTTGCCTACAGATTATTGACTCTGTCCGCCACGAGGGGATTAGGCTAGCCACAGCTGCTTACAGGAACAGCCCCATACCCAGTCTCTGTGTTGAGGCAGGGAAACAACCACTGACCATCCAATGGCAGGTTCTTATTGTGTGTTTGGCATGTAAGTTCCTCGCAGCCCCCACTTCACCCGCATGTCATATTGTTGCTCGTTCACCGCTGGAACGCCTTTTCTCCAATCGTCCACGACCAATGATGTCATTTGGGATCCGCATACAGCATGTGCTGGAGTCACTTGATTTGGAGCATGTACAGCCCGAAATCCTGGGTTTCAACCGTCTGCCACACTGGTTACTGCAGAGCCCAGAGTAATTTTAGATTTAGTGCAGTGCAGGAGAGATTGCACTACTGCACATGTTCTTAACATATTTTATTTCATGAATTTTAACTGAGAAATACAATCCTGTAGGTGTTTTCACGGATGGGTCGAATCAGGGGGACTCCTTTGGCATCTCTGTTGTTGCTGATCGTCGTGTCCTCATGGTCCGACTGACTCGAGACTTAACTGTCTTCGACGCGGAATTATATGCGATCATGCAGGCACTGGAGCAGATGAGACATTCTTCCAGTGTTAAATTCCTTAACTGTTCCGATTGTCTGAGTGCCCTACACTCTCTACAACGCTTGTACCCAGCGGTTAAAGTAACCCAGAATATCCAGAATGCCCTCATCCACCTCCAACTCCAACGCCTGGGGAAGGAAGTGTCTTTCCGCTGGGTACCAGGGCGCATGGGTGTTGCAAAGAATGAAGGGGCAAATGTAGCAAACAAGGAGATATGTCGTGTTGCTCCGTTAGTTCGGTGTGCCACCCTTTGCATGCTATCCCCTCGCTGTTGAGATACAGAGTCTTGCGTTGATGGGAGGATGAGTGGATGTAACAGATAACAACATGCGTCTAGTAAAGCCCATTACGCTGCCGTGGCGTACCTCCTTCTAGCCACGTCGACGGGACTAGGTCCTCCTTACTCGTCTTCACATGGACCACAGTCCTATGACGCATAGTTTCTTGCTCCGGCGAGAGGACCCTCCAATGTGTAGCGCTTGTAGTGTACAGATCACTGTGTTCTACATTTTATTAAAGTGTGCTTTAATTTCAGGCCAGCGAGCAGCGGCGGATTTGCCGACAGATCTGCCCTCTATTTTCAATAACGTTCAAATTAATGTGGTAATAGTTTTAAGATTTTGTGATTTGTCCAACTTATTTCTGAAAATTTTAGGTAAATGTTTTTAGCATGTTAACAGAGTGACATGCTTGATCATGCTTTTTCTGTCTGTCAGTGACATTTTCCTGCGCCCCTGTTTTATCTCCTCTGTCTGCTCTGTCGTTTCACTTCCTGTTTCATCCCAGATATAGCACTCTTCACCCTTTCTCCGTTGTTTTAAGGTATGCGAGATAAAGTGATAATGTGGTCAACGCGAATGATGTGGGAGTGAGTGTATGAGTGTCATTTAAAAGGTTTCCTCCTCACTGTGTGATAATTTTCTAAATTCGCGTACTACCGTCCAACGATGGTACTTTTCAGTAATCATATTGTAAACAATCCTACAAGGTAGTGATACCAAGACCGTTGGTATATACTGTGAATATTTAATTTTCTTGTGGCATCCTTGTAATTTTCAGTTTTTAGGTGCCGTCGAATGATTTTTGGAAAAATCTGTGTGAATTCCTAAGGGACCAAACTGCTGAGGTCATCGGCCCCTAGACTTACAAACTTCTTAAACTAACTTATGCTATGAACAACACACACGCCCATGAACGAGGGAGAACTCGAACCTCCGGCGGGATGGGCCTCAAACCGCGCGGCCACTCCGCGCGGCAATTATTTTATGGAACAACGTTATCTGCGTATAGTATAAAAGATGTCATGCAACAGGTGCAATGGCCAATACATAGTCATAAGGTGAAACCATGTTCCTAGCAGTGTTGCGGGAAGGTGCACCAACTAACCTGCTTCCTATCCCGACCTTGTCTACAGGCGTGGCGGTAACACAGGTCTACTTAAGTGAGGCTCAACTGCAAACTCAATTGTAGAGTACAGGCTGGTTACAATTAAACTTTCTTAGTTGAGCCAGTGCAAAAAGGAAAACAATTTGCCGTATGGAGACCCAACTGTATAGGAATTATGTTCAGACTGTGCTCTGCAGGATTTGGTACGGCGACGTAGGGTAGAAACGTAATCATCAGTGTGCATTACAGTTGCAGATACGCTGTTCAACCGAAACATTATGGTCGCTGCCCACTGGATGTCGCCTGGTGCCGTAGCGGGCACGTGACACGGTGACAAAAGTATGTAAGCGGGGCAAGTACGGACTGGGGATCACCCTAGCGAGCATATGGGCTGCGAATGAGGAAATCCACTGAGACAAGTGCCTTTGACAAAGAGCAGATTATTACTGCGCAGAATTTGTGAACGGGTAAGTCGGAAACGGCAAATCTGGTCGCATGTTGACGTGCTACTGTCGTGAGCATCTACGGAAAGTGGTAGAAGGACAGTGAAACTACCACTTGGTGCTAAATGGTCGGACATTCACGACTGTTCACAAAGCATGTCTTTCGGAAGCTTGTCTGCTCTGTAGAGTAAGAAAGAGCACAATGCAGGTGCACGCACAAGTGATTCGGAGCACACCGTTCGTTGTATATGTTGAATGTGGAGCTCCGCAGCAGACCACCCCTATGTGTTCACATGTTGACCCAAAGACATCGTCAATTACTAGTGAACTGGACAGGGACCATCGGGATTCGACCGTCGATCAGTGGAGTCGTGTCGGCTCTTCGAGTGAATTAACATTTTTGCTTCACCATATCGATGGTCGTCTCCACAAACACCGTCATCGAGATGAACGGCTGCTCGAAACGTGCACCGCGCCACGGACACAGGGTGGTAGGAGCATTATTATGGTGTAGGAGACATTCTCCTGCGCCTGTGTGGGACCTGTGGTAATAATGTAAGATACGCAGACAGCGGCGAACCACGTGCATCCCTTCACGTTTGATGTCTTTTCCGACGGCGATATCATCTTTCAGCAGTATTAATTGTGCGTGTCTCGGAGGCATAATTGTGCTGCAGAGGTTTGAGGAGCGTAGTAGTGAAATCACGTTGATGATCGGCGACAAAATTCGTCTGATGTCTATCTTATTGAACCGATACAGGTCGTTATCAGGAGCCGTCACCGTGTACGCAAATCAGAGGCCCGTTATTTACGCGAATTACATGACCTATTCGTAGACATCTAATGCCACATACCTCCACAAACCTACCAAAAAACTGTCGGATCTCTGATACCAAGAGTCAGTGATATATTTCATTCCAAAGAAGTACAAAGAAACTATTAAGTTGGTGACCATTATGTTTTGGCTCATCAGTGTTGCAAACATTGGTCTGGACAAGGTGAGCAGGGCCTTAGCCGTAAAGCCGTTTTATCAAAAAAATAGCAATAGTCCACTCCTCTTCGCGAGAATCGACGCATTAAAGGAATACGTAGAGGTCCGCTTGCAGCATCTGGGTTGAGTATCACGATTCGAAGTTCGAATTAAGTGACGATTTGGGAATTGTCCCTAGGAGAAGCCGACGGCCAGTTGTGTCACACATAGTTGAAGAAGTTAGTGTCGAAAATGGCTGAGAAAGCTGGACGCAATGAGCGATCTTTAAGCAGTGCACAAACTGTGTCACGACAGCTCAACGTTCCATGGTCAACCGCTGTTTCGGGAAACAACAGAGCTATCTCTAGTGCGGTTCCAAGCTTTCGTGGACGCAGCTGTTCACACATTGAGCAACGTTTGTAACTGGAACGTAAATGTGGTAAGCAATTAACAAGTGTTACTGTTTCGTGTGGAAATGAAAATATTTATATACTAAGATGGTATCTGTTCTTTCGGACATGTCCGAAAGAACAGATACCATCGGTGACCATGCAGCTCGTTAGAATGAAATTACAATGAAATGAACACCCTTAGCTGCTTACAGGCGTTGACATACGTCAACGGGGACAGATGAAAATGTGTGCCCCGAGCGGGACTCGAGCCCGGGATCTCCTGCTTACATGGCAGACGCTCTATTCATCTGAGCATTCGTAGCTAAGGGTGTTCATTTCATTATAATTTCATTCTAACGAGCTGCATGGTCACCGATGGTATCTGTTCTTTCGGACATGACCGAAAGAACAGATACCATCTTAGCATATAAATAGTTAAGGCTCACCGGCTACTTGACCATCTTCTTCTTCTGTGTGAATACACAAACAGTGCCCGATCTCATACGGGAATCGGCAACGCGCCGCGAGTAATGAGGATAATTGGTGGGGGGACTATGAATGTAGTGCTGGATGATACGTTGAGAATGTGGGTTTCGCGGGAGGCGTGCCAGAGATAAATCCCTGCAGTCGCGCTATCCTCTGTGTTCTCTGTGGCGCAGATGGATAGAGCGTCTGCCATGTAAGCAGGAGATCCCGGGTTCGAGTCCCGGTCGGGGAACACAGTTTCATCTGTCCCCGTTGACGTATGTCGACGCCTGTAAGCAGCTAAGGGTGTTCATTTCATTGTAATGAATATATTTTTATTTCAAGGATTTATTCATTATATCTCTTCCGCGTATACTTACAGAGTTTCATTGCGCTATGACCACTCGTTTTTACGAGCTCCCTCTCAAGCGCCGAAAGTTTAATTATGACCACTCTGTGTGTATGAAATGCTAAACAGTCCAATTACAATAATAATGAAGTTCCCTCGATTGAGCAACGGAAAACCGCCCGCATCTCGTGGTCGTGCGGTAGCGTTCTCGCTTCCCACGCCCGGGTTCCCGGGTTCGATTCCCGGCGGGGTCAGGGATTTTCTCTGCCTCGTGATGGCTGGGTGTTGTGTGCTGTCCTTAGGTTAGTTAGGCTTAAGTAGTTCTAAGTTCTAGGGGACTGATGACCATAGATGTTAAGTCCAATAGTGCTCAGAGCCATTGAACGGAAAACCCTGAAATAGGTGGTAAATCTGCCTGAACACAATTATTACTAAACCGGGAAACAACGTTCGATTGTCCGCGGCTCGTGGTCTTGTGGTAGCGTTCTCGCTTCCCGCGCACGGGGTCCCGGGTTCGATTCCCGACGGGGTCAGGGATTTTCTCTGCCTCGAGATGACTGGGTGTTGTGTGTCTTTCATTGTCATTTCACCCTCTTTCACTCGCAAGTCGCAGTAGTGGCATTAAAGAACTTGTGGAGCTGCGGCCGAACGGCCACGCGAGGGGTCTCCCGGCCACCAATGCCATACGCTCATTATTCATTATTAACGTTCGATTAATCAAGAAAAACCACAGGTACAGAAGTAATCAGAGGGCAAGTACTAAACGAAGAATAAAATACGTGTTGAAGGTGAACGAGAGATACTGTATAATAATGAGGGCATGGCGGTAATTAAGTTGTGCCAACTGCGATTGGTCTGGAGACTGACTGCCCTAGACGCGATAGCGTCTTGAGAGCAAAAGAGCTCGGCTTACAGTGAGGCAAAGCTTTTTCTCAAGGAGTTATTCAGAACATGGAGTTTCGAAGAAAGACGAAAAAGCAGAGGGCTCTGCTTTTCGTAGCCAACTTCGCTGTATTCATTAGCATGTTTCTGGGCAGACAGCTAGGTTGGTAATTATTTCTTGTAATGGTCAGAACTGCTTCTCTAGCTCCCCTCTGATGCCCGAAGGACTGTTAAAACAGAGCAGAGAAGACTTACTTACGACGAAAAACGTCGTCTTGGCGAAAACTACTAACTTCTGAATTGGCTGCAGTTACGATCAGCAAAAATTATGGACAGTGGACTGGGGCTTCATTACAATCTGTTTGGTGTCTCTCGAGCTTCTAAGAAACACACATAAAATCGCGAATCGTACTGAAGTATATAAGACTGTCATTGGTACCCTCAAAAGGGTTGTTAATCTTTAATTAACCATTAACAGTTTGCCACTGATGGAGAGAGTGACATCATAGCGAGTGTGGGGAAAACCATGGGTGCTCGAAGCACCAGTGAAGGACAGGAAAGAGATCATTAGTAGCGCGGCTTGTCTGATTTGGCAGCAGCAAGAAAGCTGAGAAAGCAACTGAAGTAAGGAGGGCCCCAGAGTAAGTGTTCTCGGCTAATGGCCGCGGGTTTCGGGCTGACGCTACGCTAAGGGCCACATTAGGTTACTCGGCCCGCAGCCATTAGCCGCCAGGGGCGATAAGCGACTCTGCTACCTTCACCCACCCCCGCCCCTACCGTACCCGTCCACCCACCCTCCCAGTGCCCCCGCACTTCCGCCAATTTGCTTCAGTGTCTCATTCCACGGCCTGCACCACGCGCCGTCTGGTTGGAGCGGATGGCCACGTCTGGCTCAGGTACAAGCATCACCTTTGCAACCGGACGAAAATGTCGTAGCCAAAGTTCGTTTCCCCTATCACTGCGGGCTGTAACCGTAGTAATAACACTACTATTTCTTCACTCTAGTTTGTTACTCTAAGGACTACTGGTCAACGAAACATGTGGGTATAGGCACTATGTGAAGAGCAGTTACTGTTACTAACACAAAAATGATATCCATAGGTTTCATTAATTATCGAGGCAGAGTAATGTCCCTTAGAACAAGATTCCTTCCTAAGATTATCTTAGCCATAGAGAAAGTTTCCAGAATGAGCTTTTCACTCTGCAGCGGAGTGTGCGCTGATGTGAAACTTCCTGGCAGATTAAAACGAGCGGGGCGAGGGTCATGCTTGGGTAGCTGAGTTGGTAGAGCACTTGCCCGCGAAAGGCAAAGGTCCCGAGTTCGAGTCTCTGTCCGACACACAGTTTTAATCTGCCAGGAAGTTTCATAGAGAAAGTTGTTGCACAAAACGGTTATGTCGGGTACAACTGAGCATTCCTGAAATTGTATTTCTGTTTACTTACCATAAAACCCAAGGGCAGTCTGCAACTTTACATTGTAACTAACGACCCATCCTGGCTTCTCACAGGTGGCACTGAGTTTCTGTGGCCAGAGAACTTGTCTAGCGTACCGGTAATAAATACACAAACCTTCCTCATGAGGAAGTTTATCTATAACTGAAAATCGCATGAAAAGCCCTACAGTAACTACATGGATTGGCTTCCACATGTAAACAGAAAAACACGACACGGGAATTCAATTGATAATACATATAGATATTAGTGGTTTTACTGCACGTTAGTTTATTGCCGTTAACTGTTCTTGTGATGACTAGTCATGGAAGCTGGCTGTGGCAATAGATCAGTGCGTCACAGGAGGTGCTGTTTGGTTGCTTCCATCCCTCAAAGGTATTCAATACACTTCATGAGAAATAACTAATCGATACTTTATGCTAGCTAGTTGCAATCCCCTTACGTAATACTAATGACGTACTATGACATACTCGAAAAATTTAGGATGAAGTGCTGCTTAGGTCAATTACATCGATACCGATTAGGGAACATTTCTGTATTGATGAAACTTATAATCTACAAAAAAGAGCAGACTCCATCAGTAGGTTGTTTGGTTGGTTTGTGGGGGTTGAAGGGACCAGACTACAAAGGCCATCGGTCCCTCACACTCCATCAGTAACCTAAATGTAAATACAGTAATATTGGTCGAATGATAACAGTTTCTACACGGATTATTATTATTTTTTAGCTATACACTGTCCATCGCCATAGCTGAATGGTGAGCGCGGCACAACGCCACGCGAGGAGACTGGATTCGATTCGCGGCTGAGACGGAGATTTTCTCCACTCGGGGACTGGATGTTCTGTTGTCTCCATCATCGTATCATCCTCATCTGCACAGAAGTCGCCAAAGTGACATCAACTAAAAAGACTTGCAACACGAGACCGGTCTACCCGACGAGAGGCCCTAGCCTCATGACATTTCATTTCAGCTATACAATTCGCATGAGTAACAAAATTTATTTCATTACATCAGTCAAGCTACTATTCTGCTGTTAGGAGAGATAGCTGTCTCCGGGAACAAGGAAGATGCAGCAAAGTAATACGTCCACATTTTGGTTCCAGGTAGCCTCGTCCAGAATGAAGAGGTAATAACGCGGTTACGGAAACAAGAAATAGTTGTACTATGAGAAGAAGGTACCAGATTCTTGGAATATTTGCACAGCAATCAGAAGGAGTTGACTTAGTAATGGAAGCAGTAGCACAGCGCGAAAATTACAGGAGCATACGAGCGTTACCAAGGATTATGGTGTAGCAGTTGTTAGAATTGAGTCTATTACAACAGTGTAGGAAGAGGTGGAGTACAGTGCCACATCAGTCTAGATATTGGGAAAAAGGCTCGCTGTTGTACAAAGCTTTAATTTCGCTTTTCAGTACCAGATATAATCAGTTCAGTTAGGCAATTTGGAAATTTATGAAGAGAGTGTGAGACGTTTTATTGGGAATGTTGTGTGTGAGACGGTTTGAGGTACACTGAATGAAAGAGTGGGAACTGATTAATAGGTGCATTGTTCAAGTAAGGGGGTCCCAGAATTCGTGCCTATACGAAGTTTATTTTCACTTTGATACATAGTCCCTGCGACGTCATATTATCTAATGCGGGCTGTGGCGAGCCACTGGTAGCACAGAAGTTGGAAAGCCACTGTGTGGGATATAAAATGCCGTTGGCGGGTCGTAAAGCGAGATTTTAGGCTGCGTTGTTAAAAAAGGATTAATGTTCCACTAGGACAATCGTAACGTCGTCAAAAATAACTAGTTAGAGACGTCGGTTGCCTTTCGATCATATTCTGTGATAACATACGGCAAACTGTAACTCAATTGTGACTAGCTTTCTAAACAGCAAGGGTAAGTAGAACTCACGTTGTCCGGGATCATTTTAATGTTCGTGGTACTTACGCAAGCAATACTAATAACAGAACACCACACTGAGTAGAGTAACCGGTTAGAGGAACGTCAAGGATAGAGAAACATCGAATGAAGAAGTGCTTTGTTTTTTTGAAGAGCCGCCATTTAGTTTCGAACCCGGCAATGAACGCGTTTACCCATGGCGAGAGAGTGGATCACCAGCAAACTTCTCCGCGAGACTTGTTGTTGACGACAGTGAGAACCTCCTCGTCATAAGCCACCGTACTGATACTTGGAGATAATAGCACCGTCATCGTACTAATTTGTCATCCACGGTTGCTGGTTTCAGGGGTAGTTTTTTAAGCAGTGCTAATCTCCATAGAGTTCATTTCAAGCAAAGACTTGATGGCAAACCTAATGCTGAAACTAACAACCACGACGCTACACAGTGGTCTGGAACCGCGCGACCGCTACGGTCGCAGGTTCGAATTCTGCCTCGGGCATGGATGTGTGTGATGTTCTTAGGTTAGTTAGGTTTAAGTAGTTCTAAGTTCTAGGGGACTAATGACCTGAGATGTTAAGTCCCATAGCGCTCAGAGCCATTTGAACCATTTGAACGTTACACAGTGAGAGTGTCACGAGTCCTTAGCGATAAATGAGCGTGCCGGGTTTGAAGACCATTAAAAAATGGGTTAAGGTATGAACATGGTTTTGAGCTGGACCAGCATATTCTATTACTGTTTTGGACCATGGTCCAAGAACTCATCAACACTCTCCTTTAATCCGCACAACGAAGGTGTGAAACAGTGGTGGATGTTTGTATTGATCGAAACTGTATGAGAAAAAGGAATGTATTCGTGCGTGCTTCATCTAGCACTAAGTTAAAGCTGCTACGCTAATTATACTTTCGTGTCGTGAGGCATACAAAGCAAACTTTCAGAGCAAGTAAATCACAATTCTATGTCTGAGGGTATAACCTGTATTTGATACGAGAATTGATTGAGCTTTCATGTGTCACCTGCTTCTTTAATTGTTCTAAATACTTCCCATTCCCTATCTCAGAGGCTAGAGAGGAATGTGTCGTGATTTCGCGGCGTAGATCAAGTTGTGCCCAACGCAGCAGGTGGGTGCCGTGGCTGCAGCGGCTTTCTCGTGTTGGTGGGAGGGCGCCGCTATCAGGAGTGGAGAGACTCCAGTGCCACACGGAATCAAGAAGGTAGCGGCTGTGGTAGCTGGAAGTCAGTGTTTTGGGGACCAGCGGAGCAGGTTGGACTTGTAGCCTGCGGTTGTGGAGCCGAGTGGCGTTTAGTAGCTGATGGCACGAGGAATTCGACGCCAAGCACTTGGAGAATGGATAGCTGATATTGCTGTGGTGCCCGGGAAGATTTGCCTGGCGTGAATGGGTCTATCCGCTAGTGCTGTATGCCCCATACACAGAACAGCTCAAGGAAACACTCAAGTCGTGCAGTGTGCAATTAACAGTTCGTTGTCGCCAGTTATTCCTATCGCGTGCACTTTTTTTGCAAAAACTCAACGAATATAAGTTTTTTGCTGTCCTATTATAATTGACTATATTTATTTTTTGATAGTTTTATTGTTGTGATTTAGGACCAAAAACTACCGTGGTACATTCACTGAAGCGCCAAAAAAACTGTTATCAAATGCAGAGATATGTAAACAGGCAGGATACGGCACTGCTGTCGGCAACGCCTATATAAGACAAAAAGTGTCTGGTGCAGTTGTTAGATCGGTCACTGTTGCCACAATGGCAGGATATCAAGTTATAAGTGAGTTTGAAGTGATAGTCGACGCACAAGCGATGGGACACAGCATCTCCGAGGTAGCGATGAAGTGGGGATTTTCCCGTACCATCATATCACGAGCGTACCGTGAATATCAGAAATACAGTAAAACATCAAATCACCTACCTCGGAAGAAGATCCTGCAAAAACGGGACCAACGACGATTGAAGAGAATCGTTCAACGTGATAGAAGTGCAACCCTTCCGCAAACTGCTGTAGATTTCAATCCTGGGCCATCAACGAGTGTCAACGTGCTAAACATTCTACGAAACAGCATCGATATGGGCTTTCGGTGCTGAAGGCCTACTCGTGTACCCTTGATGACTGTACGACACAAAGCTTTACACTTCGCCTGGGCCGTCAACACCGACATTGGACTGTTGATGATTGGAAACATGTTGCTTGGTCGTACGAGTCTCGTTTCAAATTGTGTAGAGCGGATGGACGTCTACGAGTATGCAGACAGCCTCATGAATCCATGTATCCTGCTTGTCAGCTGTTGGTGGACACTCTGTAAAGGTGTGAGGCGTGTGCAGTTGGAGTGATAAGGGACCCCTGATACTTCTAGATACGACACTGACAGGTGACCCATTCGTAAGCATCCTGTCTGATCACCTGAATCCATTCATGTCCGTTTTGATTCCAACAGACTTGGGCAACGCCAGCAGGGCAGTGTGACACCCCACACGTCCAGAATTGCTACAGAGTGGCTCCAGTAACACTCTTCAGAGTTTAAACTCTTCCGCTGGCCACCAGACTCTCCAGACATGAACATTATTGATCATATCTGGGATGCCTTGTAATCTGCTGTTCAGAAGAGATCTTCACCACCTCGTACTCTTACGGATTTGTGGACAACCCTTCAGGATTCATGGTGTAAATTCCGTCCAGCACTACTTCAGACGTTAGTTGAATCCATGCTACATCGTGTTGCGGCGGGGGCCCTACACGATATTAGGCACGTATACCAGTTTTTTGGCTCTTCAGTGTATATCAACGCTGCACTTTTGCGATGTATGAAAACTGTGGTGGTAAATGGATTTCCCACTTCCCTTTTGTGAGCTGTTATATGTTGCCATTACACATGAAAAAATAATGAACAATGTTCTCTGTTTTTAGTTTAGGCTTTCTTTTACTTTATTTAAAAAATATTTGTCACCGATACTAAAGTTTACTTACCACTACGTGAAAACAATCCTTGAAACTTTATCACACAGTAAAGGTATGAGCTGATACAGGACAGAGTAATGTATATTGCAGAAGGGAGGCAATGTTTTCCGGCACAGTAGTAATCCCACAACAAACGGAAACTCACTGTTGTAGAAGTTTTCATACACCTGGTGCCGTGTATTATCACAAGATGTCAGACACAGACGTATTCCCTAAAGCTTTAGCGGTAAGTACGCTTCCAACGAACGAAAGTGGCATATTAATTTCGTGGTAAGTATACTTCCGAAACCCCTTCCAGAAACTACTTTAGTGGTAGCCATACTTCCCAATAACCATCGAAACACCGCTATTTGGCGGGATATATACTTACCACAGTCCAGAAGGTTATATTTTACATCAAACAGAAACTACAGCTGTGGCAGTGAACTGCTAATAGATGCCAGAAGCGTAAGAAATGGTCACACATATTCCCTTAAACGCTGTACAGAAATACATTTGGTGGGAAGTATATACCCCACGGCTCGCGAAAGGGTTTTGCGTTCTTTTGTCGTATAACCGTCATTTCACTCGATAATATGTGTACTTGTACTGTTAAGACGGTGGGGCTTTATGCAGGCGACCTACTCACAGGCTGTCGCACAGTCACTATTGTTACCTGTAAGTGACTTTGTTTAGATATATCTGTGTAATTGTAACTTGTGTGATGGGGATACCTTGAGGTATATTAACGAAGATTGGTAAAATATTGTTTCTTACCCTGCCAAGATTTTGGGCCAAGTTCTGAACTACCTTTTCTTATTAGTGTTGAGCTGTCTTAGGTCCTTGCTGTAGTCTTACTATTTCATATTTACTAGGTCAGGTGACGCACGTGTGTGTAAAAGGAAGCAGGTTTCAATTTTTTGTAAGAATACTGCCTCAAGCCTGGATAGGGTGTATACCTTGCTGTGTTCTTGCGTCCTGCAGTTATTCAGAGTAAATTAAATTTTAATTGCGATGGTTTCTCTGTGCTTTAGGTTGGAGTTTTAATATTTGCTTGTTGATTTGTTTTTTAATGAAGGATTGTGAGATTTTGTTATACAACGTTCCACTGTGATTTAGTTTGCCTGTCATTTCAGTTGTAGGTATGGCTACACCTCTCATGGAAATCTTTTAGAACCATTTGTTTGGATATTATTATTATGAAATGTCGAATTTCTTCTAATTATTGTGCTCATTTCGAGTGCTTCATTTTCATAGTGTTCCACTGAATATTTTAGTATTCTGTTTATTAACAGTTCTGCCAACGGAGCTGACTGCTTTGCATGCCTGACTTGGAAGATGCAGGTTCCATTTCCAGTGCTGGCGGGGATTTCTCGTTGGTTGGGGAACTGGGTCAGGGTGCACTCAGCCTCGTGAAGGCAACTGAGGAGCTACTTGAGTGACAAGTAGCGGCTCCAGTCACGAAAACTGACAACGGCCGGGAGAGCAGTATGCTGACCCCATACTCCTCCATAGCGCAACCATCTACGCAATTGATATAGGATGACACGGCGGTCGGTTGGTAACGATGTGTCCGTCAGGGTCTGTGGACAGAGTATACGTTTAGTAACAGACCTTACAATAAACTGTATCGCTGTTAAATTATAATTACACCTTAACAACTGCAGCCACTTCCGTGCCACAACCGATGCTGCTGGTTAAAATTCCACCATACCAGGGCTGTTTGACTAATGATCCACTCAAGAGTCAGGAGCTTTTCACAAAAATATCAGACGAGGTGATAGTGGGGCTAAGGGACTCCTGTTTGGGAACATTTGGAAGGAGGTTTCCACTTCCAGCGTTTACCAGACTACCAAGCGAAACCTCCCGACAATCTGTGTCACTGCCGGGAGGATGCCAAATGTTTTATGTTATTTCAATGGCAGTACGTCACAGACAAATATTATATAACCCTGGTGTATGCGCACATGTATTTGTGTCCTCCAGTGCTATTCCTCTACTCCTCGAATAAGACCGAGGTGTTTGAGGTCCGACCCATTATAGAGTCGCGCTTCTTTTCATCCTAGTGTCCAGGATGGCTGTTAGTGCGACAGAGGGTATCTCACTTGGGTATATTTAGTTGGGGACTATCGGTTCCTAGCATTCGTCTGATACCCAAGAGAAGCATCCCAAGAATCTCGGTGGAATCCAGAAAATTGAGACTTTTTTATTTTATTTCTGGGACCTGGGACAGTGTTATCAATGTCTCAGCCTGTGTGTATGTGTATGTGTGTGTGTGTGTGTGTGTGTGTG
Organism: Schistocerca americana; assembly: GCF_021461395.2. NCBI lineage: Eukaryota > Metazoa > Arthropoda > Insecta > Orthoptera > Acrididae > Schistocerca > Schistocerca americana. The sequence continues at coordinate 589,918,884 of NC_060119.1, forward strand.
TGTGTGCATGGGTGGGTGGGTGGGCGGAGAAGGGATCAGGTCATGGGATTATACACTTAAATTTATTAACCAGAGTATAGAAGAACAAAAGACGTCGTCGAGTAACGTGTAATGTACACAAGGAAGTCCATCAGTTCACACAGTAAGTCATTTCAAATTCAAAGTGAAACACGTACGACATGTAGCGGTTTATTTACTAAAAATGTCATTCATCTGACAGGATATATTGCATCGTAAGTGTTTAGATTCTCTCCATGGTCTTTGAGGCATCTTCTTTAGGATTTTTGTACACTGATTTGACAAAAATCCTTAGATTTTGAAACGTTAAGTCAATAAATTAAGCAAAGTTATCTTTGTTGTCACTCAAGTGATCATCGAAGTAGTGGATTCGATCTTTCGGAATTGTTTGACTGAATAAGTAATACTACGGGTAAGTAATACTACGGGTCCTCTTTATAACCACTGCAAGCATCCCAGTAGGGTAAATATCGAGATAAGTGATAGCAAGGAAGGACTGGCAGTAATTTATTGCATCTCTGGACTGGCGCACCGAAGTGGTGTTCCAAAAAACTGAAAAAGAAAACAAAAGAAAAACGAGCAGGTCATTTCCATTTTCCAGTCTATTTGTCGGTTAGATGCGCACAAATAAAGGCCTACTGCGACATAAATGAATTGAGAAGGTTTGCAATTGTAACGGTCTGTTTTGTCAAGAGGTAGAGATACATGAATGTTACTCGACATAGAGATGCGCCCTTACGCTAAGTTTCGTCAGAGTTGATCAACTCAGTGGCAGTGGAAGAGAAGCTTACTGCCCGCCGGTTCTTCCGATGTACGGACCTTCTCCAGAACAACCTGAGAAGACACGCCGTACCTGCGGGGAGATGAAGGGTAAGGCGGGCAGTCTGCGTCCCTGTGGAAATCTATGAATAGATCCTGAGGAACAGAGAAAATAAACCTATGATGGCTCCACATTCATTTACGTAATAATTTCGGTGTGGATAGTGACTGCATAAGAACTTCCATGTTCTGTTTTCGACTTGTGGTACACCACAGGCGTCGACACGTGCAGGCACGAATGAAACATTGCTACGATGGATCAAGTGCCATTATTTTCATTACACAACACGCAAAGCCGTGACAAACCTTTAATGTTCTCGATGCAGTGTTAATATTCAAGTATTTTCGTTTGAGCCGGCCGAAGTGGCCGTGCGGTTAAAGGCGCTGCAGTCTGGAACCGCAAGACCGCTACGGTCGCAAGTTCGAATCCTGCCTCGGGCATGGATGTTTGTGATGTCTTTAGGTTAGTTAGGTTTAACTAGTTCTAAGTTCTAGGGGACTAATGACCTCAGCAGTTGAGTCCCATAGTGCTCAGAGCCATTTGAACCATTTATTTTCGTTTGACATCAAATAATTGTCGTTGGTGCTCGTATAGTAATGAAGTACCGGGTGATCAAAAAGTCAGTATAAATTTGAAAACTTGGTAATGATCGTGTGCTCAGCTGACACTTTCGTCATGCTGGGCCTCCCAGGTTCCCAGACTTGGGATTACCTGAAGTCGCAAGTGTATCGTGATCGACCGACATCTCTAGGGATGCTGAAAGACAACATCCGACACCAGTGCCTCACCATAACTCCGGACATGCTTTACAGTGCTGTTCACAACATTATTCATCGACTACAGCTGTTTTTGAGGAATGATGGTTGACATATTGAGCATTTCCTGTAAAGAACATCATCTTTGCTTTGTCTTACTTTGTTATGCTAATTATTGCTATTCTGATCAGATGAAGCGCCATCTGTCGGGCATTTTGTGAACGTTCGTATTTTTTTGGTTCTAATAAAACCCCATGTCATTCCAAGCATGTGTGTCAATTTGTACCTCTCTATCTATATTATTCCGTGATTTATTCAGTTTTCAAATTTATACCGACTTTTTGATCACCCGGTATATTTCGTGTGTATGTGTGTGACAGAAAATTTATGAGGTAAGTTTAAGAAATAGCCGAACTTTCTATACCCGGCAACGACGTGATCTTATGATGTGCCGTTGACAGTTGTGTATCCGCTACAAACTCCAAAGTAACCGTAACGACACTGGTTAATAATGATGACATCTTCTTTAGTTTCCCAGCTATTGGTATCTGCGTGTAAGGTAGTACAGTGTTTGTGACGATATTTACAGTATTTGATTTACGGGAGGAACAAAAAATCGAAATTTGGAGTGAATGTGGGAATTTCTGGACAAGTCTGAACTTTGGTAGAAATTTAAAGATCCGATGTTCTAAATAGGTGTTATGAGAGGGACTCTCTGCATACAGGTAGTCGTCAATGTATTGACGTAGTCTCGATCAGGAAGTCAAAGTCTCTCCATGTCACTTGAAATGCCTCCCGTATATGTATGTAAACAGAAAAGAAAAGTACTTTCAAGAAGAAAAACTATTAAACGTCTGTATGTTGAATAGCTGCAGAGATGTTCAAGAAAATACAAGAAGCCAACAATATAAATCCCTTAGGAACGAAATAAATAGGAAGTTCAGGGTGGCCAACGCGAATGGTTGTAAGATAGATTTGAAAAAATCGAAAAAATGGTAGTTGGAAGGACTGACTCAACAGGCAGAAAAGTTAAAAAAGCCTTCTGTGAAACTGAAAGAAATCAAGCGTGGTAATATTAAGAGTGCAGTGGGAATTCCACTATTAAAGGCAAACGAGAGAGTAGATAGGTGAAAATAGTACTTTGAAAGGGTCTATGTGGGGAAGGACTTGTGCCAAAGGACCTCTTGATATCGTATTGTGGGGTTGGTTTCAAATCGCCTCCCCACTTTCCGACTAGCGAATCCTTTGAACGGATAGCAGGTGTCGAATCCAGGACTTCTTTGTCACCAGTAAACTACGATAACCAGTTGTTTACTAGTGAGGCAGAAGTGTGGTATGATGAGGAGTCTATTGTCGTGGCGACACCATGTTGTGAAGAGTAGGCAGTAGATAAATGTTGCATGACAACAAATGTTCACAAACATGTTATAGCAGACAATTGATGTGACTTGATTCGTTAACAGAGTCATATCTAAATATCTAAAGTAGGTTACCAATACAAGGAAGAAGCTACATTTTCCTATGAACGTCAAAAAGAAAAACTGAAAAAATTATAATGTATCAAGTATTGCCCATGATTCGTGGAAAAGTCTCAGATACGCTATTGTTGGAAGAGCGGCATCGTAATTGGGATGTAGAAATAGAAAAGTAAACCATACGTAGCAGATGGCGTAAATTTTTGTCCGATTCTCGTCTGTGAGTTCTCGCTAATTGTAACTACTGATGCAAAAAGTTTTTTATTTTTATTTCTTTTTTTAATGGAAAGTGCTATTGATATGCGTTTTTCACAGATTGGATTGATAATCAGGCTTTCGTACTGTTAGCCAATAAACAGATTGTAGTAATACTTAAAAAGTGTAATTTTTTGTGCAAACATACACTTTTTTAATGGAACAATTCCTATTGACGATGACAGTCTAGAAGTAGGGTAAATTAGACTCTCAGAGGTGTTCGTTGCAGGATTCTAGTGCCGAGTCTTTTACGAGACATCGTATTTTGAAAAGTTACCTCACTGACACTTGTTTGTGCCATTCAACCTCCGTAACTTCAAATAGTTCAAATGGCTCTAAGCACTTTGGGACTAGGTCATCAGTCCCCTAGACTTAGAACTACTTTAAACCTAACTAACCTAAGGACATCACACACATCCACGCCCAAGGCAGGACTCTAACCTGCGACCATAGCAGCAACGCGGTTCCGGACTGAAGCGCCTAGAACCGCTCGGCCTCCGTAACTGCTAGGTACGATATCGTTATGTTTGCTTACAGTGTGCTTCTGTCTTCCTTGAGTGCGTTTCGACTTGCTAATCAGTTAGTATGTGACAGTCCAAGTACGTATGTGAACATTCAAATAGTAGGTAGTTAGTGGATGGTGAGATTAAAAAAAGGTAGAAGAAGCCGATGCGTTCACGACGTACGGAGAGTGTAGGAAGAATGCAGTTCGTTCTTGTACGGTGTATATGGCAAGGTGTCCCAATAGACGTCAACCATCTTGGCAATTATTTATCAACCTCTTCAATCAGCTACATGAAAGTGGTAGTGTAACACCCAGACAAGATAACAAAAGGAAACAAGTGACGACGGAAGAGCGGAAAACTGCTGTTGTTGCTGCTGTTGCAGATGGTCCGCGCGTCATCTCCCAGGCAGTCGCAGAGAAAGAGGTGTGAGTTACACGAGTGTCCTACGCATTCGCCATTGACGTAGGCCCCGTCTCCATCACATCTCTCTCCTTCAAGAGCTGCATGGAAATGAGTATGAGAATCGTGTCACTTTGTGTACGTGGGCCATACGACAGGATACGCCAGATTTATCATTTATCATGTTTAGTGATTAAGCCACATTTAACAACAGGTGCTGTTGGTCTGCTGACAATCCTCCTTGCCTTTGTCAGGTCTAACGTCATAGTTCATGGAGTGTAAACGTGTGGTGCGGTATACTGAACCCTTTTTCGTAGACGGAAAACTGAACGCGCACAATTATCCTACGGATGCTAGAAGTCGTTCCTCTGCAGACAAGGAGGAACCTGTGGTACCAACAGATGGCTGTCCAGCCCATTGTGCAAGAAGTACTACAGCATGTCTTCATGAATTATTTACATATCGTTTGTTTGGGCCACAGAGGATCTGTATCTTGGCCGATAGGTTCCCCGGAATTGACGCCTGTAGACATTTTTCTGTGGAGAAAGCTGAAAGACCTTATCTACAAAATCGTACCAACTACGTCCAATGATATGCAACTACGTATTACTGCAGCCTGCTCGGACATCTCTAAAACGCCAGCTCGTGTGCAGCAGTAGTTCCACACCAAACTGGAAACGTGTATTGCCGCTGCCGGGTGTCATCTGGAACACAATCTGTGACAATAAATTGTCTAGTTACTGGATTGAATCCACATAACTAGCGTATGCACCTGTGTTGTTCTTTAGTGTGTGCTACCACAGGTATTGTACAAGTGTCCATGTGGGAGTTATTCAAAATACGATGTCTCGTAAACGACTCGCACTAGAATCGTGCAACAAACACCACCGACGTTCTAATTAACACTACTTTTAGTCTGTTAATGTCAATAGGCATTGCTCCATTCATAAGAGTATATGTCTTCACAAAAATACACTTTCCAAGTATTATTACGACCTGTTGAATCACTAACAGTAAGGGCCCCTGCCTACCAACCCATTCTGTCAAAACTTCACATCAACAGGACTTTTCATTTCCGAAATACTTGCGGTTCAAGCTTTAGGTGATCCACCCTGTATAATTTCATATTACTGCGCGAACGCCATATAACAAATCGACTATCAATAGAGGCAAAATTGCAGTCAGTTCTTTAAAAATAGTGAGGCTGTGTAACTGGCATTTGTTAACGATAGAAAGCACATTCAACTCTTAGCGTTGAAAGTAAGTAAATACACACATCTGGCTCATGACGGAAAAAAATAAAGCTATTTCTTAATCATAACATTATTTTCATTTCGTGATAATGATTTATTTAATTTTTCTTTTGAATTAATTAATTAGTTCGTGTGGTATAGTTGTAGTTAATATGAATTTAACAACCTTGTACGTGCAGAAACTCACCCGACTTGTGTTCTTAAGGACTTGTAAACTTGTAGTAAGTTTCTATGGGACCAAACTGCTGAGGTCATCGGTCCCTTGGCTTATAGCCTACTTAATCTATCTTAAACAAACTTAAGCTAAGGGCAACACACACCCATGCCCGAAAGAGGATTCGAACCTCCGACAGGTGTGTTCTTAATTTAAGAATGTTAAGCATAACACTTGTTAGCTGTGAGAACGTTTGAGGCTGAACGCTGAGTATATCTGTTCTGTAATTTGAGTTGCTGTGGAAGTGTTGCTGTCGGAATTACCGTATATTTTGATTAAATTAAATAAAAAAAAGATAGCGTGTGTCTAACAATGGAATAGTGTGGGCTGTACAGTTAATTCAAGTGTACGATGACCTTCTGCAGGAAAAGGGGCTACGATGATCAGCTACCGATCTTCAAAACTAAACTAAAAACTGTTCTGGTGGAGACTTACCACGCTCTGTGAGAAACGTAGATTTTAAATCCCTGCGCCAACGGAATACTGTATTTGAAACATTTAGAGGTTCATGAGAAATCGACAAATTCGTGTCGGTTCATTGACAAGCATTCACTCTTGCATTTCACGTCCAACAAAACAGAATTTCATTTCGTTAGTGAAACGTAGCGATCGGAATGTTTTCAATCTTTCAGAAGCACCGCTAAAAGGGGCGAGAAGAGGTTCATTGAATTCTTTCGCCCCACAGACTCTTCCGGCGCATTGGTTCCGATTCTGCGGCTGCAAAGTTGATTTTCAGAAGAGGGCGTTCCCGAGCGCCTCCCCGCTCTCTGCGGACTCTGTGCTCGCCGCACCCGCTCGCGCTGGGGATGACGGTTTCTCAACGCGCAAGGAAGTGCCCGGGGACGGGACCGTTCTATTGGAAGCGGAAAGAGCGCCGTGCATACTGCTGAGCATGGAGGCGCAGCAAGTTTGGAATTTAGCTGCGAGGGCTAGCCTTTATTTACATCTCGTTCCGCACTGCCTGTGAGCTGAAACAAACTACGACAGCTAGGGGTCTTGTCGATTCAAATCACAAGGAAGTGAACCCCTCACCTAGTCAACACTGTAGTTTTCACCCTGAAAATTGCTTTAATGCAGCTCTTCACGCTAATCTGTCCTGCACAAGTCTCTTCATCCTTGCATAACTACTGCAACCAACATCCACTGAGATGACAAGTCATGGGACACCACCTAATACCGTGTCGGACCTCCCTTCGCAAGGCGCAGTGCAACAACTCGCCGTGGGGGGACTCAAAAGAAGCCACTGCAAGTCTCCTGCAGACGTTTCGAGCCATGCTGCCTCTAAGGCCGTCCATAATTACTGGAGCGTTGCTGGTGCAGGATTTTGTGCACACACTGACTCTCTACTATGTCCATGATCAATGGGATTCCTGGCGCGTGATCTGGGTAGCTCGAACTGTCCAGAATATTCTTCAAACCAATCGCAAACAATTGTGGCCCAGTGACGTAGCGCATAGTCATCCATAAAAATTCCATCGTTTTTTGGGAAAATAAAGTCCATGAACGGTTGCGGTTGGTCACCGATTGGTACAGTTGGACCTAAGAATCCAGTCCATATCACGTAAACACAGCCCACACCACCGTGGAACCACTACCAGCATTCCGAGTGCCTTGTGCACAACTTGGGTCCGTGGCATCGTGGAGTCTGAGCCACACTCGAACCCTACCAGCATCTCCTGCCAACTGAAATCGCGACTCATCTGACCGAGTAACATTTTGGCGGTCGTCTAGGATTCAACGGATATATTCATGAGACCAGGAGAGGCGTTGCAGGCGGTGTCGTACTGTTGGCAAAGGCACTCGCGCTGGTCGGCTGCTGCCATAGCCTACCAACGCCAAATTTCGTCTTACTGTCCTAACGGATACGTTTGTCGTACCAAACATATTGATTTCAGCGGTTATTTCACGCAGTGTTGCTTGTGTGTTAGTACTGACGGCTCTACGCGAGCGCTGCTGCTCTCGGTTGTCGGTCACTGCGTTGTCCGTGGTGACATGTGGTATTCTCGGCACCCTCTTGATAATATGCATCTTGGATTACTGAATTCCCTAACGATTTCCGAAATGGAATGTCCCATGCGTCTGGCTTCAACTACCATCCCGCGTTTAAAGTCTGTTAATGCGACCTTAAGCACGTCGGAAACCTTTTCACTTGAATTGACTGTATACAATTGTCAGCTCTGCCAATGCAGTGTACCTTTATGCGTTGTGTAGGCGATACTACCCCCACCTATATATACGCAGACCGCTGTCGCATGACTTTTGTCACAGTGTACATTTGAATCTGCCTACTGTAATCAAGTCTTGGTCAACATATGAAATCCCTCTCTCCCTTGCCTACCTCACACTCACATACTACTTACCAAATATTATACATTGTTGCAATCTCGCCGGCCGCTGTGGCCGAGCGGCTCTAGGCGCTTCAGTCCGGAACCGCGCTGCTGCTACGGTCGCAGGTTCGAATCCTGCCTCGGGCATGGATGTGTGTGATGTCCTTAGGTTAGTTAGGTTTAAGTAGTTCTAAGTCTAGGGGACTGATGACCTCAGATGTAAAGTACCACAGTGCTTAGAGCCACCTGAACCATTTTGTTGCAATCTCTTCATCATTTGTGGAGCTAGCTTCTATATAAATTTGTACTACCGTGGTGAGTGTTGGTATTTTGTCTATCTTGGCTACGATAATGCGGTCGTTACGCTCTTCTTATTACCTTCAGTGCATTCCTATTATCTTATTCATTATTAGACCCACTCCTACATTACTTCTATTTGATTTTGTATTTATAACTGTTTAGAAGTCGTGTTCCTTCGGTCACTACACTTAAGTGATTTCCACTATCACATCAGCCAGTCCACTTACCTTTTTAAGTTGCCTGACATCCCAACTAGATTAGGGAAACTAATATTCCAAGCTACGACCCAGAGACTCCTTTTCTCGTTTTCCTGACACAGCCTGCTACTGAGTGGTTATCATCTGAATAGCTGAATGGGGGACTATTTTACCGTCGAAATATTTTTCTCTAGATAATATGTCACTATTAAGCTGTACAGTAGAGCGGCATTCCCTCGTAAATATAACAGGTGTACTGTCTCATTGCTTTCAGCCATTCACAGTATCAACATAGCAAGGCCATATTGGCTGATGTCAGAAAATCAGGTCAGATAATCATCCAGACTGTTGCCCTGCAACAATTGAAAAGGCTGCTGCCTCCCTTCACGAATCAAATGTTGCCTTGGCCTCTCCACAGATACCCATCCGCTGTAGCATTTACGTTATGGCTATTTACCGTTAAGGCTCGCAAACCACCCCACCTTGCCAAAGCCGATGGTTAATGTGGACAGCTTATTTAATTGAAACTACAAATTTTCGCAACTTGTCTCATTTATTAAACATTCCACTGAACCTCACAAAGCTCATACCGTTAACATTAAGTGTATTTATCTTCAATAATGAAGCATGTATGTAGTGTATGTACGACTTTCGGTGGTCGCAAGCTGCTTTTTTAATCGTATTTGCATAAAACACACAGACACATATGCACACACTATAAACTAGACTACGTAAAGATGCCGTCTGAAAAGCTAAGAAGCGCAATGAAGTGCAACACATCCATGCCTTATTAACTGACATAAATCCACCTGATACTGGAGGTACAATCCTCTGAAACGCGTAGTACAGTTTGCAGTATTAGAGATGTGACAGGTTACAGTAATTTCTAGTTGACGATCACTGATTAATGGCCGGCCGCAGTGGCCGAGCGGTTCTAGGCACTACTGTCTGGAACTGCGCAACTGCTACGGTCATAGGTTCGAATCCTGCCTCGGGCACGGATGTGTGTAATGTCCTTACGTTAGTTAGGTTTAAGTAGTTCTAAGTTCTAGGGGACCGATGACCTCAGAAGTTAAGTCCCATAGTGCTCAGAGCCATATGAACCATTTTGAACTGATTACGGTCAGTCCTAAGATATAAACTGTTCGCATTTAAAGTTAATAAACTCTTTATAGGGTGACGTATTCGTCCACATTGACAGTTGTAATCAAATCTCTTTGAAATCTGATTGTTAAACGCTAATTATTTATGTTAGATACTTTTCGATCTTTTGGTAGACCAACAGTGATTTCGTATTTGAGAGGACAATAGTTCAAATCCACGGTTAATCATGTTGATGCTTTCCCACGATTTCGCTAAATCGCTTATTGCGAATGTGGGAATCTCTTCTCTGAAGAGTCACGACCGATTTTTTCCCCGATACGAAGTTAAACTCCGTCTCTAATGACCTCAATGACGACGCGACGTTAAGTCCTAATTTTCCTTCCTTCAGTCCTTCTATCTATCTCCAGTTATCAGCAGCCTTCTTCATAGATAGATTTTCTACTTACAGATGAGCAACAAGAAGAGGTTATCGATATCTGTAGTACGTGGATGGAAGATAGTGGAAAGTTGTGAATCAAACTGAAAGCATATCAAATCTTTTTATGGGTAACTATTTACGGCTGTCAAGTATTTTAAGAAAAGGATTTTTAGCCACGAACTATACATATATACCTTTATTTTCAACCGGTTTCAATTTTAGCATCCATCGTCATGGAGGTAAAGTTGTACATTGATGGATGAAAAATGCATTCATTTCCAACAGTATACAGTTGTACGACCAGTACAGACTTGTTAAAAGTGAAGGGTTATCTCGTATGCACTATTGTATTTTCAAGAGGTCATTGTCTTTTGAAGGTTATTGAGTTTATGTATGCTATCAAGAAATGACGTTATACTGGATATGCAGCTGTGCCCTGTTTAGATTTAATACATTTTTCATCCAACGATGTACAGCTTTTCCTCCATGATGGTGGTTGCTAAAACTGAAACCGGTTGAGAATAATAGTGTTTATGTACAGCTGGTAGCCAAAAATGCTTTTTTTTTTAAATATCTACCGTGTCTACTCCTTGTTGTTATCAGGCAGTGAGGCAGGAGTATATTGTCTGAATTTGTAGTATGATTCTGCAAAGACGCCATTTGAACCCAGCTTTGGAAGGAAATATGCTTGGGCACTTTGAATCAGATCAGAAACAGGCTGCAGTCTCACCAGTACAGGAAGTGCCACGCTCTGTCGACGATACTGGGGCGCTGCAGGCGTTCGTCATAGGCCAGCTCAAGGTTGTTTAAGTTAAGTCGTTCTACAGCGAGACAAATTTCTGTCATTGCCTACACGTCGAAAAAAAGATATCAGTAAGACTTATCTGCAGAGCTTATACGTACTCTATAAATACCACGATCTAAAAACTCTATATTATTAGTGTGTTTCCTAGTGATAGGAGAGCACTGAGAGGCACGGCTATAGTGGAATCAACAATTTCGAAACAGTACCTGGAATGCATGTGAGGTCTGCACACATAAGAGTCGATACCTACCGATCGTTAAACTTCCCTGTATTTCGTACCATAGCGATGGGTTGGCCGGTGTCCGTCAAGAGGCAGCGTAGCCACGTACTGAGCAGATTTACCGGCACTTCCTCCCTCTCTAGTCAGACTGTTTGCTTGCTGTTCTGAATTATAACTAGGGTTGTTCACCGGCAATTGAGATCCAGATCGTTATGTTATGTATGGTCATTCGTAACTGTGAAGAGTGTGCCAATGACATTCGGAGAGTCTGCTTCTTGCTGCTTTCGTGCTCGCAGGTTCGCGTCTTCAGAGTCGGCACGTTTCTCATTTCTACTGCGTCGGTTTGTGGTTGCCGAGCTGCCAGTACTTACTATTCAGCTAAAGACCGATGTAGAGAGGAAACGGCGAGCGTCTTTTGTTACGTGTGACTAAAGTACGTGTTGTGTTTTGCAAATCCCCCTTTTCTTTGAGTGAGATCTTGTTATGCAAATTTAAAGGAGATTCTCTCCAGTCGCGCTGTCTAGCACTGATTAGTAACTGCCATACTTGTCTTAGTCCTCAATGTGGGTCAGTGTTACCAGAACATACAAGAGTTATTCTTAATCAACTTGCAAAAAGCAGTAACGTGCCAGATTGCAGCCTTTTGTAAGTACTGCCTGGTGCAGTCATGGATTAGAATTAAAATTTAATCATTTTTAAATAGTAAATTTCCTTTTAAAGAACCATATGATAAAACTGTTATGGAGAAGTAATTTTTTAAACCTTTTGTTCTATTTAAACATTTACGTGTTAAATTGCTACAAATATTGTTTGGAAGATTACCGACCCGAATTGAAAACATGGAGTATCCACAATTAAAGCCTGGACGGGTCATGTGAAATCTTTCACTGTGCGATCTGCAATTTATTTCAGTCGTTGTCAAATTATGGCTATATGGTTTTAAATTTTGCGTTGTGTGTGTTTTAATCTGAGCTGAATGAAGTGAGCTGATTATTAAGTAGATTGTTTTCAGCTCCTTGAATTGTGGTTTAGTACTACTCATGTTTTCGTTGCTTAAATTGTGTTAATATACTTTCACTGTTTACAGGCTTTGCAGCTAAAGCGCAAAATTTTAAAATTTTCTTTAAAGATTTTTAACAGTTACTTGAAGAGTCATTTAATTGTATAGTTCATTAAAAACTCTATGTTGGCCCTAATAACATCGGTTTTGGAATGTTCATTTTTGATGTTATAGTTTGAATGCCGCTGAGGGATACGAAATTTGTGAGGAAATCTTTCTTCTTTGTGGGTATTCTGACACCAGCAACTCATCACTCATAGCTCTATGCTGGCATTTTGGCTAGTAACTGTGTGCCCATCACTTTTATCGGTACAGGAAAGGAACAACAGTAATAATGATAATCAAAAATGGTTCAAATGGCTCTGAGCACTATGGGACTCAACTTCTGAGGTCATTAGTCCCTTAGAACTTAGAGCTAGTTAAACCTAACTAACCAAAAGACATCACACACATCCATGCCCGAGGCAGGATTCGAACCTGCGACCGTAGCGGTCTCGCGGTTCCAGACTGCAGCGCCTAGAACCGCACGGCCACTTCTGCCGGCTAATGATAATCATTGTGTTACAATCGTGGCGATGTATTTCAAGGGATCACGATGAAATTATCATTTATTAGTCGAGTCATTGATACTCATATCGCAAATACAGTCCTCGATATTCAAGACAGGTCTACTCTAGTAAGTCTTTACAGGGACACACGCATCAATACATCGAAAAATCATCCCCCTCTATAAATGTCGTTATTGTCAGTTTTCCTTTCCGGAGAAAGATGATTCTTTGTAGCGATAAAAGTGTCGTGGAAGATAAGAAAAAGGAAAGAAAATTATTAGAATCGATTGCGGTACGGTTGCGCTAACGACGTAGCTCGAACGCTATCGCCCTGGTTTGATACTGAACAACCTTCTAAAACTTCGAATACATCTAAATATTGTCTGCAGCGGTGACAAAGATGAGTAAAATCGGCCACCGGTTTTGTGTATGATTCCCTTGTGAGTCAAAAGCTTTCTGGAAGTGTATGAAACGCAGAAAAAGTGATAAAATACGTTCTTTTCTCCAATATATGGTTTTGTTCACTTTTTTTAAATAGTCCATTGAGCTATACGTCCATCTGAAAGAGGCATCTTCTTTGCGTGATTAGAATCTAATATTCTTTCTGCTCTTTTAGTGATACTTTAAGAGAATATTTTGTAGAGTACGGAAAGCGGGTTGTTAGGTCTTATGTTCGTTATATGTAAAATACAGTATCGTTCTTTTTCCTTAAAATTCCTTCTTTCATAAACCCTGGTTTAAATATTTGTACTTAGACATTATCGTCTCCCGGCGACTCCCCTTCGTTGATCACTAGAATGGTTTTATATATCTTTCCTGCTTTTACTTGCGATGTGTCATCCTTGAACTATACAAAACGCCGAAGAAATCGTAGAGCTCTAAGACACACTCGTTGAAATCATAGCGGCGACAATAACAAACCCACGCAGACACTGGCTGTGAGACGCAGAGCTGTTTGGATCAGGGCGAACCCTTACTAGAGCGAACCACTGGTACGCTGCTCAAACCAGCTAGTTCTGCCATTCCCGTATTGATGAATAATTACCTTTTTTGTTTCGGAATCTGATAGAGAATATTGTCAATATTAACAACTGGTAGTTTGAGTTCGAATGGTTGTTAGTTTCTTGTGAAATCGATATTCTTTGTAAATTTTGTATTCGATACAGAATAAAGCTAGAAAATCCAGCATCTAGATTCTGTTCACAAATCAGAAGAAATGGTCAGCCTAAATGTAGGTTTTCGATGTATACAAAATTATAGAAACTATTCCTGTTTTTCAAAATTTTGATAGAAACCGTTTACATGAAGTAGTCTTTTCTGATGGAGTACATTAATTTTGTTATCCCGACATCATCAGTTACATTAGTGATACTGCTTTAAATTTCAGAATTGTGTCCTAAAATGCACAGACACAGAGTTTTTTAAGTGGGTGTATTACTGAATTCAAAGTCGTGGCACAGGTTGTAAAATGATGAATCTAAGTTTCACAAAATTTTTTATTAGATATGGAGCTACAAAATTATTACGTTCCCGTAGAGCCCTTAGAAGTGAAACCATAAGAGATTTTCAGGCGAAGATGCAGCCAAAACTGTACGTCTGGGTGACTGGAGAGATTATCGAGCCTCTTGCCACTTGATGAAGCCAACTCAGACTCTCCGTACTGGCAGTCGATAACGCCTTTAAACTACTCAGTCAGGGAGCCAGTGACATACAGAGCCCAAAGGACAAATGAAAGAATTGGCTTCTTGTTGTGTGTGTGTTGTCCTCGGAACCGAGTGTGGCAATTTGACACAGCTTAATGACGCGTAGGTAACACGTATAGCGACTGGACAATGCACGCTGAACAGAAATGCAGATGCTAGCCACGCCTGCAGATGGCGCTGTATTTGATCTCGAATGGAACTTGCAACACGTAGCAAATGTCAATAGTGGCCAGTACAGTGTGCTATGTAGCTACGAGTGCATTACGTCGGAGCCAAATGAAATCGGACGGGAGGATTGGTGGTGCTCGTATGCTTCCGTAACCGAGGTTGCCGAGGTGTTTGGTGTATCAAGAGGCGCTGTATAGGAGATTTGTACTGCGTACAGGGAAAGTGGAAGGAACATCATCCGCTAAGTCACAACGGGGAAGAAAGTGTGTGCTGAAGGACCGTGACAGTCATTGAAGAGGATTGTGACTAAAAATAAGAGGATGACAGGTGAAAAAGTCGCTGCAGAACCGAATGTGTCACTCGTGAACCCTGTCAGCACCAAGACAACGCGAAGGGAGCTCCAGAATCTGGGAATTTCAAAACCTCACATCAGTGATGCAAATACCCTTAACAAGAAACGTAGTGTCGAAGCTGGTCTATGGAGCAACAGAATAAAGTCGTTTGATCAACCGAATCTTGTTTCACATTGTATCCAACGTCTGGCCGAGCTACGCGAGACGCAAGCCATCCCAAACCTATGATGCAGAGGGCTTGCTGCCAAGTGTCAAACATGCCGGGGATTCAGCGATGATTCGAGTAGCCATATCCTGGTATTACATGGGCACCGCGGGTACACCGCGAGGAAGCATTACTGTCCAGGAACATGTGGTAGTTTGTCTCATCAGGTCCATTCCAAGGTACAATCTTTGTCCCGCAAAAGTGATGTGGCGTTACAGGACCACGGGGCCCCTGTTGACACAGATCGCATCGTCCAGGACCGATTGTTTGCACGTGGATGGATTATCGCATCTCCCCTGCCCACCTGTCACCATATCTCAATATTATTCAGCCTTTGGGATCTATTTTGAAGAGGGTGGTGCGTGATTTCTATTTTTCAGGAAGAATGATGTAAGATTCCCTTGGAAATCATACAGTACCTCTATTTGCCGAATACCGACGGTTTTCCTACACCCTATTAGGCATGGTAATTTATTGCGTTTTTGATTTTTCAATATTTGGTGGAAGCCGCACATGGAACTACGTTATTTCATCGGCGGTTGTTGGACTTACAAGGTCAGCACCTTAGTGTGTAGGCTGCACAAACCGTTCCTTAGAGCTATCGACTGGCTGCAGCGTTCTTTATACTATGTGCTATATTCATTTGCATTTGAGTTATCCTCGATTTTATTTCGAGAGTTTACCAGTCGCAATTTGGCTAACTTACATTTCTGAAATAGCTGTTCCTCTTTATAGGAATTGAGCCCCGTTGATAATTTATGAATATTACTGTTGGGCCGGTTTGGTGTAATTTACTTTGTACTCAGGTTTAGTGTGATTTCAGTTTTACAGTAAACTGTTTAAGCTGAAGTCATGTAGATGTTTTTATTCAAATTTTATTCATAGATTTTGTTTGTAGAACTAGCTGACTTGTCGAAAATTAAAATCAGGTTATGTAAATTTGGTTGTCTCTTGGCTATGATTTGCATTTTGCTCAGTACTATGTTTAATGAGACATCCGCTGCCTATCTATGAGAGTTCAAATAATATTTCTGTGATTTAAGTAACGGATATTTTTCATATTGTTGTATAGTTGATCATTGCTTGCTCTGATCTGCTGTGCTTACAGCTGTGAATTAAGATGTCAACTAAATAATTATTGATGGTTGATTTGTTTTTTGCAACATGTGTCAACTGCAACGTTGTTGACTGCCCTAACAGTACCTGATCTCTTCCTGTGCTTTATTGAATTGATTTTGAGATAGTTCTGGCCAATGTTACTATTTCAAACCCCATCCGAAAATCGTTAAGGTTTCAAATAGTAAATGTTTATTACTCATTTTTTCCATTCGGTTGTGTTCGTCAGCTCTGACGAGTTCAAAGAAATTGCTCATAGTTTACTTAAATAAATTTTTCTTTTTTCTGGGTGAGGTGTTATGTTTTTCTGTAGCGTGGCACCTTACCACTCCCACCTCGTCACTTCGTTTATGAAGTTAGGAAAGTGCTACTCAGATGTATGTCGTGCAGACGAAAATACTTGGCTTTATCTTTCAGACGGTACACATCATTGAGACATTTATGCGTGACTATTGTGTTTAGGGATCATACGCTTCCGTCCATTGGTGGACTAACTCGTTTCATGTTTTATTATTTTTAATCCGATTGATTTTAATTTGAGTTCACACATCCAATGATAAAAGCAAATTATGACTGACATCACTGATTGCAAGGATCGAACCATTAATCCCTGTCTTAAAAATTTTCTCTGGGTTGTATATTAGCTTATATGGGTCGTATCTCTGTGTGTGCAGGTTAAATGTGTTTTTATGAGCCGCAGTGGGAGGAAGGGGAGACCAGTTTCTACGAGCCCCTAGGGTACCCTGGAGAGCACAGTGGGTGTCTACTGGGACATTTACTGTCCATGTCATTGTCAAGCATGGGGGTGCCAAATGGATGGCAGATGCGGCTTTTTTTTTTTTCATTCTGTGGGACGATGTGGGGTCCCCGACTCTAAGTAAAACGCCAGTGCAATGATATGGTTGGGTTTGTCACTAAATTTTTCCTCTTTTTTTGTTGGATGACTTACTGATGCCTGAGGTCTACAGCTCCTTGCCTGAATGATCTATGTTCGCTTAAAAGCGGTAAGCAGGCTCATTGACTGACTTTATAAAAATCTCATAGAGTGCAAGTTAGCTGCCCAGCTTCTGCGAATTTCAGATGTAAGTTACAGGAGTCTGGCCAAAGGAGCAGAAAGATCAGAGAGTGGGGTTTTGGCACTATCTTGACAGACTGTTTAATTGGGAAGAGAGACAATTGACTGCCAAATAAAATTTTTAATAGGAGAGGAGCTGCACAGTTCGTCAAAAACATATCAATGGACAACTGGTGGAGAAGCCATCTGATGGTGGAGTTGATTTTTCGTGGACTTAATGGAAAGTGGAGAGAGAACGATTGCTCTGGAAAAATTATTTAGGCTTCAGCTGTGGAGAGAGTTGTCTAAAAATACTTGAGCTTCGGCTTTGTGACAAAACACTGCAGATGAGAAGATTTCGTTTTCCGCTTCTGACAGCAGACAACTTGAGCTTCCGCTGATGTGCAACAGTAGGTTCTGGACCACACCACTCCCTGCTCTTTTTTTTTTGTATGTGTGTGTAACATTGCTGATCATCAGTGTTTTGATGTGGTGTTTAGCTTGACTTTAGTGCTGTGGTGGCACTATTTATTTAAACTTTTGGGGGGCCAGGATCGTGAGTTATCGGACTTAGAAGTTCGCCAATCCGCCGCCATAGGTGGGGTTCTGTGCCTCATTGGGTTCAGGCTTTGTTTTTTTCCCCCTTTATTCGTTTTCTAGCGTTGTTGTGACTAGGTCAATATTCCTATGTTGTCTTGGTTTGACTTATGTCTAAGATTACTTATTTAGAGGTCCTAGACTTCTAGTTTGTGTTTGTGGATAGCCTATTTTACTTGATTGGACACCAAGAATTTATCTTATATCTTGCTGATCTAATATGGTTTTGGTTAGCCTATTCTAAGTGGTTTTTCACAATGCCATGAATTTATCCTACAACTTACTGATCTAATATGGTTTTTAGTAAGCCTATTCTAATTGGTTTTTCACCATGAGTTTGTTTTACATCCTATTGATCTAGTGTGGGGTCGTAATCCTAGTATGGGGTAGTAATCCTAGGTGGTGATTCTCTAAGGAAGTGAG
Organism: Schistocerca americana; assembly: GCF_021461395.2. Classification (NCBI taxonomy): domain Eukaryota; kingdom Metazoa; phylum Arthropoda; class Insecta; order Orthoptera; family Acrididae; genus Schistocerca; species Schistocerca americana. Next base: position 589,937,177 of record NC_060119.1, read on the forward strand.
GTTTCTTCTGCTGGTGGGCACGAATTCAGATTGCTGGCTCTACGATGCTTCGTGGAACTCTTTGTTTGTGCCATGTTCTTGGTTGGATTGTTCCAATGTTTTGTAGGTGTCTGCTGTTGTCTCTGTGTATATCTAGCTTTTTATAGACAGTTGTGGTTAGCTTCTTTATTATTGTTTTGACAGTGTCCATCTCCAGGGCTTCATGGAGTGTGTAGGTTTAGTCCATAGGGGAGCGTCTAGGATCCATCGAAAGACTTTGTTCTGTATTATCTGCAATTCATACCTTTTGTTTTTGCTAGCTGTTCCCCATGATGTGCAACCATAAGTCATGGTGGGGAGGACAGTAGTTTTGTAGAGGGTCCTTTTGGTTTCCTGTCTTATATTTTTGCTTTTCAAGAGTGGAAATAGGGCTTTAGCAAGGTTTAGAGCTTTAGACTTTTTTCGTTGATGTGCTGGTAGTAGTTCAGTTTCCTGTCTATTGTGACATCTAGGTATTTGACTTCATTCCTCCAGGGCAATTCTTGTGCGTTCAGGTGTAGCTGTTCTAGGTGTGTAGGTCTTTTTCTAGTGAAGTAGACGGCTATCGTCTTTCCTGCGTTGAGTGATAACTTGTTTTGGCGGCACAACTTTTCCACTGTGTTGAGTTGCCGTTGGATTTTTCTGATATTCACCAGGTGTCGTTTGCCGCTTGTGAAGCAGGCAGTATCGTCCACGAATTGGGCGATATTGACGCATTCGATGGCGGGTGTGTCGTCCGCATAGATATTAAATAGCGTTGAGGGGAATACTCCGCTCTCCAGCGTATAAATTACGATGAGAGCTCACAGCATCGCCTGTCGGGAAGTGAGGGTTGCTAGCAATGGGTAGGAGCGTTTGTGGTAAGGATTAGGTTCTGTGATTTCTTTGAGCAGTTCAATTGATCTTGGGCTCATCAGTCACCAGGCTGTTTAACTTATTTGCATATGCCCTACTGGTAATAGCAGTACAATCACTGCATGTTCATCGTGCACGTGTTTTTCCATGAATGACTTAATGAGATGACAGACATTCCCATTTCATCTACCTCTCGTTGTACTTTGCCAAGTTTTTCAGTCATCTTTTTTGTGTTGTTAAATACTTCTAATTGGCAGATTTCGCTTTCTCCGTGTCTTGTCAATGACGAAACTACTTTCTCTTTGGATCATGTTCATGTCTTTACATACAGAGCATATTGGAATATACTGGGGTCAATTTGGATCGATGTTTCGTTTCAGTAGCTAGTGTATCCCCAGTTACTTATCAGGTTCCTAATGCTTTTTAAAGAACCAGCACCCATGATTCAATTACTAGGGCCATCTCTTCGCTATTTTTATTCCGTTGCGCGACAGTTTCGTTACAATAATTGATTCCACGGGGACTGATTAATCTCTTGGTGAATCGAGGCGATGCGGATCACTGTGACAAGCAAGTCGTTTGTCGCTCTCGGGATGGATGTAAGACGTTAGAACAGCTTGCAAGAGATTGTGAAACCACTGAGCAGTCAATTTCTATACGGCAGTTGAGCTACAAATAACAATTTCGGGGAGCCGGCCGAAGTGGCCGTGCGGTTAAAGGCGCTGCAGTTTGGAACCGCAAGACCGCTACGGTCGCAGGTTCGAATCCTGCCTCGGGCATGGATGTTTGTGATGTCCTTAGGTTAGTTAGGTTTAACTAGTTCTAAGTTCTAGGGGACTAATGACCTCAGCAGTTGAGTCCCATAGTGCTCAGAGCCATTTGAACCATTTTTTGAACAATTTCTGGGTAGTTTACAATGACGTCAGTTACAGATAAACACATTTGGTTTTTGTTTCAAACAGCATAATGCACTGTCGGAAACAGAAAGTCATGAAGCAACAGTTCAATATGTATCAAACTTTGTGGAGATATTCTTAACATAACGAATATTGTATGAGTAAGCTTTCATTCCATGATAGTGAGGTCCATCGTCAATGTCTGAATGAGGTGTGAATACACTACTGGAAGCGTTGTGACATGGAAGCAAACAGCCTCTGATTGCCATCTTGAAGAATTTTTGCTTTATTCGAAACACATGAGGTATTAGTTAATGAATATTGTTAGCTGGAGGCTGCTATGAAACTATACACCTACCCACTGCATTCCAAACATGCTTTATGGCTGGCAAAAGAAGGGACTAGGCAGGTCACTCAAGGTGTTTGTAGTGTAAATTTGAAATCTGGTATTTGGTACCATTCTTGTCACATACCGCCGAGTATTCAGCCTCCCTCCAACAATTGGCAAATCAGTTCAGTTGTCATGTACAGTGGCTCCCAGCGCCATGATTTCAAGCTTTGGTGAGGTATGGGGTTTAAACATCGCTACTTCCTGCGACCTTTCAGCAGGTCATCTATGGATACGTTGGCGTCGGTCTGACGGCCACAAACAAGAGCGAGTTCACCGCTGGACACCACAGAATGCCAACTAGGGGCCACAGCCGACTAGGAGTCCACACTATCCTATGGTATGTGGTAAGGTGTCAGCAGATTTCAGCCCAGTTTCTGGTAATCTCTGCCCGACGGAACAGACGGTCTGCTGCTAACTTCTGCACAGATTTTGGTTATTGTCCTCCGCCTGTTCGTCAGTCAAACAACTGAACGATTTTTCGTGGTCTGGTACTTCTGTATGGACATGTACTTTTTCTTTATAACACACTGAGTCCATCTCGTCATTACTCGTTGTTCAGTCAATGCACTACAGCCAACCGTATGTGCATATCTCGCTATGATGATGCCACGTCGCTCAAGCTAATGATTCGGGATTTCTCAAGGTCCAAAAGACGGCGATGAACCAAACGTGCTCTGTTGCGATCTCCAACTAGGTACACTAAACAGCCATTACGTAATCAAAAAACGTTTCATCTGTGGGAACGGCTCTATTCTGCACCGAAAATACGGAGACTAAGCTCACACAAGCATTAAATATTAGTTAATAAGTGGCACAGGAAATGAAATACTTGGGAATCAGTTCGGTTTCCATTTCGTTAGTGAATTTGGCGAAAATTGTTCTAAAGTAAGGCTTGCTCTTGAGGAGACTAATGCCACTGTTGAATAGGTCGCTAGAATAACTTTTCAATTACTCTTTCTAGAAACCTATTCAGCAGTGCATAAGGTTCCTCAAGTTTACACCAGACCTTTCCCGCGACTTTATGTCGCGCTTTCTATTAACGCCTGGACCCAGAGGCATTTAATTCATCAGTGTATCAAAGTTATGGCCTGTTTCTCAGGCTGAGATGTAATTGAATTACTATTAGACCCTTGTTTCAGAAGCTGATAGCCTTTATTTGTCGGCTTGGTGGCCGTTTCTGTCCGAACGCTTGGGTGTCCGGCGCGGGATTCCGTTAAGACAAGATCCCGTTAACGAACAGACGGATGACAAAAACTAGTTTAGGCAGAGGTTAGAGGCAGAGTGTCGCAACACACCGTCGGCAACAGGTTACTGGGTGGCTGGTTGAGATCTAGAAATGCCATTTACTGTGGACATTTTAACATAGACAATAAAGAGCAAGATGTTTCGTCACAGGTTCATTTAATAAGCGCGAAAGCATCACGAAGACGATCAGCCAACTCCAGTAGCACACACCGGGTGAGAGGTGCTCGACATCACCGGAGTGCTTTAATGTTAATGATCCGAGAACACACGATGCTAGAAGTGTCGACCAATGAATATCTTGCGAAAAGACCATAAGGATATACGTAGAGAGAGATTCGAAGTCACACAGAGGCCTATCAACAATCGTTCTTCATGAGAATCACTCGCGACTCGAATAGGGAGAGGCGAAATTGTCGCTGGAGTACCCTCCACCAAACACCCTACGGTGACTTGCAGAATATAGGTGCACTCGAAGATGTCGGCCATACAGAATTGCATGATGGGGGACCTTAACTGACATTCTGTGGTATTAAGCGACGAGTCCCTGAACTGTTTGTGGCGTTCAGATCGGCGCCATTGCGTCCGTAGACGACTTGATAAAAGGTCACAGAAAGTAGCAAAATTTTAGCTCCGTAACTCCCAAATCATGAAATTACAGGTGCAGGGAGCCACTGTAAAAATTGACAGGACTGATTTGGTAATTTGAGCTCTGGAAGGTCAACAGAGCGGTCAAGAACCACCAAAATTATCTGCTGACTGAGCGAAGTAAATTGTACGAGATCACAACACTCTTTAGAAATGTCAACCCACTAGCTGTCGGGACAGTGTTACTATCCTTCGAAATATACTTAACTGGAGATATGAGGTGGTGTTGTGAACCCATTGTTCACGGTGTAACACACTAAATTTCCGTCAATGTAGTAATGGGACACTTGGGCTGCCACACTTGTTTTGAAACTCTTCCGAAGTTGATAATGCTTAGCACAAAGCTTCGGACAGTAGAGTAATCAATGCATAGCTATGCCGGAGTGTCGTGTGGGGTGGGATGCGCTGTATGAATCTGCCTATCGATGGAGAGATAGTGGAGACTAGAACGTCCCGCGGCGCGGCGTCGGCGTCCTTTGACTGCTCCTCCGCCCCCACTCGCGCCCCCGCCCCCGACCGTGCCCCAGGCAATCCATTATTCATGGGCCGGCCAGGCCGGGGCAGGCGGCGCGTTATTTTATCTGCGTGCGGCTCCCCACCCCAGCCCAGGCCACGCAACCCGCGCTGATTAGTCTAATTACCGACGCACGAATTACCAGACCGGAGCGAAGCGGGACTACAACGCCGCGAGCCGGGGTGAAACACCGAGGGGCGACAAGGGGATCCCCCCGTGCTCGTAGCACTGGGAACACGTGTCTGCAAGCACTGCCGCGGCCTTGTCGCCGGCCACGCAGAATCGACGTTGCACATTCCAAAGAGCGCGATTCACATTACAACTGCTGAGTGGCCGGAAGAGTCCGCACTCTTTCACCGAAGTTCCGCTCCAAAGCCGTGCCCGGTTCTTTTCTTTTCTTTTTGCCATTGAAACTGCGGCAACAAAGAAGGGCAGCAAATAAAGAAACACGGACCTCTCATTTTTCTCGGTGCGGCTGGTTAATGGCGAGCTTCCGGATGTTCTGCCAAGTTGGTCTGCAGAAAATGGAAACAACAACTCGGCTGTACACCCGGAAGCTCACTATTAACGAAACTTTACTTATCCTGCACATACAGTGCAACGGGGAAAGCTGTCATCATCTTCACTTTATAGTGTAGAGGAGAAGGATGAGAACCATACCTACTTTTTTTGGGTCATCAATCTTCTCAGTGACTTCATGCTGCCCAGCACGCATTCCTTTCTTCCGTTAACTTCTTCATCTCCGAGTAGAATAGCGCTTGCACCCTACATCATCAATTATTTGTTGAATGTATTCAAATCCCTGTCTTCTACTACATTTTTTACCCCCTAGTACCGTAGAGGTTATTTCCTGATGTCGTTACTTATGTCCTATCATACTGTCCCTTTTTCTTGTCAGTGTTTTCCAAATGTTCCTTTCTGCGAGTATTCTGTAGATAACCTCGCCATTCTTCGTATTATCAGTCCACAAAATGTTCACTATTCTTCTTTAGGACCACACCCCAAACGCTTGGATTCTCTTCTCTTCCGGTTTTCCCACTGCCCACGGTTCACCACCAGTGCTCCGCTCCAAATGTACGTTCTCATACATTTCTTCCTCAAATTAAGGCCTATTTTTCATACGAGAAGACTGCTCGTAGTATCTGTTATGTAGTCTCAGAATCGGCGACTAACGCAATTTTTCTGTTAGACGGCATTACAACACCATGCAGAAAGAATGTAAAGGTCTGGTTGACGATTCAAAAACTAACAATTACAACGAGCGACACATGATTTGTGCGGTATCCATTGCTTTGTACATCAAGAAATACTTTGTGTTAAATACGCAGGCATGGAACACGTGATAGAATTGGTGTCGCGAATAGCAAGTTCTGAAGTCGCACTCATTATTACATTGTCTGTCGCAACAGTTTTTTATGCAATTGAAAGAAAAGTATGGAGGCGTTATATATTACTGCAAAGTACCTTGGTTAAGTCAAACTAAAATACATAACTGGAACGAAAAATGGAAGGTACAGAATGGACGGCATACCTTGCGTTTTAAATAGAGTTGACTGCCGACTGCCGTCAGTAAGACATCACAAGGTGAGAAGCAACTTATTTCTGACCTCACAGCAAAAGTGAATGCGTTTAAGATGAAAGTCGTACTGTGAAAGGGACAGCTTCTAACGAGCAACAGTGTCCACTTTTGTAAGCTCAGAGACGTCAGAGAAACCGCGAACATTCGATTGTGACGTTGGAAGAAGTCCAGGACTAAATGTTTGAGAACACTGCCAATCTTACATCTGCTTTTGAGCTTTTTTCGAGACGGTTTGCCATTTGAATTGAAAGCACACCTGTGCACCTACAAATGGAACTGGTCGATGTGCAATGTATTCCCGTTTAAAAGACAAATTCTTTTCGGCTCAGTCCGGGAGAGTTGGACCACTGCGTAAGACCGATCAGTGGCGTATTTTACAAATGCGCTGCTGGAGAGCAGTGCCCACTGTTTACGAGAAAGCTCTTTTTGAGTAAACTTGGTGCAAAGTGTTGATGTCATTTTCCTGTTAGTTCTGGAGAAAAGTCACATTCTCTGTTCTGGTAAGCCGAAAAGTTTTACGTCGTGGTTACATAATTTTAGCATTCAGACTTAGCTTACAGAGTACTGATACAGTTTTTCCACTGCGAGTTTGACATGTGTGTAGGCATGAAACTTAACTAAAATGGCCATTGAGTGCGCTACATGTAGATACAAGTCAGGATGGTCCACGTTTCCCAGACAGTCAGAAGAGATGGACCAGTGCTATCCGGGAGAGACGGACCACTTGTTTCAATCTGGGAGAGATGGAGCACTATAAATTTACCTTAAAGACAGGTGGAATAATCCACTGAAGGTGGCCTCAGTCTCAGACTACGCTTATTTGTCGGAAGTTATGTCTTTGCCGATGAATGGCAGAGCAGAATCTCACAGATATGCGAACCAAACATTTCAAAGCTCATCAAAAGACCTAGTGATCCCAAGCACATCCATAAGAGCAGAGCCATATGCACAAGTCAAATTCCTTCACTGACAGAACTTTATACTCGACACCTACTAAACCAGAAACTTCCAAGATTACCACTTCAGAACTGACTACTCCTATCCCAACACAGACAAAACTTTTGAAGGAAATATCACAGTTCCTTCTGTTCAGAAAACCATGAATTTTAAGAGGAAGGTGGCAACTGTATCTAAATTGCTAATCTCTGCTGAAAATATTGAAACTGTAAATAAGAGAGGAATAAAAAAGAAAGGAAATAGAAAAAGGCACAAATATATCACCAAAGGGAAATACTAGTGGAAATAAAACATAATGAAGAAGTTAAAAAGCAAAAATACTGCAACTAGCTGACCGTGTTCATCAAATGCAGACATTGTAAGCGATTACGAAAACAGCTTTGATTAGTATGATGGAAATGATTGTGTGGGGTGGTTTGAGACTTATTACGAAACTAATAAAAATGATGGTCACATGAATGTTGTTCAACATTTGGTAATAAGTTTCATTACTATAGTGAGAGAAAGGTAGACTAATGCGTGAACAAAACCAGCAACTTACCAGCTAAGCCAACATTAAATGAAGATTTATAGTAAACTGATAATATTGTTTTCGGCCAAAATATTTTGTAGCATAATTTTTTATGTATTACGACATATTCAAACAAAAATATGTAATTTCTCTTGACTCTTTTCTTGAATTATAGCCATGCTTAACTGGTCTGTGTGTCAGAGTACACTGGTCCATCTTCCCCATACAGCTATAGGTGAGAGGGACAACCCATGTATATTTTCATTTTATCATGTCTCTTGATTTTAAGTGGTGGCTACCCCGTGCGGTCTTGGGCGTCTTGTTACGGTCCGCGTGGCTCCCCCCGTCGGAGGTTCGAGTACTTTCTCGAGCATGTGTGTGTGTGTGTGTGTGTGTGTGTGTGTGTGTGTGTGTGTGTGTGTGTGTGTGTTGTCCTTAGTGTGAGTTAATTTAAGTTAGGTTAAGTAGTGCGTAAGCTTAGGGACTGATGACCTCCGGAGTTTGGTCCCGTAAGACCTTACCACAAATTTCCAAACTTTCCATAAAACTTTGAAAAATACACAAATTTTATGCTGAAGGAAAAATGTGGTCCAGCTCTCCGGATTGATCCTTTGGTAAGACTGTCCAGGACTTCTATTTTGGTCTCATTCGGAAGAATTTCGATGTTTTCATGTCGCTCGGAGTGTCCGTGCGGTTTGAGGTGCCATGTCACGAACTGCGCGGCCCCTCCCGTGGGAGGTTCGAGTTCTCTCTCGGGCATCGTTCTTTGTGTTGCTCTTAGTGTAAGTTAGTTTAAGTTAGGTTAAGTAGTGTATATGTCTAGGGACCGATGACCTCAGCTGTTTGGTGCCTTAGTATTTCACACACATTTGAACATTTCAACATGTTTCCATAATGAAGATGCAAACGTGATATCAATGCTTCGATAAATGTACATGTGTGGAAGGCTTTTTTCGATTATGGAACTAAACAAGTCACAATTACTTGGCAACTCGAGTGACTAAATCCTGCGAAACTGTACGCGTCTGTCTGTATGCCGATAGTTTATGCCAGATATAAATTTTAGTTATAAAGAATGTAGCAACCAGTCGTGGAACCATAATTTATTTATCTTATTGCAAATCGATTTCAACTGAAATCCGTCATCATCGGTGCGTTTGTCTAACTGATACATGCACTGTCCTTGGCAGATTTTTATCATGATTGTACTATTTTTCCAGCAAGCAGATGCCCCAACGATTTTCATATTCTCTCCTGTCAACTTTCTTGTCAATAGGAATGATCTTGGCTTGTAGCCAGTTGTCAAGTATTCTGCCTTGCTCCAACATATTTTACAGGTGCATGAGACGAACATGTAGGAAGCTTCCACTCAACACTCACTATGAATTCTGCCCATTTCTGCCATTTATTTTATATAAAGATTATTGATCACCTCAATAACCTCCTCAAGAGAGTGTTATTTAATATTTGAGCTTAATCTGTATGTGTGTCTTTCCCGGTATTCTCATCTGCATAGCAAAGCATAATCATAGCAGCAGCGCCAAGATTTCTCGTCAGTTACATTTTGTTTCATGGGGTCTTTGTGTTATTTATATAACAGTTTCAATTTAGAGTAAGGAGAAGGCTGTCGACTATGCACATTATTCTCATTGTTTGAAATAAACCTATCCAACGAATCTCGATGGCTCTTGTAAGCCGCCTCTCCATTTTATTGATTGATTTAAACTTGATTATTACTTGCCGTAGTGTGACTGGTCGAAAAATTAGGCATCGGACATTCATAAGTAGCCAGTTTTGGAGGGCAAACTTATTCCCAAGGTACATGCACAGATAACTATAGTTCTGACTGTCAGCCGCTATTTATTCTCTAACACTGTTCTCTAACTCACTGTGTTCCAAAAATTCTAATGATAATGAAGTGATTGCAATATATGGGCACTTCTGTATTAACGTTTAATTTATTTCAATTTAAATTCAACTATTACATTCATACTTGTTCTGATCACACTCACGCTACAGTAACAATCATTCATCTATCACGAGCTTATATGAGTTAATCATTGCCAATTTCTTACCATACAGTCGCCTTTTAATTAGCCTATATAAAAACTCCCTGGATATGACATTAATATATAGCTTCAAAATTATTATTTTGACCCCGTTGTAAGGTGGCGTGGTCTCCTGACCTTCATTTCTTACATATTCCGTCCTCGCAATCGTATTCTGCATATCAAGACGCTTCATTCGAACCCAAACTCGATAAGATAAGAGTTAATTTTATATGAATTCATGTAAGCGTTATGCAAATCTAATAAGTAAATCGCAAGTGCGTACCGAGGCTGTAAAAGTCAAGGCTGGCGTACACAACATGACAGCCACAGGAATTTTCGTTCTAAAGAGGCAACCAGCCCACTGACAGGCCCATCCCTTCAGAGGGGTGAGCCAACACACCTACTTCGGCCGGAGCGACCGCCCAGAGAGAAGACAGCTTTTGCCAGAGCGAAGGGATAACGACCCCCGTTTTCGACTTAAAACCAGATTCTGCTACGTTGTGTGGGAGCGCCCAGAAGACGCATTTTTTGACGGACCGACTGGATAGTTCCGAGTTCTCACAGGAGGACAGTACACTCCTAATGGAGATGCTACATCTTTCCGCATTGGTCGACTTAAACGAAACGTCATTCTCCTGTTTAAAAGAGCAACGCTGAGTGGCGGAATATTTCTGATGCAAAGAGCCAGAGGAGTGATGGGAGACAGCATATGATATACCCTTGCAACTCTTCCAGGAAAGGGGGCTGTTCCGTTGTCGCCCTTGGAGCGTGAACACGTAACGAGAGTGAGTGCGTTCGTACGTGTATGCAAAGAGCGAGGAACAAAGTCTCTCCTCACTACTTCACTGGGAGAGCACCTCTGTCGTTAGTGAATTGGAGTAATACTCTATATTGAGTTGCTCGTGATCAAGTGTTGTTCACTGTGTTGACCACCACCCTTATTGTGCGGTGTGAACATGGACAGAGTAGTAGTCAAACGCCGGCGAGCAAATATTGAGTGGCATCGTGGTGGACTGGTTATCTGACTGGTGCACCATGCCAATAGTTAGACTAGGGGCAGACAGAAGTACTTGAATTCATCAATGCACAGGGAGAGTTTGATTGGTGAAGGTCAATCCAGATAGAAAGAGATAGTTTGGTTACTTGTCATCAGTGAGCGACACAGGCAGCAGTCGTCGCAGCTCACGGTATTGTGCACTACAGTGTATGCGAGTCCCATCTATTCTCCATAACAGTACACTTCATTACATTTCTCACGCGACAGCCTTGACCTTACCCAGAAAAGTTATTCAAGTTGTGTAGGTGCGGCTCTCAGGCATTCTACTGAGTAAATAACATTCTTAAAGAAAAGGGAGAAAAGAACCTTTCCACACCTTGTAAAATAATAGCATTCCTATAGCAGAACCCGGAAATTTATTCATTTATAAGAAAAGTTTCACTTGATTTCTCAGAATTTTTTTGCATTAAATAATATTTTTCGTTCGTTTAATGTTTTTCTTACACTAACTAGGAATACTCCAGTACCCAAGTATTCCACTAGTTACGTAAGAATATAGAATATATTTGTGTCTTTTCCTTACAGCGGACGACTCCAGAAGATATTTGTTGCTGAATGTTTTTCAAGTAGTTCTTGTTGATACATTAGGAGCGTCTGTCTGACTTCTGTAGTAGCGTGAGGTGGAAATTGTTCCTTGCAGGAGCCAAAGGTACTTGTTGGCTCAATCCACTGCGCAACTTGACAAAATAAAACCCACGCACTCACAACGTCCTACTCGCGTTATGGCTCTACCGTGACTGACTCATCCCTTCACGCCAAGCGGTCTCCAGACACCACTCTGTCCCTTCTAGAACTATGGGACTTCCCCGTCAGCGATGCCTCTGCGCTGTAGCAAAGAAGCGAAAGGGCAGATTCGATCCGTCAAGTACATGATCGACACCTGTACCCTTACACTCCTCTGTAATAGCTCCTCTGCCGTATTTCTCTTTATCCGAAAGACTTGCCGATTCTGTGCTGCCTAAAAGTGTTCCGTATGCTGTATATGCTGTATACATTTTCTCAACAGCGTCTTGTGCTCCTTCAGCCTAGATATGGGTTGTTTGGGAGTATACAGCGTATGCAGTTTAGTGCACAGAGGGGCAACCTTTGCAACCTTTGACAGCAGTAACGGCTCTACCCAGCTCAGCACTGAGTCGATCTGAGATTTTATGACACATGCAGGTACATCATTCCATGTCGTTTCAACTCTGTTGCAGAATTCATCAGTCTTAGGGATTGGTGACGGTAGCGTGCTAGTCTCTCGCCACTAGTAGAACACTCACCTTATTTAGATAGGCCAAGACAACGTGTGGTCTCCATTATCTTTTTGAAGGATAGAGAGTAGACCCAGAAATGAACCTTGTGGGGCTCCCTTTATGATCTTTCTCCTGGCATTGTTTGATTTATTCAGCCCAACTTTCTGTACAATGTTTGTTAAGCAAAATTCAAGCAACTATAGGAAAAGCCATCAATTCCACAAAACTGTCGAACTTCATTACGCCAAGTGCTGGGCTCGTATAACAGTTACGAACGCCTCCTGGGAATGGAAATTTTACACAGAGCGTCCATTGTTATGTTGTACGAAGAACCGGAACTGTTCTGGACGTGGTGCCGCTCTTATGTCCAGTGTTGTCATTGGGCGATCCACTATCAATGTACCCCTATATGCTACCACAACAGTGTTCGCCATACTGACAGTGTGTCGAGCTACGGAAGTCATCGCACTGTCAGTGTGCGTACGTATCTTTCTACAAAGAAATCTGTTTCCTAGCTGCAGATAAATGACGTGGCTGTACAATGCCGTAAGGCTGTTCGAAAAAAATGCCTGTCCTGTTGGGCGCTGTACGTGTGGGACCCTGAAGATCCTGCAAAATTAGATTAGACTAGATTAGATTAGATTAGACTAGTACTTGTTCCATGGATCATGAATACGACACTTCGTAATGATGTGGGATGTGTCCGGTTAATAAAAGGTGTCTATACAAGATATTACATTACACAAAATATTACATGACACTTAATATTTTTTTGTGGGGGTTGGGGAAATTACCCACTTACTATATCCAAAAATTCATCTAATGAATACAAGGAGTTGCCATTAAGAAATTCTTTTAATTTCCTTTTAAATGCTATGTGCCTATCTGTCAGACTTTTGATGCTGTTAGGTAAGTGACCGAAGACTTTTGTAGCAGCATAATTTACCCCCTTCTGAGCCAAAGATAGATTTATCCTTGAGTAGTGAAGATCATCCTTTCTCCTAGTGTTGTAACCATGTACACTGATATTACTTTTGAATTCGTTCGGATTGTTAATAACAAATTTCATAAGTGAATATATATATTTTGAGGCTACTGTGAAATCTGTAGCTCTTTAAATAAGTGTCTGCAGGATGATCTTGGATGAGCTCCAGCAATTATTCTCGTTACACCCTTTTGTGCAATGAACACTCTTTTACTCAATGATGAGTTACCCCAGAATATGATGCCATACGAAAGCAGAGAATGAAAATAGGCGTAGTAAGCTAATTTACTCAGATGTATATCGCCAAAATTTGCACTGACCCTAATAGCATAGCCGGCCGCGGTGGTCTAGCGGTTCTAGGCGCTCAGTCCGGAACCGCGGGACTGCTACGGTCGCAGGTTCGAATCCTGCCTCGGGCATGGATGTGTGTGATGTTCAAATGGGTCAAATGGCTCTGGGACTCAACTGCTGTGGTCATCAGTCACCTAGAACTTAGAACTACTTAAACCTAACCAACCTAAGGACATCACACACATCCATGCCCGAGGCAGGATTCAAACATGCGACCGTAGCAGTCGCACGGTTCCGGACTGCGTGCCTAGAACCGCGAGACCACCGCGGCCGGCTGTGTGTGATGTCCTTAGGTTAGTTAGGTTTAAGTAGTTCTAAGTTCTAGGGGACTGATGACCATAGATGTTAAGTCCCATAGTGCTCAGAGCCATTTTTGAACCTAATAGCATAAGTAGCTGAAGTCAAACGTTTCGGTAGATCCTCAGTGTGTTTTTTCCAGTTCAACCCCTCATCAATGCACACACCTAGAAATTTTGGATATTCAACCTTAGCTACCGATTTCTGATCGAAGTCTATATTTATTAATGGTGTTATTCTATTTACTGTGTGGAACTGTATATACTGTGTTTTGTCAAAGTTCAGTGAGAGCCCATTTGCAGAGAGCCACTTAATGATTTTCTAAAAAACAATGTTTACAATTTCACCGGTTAATTCTTGTCTGATGGGTGTGATAGATATACTTCTATCATTGGCAAAAATTACCAGCATTGCATCTTCGTGAATAAAGAATGGCAAGTCATTAATATATATTAAGAACAGCAGAGGACCCAAGACCGAACCTTGCGGCACCTCATACTTGATTATTTCCAAGTTTGAGAAATCACCAGTTTTTTGAATATTATGTGAACTGTTTATTTCAACTTTCTGCACTCTTCCAGTTAGGTATGATTTAAACCATTTGAGCACTGTCCCATTCATACCACAGTACTTGAGCTTATCTAGAAGTATTCCATGACTTACACAATCAAGACGCTGAGTATGGCTTTCCTGAACCCATACATGTACGTATCTGCCTGACAGTCGTGGGATCCTGCCTAACGTGAGAAGCTGTATCGCGGAAATGTAAACCATAATGTCGGCAGGCCACAATCATGCTACTGCAGACTTCCATTATGCGCTAAAAGATGTTTCCTTCTTACATGACGCATAGTTGGGTCTTCTCACAACTAACCAACATTCACTTGCGATTTTGAATGAGAAAGCCATTCCGTAATCTTTCGTTCCATTAAAGAATGTCCTACCTACTATGCATGGTTGCACTCAAATGCTAATCATGTACATGACTCTCTTTGTTACATAGAAATGAAAAACGTTTGTTCTTTTTTTTTTAAAAAAAAAAATAGGGTAAGAACCATTTTATAATTCGTACACAATACACAAGTATCTTCTGCAAAAAGTATAAGTCCTGCTTGTTCAGTGTTAAGTGGAAGGTCATTCACATATTTGCAATTTCTCCCCAGCCACTAAAACATTCTGTCCCTCTCATACTGTTTGGATTGTTCAATACAACTTTTTGCATTCTGCTTGTTAAGTTTCATTCACCCAGCTGTACCTATAGCCATCAGCTCCATACGACATGAGCTTATATATGAGATTAACATAGTCTACACTACCAAACGCCATGGAAATATCACAAAAAATACCACCTGGCAATATTTTATTATTTAAGGCTTGTGTTATTTGATGAGTGAATGCGTAAATAACATTCTCAGTCGATCAACCCTTCTGGAACCCAAACTGTGATATTCAGAGTAAATTGCTTCCACTTAAGAGTGAGATTACTCTTGAGCACATTACTATTTCGAATATATTGAAGAAAAATGTCAGTAAGGAACCTGGGCGATAATCGTGTAAGCCTGTCTTGTTACTTTTCTTATGAAGAGGTTTAACGACTGCATATTTTAACATACAAACACATGGAGTACCTGGAAACAGGACTTCCATAAGCTCATCGTTTTTCAGAGAAAAGTGCTTCGGAAGATCTTTAGTCCTGTTCTGGATGCAGACACAGGGGAACGGAGGATCAGATACAACCAAGAGCTTGAGAAACTATACAAGCAGCCCAACATAGCAGGACCTGTCAAAGCCAAACAAATTCAGTGGACCAGCCAAGTGTCCCTGATGGATGATCACAGATGGCCTCGGAAGCTCCTGGATTTCACATCTACAGGAAAGAGATCTCCAGGGAGCCCATAGAAGCGCTGGAGGGATGGCCTCCATGAAGATTTAAACCAAGCGCTAATAGATGTGGACGGATGGCAGATAGCAGCAATGGACAGAATACAGTGAAGGAGGAAACTTGTAGAAGCGTGCGGTCCACTGGGCCTGATCGCATAGAAGAAGATATTTTAACCTGTCTGAAAAATGCTCTGTAACAGTGATGCATTGCATATATGTCCGCCCCCGGTAGCTGAATGGTCAGCGTGACAGGTTGTCAATCCTCTGGGCCTGGTTTCGATTCCCGGCTGGGTCGGGAAATTTTCTCCACCCATGGACTGGGTGTTGTGCTGTCCTCATCATCATCCTATGATCATCGACTGCCGGTCGCCGAAGTGACGTCAAATTGTATATCACTAGAAGCATTACTTACTGAGGTGGAACAACTCTGCAGAATTCTGTCTGCAATTCTATCAACACCACATGCGTTTTCGGTTTTTACAATTCTATCAATTTCAGTGAAGAATGTTGATGCTGCTTCTAGCTGCTGGAAGTTTTGTAAAACAAAATTTTTAGTATATTCTGTTGCTTCTTCAACTGAACCATTTAGCCCTGTTTTTACTTCTATCTTTAGAAAGTGATTGTTAAAAGTATTTGCAGCTGGTACATTATCAGTCAGAACATTGTCATTTAGTTTAATTGATATGGTATCTTGTAAAATGACTGGCTGTCCTGTCTCCCATTTGAAAATTTTGCATATAGACTTCATCATGAATTATTTAATCCTGTCAGGTTGTGCATTTTTCTGGACATTTAAATGTAAGACATTTCGTATCGAAACGTTTATTTCGTACCACCTTCATAATGTTCTAATTTTAAATACTAGCAGTCTGTTTGCGCTTACATACGAAGAATATCTTCCTGCATCTTCTTATGCACTCATGTCTGAAGGCTTCCATTAGTCCTGAAGCAATGTGACCTGATATGGCAGGTTTTCTGAGCTTGTTGATGCGTCACGCAACTGATGTTCTATTTCATCTCAAAGGTGTTCAATGTTCTGGTCGAGGTTTGAGTTTCGCAGTCTAATAAAGCGAACTGTTTTTCTTCGTACCACAAAACAATGTTTGTTTCTGTAATGCAGAACAATACTAGTAGCTCCAGAATTTTCGCAGATTTGAGTGTGATAAAGTGTCGCAAACCTAGGTTTCTAGCATTTATAGACTTAGAGAAAGCTTTTTACAATGTTGACTGGAATACTCTATTTCAAATTCTGAAGATGGTAGAGGTATAATACAGGGAGCGAAAGTCTATTTACAGTTTGTACAGAAACCAGATGACAGTTTTAAGAGTCGAGGGGCATGAGAGGGAAGCAGTGGTTGGGAAGGGAGTGAGACAGGGTTGTATCCCATCCCCGATGTTATTCAATCTGTATGTTGAGCAAGCAGTAAAGGAAACAAAAGAAAAATTTGGAGTAGGAGTTGAAATCCATGGAGAAGAAATAAAAACTTTGAGGTTAGCGGATGACATTGTAATTCTGTCAGACAGCAAAAGGCCTGGAAGAGCAGGTGAACAGAATGGACAGTGTCTTGAAAAGAAGATATAAGATCAACATAAAAAAACGATGATAATGGATATAATATATAATGGCTATAATAAAATTAAATCAGGTGTTGCAAAGGGAATTAGATTGGGAAATGAGAAACTTAAAGTAGTAAACGAGTTTTGCTATTTGGGAAGCGAATTAACTGATGATAGTCGAAGTAGAGAGGATATAAAATGTTGACTGGCAATGGCAGGGAAAGTGTTTCTGAAGAAGAGAAATTTCTTAGTATCGAGTATAGATTTAAGTATCAGGAAGTCTTTTCTGAAAGCATTTGTATGGAGTGTAGCCGTGTATGGAAGTGAAACGTGGACGATAAATAGTTTAGACAAGAAGAGAATAGAACCTTACGAAATGTGGTGCTACAGAAGAATGTTATAGATCAGATGCGCAGATCAAGTAACAACTGAGGAGGTACTGAACAGAACTGGGCAGAAGAGGAATTTGAGACACATCTTGACTAGAAGAAGGAATCGGTGGTAGGACTTGTTCTGAGGCATCAAGGGATCACCACTTTATGGAGGGTAAAAATCATAGAGGGAGACCAAAAGATGATTACACTAAGCAAATTGAGAAGGATGTAGATTGCAGTAGTTGCTTGGAGATGAAGAAGCTTGCACAGGATAGAGTAGAATGGAGAGCTGCATCAAACCAGTCTCTGGACTGAAGACTACAACGACAACCAAGTGTCGCTACAGTGTTTACCTTTGGAACCCCAGTACAGAAGTTGTCACAAATTTATCAACGTAAAAATGCGAGAAATTCACAAATTTAGTTGCATACACAAGCCTACTTCCAAATTTCCCATTATGTGTGCTAGATGTGAGGTTCTAATCTTTTGTTGTTCATTTAGTTTTGCATTATCTTTGATTGTGCCAGCACTCGTATGTTAGTACTTCCGAACATTTGCAATTGGTGCGAAAACCTCGTAATATGTCGTCCATTGTAAACTTAATATACACTTTTTAGAAACATTTAGCAACAGTTTCCTCGTTCTAAAAAGATCTTCACTAATTTCATTGTATATTTCATTGCGTATCTAGGTGAATATCTGTGAGATCTTAAGAATTTTCTTAAGTTACGTGTGTTGCGCATAACTTATTTCCTAGTAAATCATTGCAATTTCAGTTACTATAAATAACTAAGATGTCATCATGTCATCTAAGTTTTCACTTTTAATATGAGTATATATTGTTTGCCTTTATTTAAATAAACGTCATTGTCGAATCTCTTAGTGACCACAACCTCAAAAATGTTTCAAAGTAAATATTCTACTAAGTTTTCCTACTGTCATAACAGATATCTCGTTTTAACTGTTAATCACTTCGGGTATTAAAGGCAGCTGGTAGTATTTGTAGCATATCACACCCATAAAGTGAAAGACACGCAGCAAGTTTAGCTTCAGTAATTCGTTTACGTGGTACAAAACATGGTACCAACCACAATGCAGACTATCCCTGTATGCTGTTCTCGTACACGTGACGAACTGCTGTTCATAACCAGCTTCGAGTCACTCTGACTAATGTCAAGTGATTGGGAGATGCTGCGAATGGGGGGTGTTCGGAGGGCTACCGAGAGTCATGTATCCTATATCATAGGCACATAAAAATCTATCCTATGCTGTGGAAAACGTGTCCTCTGCAGAAAATACAGGTTCTGTTACTAGTGGTCCACTTGGCTGTGAGTGGCGTATGACTAGTACGTCCTGTACATACTCCATACCGAACCGAAATGGGTCAGGGCATTACACCCGTCTCCAAAACCAAAAAGTTTCAGAAACTATCTTCCATTGAAACTGAAACTGACCCAGTGAGAATCACTTCACCTGTCGGAAAACCTGATGTGAACCGTGCCAAGGGGAGTCAAACGCAAAAAAGAAGAGGAAAACAAATGTTAGGTCTACTGAGCGTCGGCAGTTCAAACGTTTCCTTAGGGGAATGGCAGCAAAATGGCTCTGAGCACTATGGGACTCAACTGCTGAGGTCATTAGTCCCCTAGAACTTAGAACTACTTAAACCTAACTAACCTAAGGACATCACAAACATCCATGCCCGAGGCAGGATTCGAACCTGCGACCGTAGCGGTCTTGCGGTTCCAGACTGCAGCGGAATGGCAGCAGAGGATGTGAGTTAATGACATGAACACACAGTGCTTATGCTTGGGATGAAGGGAGGGAGGTCATTTAACATGATGAAGAGGCTATTTCAGCAGCAGACGAGGTTTTTCTACAGGAGAATATCTGTCCAGTTCAATCGATAGCTGTAAGACATCCAAACGCATCAGTGTAAGGTCCAGATAAATTCCCAGCAATAGGTGAGTGTATTAAAATCCTAGTTTGTAACTGCCGAAGCATGGAAAGCAAAGTGTCAGGGTTTGAAGCACTCCTACCAGTAAGAAGCAGAGAAGCTTAGGTAATAAAACTTACAGAAAGCTGCTTAAATTCGAAAACTGACAACAATAGGAGTTTTGGAAAAAATGTAAATGTATATCGGAACTCTAGGCAAATGGGAACTGGCGATAGTGTATTCGTCATAGTAGAATAGAAACTCAGATAGATCGAGATAGAAATTGAAGCTGCATGCCAGGTCGTTTGCACGAGACTCAGTATCAGGTATGGGCATAAACATAAGTGGATTATTTTGTCTACCACCAGACTCACCCCTTGAAAACTACAGGGAAATTTCAACTTCACTAGTATGCAGATTCAATGAAACTGTAATCATCTGAGGTGACTTTAAACAGCCAACACTATACTGAGATAATTATAGTTCCGTTAATGATGGGCGTGACAGGGCGTCTTCCGAAACGTTACTAAAAGCCAAGTCTGAAAACTACCGAGGGCAAATGATCTGGAAGCCCACTCGTGATGGAAATATATTGGATCTAGGGTAACAAACAGAACTATCCTCTTTGAGGACGTCAGCATGGAAAATGGTATCAGCGACCATGTAACAGTTATAGCAACAGTAACTACCAAAATACAAAATACAAACAAAGGAACAAGTTGAAGGATTTATATGTTCAGTCAACTAGATGAATGGGCAGTATTGTCACATCTCAATGAGGAACTTCGAAACTTTAGCTGACAAGAGGAGCATTTAGACTTGTAGTGGAACTATGGCTGAAGTTTAACAGAATGGTTGACGACGTCCTAAATAGAGATGTACCCTGTAGAACAGTTCATGATGAGAAAGTCTCTCCACAGTATAAAATTATTGTGAAGAAACTTCTAAGAAAACAGGTGCAGATCATTGCCATGGGCTATAAGAGAGATGCCGAATGAAACACATTTGGCTGACAAGTGGGGACTATTGAAGCCTTTAACGATTACCATTGAACAATGTTATCGAAAGATGTCTCAAAAAATCCACAGAAATTCTGGTCAAAGGTAGTGGTGTTCAGACACTCATCGAGCACCAGTCTCCTCTCCTCCCCTCTTCTCGGGCATAAATACGACGATGCTGCCACCCTGGCCAGGTAACCACTTTGATTTACTGAGTAATGCGTTTTCTTCGTAGATGTGCATTGAACTCACAGAAATTTTCAGCTGAAGATGGTTGACCAATGTGCATTTTCCTTGTGCTCCGTTTGTTTACTGCCAACTCCATCAACTGAGCGTGTATCACTGAAAACGTGCCATGCGGTCAGATGAATCACGTTTATTGTCACACTGTGTCGATGGTCGTGTCTGGGTATGCCGTCAGCCGGGCGAACGGCTGCTTGAAACTTTCATCATGGTGCAGGGCGGTGAGGGGGCTATTATCCTATGAGGGACATTTACCGGGGCGTCGATGGCAGCTGTGGTAGCAATGGAAGTTATAGTGACAGTTGAGGTCTATTTGAACGTTACTGCGGACAGCACGTATGGCTTCGTTCTTGATGTCTTACCCAACAGCGAAGGCATCTTCCGGCAGGATGACTGTCCGTGTCACTATGCCAGAATCGTGCTACAATGGTTTGGGGAGTATGATAGTGAACTCATATTTATATCTTGGCCACCAAATTCCCTTATTTAAACTGGATGGAGCACATCTGGGACGCCATCTGATGCCAAATCCGAGCCCACAAACAACGGGTCCATAATTTGTCGGAGTTTTGCGACCTGTGCGTGGACATCGGGTGACACATACCTACCAAAAACTACCGAGGAAACGTCGAAGCCATATCTCACAGAGTCACTGTGTTTCAACAACAGTTCAGATATACATGCCGACGTCGGCAACAGAAGATGAAGAAATAGAGAAACCGTAAGATGATATTAAAAGGGTAATACAGTGTGTAACGGAGCATGAAAATCTAATAGTCATGGGAGACTGGAATGTATCTGTAGGGGAAGGAGTACAAAAAGGTGTTACGGGAGAATATGGGCTTGATGGTGGGAATGGTAGAGAAGAATGACTAATTTTCTGAAATAAATTTCAGGTGATTTGGCGAATACTCTTTTCATGAATCACTAGAGAAGGAGGAGTACATGGAAAATTCCAGGAGATATATGAAGACTTCAGTTAGGTTACATCATGATAACAGAGAAAGAATATCAAGTATTGGATTGTAAGGCGTATCCATGGACAAATATAGACTCAAAACAAAATTTAGTAATGATGAAAAGTAGGCTGAAATTTAAGAGACCAGTCAGGAAGAAATAATGCTCAAAGAAGAGGGATATGGAAGTACTAAGAAATGGAGAGATGCGTTTGAAGTTCTATGAGGCTATAGATACTGCGGTAATCAATAGGTCAGTGGGCAGTTCAGTTGAAGAGGAATGGACATTTCTAAAAAGGACGCTCACAGAAGCCGGAGAGAAAAACGTAGTACAACAAAGGTAACTGCGAAAAACCCATCGGTAACAGAAGAAATATTTCACTTGATCGATGAAAGAAGGAAGTACAGAAATGATCTATCACGGAACTTCACGAATACAGAAATACAAATCACTCTGGAATAAAATAAACTGGAAGTGCAGGGAAGCTATGGAGGAATAGCTACATGGAAAATGAAAAGACATCGAAAAAGAAATGATCGTCGAAAGGACTGACTCAGCATACGGAAAGGCCAAAACAACCTTCGGTGAAATTAGAAGAAAGAGCGCTAACATTAAGAGTGCAACGGGAACTCCATTGCTAAATGCAGAGAAGAGAGCGTATAGGTGGAGAGAGAACGTTCAGGACCTCCTTGAGGGGGAGCGCCTATCTGATGACGTGATAGAAGAAGAAACAGGAGTCGATAGGGAAGAGACAGGGAATCCAGGATTATAATCAGAATTTTAAAGACCTTTGGAAGATTTAAATCTAATAAGGCGGAAGAGATGGGTAACATTCCATCAGAATTTCTAGCATCACTGGGGGAAGTGGGAACAAAACGACTACTCACGTTGCTGTGTAGAATGTATGAGACTGACGATATGCCATTAGACTTACGGAAAAAGTCATCCACACAATTCCCAAGACTGCAACAGCTGAGAAGTGCGAGATGTACCGTACAGTCAGCTTAATAGCTCATGAATTCAAGTTGCACTCAAGAGTAATAGACAGAAGAATGGAAACAAAAACTGAGGATGTGTTAGATGACGATCAGTTTGGATTTAGGAAAGGCAAAGACACAAGAGAGGCATTTCTGACGTTGCGGATAGTGATAGAAGCAAGACTGAAGAAAAATCAAGAGATGTTTATGGGTTTGTTGACCTGGAAAAAGCTTTCGACAATATCAATTGATGCAAGATGTTCGAAATTCTACCAACAATAGGCGTCGGCTATTGGGAAAGATGGATAATATAAAGTTGAACAAGAATCAGAGGGAAAAACAAGAGTGAGTAACGAAGAACGAAGCGCACGGATTAAAAATGGTGTCAGACTTGCATGTAATCTTTCACCCTTTCTGTTCAATCTGTACGCCAAAGAAATAAAAAGAGAAATAAAAGAAAGGTTAAAGAGTGGAATTAAAATTCAAGGTGAAAGGATATCAACATTAAGATTCGCTGACGACATTGCTATCCTCAATGAAAATGAAGAAGAAACAGTATAGGTGGAATGGAATGAACAGTCTAATGAGTACATGATATGGGTTGAGAATAAGTGTGAGAGAACCAGAAGTAATGAGAATAGCAGAAATGAGAACAGAAAGACTCTAACATGAGGGTAGGTGATCACAAAGTAGACGAAATTAAGGGCTTCTGCTATCTAGGCAGCAAAATAAACCATGACGGACTGAAGAAAGATGATGTAAAAAGCAGACTAGCACAGGCAAAAAGGGCATTTCTGGCCGAGAGAAGTCCACAATTATCAAAGATAGTGAGACTTGAGCTGTGGGAAAACCGGAACAGAAGAGAATAGCAGAGCTACAGAAGAGTCTGTGAGACAGGCTTAGTATCTATTCCAGAGGGATGTCAGGAACACAGTTTCTGTGTTCTGCTGCATCTTTTCCAAGGCTTTACTGTCTTTGTCAGCTCCTTCCAGGAAGAATATTCACTGTACTTTGGGTGTAATTTCCTGGCAGATTGAAACTGTTTGCCATACTACGACTGGAACCTGAAAGTTTTGCCTTTTGGGGGGCAAGTGCTCTACCAGTGAGGTGTCCAAGTGCGACTCACGACCTGCTCTCACAGCTTTGCTTCTACGAGTACCTCATCCATTACCTTCAAAACTTCACTTTTCTTCTACCCTTACCGAACACAGCACGAACTCGTTCCAGGAATGCATGTGCTGGCTGCGCAAGCCGATCTCGCCCACAGCTGTGTCTACTGCGACTTTCAATAATCTGTTTTCTGTTCTGTTTAAATTACATTTTCACGAAATACCGAAAACACTCTTTGGATCTGTTAACTTTGAATATCCAGCAGTTGGGTATTAAGGGACCGTTTCTTTCAAACTGTCCGTAACTGTCGTAAAACCCACAAGAAAAAGACAAATCGAATAGGAATGATTAATTACCACCGATAAACTAAATACGTGTCGGCAACAGAGATTGTCTCTACTCAATTAATATAGATTCTGTGGCTATGATGGACTGTAACATGTACATTCTTACGTAAATATAAAAAATAATAGGTACAGAAAAAAGGACATTCATTGCGTGGTTATGAGAAATGTGTCTCTAGGATGTTAGACCTCAGTAACCATGATGTGTACGTTTGTAAGGGGTGTGAGCAGCGCACTATGAAATCTCGTCAATCTGTCATGATTATCCTTGCATTCGTTGCTAACTGCGATACAAGGAGCATTGAGGTGACTATTCTTTCGTACTGAGACACAATACTCGTAGGACGAGACAGTGATGTAGTCCACTGCATATGTGAAGGAAAACATATCTTGCAGTGTGTAGCATGCATTGTTATACGCTCTGAATAATTTATTGTGTGAGGAATCTTACCTGGCACGTACAAAAACGTCAGGACAGTTTCAATACGTCCTTATTACACATACAGTACTCAAGACCGCTGTTCTGCGTCCTAATTTTCTTTTAATGTTTCAAAACATTAAGTAATGTAGCTGAATTAAGCTTTCCAATGGTGTAGGCAGAAAGATTTCATTCTAAATTGCGCCCTGAGGAATATTTATACAATAGTAATAAATAGATGTCATTCTGTTGACCGACGCCCATTGTTAAAAATCAACTAAATAGTTTATAATTGATCTGACTTTGTGGGCAATAGCATCTTTCAATTGAAACTGCCTGCGATTACTGTTTAAACTGAACTGTGTTAATTGATTTCACGTTCTAACTCCCGCTTAGACTTACAAGTTCATAGTTAAAACATATTTTTTGTTGTACTTTTGCCTATATCACGATCAATGCCTTCAGAAAAGTAAAGGAGTTTTATGTTAATTCCACCACTCTCTTCATTTGTTATAATTCTTACATCCGAAATCTTTCAGTACTGCAAACATCTCCTTTTTGCCCTTCCTCTAATTCTTCAACCAGAATTCCACCAGCTTTCATATCCACCCACAGTTCAAAGTGTGTTCCATTACCAGTCTTCATCAGTCTGCTTGACTTTTAAGATGCACTTGTCGCATAGCACCTGTATGGATATTTTTTTCCCTTCCTCAGCCCCCAGGGCTTAGTTGTCAATTATGAACTGTCACCACTGTTACATATGTCTTCAGAAAATTTTTCCTGGTTTTATTCCTAGTGTTCGAAATGCGGTAGAGTCTTACACTGACAACCACTTATGATTAACGCTAACGATAGTTCAGTTTCAATGCTGTCGGGCAACACTCAGACCCGTTCCCCTGATGTTCTGCAACTAGTACGAGTGTAGACAGCATCCACACCCATTAAACAGCAGAGCCGGCGAAATCGCGGTGTCAGAGAAGGTTCCGGTGGTCTCCAATTTTATTTGGGCCTTGAGCTGCTACCCTGCAATGTGCCGGCTGGCCTTTGCTCCCTGTCGTAGATTACGTTTAGTCCGGCGTGGCAAGTGGAAAGCTGCTATACTGAGTTTCTATGGCACTGTAAATGATTCACAACGCTGTCTTTTTCATCTAAAACATCGTTATACTGCTCCCCCTCATTCTTTCATTTGTCTTGCTTTCATTTTTCAGTTGGCGCTATACGTTTCAAGATTCATTTTCGAGAGAAGAATAACACTAATTTATCTTCGTAAAACAGCAGACCTTTTTCACTGCGAAAGGCGTACGCTGTTCTAGAAACACTGAGTGAAGTGATGCCCATATTGTTACAGTGGACTCATACACGGGATTAATGTAATACGAGTACTACCCGCTCTCCTTCCACTTTTGTGGTCCAGTAGTTTTCGTAAATCATTTCAGACGAATGAACAGATATTTCCCTCTACAAGTTCATGGTCAGTTTACATCGCTATCCTTTTTAAAATGAACAAGAGCTTGGCCTCGATGCCTCTGGGGCACCAGACCGCAAAATCTTTCTCATTGAATTGCAGTTTCTATGTGGTCAGGGGTAAAGCTGAATATAAACTTGCTGTGTTTTGTCTGCTTGCAGTATAAAGTTGCAAAGTTATTCTTGGATCTTTTTATTAACTGCAAGTGACAAATATTCCATACCTTTTAACAATTCTTCATGCTCTTAATACTTGGCCGCACGGAGTGCCAGCGGTTAGGGACTTCATGTCAAGGATTGGGCGGCCCCTCTCGCCGGAGGTTCGAGTTCTCCCTCGGACATGGGTGTGTGTGTGTTGTTCTTAGCATAAGTTTAAGTAGTACGTGAGTCTAGGGACCGAAGACCTCAGCAGTTTGGTCCCTTAGGAGTTCACACACATTTGAACATTTGTTAATACGTATCTTGCGGAAGTATTCGCCTGGGAGAAACTCATTGTTTCTCGGCTGTGGATGTGTGTGTGTGGGGGGGGGGGGGGGGGCGGTGTGTTCCAGAATAGCTCTGAAATACATGGGGCAGTTTCAGTCCTACTATGCACACTTATTAGTTACTACCGCGAACAATATACTGTTGGGACAAGAAATCGTAGGGATGATGTGCAAAAATGTCGGAAACATATATACTTATATATAAAAGTGTCGCCGTTCTTCAGAAGTTGGAAGCCAAATAACCTGTATCTGCCGACTTCAACCGTATGGCGTGCTAATTTTGTTTGTCTGAAATTTTTTTTAAGACTCCTACTTTATAAGTCTTATCTCTGGTTGGAAAAAAATGAACGTTAATATTCCTAAATGTAAACCTTCATAACGATCATTAAATAACGATCTCCACTTTGGAACTACACTAAAGCACAAAAGAAACTGGTATAAGTATGCGTATTCAAATATAGAGATGTATAAAAAGGCACAATGTGGCACTGCAGTCGGAAACGTCTATATAAGGCAAGTGCCTGGCTCAGTTGCTAGATCGATTGCTCTTGCTACAATGGCAGGTTGACAGGATTTAAGTGAGTCTGAACGTGGTGTCTCAGTCGGCGCACGAGCGATGTGACACAGCATCTCTGAGGTAGCGATGAAGTGGTGATTTCCCGTACGACCATATCACGAGTGTACCGTGAATATAAGGAATCCGGTAAAACATCAAATCTCCGGCATCGCTGCGGCCGGAAGAAGATCCTGCAAAAAAGGGACCAACGATGATTGAAGAGAATCTTTCAGCGTGAGAGAAGTGCAACCCTTCCGCGAATTGCTGCAGATTTCAACGCTAGGCCATCAACAAGTGTCAGCGTGCGAATCATTCATAGAAACATCGTCGATATGGACTTTCGCAGCCGATGTCCACTCGTGTGCCCTTGATGATTGCACGAGGCAAAGCATTACGCCTCGCCTGAGCCCGTTAACTCCGACATTGGACTGTCGACGACTGCAAACTTGTTGCCTGGTCGGGCGAGTCTCGTTTGAAACTGTATCGAGCGGATGGACGTGTACAGGTATGGAAACAGCGTCATGAATCCACGCACCCTGCATGTCAGCAGGGGACTGTTCAAACTGGCGGAGGCTCTGTAATGGTGTGGGACGTGTGCAGCTGGAGTGATACGGGACCACTGATACGTCCAGATACGACTCTGACAGGTGACACATACGTAAGCATCCTGTCTGCTCAACAGCATCCACTCATGTCCATTGTGCATTCCGACGGACTTGGCCAATTGTAACAGGACAATGCGATTCTCCACACGTCCATATTTGGTACAGAGTGGCTCCAAGAACACTCTTCTGAATTTAAACATTTCCGTTGGCCACCAGACTCTGCAGACATGTACATTATTGAGCATACCTGGGATGCATTGCAACGTTCTGTTCAGAAGACATCTTCACCCCTTCGTACTCTTTCGGATTTCTGTACAGCCCTGCATGATTCATGGTATCAGTTCGCTCCAGCGCTACTTCAGAGAGTAGTCGAGTCCATGCCACGTCATGTTTCGGCACTTCTGCGTGCTGGCAGGGGCCCTACACGATATTAGGCAGGTGTACCAGTTTCTTAGGCTTTTCAGTGTTTAGTGTACGAGGGGAGAAGGAATCATCATTCGGTAAGCCTGATTTTCACGACAGAGAGCGAGCTGCATCAAAGTTTTGGGAGCAGTTGCTGAAATAGTGGCACTTATTTATTACTTGTATTTGAATTACTCGGTATAAACTAGCATGTAGGTGTGTGCAAGATAGATACCAAAAGTCGTATCAGTTGGGATGCGACAAGGAAAGGTAACAGGAACAAGTAATGAAAGGTGAGCAGGAGAAAACACCACATATAATATCATTTGTTACAATAATAAAAGAAACATTTATTTTTCTCAGACAGCACCATAATTTATTAACACACATTTTTTCTGATAAATCTCTACGTTAACGTTAAAGATTTGTCTAGAACAATAACATCAACAAAGAATGACATTCGCTGTGGAAAGAGAGAGTCGATCCCGCTCCCCCTTCTCGTACATCCGGCGTTATGTGTGAGCTGCGCAGGTCTGCCGAGCGCACAGGAGAGCCGACCTTTCAGAGCGCGCGGCGGGTGCGTTGACCGGTTCCCAAACACTCATGGCCAATGCAAACTGCAGCATTGGAGAGGCAGTTTTCTCCAGTTAGGGGAAGACATGAGTCATTTAGG
This sequence comes from Schistocerca americana, assembly GCF_021461395.2. Classification (NCBI taxonomy): domain Eukaryota; kingdom Metazoa; phylum Arthropoda; class Insecta; order Orthoptera; family Acrididae; genus Schistocerca; species Schistocerca americana. The sequence goes on from NC_060119.1 coordinate 589,965,741, forward strand.
ATTGTCGTGAAAAGTAAATAACTAAGTGAAGAGTAAATAACTCGCGGGTGTGGAAAACGGTCGAAGACGGTGCTCTTTAAGAGATTACGCGATCTTATTTTAGATACACTCATTGCTAAATGTATTGTTCTCCCCTCGCCCCACCTCCCGAAAAAAAGAGGTAAATTCAACTGTTACCATTACGCAAGGATTCTGTGATCATAAATTTATTGACATTTTGTGACTCGAGCATCGGGATAAAATACAGGTAGTCAAAGATTATCTGCAACTTTAACAGAAACTAGACTACTGTTACAAGAGTTGGGGACTTGACAGGGAAACAATAGTTTCGAAGGGAGTGAGATAGCGCTGTAGCCAATTCTAGGTGTTATCCAATCTGTAGATTGAGGAACCTGTGTAGCAAACCAAGGAGGAATCAGGAAAGGAAATTGAATTTTAAACTGATAGGAGAAGAAATAAAAGTTTTCAGGTTTTCTGCTGAAATCGAAATTCTGTCAGAGACGGCAAAAGTATTAAAGATAAGTTGAGCGGAATGGTTACTGTCACGGTCAGGGTCTCCCCAGATGGGGCCTCCCGGCCAACAATGCCACACGACCAGTTCATTTCCCTCGATCAATATCAGTGATATTTAAACAAGGGTATCTTGACGTAATCTAATTACATCACGTGATGCTGAAGGATTCAAATTAGGAAATGACAGTAAAAGCAATACACGAGTGTTGCTATATGCGTGCAAAGTAAAGAGTATATAAGATGCAGAATCGCAATAGCAAGTAAGTTTTCTGAAAAAAAAAATGGTGGCACTGGATACAAATTTAAAGGTCAGGTACTATCTTCTGAAATTGTATCCAAGATATGAACTTGGGAGTCAAGAAGAGAAAATAGCTTTTCAATTATGATGTTACAGAAGAATGGTGAAGAGTAGACGCGTAGATTGCATAAAGAATGAAGAGATAGTGAATCAAGTCGTGAAGAATTTGACTAAAAAAAGGGTCAGGTTGACAAGGCACTTCCTGCACTATCAAGGCATAGTTTATTCGGTAATCGAGGGAAATGAGTGAGGTAAAAACTGTAAAAGGAAGTCCAAAGCGAGACTGTCTTAAGCAAGTATCAGATGCATGAAACTTGCACTATGTGTACATATTCGTAGATGAAGATGCTTACGCAGGACTGGTTAGCATGACGAGTTGTATCACAACAGTCTTCCGAGTAAATACACAACAGTTCAGCTACACGTATAACTCTGAAAAGATATGTGTGTAAGTGAGTTGGCTGTATGCTCCTTATGAGTAACGTTTTCTATTGGATTTGATGCCATTTTGTATTAATTCATTTTACGTGGTATCGTTTATTATTATGTTAGTCGCACATACAAGAAAAATTGGCCTCATTCCCTGTCGCTAACAATTTCAACAGAAACACACATCCGTGCGAAAATGAGAATACTTCTGTTCTTATCGTGGCCAACATTTTCACTAAGCATTCGTTTTTTTCCACTTCACTGTACCATGTTTGACATATGTGTCAACGCTTCCGTTTCGGTAGGAGAGAGTGTTGTACCTAGAGAGTATTGTACCTACAGCACACCAATCTTTTGATCGATACTTCAGTCTAGTAACTGACTTTAAAATCGCATGAAAGAATGCCCACTACGGACCACCATTAACAGTTTCCACCATTTTCTACAATTTTTTGATCTTGTTAGACGTGAAGTTTTTATTTGCGCAGCACTTCTAAACATTTCACATTATATGGATTTAAGTGCTGTATAATCTGTGAATCCTAGCAATACCAAGACATTTTCCGTACCACGCATTACCAAGGGGGCTGGTGGCGGGGTAGGGGGAGGGGATGGGGTTACTTTATGCCTAGCTCCTGTCCCAAAAAATTCGTTAATTGCTTTTGATTACATAACAATATACTTTTTATAGAGGTAATTAGGGTCCCTTCGCACATCTTAGCAATATCAATACACTCTCAATAACATGTGCTACCAGTCTTATGAACACCACAAAAAACTAATAAATGCAGATTTCGTACATTATTCTTGACTTTTACTCTCAACATTCTTTTTAAAGAATTATTGATGTGTAAGTAAGATTCTGAAACTGGAAATACTGAATACGACATTCACCGGGGAAAGTGACATCCGCCACGGAGACTTAAATTTTTGGGGCAGTACCGCTGATAAATTTAAAACTGATATGGAATCTGGTGAAGGAATTAATTAAAATCAATAAATAATTTTTTTAAAATTTTAAAATGTAATGTAATTGACCACATTACAATATATTCAAAAGGTGGGCATAATGTAACCCGTCCCCCTTGGTACTGTGAGGGTTAACACTATTATATGTACTGTCAGTTCTTCCGCTACATTATTTAATAGTAAGTAAAATGCTGTCTATATGAACTTTTCAGCCATACTTCATCCGTCATGCAGTATCTTGCATCTTGATACAAAAGGTCTTTCATTGTGGAACATGTGACTCTCTCAAATTAACTGTGTTTCTTTAATGTCTTTACAATTTTATCTGAATTGAAAATGGAAATCTGTGTTAGTTTCCAATACTTTCTATTTAAAAATGTATTTAACTAGATGTTGATTATATTTCTGCTTGATCTGAGTGCACTTTGTGTTTTTGGTGCGTAGTAAAGTAACATACAGACTATTAAATACAGTACTGATATTTTCTCAATTTCAGCACATTTAAATTTTAGTCGGATATTTATTCCTAGGTACATTATTAAGTTGTTCCTGGGAATATGTTTTCACATTTGGAAAGAGATCAATTTTATAATTTCAGAAAAAGACAGCAGTCCACATAAACTGAGTGCCATCACTTAAGAAGTATTACACTCTCCCCTACCAATTTTGGAATATTTATGCCAGTTCAGTTATATTTCCGATTCTCATCAATTGTGCCGTCTTCTACCGGAACACACACAAATTAAAGCTCTAATACGGAAGCTGAGTCGCTACTAAAGTAAACACAAAAGTTGCAACAAAGTTAAATGTAATACGAGTATTACAGTTTCTAGGAGTATATTAAATGTCCATTGGTGTGTCCATAGCGTCCGCACTCCGCACTGGCTTTGCAATTATTAAACGTGTTTAATATCAGTCTTTGCGACTGATAAAACATGCGTATTTATTTTACCATACGCAATTCGTTTTATCGACCATTGAAGACTATCTCAATCAATAAAACAAAACGCATGTAATAGAATAAATATATTTATAAATATTTTTAGCAGGTGCAAAAAGGAATTTATTAACTTTTAACAGGTACAGGAAATGGTTTATTATTTACGGAAAAACATTTATAAGAGGGATGGGAAGGAAATTATTGAGGTGTACGCCATATTCGTGCTCTGATCGGTTGGTCTTTATTGAGGTAACACGTTATAAAGTCTCCTTGGCCACATACTACAGTTGAAAGTCCTTCTAAAAGACTCTTACACATGTGAACCAACGTAGCATGCATGTACGCATCAATAAATCACAGATACTTTGAAAATATATGTACACGAAACAGTAATATACAAAGGAAGTCCTTTCTACGAAAGAAACAATAACGGTCGCGCCTGCGCAGAACGTCTAAGAGGCCATTTTCACGCAGATTTCATTTCCTTAGATCTAAAACAACTCTTTGGATAACTTGTCGTAAAATTTGTGGTGATACACAGAGTTATTCAATGGTTTAGTGCCTTAAACTTTTAGAAACGGACATTTGTTTTAGGGAATTGGGTTTCTGACGTGAGACTCCTACGCATTCGCGATATACTCCTTGTAAGTCTCAAATGTCTCAGAAAAAGCGAGTGACCAAATTTTAACAACTATGTACATATTATTACATACAATAACTGTATTTATTAACTATAAGGATAAAGTAAACACACATTTGTTTCAATGTCAAACATGTAAAAATATAGGGCCCAAAATTGAAATGGAACTTTGGAACTGGGTCAGGCATAGGTCAAGTAATATATTGAGAACTGTAACCTCTCTCATACATCAGTTTTTGTAAGGGGGATCTACGAAATGCGACAGAATTGAGTTCTGTTTTGAACGTCACGTATGGAGCTCAGTATTGATGCTGTATTATTTATACACATACGCAAGAGAAATATTGTAGCGTATTAGAATTATGGCTAGCGAAATTCAGTGTGGTTTAGTATAGCAAAAGAAAGATAATTAATTATTTAATTTGCTTACAAAAATATCATTGCAGTGTAGTAAATTTTTAGGTTAACAGGGAATAGTGTGAAAATGTAGGCTTCTGTTTTCCTTCTCTGAACCTCTTAAGGAAACCCATTCATTATATCGTCCTTAGTCTCGTCACTGAGGAAATAACAGCACTGAAGGAAATTGTTGTGTAAGATATACCTGTTGCATTTGTATTGTTAATTAGTTTAATGTTTATGGTGCGTCTTCATCTTCAGACAAATACTATTATATGACAGGTTCAGTTATGTCTTTAAATGTTCTACACAATGTAGTAATTTTCCAGTCAAAGCACAGTGCCAACGTGCAGTAAACTAAGTAACAAATCTTTCTTCCCACAAGTAGTAAACTGAAGTGACTATTTGTAATTTTTTGCAAATACGGCAAACCTAAATATAAATACAGATTCTATTCAAACAGTCATATGATGTGACTTTGTCCTTAAAATTCGGAGTTTCTATATCTCTCATTTAAGTAATGACAAATATTAATGATCATATAGCTAGGAGTAGAGGTAACTGAAATAATTTGTAAAACATTGCTTCATGTTAACGAAAAATGACAGACAGAGCATGTACCAGACAAGCGTTTGTACCTAAAGAAATGCGAGAAAGATGAGAGATTATACACTCCTATTTATAACTGATGCATATATTTAAGGCAGTGAGGACAAAAGGGTGCTGGTGAAGTGCGCTGTGCTACTTAATTAGTGAACAGTGACTGCAACAGTAGTTATGTTTAATTTCACAAGATATGGTATGTAGAACATCCAGAACTGAGAGGCATGGTAATCAATTAAGAGAGATCCGCTTTAGTTGTATTAATCATTTATTGAAAGCACAATCGGTTATGGGATTTTAAAATCCCATCTTCAGGAGCATGAAATTATTATATTTGGTAAAACACAACTTGTGGTTGGATGACTCAGTGCAAGAGCTCCAATTAATGCATGTTGGCCACACCGGTAGGAGCATGCAGTGATTGGAGCACATGCACTGACTGATCCGACCGCATGTTGTGTTTTACCAAATAAAATAATTTCACACACCTGAAGATGGGACTTTAAAATCCCGAACTCAGTCGTGTTTACAATAAATAATCAGTACAACTGAAGCGGATTCCTCTAAATAATTTATTACGTGTTTAGTTTGTAGCTTAACCGGAACTATTTTAATTCATTTAAATGAGTTGTAACCTGAAAGAAGTTTGCGTTATATAAAGACCTGGTAGTTAATTTGTAAAGTCAATTTTATTTTTCTATTGTTAAATAAAACATCTTAATTTTTCCTGTGCCTGCGTTTCCAGAGTTCCATTTACAGTCACACTGAACCCATTTCAGCACTCAACCACACACAACAATTGCAGCCTACGGAAGTCAGTACAGGAGTACATCAGCCACACCCAACCTTCACTCAACAGTATTCTCACAATTCAGCTTAACTGGTGAAGGAAATAGCTACATGATTCCTACGGCTACAACTTACACAAAAAGATAAAGCCTTCAGACACTACTTTTGTAGACTTTCGATGTTATCTTATATTCTGCAGTGTGTGTGTTTTTTTATTTTTTCCATAACGTGGACAGCACCAACGTTAGTGCACCAACGTTAGTGCTGGGCTTACTAAAGTCGCTTCAGGTGTTGGTGTCCAGAGCTCTTACAAACGTTGAATGCGGTTCCGATATCTCCGACTGTGTACTGCTGATAATTATGCAATTTATGAAATGTGAAGCATTTTAATGTGTAATAAAATATAAGAACTCATATTTTCATAATATTTAGAACTCACATTCTGGAAGTATGTGTTAATGAAGTTACTACGAATAAAGAGGTTTGCCTCTGAAAACATTTTTGTTACGTACAGCAATTGTTTTTCTTAGTACAATAATACCTTTTACGTAAGAAGTAACATATTTTCCCAAAAAAGACGGTTCTGAACTAGGTATCAACAATTAAAATTGGTATAACACTTAAAACAATTTTATCGCGGCCATGACGAGTGGTTTCGAATTTATCAGACGGCTGCCACATATTCATGGACATCAGCTGACATTTGTAAAACAGTTTATTGTGAAGCTTGAATGCTACGTCTCCGAACAGGTCCTTTTTTTTGGGAGGAGGACGACGAATCCGGAGACATTTTCACTTGACCTCATTTCACTTGTGAATAACTATGAACTACACGATCATTCCTGAAATCGTTTTATTTTTCCTAGTTTATGTCACCATGACGCATAACTTACGAGAAACGTAGGTATTGATTTTTACAAATGTACTGCAGACATTAGATATGGACAGCCAAAATTCGAAACTCGTGCTAGTACAGAATAATAAAATTATTTAAGTACTACATTATAATAATGGACTGCAGCAGTTTAACAGCTTCCTTATGTTAACATACATCCACAGTGACTTCAACTAAGACATCTACTGGAGAGGAATTTACACTTTGCCGGAATCACCTGGTAAGTCACTGTGGACTTTGTTTTTGTGTCATCTTAAGGCACAGGAAAAAAGTGAAACTGCAGTTAAGTAACAGAATGTAGCTAAGTAGTTACGGGTCTTAAAACTGAGACTGCGTGCATCATAAGGAATCTACCGATTTTTCACTCCGATTTGCTGTATATACACCGTCGTTACTAGTTTTTTAGTTGCAATGATTAAAATTTGTTTCATAATATTCTGCCTCTACTGCCACTATTATACAAAATTTTTACTCTTGTTTGACGCTACGAAACATTTAGTTGAATCTAAATTTTCTAGAAATATGAGTGATATGTATCATTCCCAGATTATGTTAACGAGTTTATTGCATGGGAACACCATAATTAAATACCACACATGGAAAAAGACTAAATACGTAGAAAAATAAAGTGCTTTTTTTAGAGAAATCAAATAACGTTATGCAATCCATAAGAGGGCTCTTACTTCAGGAGTTGGTCCAATGTTAACATCGGCGTAATATATACAGAATAAGGCGTCACAAATTACGTTACTACTTTCCAGAAACTTAATCTGAAAAGTAATGTGCCTATACATCGCGCTGGTAATATAGAAACTGGGTAGTATGTTCTCGATTCAAGGAGCTGAATTTTAATGAAAGTTAACCGTAAGACTGAAACACTATACTACATAACGAAACAGCTTTTTGGACACAGAAGCTTAAAATAATTGATATAATATATTTAGGACTGTTGAATTCACGGTTAGAAAGCGTACATTTTTAAAACAAGTAACGAACTAGCAGATGGAACAGAACTGCAACATACTTTTTTTTTTTTTCTACCAATGTCATTCGCCATTGTATTTAGATCTTTTCTACAGCCTAGACCTTGCTTTAGTGCGCCGTTTGTTACATAGTGGTATATAAACTCTCTAACATATATATTTGTATTTATATATATGTACATAGAGCTAACTATCCATAACAGTATCACTACATTGAGAGCCAGTACAAACTGTCGCGTAACACTGGAAATATCACACATCTTAACAGCTATACGATATAGTTTGCACATGATATGTACGTAATTCTTGGTTGTTTGTCATTCAAGATAGCGACAAATGTAAGAAGTTCAGCTAAAGTAACATAAACGATATGTTATATACAACTCTCAGTGTTTATGTGTACAACTTTCAAAGGGACCATGACGTTGGAACCTCTGTATAAAACTTATGTTCTATGTGTTACAAAATAAAATACAACAGGTTTTACATCTACTGATGCTAATACCATAGAACAAAGGTCAAGTCTCCTAGTGTATGATTTAGGAAGGAAATAACTTTCAGCTTGTCTATATACATAGTTACATCATTTAAAAACCTATACACTATTTTTACATAATTATATATGTATATATTTATATAAATATATGTCCAATAACAACGATTATTCAAAATGATCAATTGTGTTCACCTAAGTTTCTTTACAAAAACAAGTAACACTATCTATGAGTACGCGAACGATATGTTCCACGAGTGTCTTTTTAACTCTTAAAATCATTTTGTACAATCTAACTAAACTCCATACCGTAAATGAATCCATATATTCAGTAGCAGACATCAAAGTGCTCCAACAAACTACACGTCTCTAAAAATAAAGGCGGACATTACTGAGACTTCTCAGAATATTACGGAATCAGCACTAGTGTTTTTGAGGTGCAGCAGTTCGTGGATGATCTACAAATCAGTACATTCTTCGCCTCATGATGCTTCATTTTGTTGTCGTTGGCATGGCCAGATGGTAGGATGAAATTTATTGCTGATCTTCATAAACCAAAATAATATGAGTACACTGTTCCAGAGGACTTACTTCTAAATTTAAACCATTGAGGATGGAATGATATGATGTAGTATGTTTAACAAAAGTTAAATTCGACGAGTTCACATTCTTATCACATAACTTCCACTTTTTCGCTTCCGGTGACGATGAACCTTACATTGTGAGTTTTGAATTTCACGAATCCCAAAGAAAAATTTCGTGGATCCAGTGGAAAAAAGAAACACTCGTTTATTGCTTAAATCCTAAGTTATATTACCACTTTCACTTTCGTGCTTCGTCTAACCTCATCTTCCTTCTTTGTCTTTCCATACCTTTCCCCGGCACTTGCACACAGACACACATAAACACATTCACACACACACGTAGATAGGGGAGTATCAGTCTTCATTTCCGAACGCCATAATTTTTACATTTTAATAGCCAAAGCCCTGCCTGAAGGGGTTCTTGTCACTTAGGGGCTGGGGCTGTTGCACAGGTGGTGGTTCACTCGCTGCCACCCTAAACGGGTTCGTGTCCGTTTGCCTAGCCGGAGCCTGATCTTGTGACGACCTCGCAACGCTCGCTGTAGGCCTCTGGTAGGCCTGAGTTGACGGTTGGTAGCCCTGTTGCACTTGGTAATTCTGTGGTTGATGGTATCCCTGCTGTTGGGCCTGGTAACCTTGTTGCTGATAGCCTTGACTCTGATACGCTTGAGCCTGGTACCCACTTTGTGACTGGAATGGCTGAGTCGGTGCCGCTGGTTGGTAGCTTTGCTGGGCTGGTGCGGTGTGGTATGATTGCGCTCCTGCCGGTTGTTGTGACTGGAAAGCTTGAGTCTGATTTACTTGAGGCTGGTAACTTGGCTCCTGAGCATACTGTTGTTGTGGAGGCTGCTCTTGCTGGTAGTATCCTCCTGTAACTGTGGGGGCATACCCATTTGCCTCTAATGCCTTGTCGACATTCGTCTCCTGAATACCTTGCGATTCATCCTCTTGAAAGCGAGAGTATTCGAGATGATTTTTGAGGTCTGTAGAAACCGGTCGTTGGTCTTGCATCGTGTAGGTCTGATACTGCTTGTCGGGCGGATCTCCCACCAGTATATTTGCCTCGTTCTCCAACGGCTTGAAGTCATAAATGTGCCTGAGATACATCAATGCAGGGGCGTACAGTAGGTTTGCGAAAGCAATACCAACGTTGAGAGCTGTGAAGCCGATTGCTTCGACGACACCGCCCGCTATAACGGGACCCACTGCGTATGCCACCGAGTATGAGATATCTGCGATGGCGTAAATACTTCCGTACACAGAGACGTAGCGCACATCCACAAGATAGCCAAGTGTAGGTAGGAGCGCGGTGTCTATCAGCGCAATACCGAAGCAGATGCCACATATGGGAACCATCAGCGCTTTGTACGACGTCGCAAATGGGATTATGAAGCAACAGAGACCTTCCAGAGCGAGACCACCAGCCGCCATTAACCACTGGTACTGAGGATATTGTTTTGCCATCTTCACAGTCAGGGCAACGCCGAACACGTGAGGGAAGAATGCTGGCAGCCAGATCATTCCGATCTTCCAGTTATCCGTCGTCAGATTGTCCTCCATCCAGAGGGAAATTGTGGGTTCGAGGAAAGCGAGCGCTACATTGGACATCATTAGTGCTCCAGAACACACAGCTATGTAAGGATCGATGAAGAGCCTCCATATTGGAGTTCCTGCGACACGCTCCCGCTGTGAATCTTTGATCTGCTCTTTGATAGGCTTCATGACAAGAAGAAGCATGAAACCGTCGAGGAGAGAAACGAAAGCCAGTACCAGGAAGGGAACCTCCTTTCCAGCGAACTGATACAGCGCTCCTCCGAATGGTGGTGCTACGAGGCAGCCGAAACTGATGAAGGCGAGAGCGATACCCAGGGCTTTGGAGCGCTCTGACTCCTCCGTGAAACGATCGGCGATCATCGCGAGACCGGATGTGTCTGCGAAGGCAGATCCCACGCCTTGCAAGCTACGCGCAAAGAAGAGTACGCCGTAGCTACGTCCGCAGGCGAACACTGCCGTCGACAGGAACATAATGGTTAAGCCGATCATCATGGGCACGTCGTAGCCAATGCGATCGATAAGGGCCCCAGAGAACGGGTTCACCATAAGCTGCACCATGGCTTTGCTGGCGAACAAGATCCCCGTGGCGGAGTCCTGTCCGTGGTGGTCCCGATGCACTGGTGCACCTTTGGGCGGCGCCACTGTGGTCGTCGCGTTGGGGTCCGGGGGCGGCACTGTTGGAGGTGGACCCCAAGCGCCAACGTAGCGCAGGTAGTCGGGGATTATGGGCACGATCACCATATAGAGCATGTTGTCGAGCAGTAGTGCGATCGACACGATGACAAGGATGAGCTTGCGCTGCGACTTGGGCTCGTGCAGCTTGGCCCAGATGGCGGAGCGCAGGTCGGCGAAGGGGATGGGCACAGACGCGATGGCCGCGAAGCCGGTGAGCCATCCCCGCAGGCGCGCCGGCAGGCTCATGGTGACGGCGCTGGAGCTGCTGCTGCCGCTGGCGCTAGTAGACTCCTAGTGCGGCCATAGCGCCTCTGCGTGGCGGAAACCGGCGCCGGGTGGGAACGGCGGCACTTCAGCCGGCCATGGTCGTGGTCGTGGCAGGGCGGGGCGGGCAACCTTCAACACACAACACACTTATCGTTAGGCACACTCGGCTGTCAGCTTATTCTACTCTGCAGGACGAGGGGAGAGGTGGAGAGGAATGAGCAAGAAGGGCTCGTGAAGGGTCATGCGCCGTCCCCACCCGGCTGTCCGCTCCGCTGCGACGTGCGCTCGCAGCCTACTTCGCGAGCGAGCTCTGTATACGCACCGTCTACTCTGGACAAGCGCTGTCCTTCTGAAGGGTGTTGCATACCGACTGCACCAGCTGCATCATGTGATACACTCTTCACGTCTGGTGCTGGCGCTACTCTTCTTGCATTCGTGAAACACCCGTCTGTTATGTATGATGTTTTCGCTTTTGGAAGCGTTCCCACTCTCAGCTAGATAAATGCTCAGCTGACCGTGAAATTCTGCTTCGCATAGGCTTAATCTGTTTACAAATACATACTAGATAAGCCGTATACTTAGCAGCCTTGTAATGTATTGGGATATAGGAAAACCACAGTCTATCGTCCCGTCGACAGTGTAGCTCCAGGCTACATAAGACAAGAGTAGAGGCACGAGTTTGACACGGAATTCTCGCCTGAACTATCCTAGCAATCGGAGAGTTTACGAAGTGGTTGCAAGTGAAACGCGGGCGATAAACAGTTCAAACGAAAAGAAAATAGCTCTTTTTGTGGTGTTGTCCATAGAATAACGCAGAAGATTATGTGGGTGGATCCAATAATTAATGAGAAAGCACTGAATCGAGTTGGGGAAAAGGGATCAGTTGAAATAACACATCTTGAGGCATGAAGCAATTTGGTATAGACGAAAGCGAGAGGTGCAAAAATTATAAAGAAGGCAAATGATTAACTACAGCAAGGAGACTAAAGTGGATATAAGTTGCAGAGGCATCTCAGCCATGTAGATGCTTCCACATATGCACTAGCGTGGAGAGGTGCATCAAAACCGATCTTTGGACTGAAACAACAGCAAAAACACGATATATAGGAAAAGATGGTGGACAAAAGGAAGTCGAACCAAACTCATTCTGAATGCAAATTCATTTAAGAGTTTTTGAGTCAAACCTTTACATTTTCTGACTTCATACAGAATATTTTTCTCGGTAAATATAGTCAAGAAGTAAATCTGCTTCCTCGCTCTTGTGCCAAGCAGAATCATGTTTTAGGGAAATTATTGTTTCATATGCTTTTTAGAAATACTTTTCTAAAACAGTAAACATTTTCTATATTGTGATTCTTGAGTTTCTCCCGGCGTATCTGATAATCAAAATATCCACGGGTGTGCTGCCGGTCTATAGTGTCCAACGGGATGTATAGACCGGCAGCACACCCGTGGATATTTTGATTATTTTCTATATTGGATAATGGCATTGATACATTCAGGCCACATCTGTTAACAGATGAAAGCACCAGTACTACACGTAACCTTAGAGCAAGCCCTTGTTGCATTAGTCAATTTGACACTGATTGTATAAGCAAACAATGATCAAGTGCCAGAGAGCTGTTGCATCAAAAACCAAGACAAATCAAGAGGAAGGCTGAGGGGAATAAGGACACAACAAGGATTAGGACATGGCAAAGGAATAAATAGAATGGGGAGGACTATTCAATAAAAACATTATACTAGTAATATTTTTCAAATACTGAATGTATGAAATGGAAAACTACTCGAAATGTGGAAATCTTTGACTGTTATGTCAATCAAATTGGATTCGCGATGTGTCGGTATCAAGATAACATTTATGAAGCTAAATAGCTAAACAAACACGAAGTGAATTATTCCTCAAATAATTTTAATTTTAGATCTAAAGCGGTCTAACTTAAAAAGCTACTAGCAAGGAGTGAAAAGAGAACGCTTGTAGCTATACATAAAGCAATTAGAGTTGGCGCTAACATGATAAAGACCTGCTAGCAACAAATATTAAAGTTAACAATGGAAAATGCAATATGAATATATAACTTACAGGATATAGATTATTAAGATGGTTTCATTACTAATTTTTGAGATAGTAAAATGAAGTAATGTAAACAAAACCTCCAAAGAAGATAATGGAGCTATGACTAATTACAGGAACATGCGTTTGCTACATTCTTGTTATAGTATCTGATGCTAATCCCAGAAAAAGATAAAATACTGATTACAGTTAATCTTACCGAGAGAGGAAGAAAATCTAGTTTATTCAGTGACTATGAAAGAATTCAAAACAGATGTGCAGTAGGAAATATTAACTTGATGGAGGACTATAGCTTATTTTCCTAACGAAATAACAATCGCTATACAGGAAGCATGGTCTACGGTTTTGAACGACTGAAACTTCTTAGGTTTCAGCCAAGAGAAAGGATGCAGTAAGCTACATTATTCAAAAGGTATGGAAATGAAGGCACGTTTTACAGTCCGTGACAGTATTATTTGTATATAATGAAATTATCATAAAGCAGAAAGTAAAATTCTGAGTCATATAAGTTGAACCACGTATACAAGGAATTTAATATAAAAATACAGAAAAAATGAAAACATAATCAATGTGCAAGTGTGATTTGAATAAGTCTGGACGTTTATTCATTAAGCTTATACGTACATTACAAACTAATTTCATGATACCTATATAAATCTAAAAAAAGACCTTAAATTCAGAATTGGAATACTGCAACGAAAAGTGGCACCTAGAGTAAGAAGAAATTCTTTATTTTAATTTGATAAAGTAAGATGTGGACCCTTATAATAGTCAACTATAGCAGCGAAAATGTAGTTCTTGCATCGTATAGCAGGCTATGAACTAGTGTTTGCGAAAGAAATGAAGACACAACTCTGTCGCAGAGTACGTGATTTCTGTTGTGGTACATGCTCTGCATCGCTCTGAACATAAGAGAAATTAACAGTTGGATCCGCTTGGAATTTGTATTGTACGCCTTTAGATCACTGGTCAGATCAACGCACTGCTGCACTGCGAGCGAAATAATCCTTACGGCCTGGGAGCAGTGAACAGCTGTAAGCAGGTTACACAAAGCGCAACATATGGCACACGGGTGACAGCGATGGGCCATTAGCGGATTGAATCGAAACTGTAAAGAGTCTCCTGCGCTACGGATTTACCCCATTCAGTAGGAGGTGACGTCCGCTGCTCAGCATAACGTGGGTATCGCCGGCCGAGGGTTGCACATTGCAGGACTGGAACACGACGACTTTGTATAGTACCACTTTAATGACTCCGATGATAGTGAGAGGAACGTTCATGGAACTATAGAGAGTGGGAGCTGTTTATCTTCGATGATTATTTCCGTTTGACACTGACGCCCGAGTCCCCACGTGAAGACGACGTGAACATCAGTATGCTGAATGGTATTTTATCAAATATTTCGAAGCATGAAATCATAGTGCGGGACGTGATACTGTATTGTGGAGGATCACCAGGGGACTTCGTTACAGGAATCTGAACAAACCGATACACAGAATTTAAACGGCAACTGTTTAGAAAGTACCTAACAGGTACAGGTAAAGTCAATATGAACCATGTTGACATAGGACACTTGTGGTACGTCAAGCTGGGAAAGAATCTCAAATTGGCCTACAAAGGTCACATAAGCATGCACGATGCACGCCATGCGCATTATCTTCTGACTGGTTCGATGCGGTCCGCCTCGAATTCCCCTGCTGCGCTAACTTCTTTATCTCAGTGCAGCACTTCCACCCTATTATTTGTTTCACGTATCCACATCTGTGCCTTGCCCTACAGGTTTTACAATCTGCCGTTCGCTTCCATATCCTTATCTGATCATTCTACCTGATTTGCATCAATCTCCTATAGCACATCTCAGACGCTTCGATTCTCTTCTGCTGTACACCAAACACATATTCTCAGAAATTTCTTTTTGAAATTAACGCCAATGTTTGATACTAAAAGACTTCTCTTCTCCAGTAATGCCCTGTTCCCAGTGCCAGAGAGCTTTTCGTGTCCTCATGGCTTGCAAGATGGCAGAATTCCTTATTTTAGTGTATTTTGTGATCCACAATTTTGATGTTAAGTGTCTCACGATTCTCAGTTCAGGTACATCTTATTTTGCGATTTACTCTCAATTCATGTTCTGTACTCGTTAGACTGCTTATTCCATTCAACAGATCCTGTAATTCTTCTTCATCTTCACTGAGGACAGCAATGTCTTCAGCGAACCTTTTCATTCAAATTCTTTCATCCTGAATTTTAATCACACTTTTGAACCTTTCGTTTACTTCCATAATTGCTTCTTCGATGTACGTATTTTGCCGTTGAAATTGTTTTGTGTGATTACTAATTAGTAATATTTTCCAACAGTGTTTGCTTTCGTTCTAGAGGTCTTCTGCCTTCAGATTATATTTATGTTAGTACTTTCTTTTCACTGGCTGCACTGAACTTAGAAAATTTGCTGACTTGTTATATCTTTTGGTTTGCTTAAACCCTACTGTGCACTTGTCCACTGTAGAGGACAGCTATTAATGTCACTTTTTCGGGCTTTTTAATCGGTCGTACACACAGACCACTCCAGAGGAGTTCTCCTACTATTGCTGTAGCCTGCGTGCATTTGCAGCCTCAGGGCTTATTCGAAACGCCAAAGAAGCGACCATTAAGAGCTGTTCATCCCAGTGGACATGTGCACCACAGGGTTAATTTTGCTACACCGGACTTAGAAACTTTTCTCATTGTGAACTTCGACCTTAACTGGTCCTTTGCCGACCTTACACTAAGTTCCGCACGCTCCACCTTGGATAAATATGGGAATACGGCTGACCACGCTTCCCGGCCTGGTAACATCCCAAAAACAGCCGTTTGTGTTGTGGTGTTAATGACAATGCGGCTGTATTTCCCTGGTCCGGCTACTGCCGACCTCCGACCATTGGGGCATGGTGACACAGGGCGTTGCAGGGGGTCCATTACTTCTTCTCGATTGCCAGTCACAGGGGAGACCACTGTGTGCTCGTAGAACAATACGACGACCATCCGTTGTGGTGGTCAGTCGTGGTCAACCGGAACACTGAGGAAGAGTTTGTCAGCCGTCAACTTCAATGTAGTCAGTCATCGAGCCACTGTCACATCTGAACGTCCCGCAGATCTGGAAATTACACAATTCGATCAGCTCATGAACTGGAGAACCACGATGAGGACTCTTTCAAACTGTAAAGTGCTGATAATTCTGTCTCACAAGCACACGCGGCGTCTCCGTGTCGTTCACAGTGATCATATCTGACGCTGTTCACGCCCGGAGTCGGAAATCGCACGAAAATCACGCGAGTTATCTTTGCCGGTATGCAAATAAAACGGAAGAAAACATATTTTGTAGCACACTCTTCAGGAGAACTATAAACCAATGTGGAGTGCTGGAATGATGATTAGTAGCACTACGGTCAACTCAGAGAAGGGACACAGCTTTCTCTTTCCGACCGTGCATGCTGCGGTGTGACGTTATTGCTTCCGAGTACCAAGTTGCTCATAGCATCAGGTCACAGTTTTTCTTTCAAACAGTGTGTAGCATATTGTGCAAGGGTACAGTACGAGGGATTTTTGAAGAGTAACTAAGGCAACGGCGCCTTGGCCGCCAGGTCAAATGCCCTGACTGGGAATCAGCCAGCTCAGGTTCGATTCCCCCTGTTACCAACTTATATATACACTACTGACCATTAAACTTGCTACACCAAGAAGAAATGCAGATGATAAACGGGTATTCATTGGACAAATATATTATACTAGAACTGACATGTGATTACATTTTCACGCAATTTGGGTGCATAGATCCTGAGAAATCAGTACCCAGAAGAACCACCTCTGGCCGTATTAACGGCCTTGATACGCCTGGGCATTGAGTCAAACAGAGCTTGAATGGCGTATACAGCTACAGCTGCCTATGCAGCTTCAACACGATACCATAGTTCATCAAGAGTAGTGACTGGCGTATTGTGACGAGCCAGTTGCTCGGCCACCATTGACCAGACCTTTTCAGTTGGTGAGAGATCTGGAGAATGTGCTGGACAGGGCAGCAGTCGAACATTTTCTGTATCCAGAAAGGCCCGTACACGACCTGCAACATGCGGTCGTGCATTATCCTGCTGAAATGTAGGGTTTCACAGGGATCAAATGAATGGTAGAGCCACGGGACGTAACACATCTGAAATGTAACGTCCACTGTTCAAAGTGCCGTCAGTGCGAACAAGAGGTGACCGAGACGTGTAACCAATGGCACCCCCATGCCATCACGCCGCGTGATACGCCAGTATGGCGATGACTAATACACGCTTCCAATGTGCGTTCACCGCGATGTCGCCAAACACGGATGCGACCATCATGATGCTGCAACCAGAACCTGGATTCATCCCAAAAAATGACGTTTTGCCATTCGTGCACCCAGGTTCGTCGTTGAGTACATCATCGCAGCCGCTCCTGTCTGTGATGCAGCGTCTAGGGTAACCGCAGCCACGATCTCCAAGCTGCAAACGTCGTCGAACTGTTCGTGCAGATGGTTGTTGTCTTGCAAACGTCCCCATCCGTTGAAAAAAAAAAAAAAAAAAAGATTGAAATGGCTCTGAGAACTATGAGACTTAACATCTGAGGTCATCTGAGGTCATCAGTCCCCTAACTAACCTAAGGACATCACACAGATACATGCCCGAGGCAGGATTCTAACCTGCGACCGTAGCGGTCGCGCGGTTCCAGACTGAAGCGCCTAGAATCGCTCGGGCACCTGCTGCTGGCACCGTCTGTTGACTCAGGGATGGAGATGTGGCTGCACGATCCGTTACAGCCATGCGGATAAGATGCCTTTCATCTCGACTGCTAGTGATACGAGTCCGCTGGGATCCAGCACGGCGCAGAAACGTGATGGGACGCATTTCTCCTCCTTACACGAGGCATCACAACAACGTTTCACCAGGCAACGCCGGTCAACTGCTGTTTGTGTTTGAGAAATCGGTTGGAAAATTCCCTCATGTCAGTACGATGTAGGTGTTGCCACCGGCGCCTACGTTGTGCGAATGCTCTGAAAAGCTAATCATTTGCATATCACAGAATCTTTTTCCTGTCGGTTAAATTTCGCGTCTGTAGCACGTCATCTTCGTGGCGTAGCAATTTTAATGGCCAGTATTGTATTTGCTGCTGACCGTGCAAAGCCGGAGCGCTTCGCTAGTTGCCTTTTAAAGATGTAGTTTGCCTTTGCGTTTTGTGGCGGTACATGTCCACCGTAAGCAGTGGCCGGCAGACGGCAGAGCAGTCACTTGCGATCGCCCCCCGGCCGCGAAGCGCGGCGCTATGGTGGCTGCGCTGGCTCGTCGCCCGCGGCTGATCGCTACGCTGTTTACACAGCGGACGCCCGCCGCCGCCCCTGCTGCACAAACAGGCGCCGCGTTGTTTTGACGTCGCGCGCCGCCGTTTTAAAGCAGCTGGCTGCCTGCTGCCTGGCTGAGCCGCGTCGGGGGAGGGGACCGCGCTCAGCTGAAATATTTAGCGGCCTGAAAGTTTTATAAGGCGGCGCGGCGAGCCCGCGAGGGGGACGGGCGTATCGCGAACGCGTCTGCGCGGTCGCCGCCGAAGGCTCTCACAGTAGCAGCACTCGCCTTTACAGCTCCGCATATGCGGTTAGCCGAGATGCGTGAATGTTAACGACCGTCACAAAATACGAAAGTTGGAAGAGCGAATCTTCTGCAGTCGCTACATAGGCCGTAAGAAAATTTTCAGCGTTGTTTCCAGTGGGCAGGTCATTCATATACAACAGTGACAACTAACCACTGTGTGGCTGACAGAGGACATATACTACCTGATCAAAAGTGTCGGTGCGCTCCTATGTAATGCACAGTTGACCACTAGATGTAAAGACAGGTCAGTACAAAAGAGGCGGGGATTATTGTCTTGTCAGGGGAGAAGCAGTAACAGCAAAGTGGCTCAATCAGGAGAGATCAGTAACTTCGAATGTGGACTACTCGGTTGTCATACGAGTAACAAATCCAACACGGACATTTCACCCGTTCGAAAGCTGCCCAAGTAGACTTTTGGTGATGTGACTGTGAAGTGAAGATGGACACGAACCATTGGGCAGTGTGTGTATATGTTGGGGAGGGGAGGGGATGGAGGGGGAAGGAGGGAACTAATCATCCAGCAGTCCAGCTAGTACAGTCACTGAGCGAAGAATTAGAAAGAACTGGTTACAGTGGTCGAGAAGTTCCGAAAAAGCCATACGTTGCTGCAATCAATGCTAAGCGACACTTGAGGAGGCGTTAAAAGCGATGCCAGTGAACAACCGGTGAATGAACACCAGTGACTTGAAGCGATGAATCCCGCTGTAGTCGGTTTTTACTCGACTACAATTATCCTTCTCTTCTAAAATACGAAGAACGTTTTTTTAGCTGCCGGACTATATTCCTCCGACATTGTGTAAATAACGACACCATAAATTTTAACTTTTCTTAAAGAATTACATTTGATTGAACGTCTCTATTATTGTGATAGATATTAATATTATTGTAAAGAATGTCATATCATCGTCGTATCTCTGAATTAAAATAACTGAATGTTTTAATTATGTACATGGGTTGTTCATTGTAATGCAAAGTATAATATGGTCATTTCACATAAGTTTGAACAGCTCTTCTGCATCCCAGGTATTTACATTACGTTAAATTCAAATTTATAATAACCATTCAAGTAACTGGGGTAATTACAGAGCTTTTTCCTTTGACGCGTTGTTTACCTGAGCTTGATACGCACAGCGGCAAAGATAGAGAAGGACATTTTGGGACTCTCCTGTAGGCAGTGCTGTGATGCAGTCTGTGTTGTGAAGCACTCAATTAAAAATATTGATCACTGTGCGAAGAAATTTTACTATGAAGCTTCGGTAACCGGAGCGGGTGCCTCAGTAAACTATTTGACGCAGTCGCAATATTCTTCCTGAAATGAAATGCGTGCAAGTAATTGCGTCACTGGCAGTTCAAAAGCACTTCCTCTGGAAGGCGTCACGTCGATCCGTATTCATCTATGCTAACAGAGACGTGAAATAACTGTATAAATTTATTCGACGATTGTTCATCTGCTACAAGGCAAGAACTTCCAAGTATTCGTGTATTTAGAATTGTATAAGTAGTAGCAGCAACTATTAGTATTAATATTACAAACATTTCTTAACCTGTTGCCTTTGTCATTTAAAACAGAACAAATATATTGAAGGGCTACGATTTCAGTAAATGTAATTATGTGTCACGAGAATGCTAGCCTATCATTTATTTAACAAAGTCAGTATTTAAGCAACCTATCAAAAATTAAGACTATATATTTGGAAGGGTTGCCTTTCACACTGCTAGAGATAAATTCGACTTGCATTCATGTTTCAATTTTATCGTAAATGATCTTTACTAATTATTTCAGATTACATTTCGTCAAAGACGGTAACTAGCAAGTTGGTTGCTTCCATATTGCTTTTAAGTAATTAAAAAAAAAATTAAAAACAATGCTTTCGACAAGTTTCTCAGTTAATTACAAAACTAAAGAACAGAACTGGTCCCTTCCGGTCTGGATACTGTTATCTTTTTAGTTTTAAAACAATGAAAAATCCAGGATGGAATGTAACAATATTATGAAAAGGAAAGTTGCCACTCAATGTATAGCGGAGATGCTGAGTCGCAGATAGGCACACCAAACAAAATGTATAAATAACGCTTTCGGCCCCTAAGGCCTTCGTCTGGTGAGTGGCAACTATCTTTCTCATAATATCTTTTAAGTTCAGTATTTATTTCAAACGGTCATATTAATTGTAAGTTAGTTTATGTTCTCATCTCAGGGCTGAATATTGGATATCGCTAAGTTATCTGAACGATAACTGAGATAGGAAGTACAATAACAAGTTTTTGATTGCTTTTTGTACGGAAACAACCGTATCCTTTATCCATCCAACGCATTGGAACTTATAACATAGCCTTCTGCAATCGTTCAGTTCGACATCTTGTCCAAATTGTTATTACTAATGTCCGTTGACAATTTAGCATTAAGTTATAAGTCTAAATGGTTAATAAGAATCGTTCACCTTTAAATTAGTAGCTTATCTCAAGTAGTTTCACTTCTTGCGGGAGTTAAAAGTTTCGCAACAAGGGCGCTTAACTTTTGACAGTATAAGAAAAACGTAGGAGACGCTACACTTAAACAATGTATTAGTGTTGTCATGTGAATTCGAAAATGTATATATGAGAAAACAGGTCAGTAGTGCTTTTTTTTTTTTTTTTTTTTTGGTCATCAGTCTTCTGCCTGGCTTTATGCGGCCCCTGTCCTGTGCTAACCTCTTCATCTCAGAGTAGCACCTGCAGCCTGCATCCTAGCATCCTCAATTATTTGCTGGATGTATTCCAATCTCTGTCTTCCTCTACAGTTTTTGCCTTGTACAGCTCCCTTTAGTACCATGGAAGTCATTCCCTCATGTCTCAACAGATGTCTATCACCCTGTCCCTTCTCCTTATCTGTGTTTCCCAAATATTCATTTCCTCTTCGATCCTGCGCAGAACCTACTCATCCCTTTCCTTATCAGTCCACCTAATTTTCAACATTCGTCTGTAGCACCACATCTCAAATGCTTCAATTCTCTTCTATTCCGGTTTCTCCACAGTCCATGTTTCACTGCCATACAATGCTGTACTCCAGACGTACATTCTCAGAAATTTCTTCCTCAAATTGAGGCCTATGTTTGATACTTGTAGGCGTATCTTGGCCAGGAATGCCCTTTTCGCCATTGCTAGTCTGCTTTTGATGTCCTCCTTGCTCCCTCTGTTATTGGTTATTTTACTGCCTACGTAGCAGAATTGCTTAACTTCATCTACTTTGTGCCATCAGTCCCGATGGAATTTTCTCACTGTTTCTCATTTCTGCTACTTCTCATTACTTTCGTCTTTCTTCTCTCAAACCATATTCTGTACTCATTAGATTGTTCATTCCAGTCAGCGGACCATGTAATTCTTCTGCATTTTCATTCTAGATAGCAATCGCATCATTGACATCCTTTCGCTTTGAATTTTAATTCCATTCCTAAACCTTTTTTTTATTTACATCATACCTTCGTCGATGTACAGACTGAACAGTAGGGGCGGAATCTGAGCACTTCGTTCTTGTTCGTCCACTCTTATTATTCCCTCTTGGATCTTGTACATGTTCTATATTACCCGTCTCTCCCTATAGCTTACCCCTATTTTGCTCAGAATTTCGAACATATTGCACCATTTTACGTTGTCGAACACTTTTTCCAGGTCGACAAATCCTATGAACGTGTCTTGATTTTTCTTAAGCCTCGCTTGCATTACCAACCTAAAAACACATCCTCAGTTTTCTTTTCCATTTTTCTGTATGTTATTCTTGTCAGCAACTTGGATGCATGAGCTGTTAAGCTGATTGTGCGATGATTTTCGCACTTGTAAACTCTCGCAATGTATGGAAATGTGTGGACGATATTTTTCCGAAAGTCAGACGGTATGTCGCTAGAGTCATGCATTCTACACATCGACGTGAATAGTCATCTGTTGCCACTTCCCCCAATGATTTTAGAAATTATGACGAAATGTTATCTAGCTTCAGCATGGATTCATTGTCCTAGAAAATACCAATAAAATGGTCTCCAGGCTGATGGTTGCCCCATGGCACCACGTTGGTCCATTTGATTGTCCAGCGTTTGGCTCTGAGCACTATGGGACTTAACTTCTGTGGTCATCAGTCCCCTAGAACTTAGAACTACTTAAACCTAACTAACCTAAGGACATCACACACATCCATGCCCGAGGCAGGATTCGAACCTGCGATCGCGGCGGTCGCACGGTTCCAGACTGTAGCGCCTAGAACCGCTCGGCCACTCCGGCCGGCTGTCCAGCGTTTGGAATGTGACGTTTTTCAGTGGATAGTCCATTGTATCTATGGAATAAAAAAGCTGAGAAGACCCGTCGTCGGTCAATAGTACTGCTTCTCTGATGTTATTGAGCAAACCAAGTGTTTCTGCTCGGTGCTTGGAGCGTTTGCTTCAGCACTGTAGCTGTTGTGTCAGACATTAGTCTGCTTGCCTGCTGTTTCATTTGCATGTTAAGCGGTTCCATGACATACGAGGTACCATTCAGGTGCTTTCAAAATACTGCACGTTCATGTTCACACTCAATGGCACGTGCAGCTCACAAATTTCACGGAGATGGTAGTCCAAAAGGGATGTCCAATCGCTGGCATGTGACTTAATTTAGGCACTGTAGTACATATTTAAGAAGGCTAAATTTCATCTTCAGGTGTGGTTAAGTGAATAATTATAAAACTCCTGTGACTGTATAACTGAGATAATTGTTCCTCTTACCTCACCTGATTGTGTAAGCGGTCACTCCGAAGCTTGCACGAGGCTAACCATAATATTTTAATTATATACACAGAAAATTAAGTTGCATATAAATTCAGACATGAATCAAATCATGCTATACGACGTTTTGAACAGGACAAAGGTCGCCACTCGCTGGGTATCCCTTTTGCTCACAGCAATTCAAAACGCTGCCGAAAGGAGACAGCAGCGGAAATGTAGCAGCTGTCTCAGGTCAATGAAAGTGACGTTCTTGGTCGTCTAATCACCATGGACGAGTACTGGATGTAATCACTGTGTCGACGAAACAAAGGAACATAGCAAGAAGTGGGCTCACCATTGTGTGTAAGACTAAACTATCATGCTGAGAGATTTTTGGGACTCCCACGGTGTGGTTCTAACATACTATATTCGTAAGGGGCGAACAGTTACAGGAGAGTACTATCGAAACCATTTGACGAGATTACAATGGTGTCAAGCTGGAGCGTCTTGGGAGAGGGGGAGAGAGGGGTGGTTGCTGCGGGACAACGTCGTAGATGATTCTGCACAGGACACAACGCTGTTTCTCTGGGCTATGAAACTTTGCCTCATTTCCCCGTATTTTCATGACATGTCACCCAGAGGCTTCTTCCTCCTTCACTGGACGAAAAACCACCATTACGTGCCAAGCGACGGCGAGGTAATTTTCACGCATGAAATGTATCCTAATCAGCCAAAATCCACGTGTGACATCGAATACGACAGAACCAACATCAAGGTTCATGGTCGCAGCTTGATTTTTAGAGATGATAATTAAGACTACCCTCGTAGTATGACGAACAAATTAATTCACAAGTTTGGCACTGTCAGTAATTAAAGTCTACCCATACATGCATAATCAAGTGAAAATCGTTATACAGAGAGGTTGAAATAAAACTTTCGCTACGTATGAGGGCTGCCATGAGAAACACAAGGGAGCTTTGTCGAAACATTTGTAAGGAGAAAAGTGACGAATAAACCATTGAATGCAACACATTTTAATTTCTAGATGAGAGGGTAACATTTATGTTTACGTTCCGTGTTACAAATGTGGCTCAATGTGACGGCCATCTGCACTCACGACAGCCTAAAACCGCACGAGGGATACCATTTCACAAATGTTCGCAGCACATTTCTGACGGTGGACCATGGATCGTTCAGCCGGCGCGACGCAGTTCGTGCACTCCTTGAAGATCGCACACTGCGTCTCGCATTCCTGGAGACAGTAAAGTCTTGATCAATTCGTGACGTAATTGACCGTCGGCCTCTCCCAGAAGCAATTCCCAAATCGGCACGTAATTCGAACTTATGAATAGTGTTGTTCCACTTCGGTGCGGAAACAGGACCTGTCCGTATTCTTTTAATACTCACGAAGAGCAGCAGTACTATTGATGTTGTTTTGATAAAACAGCTTTACGAGTAAATCCCTGCTCACCTTGTCCAGACCCATGTTAATATCTGCACGTGTAATGCATACGCATACTTGAGTTTCAAGCCTACGTCGCCGTACCAGAACCGGCACCTAATGGTAAGCCATGAATCTAACACTAGTAACAACGCAAATCATGCAGCGCACAGTCTGAAAAACATGCCTCACTGTTTTCGGAGAGACAGTCCTCTTTGGGTGGAAAGCTAAGACAATCGCTGTCTGCGGGGTAATCACTTCCTTGACCAGTGACAGGAGCCAATGAAGGCAGGCTTTTTATACATTCGTATCTATTCGTATATCGAACGAGATACGTCACAAGCACCGAGCTGGCGCGGGTGTCACGGTGCAGCCTCACAGAGAGAGAGAGAGAGAGTGAGAGGGAGAGAGAGAGAGAGAGAGAGAGAGAGAGAGAGAGACAGCGAGAGGGAGCGGGGGGGGGGGGGGAGCAAGTTGTCACTGGACCGTGCCTGTGTAACCGCGCCCCGTGTAACCGTATCAGCCCGGGCTGGGCCGCCTAATTAATGAGGTGGCCCATACCGCCGGAGCCGCGATACGCGCCGCTGCCCTCCTCCATTAGCGGAATCACCCGTGACGTCACAACAGCGGTAGCCCCGCGAACAGAGACCGGCCGCGAGTCGGAAGGAACTCTTAAGCCGCCGTCACCCTGGACGAGATAGCTAACGTTGACGTAGCCTACTACGTGTTTTGTGACGTCACGATCTATTATTTAACACTGAGGAGCCATTTCGCCAAGTGAACACAAAATAAGATCTGCGATATGTCGACAATATGACACGTAAAATAGAACCAACAACATGCATGAACGCTAGCTACGTCATAAAGGGAATGTGCTAAACCACTACATCGTATTTGCCGTGTTCAGCACAAGTCCGTATAAGGTTCATTTGTGTTATACGCTACACCCTATAAATATAGACTGTTTATAAGCACCAGCATATTTAACGTCTCGAAATTGCGCCGTTATTAGTACGATTTGTTACAATAAAATGACAGAAAAAGTCATATTGGTGATTAAAGATTTATTTACACTGTAGCGTCAAAGAAACTGGTATAGGCATGCATATGACGTAGTAAATATTCCAGAATTCGAATGAGGAACAGGTAGCCAACATCAGTAACGTAGAAGTAAATATTCTCGGATTAGTGAAGCAGCTTAAATCACTTAATAAAAGCAAATCTTCTGGTCCAGACTGTATACCAATTAGGTTCCTTTCAGAGTATGCTGATGCATTAGCTCTATACTTATCAATCATATACAACCGTTCGCTTGATGAAAGATCCGTACCCAAAGACTGGAAAGTTGCACAGGTCACACCAATATTCAAGAAACGTAGTAGGTGTAATCCACTAAATTACAGGCCCATATCATTAACGTCGATATGCAGCAGGATTATGGAACATACATTACGTTCAAACATTATGAATTACCTCGAAGAAAACGGTCTATTAACACACAGTTAACATGGATTTTGGAAACATCGTTCTTGTTAAACACAACTAGCTCTTTATTCGCATGAAGTCTTTAGTGCTATTGACAAGGGATTTCAGATCGGTTCCCTATTTTTGGATTTCCGGAAAGCTTTTGACACTGTACCACACAAGTGACTTGTAGTGAAATTGCGTGCTTATGGAATATCGTTTCAGTTATGTTACTAGATTTGTGATTTCCTGTCAGAGAGGTCACAGTTCGTAGTAACTGACGGAAAGTCGTGGAGTAAAACAGAAGTGATTTCTGGCGATCCCCAAGGTAGTGTTATAGGCCCTTTCCTGTTCCTTATCTATATAAACGATTTGGGAGACATTGTGAGCAGCCGTTTTAGGTTGTTTGCAGATGACGCTGTTGCTTATCAACTAATAAAGTCACCAGAAGATCAAAACAAATTGTAGAAAAATTTGGAAAAGATATCTGAATGTTGCGAAAATTGTCAGTTGACTTTAAATAACGAAAAGTGTGAGGTCATCGACATGAGTGCTAAAAGGAAACGTTAAACTTCGGTTACACGATAAATCAGTCTGATCTAAAAACCGTAAATTCAACTAAATACCTAGAAATTACAGTTACGAACAACTTAAATTGGAAGGAACACACAGAAAATGTTGTGGGTAAGGCTAACCAAAGACTGCGTTGTATTGGCAGGACACTTAGAAAATGTAACAGATCTACTAAGGAGATTGCCTACACTACGCTTGCCCGTCCTCTTTTAGAATACTGCTGCACGGTGTGGGATCCTTACCAGATAGGACTAACGGAGTACATCGAAAAAGTTCAATGAAGGGCAGCACGTTTTGTGCTATGGCGAAATATGGGAGAGAGTGTCACTGAAATGATACGGGATATGTTCTGGACATCATTAGAAGAAAGGCGTTTCTCGTTGCGACGGAATCTTCTCACGAAATTTCAAACACCAACTTTCTCCTCCGAATGTGAAAATACTTTGTTGACACCGACCTTCATAGGGAGAAAAGATATCCGCTATAAAATAAGGGAAGTCAGAGCTCGTACGGAAAGATATAGGTGTTCGTTCTTTCCGCGCACTATACGAGATTGGAATAATAGAGAATTGTGAAGATAGTTCGATGAACGCTCTGCCAGGTATTTAAATGTGATTTGCAGAGTATCCATGTAGATGTAGATGTAGATGTATGATATGTAAACAGGCAGAATACGGCGCTGCGGTCGGCAACGCCTTTATAAGATAACAAGTGTCTGGCGCAGTTGTTAGATCGACTACTGCTGCTACGTTGGCAGGTTATTAAGTATTTAAGTGAGTTTCAACGTGGTGTTACAGTGGGGCACGAGCGGTGAGACACAACATGTCCGAGGTGGCAATGAAGTGGGAATTTTCCCGCACGACCATTGGACGAGTGTACCATGAATAGCAGGACTCTGGTAAAAACATCAAACCTTCGACATCACTGCGGCTGGAAAAAGATCCAGCAAGAATGGGACCAACGACAACACAAGGGAGTCGTTCAACGTGACGGAAGTGCAACTGTTCCGCAAATTGTTACACATTTCAGGGATGCGCCATCAACAAGTGTCAATGTGCAAACCATTCAAAGAAGCACCATCCATATGGACTTTCGGAGCCGAAGGCTCACTCGTGTACCCTTGATGACTGCACAACACAAAGCTTTACGCCTCGCTTGGCCCGTCAACACCGACATTTCACTGTTTATGATTGGAAACATGTTGCCTAGAAGTACGAGTCTAATCTCAAATTGTATCGAGCGGATTGGCCGTGTACGGGTACGGAGAGAAACTCATGAATCCATGGACCCTGCGTGTCAGCAGAGGACTGCTAAAGCAGGTGAGGGTCTGTAATGATGTGGGGCGCGTGCAACTGTAGTGATATGGGACCTCTGATACGTCTAGATACGACACTGACAGGTGACACAATCGTAAGCATCCTGTGTGATCATCTGCGTCGATTCACGTTCATTGTGCATTCCGACGGACTTGGGCAATTCCGGCAGGTCGATGCGACACCTCACACATCCAGAATTGCTACAGAGTGCGTCTAGGAACACTCTTGTAAGTTTAAACTCTTCCGCTGGCCATGAAACTCCCCAGACATGAACATTATTGATCGTATCTGGGATGCTCTGCCACTTGCCGTTCAGAAGAGATCTCTACCTCTCCGATGTTTAAGGCAACGGCACATTTAAGATTCAGGAAAAACGTTTCGTTCTTGTTAGGATTTGATATAATTAAATGTCAATTAACAATATACTGGCGTTTAAAGTCTGTAGAAATCCGTAACATAAAAACAAGATCGCTCATTTCAGAATTTGAGCATAGCGTATAGGGTCGGGATGGCACTTACGGAATATAGAGGTTCGAACATAGAAGGATGCGTGTTGTGTTGAATCCAATTTATTTTTTCACCTTTACGCTTTCTAAAATGTTGTGAGTCTTTCTTAAGAAAGTAATAGAAGTAACTTCTGAAATACTAGGTGTTACATAAATACAAATCCAATGTCTGTCAGTACTGAGTTTGTTGGTTTTTGTGAACTTTTACAAGCTGACGTCCTTATTGACTGAAGATGTATCTTTCGTTTTTGTCTTATTACATGTGCCTGGATACTGAAGTTGCCATTTATATACACCAGAGACACAAAAATATGACTCGTGTATGGACAAGGGATGTAATGTGTGTTTCAGTAGAGCTAACGTAGGAATTTAAAGCTGGCAGCTGCAGCCGGAATACGCTTATAACGCAAAATCACGCTAACTAGCTCGTCGCTGTGCCGACGATGTTGTGCCTTGTGACGTTGGACATCCCGTCCGCGTGCCCGTCAACGTTAGCTGCCTCATCTCGTGTGACTACGGTTTTGCCGACATCGCAGATGCTTGGCGTGTACTTGTATATTATGACGAGTATGTAGGATAGATCCTTTTAAAGTCCACATGTACACTGACGAGTGAAGAGTAATTCAGCTGCACTGTTAACCACATTTCCGAAACGATTGAGGGCATCAAAACAAAAATTTCGACATGTTATAGTACGCCGAGTTCAATGATTCAGTGTCGCCTCAGAGCGCATTGCGTTTACATTCATCCAGAAGCTACTACACCGATTGAATTGGCAACTGTTATAGTCGATTTGGTGAAAACTGATTCCAAGGTAACACCTTGTCCATAAAACCATTTATTTATTATTGTGTTTTGGCCAGGACCTGGTTGCTAGCCTGACACGTTGCAGTTCATTTGAAACTAGGTGTTTCTTTTAGAAGTACACTGTATGTTACAGAGCGTTACAAGTGTCAGCTTTCTGATCGTTTCTGACTGCACTCCTGGATGTCCGGCGAGGTATTACATAAAACGAGGTCCAGCAACATTAACAGAAACAGGAGCATATCAGCATGTTGTACTCCCTTATAAAACAGCCTCACGGCGGTATTTTCCAGCATGTTAAATGAGCAGTCATGAAATGTGAGTAGAACCTCATCGTGAGGCGAGAGCAATACCTTTTAAGCAGCAATAATCTTTTCATTGCAGAAAAAATTTGCTGTGATGCTCGTAGCTGATAAACGCAGTCGAACCAGTAATGAAAGTGGAAGTGGAGACGAGAATGGGCCTACGACAGTGACAGAAGATCAAGTGACTGTGTTGGTTACACCCACAAGCTGTGGGTCATAACTTCAGTGCTGAAAGGCCATTAGTGCATCCTAGAACTGTCAAAGAAAGATTCTTGCTGGCTTCTGCAAGAAGCACAGTTTCTTCAACATAGAACGAAAACATAACAATCTTCGGAAACGTCAAACTATGAGGAAGAACGACAATTAGCCTCGTAGCATTATGACAATGCAGAAAATATCCCGAACTGGACTTCGTACCTGGTGTCCATATCACATAACGTTAACGCGCAACATGCTAGCTTGCGAGACAGAATGGTCAGCCAGAGACACATCGAATCCACGCGGCGGATTAAAGACCGACCAGCATGATTGTGGTTTTCTGGCGATTTTCCTCGGTCGTTTAGGCAAATGCTGGACTGGTCCATATTTTCCGTTACAGGAGTACTATACACAAACAGTTAAAGTTCAATAACACACAGAACAAAATTTGCACACTTCACAAACAGACGGCCCGCACGAATTTGTTATCTTTGCTGCTGTGGCATCAGGAATGGCTTCCGGTTACAAAGTTAAATAACGAAATCGAATTTGCCAAATCCCAAAGAAGCAGACCTTATGCTAGACGGTCGAACGCTAAAGATATCAAAAGGACGTCGTAAATGGAGGGTGATATGAAAAGGCAGTTTGGGCCTACAGATTATGTAAAACAGAAAAACAAAAATAGAAATAGTGCAGTTAAAAATAACCTGATAATGAATGCATCGACTAACAATAAAAGTAGAATATTTCGTTTTAATTAATATTAACTGCTGGCATATGATTGTTGTGTAAGGGACGATGAAGAAGTTACCGTGTGTGGGCGTTGCTGCGGCGTATAAGCAACGTAGCGGGAACCCGATGCAGATATAAATGCATCAAGACAGGACATCAGTGTGGCATTCGTGTTTTTCTTACGTGCATGCGGTACATTCTGAAACGTGAACTGCGGCGACGTTGTTAACAAATGCTTCCGAACAAGACCAATGTGCTGTTATTCTTCTCTCGGCTGCCGAAGGGCAAACACCGGAAAATATCCCTCGTCGAATGAAGAATGTGTATGGGGTGGCATGTCTGTCAAAAAACACGGATCTTGTGCGACAGGGGGTGCCGCTTCTTCATGGTAACGCACGTCCCCATATCGCCAATTCTCGTAACGCAGAAGTTACGCCAACTCAAGTGGGTGACACTCGAGCACCCGCCCTATAGCCCTGGTAGCTTCCCATGCGATTATCACGCCTTTGGTTCCTTAACGACGGTTGCCGTTGGGGTACGGTGTGCAGCAGCTGGTTGCGGATTTCTTCAGGCAACAAGACACAGCGTATCTTCAAAAAAATGGTTCAAATGGCTCTGAGCACTATGGGACTCAGCTTCTGAGGTCATCAGTCCCCTAGAACTTAGAACTACTTAAACCTAACTAACCTAAGGACATCACACACGTCCATGCCCGAGGCAGGATTCGAACCTGCGACCGTAGCGGTCTCGCGGTTCCAGACTGTAGTGCCTAGAAACGCACGGCCACTCCGGCCGGCAGCGTATCTTCAGCCTGGTGAATTTGTGAGATGATTGCGTCAATCCTCATGGCGGTTTTGTGTAATTGGCCTACCGATTCTGGACTGTATGGCCTACGAACGAGAAGGTTTGATCGACCCTTATAGAATTAATGACACCGGTATTAGTAGTATCCAGTATACCCTTAGTAACAGGTAGCATAAATTACGCTATTTCTTTTACACCAAAAGACTAAAATCCAGTTTTAACAGTAACAGACGAATATAATGACCGTATCTTGCGTCTAAGACGGCGTTAACTCTTGAAGAAGCGCTCGTGACGGAAATACTACACTGGGCACTTCTGTTACTAGGCCACTTGCAGTGACGTCACGCTGCGCTGCTGTCCATCGATCTGAGCCGCTCTGCAAGAGCTGCTACGTCAGAATAGAAGAGTAACCTTCCGTGGCTATATTGATTCTCTGCCACCCCAGCTGGGATCTCTATGACGGCACACAGGACCAGGTAGGAAATCCATTCGCCAGCTTTCCTTTTCGTACAGAATTTCGCTGTAGATCTTTACCAAGTTTTTTGATCACATCTACTTTACCCTGTTACGTCGACTCCTTATTTTAGGGAAAATTATAAAACGAGCAATAACTCTTGAAGTTAAAGACGAGGTACGTTATTTCTGTAATAGTCCTGCATCAATCTGCGAAATGAAAACTAGCGCCCCCATAATTAGCTTCACTCATGACCGCCTTGCACACAACTGTTTGCTAGAGGCGACGGTGTTTTGAGAGGAAAAACCTGCAGTAGATATCTTGTTAGAATGGCCCATAGCTGTCATTTACGAAACGTATTGCGGTCTATCCAGACACGATGCCTTTGAAAGTCGGAAATAGGGGTCCAGGTGGTTCACTGTTTCCCACAAGGCTCTTCTGGAAAAGCCAAGTTGTGTGAAGCACCACCGATGAAGATCATTTATTGTGACGCTAGGGTCTATTCATGCTGCATCCACTGGCAGAGTGACTTCACTGGGTACCGGGCTCAGCGAAAGACATGAAGGCGGTACGTATGTAGTAACTGGCTAGTTTGGTACCTGTCATCAGTCGCTGGGGCAGGAAGCGCTGCGCTGGGCAAGCTGGTAGGTATAGTGGACGACAGATTAATAGAGAACTGTGCTTTCGAAGATGGGTCGCTGACCAGCTTACAGAGCGGCAGCCGGCGTTTCGGTGTGGCCTCATGGTGGACGCTGTTTGTTCTTGTTGTTGTTGTGGTCTTCAGTCCTGAGACTGGTTTGATGCAGCTCTCCATGCTACTCTATCCTGTGCAAGCTTCTTCATTTCCCAGTACCTACTGTTTAGATACACCAAACATCTGAGACAGGAAATGTAACCTTGTGCGTGATATACAGGGTGTTTCAAAAATGACCGGTATATTTGAAACGGCAATAAAAACTAAACGAGCAGCGATAGAAATACACCGTTTGTTACAATATGCTTGGGACAACAGTACATTTTCAGGCGGACAAACTTTCGAAATTACAGTAGTTACAATTTTCAACAGCAGATGGCGCTGCGGTCTGGGAAACTCTATAGTACGATATTTTCCACATATCCACCATGCGTAGCAATAATATGGCGTAGTCTCTGAATGAAATTACCCGAAACCTTTGACAACGTGTCTGGCGGAATGGCTTCACATGCAGATGAGATGTACTGCTTCAACTGTTCAATTGTTTCTGGATTCTGGCGGTACACCTGGTCTTTCAAGTGTCCCCACAGAAAGAAGTCACAGGGGTTCATGTCTGGCGAATAGGGAGGCCAATCCACGCCGCCTCCTGTATGTTTCGGATAGCCCAAAGCAATCACACGATCATCGAAATATTCATTCAGGAAATTAAAGACGTCGGCCGTGCGATGTGGCCGGGCACCATCTTGCATAAACCACGAGGTGTTCGCAGTGTCGTCTAAGGCAGTTTGTACCGCCACAAATTCACGAAGAATGTCCAGATAGCGTGATGCAGTAATCGTTTCGGATCAGAAGAATGGGCCAATGATTCCTTTGGAAGAAATGGCGGCCCAGACCAGTACTTTTTGAGGATGCAGGGACGATGGGACTGCAACATGGGGCTTTTCGGTTCCCCATATGCGCCAGTTCTGTTTATTGACGAAGCCGTCCAGGTACAAATAAGCTTCGTCAGTAAACCAAATGCTGCCCACATGCATATCGCCGTCATCAATCCTGTGCACTATATCGTTAGCGAATGTCTCTCGTGCAGCAATGGTAGCGGCGCTGAGGGGTTGCCGCGTTTGAATATTGTATGGATAGAGGTGTAAACTCTGGCGCATGAGACGATACGTGGACGTTGGCGTCATTTGGACCGCATCTGCAACACGGCGAACGGAAACCCGAGGCCGCTGTTGGATCACCTGCTGCACTAGCTGCGCGTTGCCCTCTGTGGTTGCCGTACGCGGTCGCCCTACCTTTCCAGCACGTTCATCCGTCACGTTCCCAGTCAGTTGAAATTTTTCAAACAGATCCTTTATTGTATCGCTTTTCGGTCCTTTGGTTACATTAAACCTCCGTTGAAAACTTCGTCTTGTTGCAACAACACTGTGTTCTAGGCGGTGGAATTCCAACACCAGAAAAATCCTCTGTTCTAAGGAATAAACCATGTTGTCTACAGCACACTTGCACGTTGTGAACAGCACACGCTTACAGCAGAAAGACGACGTACAGAATGGCGCACCCACAGACTGCGTTGTCTTCTATATCTTTCACATCACTTGCAGCGACATCTGTTGTTGAAAATTGTAACTACTGTAATTTCGAAAGTTTGTCCGCCTGAAAATGTACTGTTGTCCCAAGCATATTGCAACAAACGGTGTATTTCTATCGCTGCTCGTTTAGTTTTTATTGCCGTTTCAAATATACCGGTCATTTTTGAAACATCCTGTATGTAGTTGAGTACGTAGACCATATCTTCCCAACAGAAAGAATGGCTCTGTCGAGATGGTATTGTTGATTCTATTGTCCGAAATTAAGGCGATCCAATAGGTGATTTCATCCTACAATCTGACAAGGCTAAGCCACATAGGTCTGTTAGAATAATGTCTTCAGTAATATGTAGTTTTTATCGTTCGGTATTCAAGTCAAGATGTAACACCATAGCTGTACTGCTCTACTGATTTATTTTGCCTTTTGTTTTGTTTAATGTTATATCGTTGAGTTTCTGTAAATGTTGTTGGATTGAATCGAAAACACAAAATTGTATGCTCCTTTCTTTGTAAAAGCTTTGATGTCTTACAATATGAGTAAATTATATGTTTTATCTTTGTCATATAATCTCTTTGGTTATCTTTAAAATTAAATAAATTTATTTGAATAATTTTGTGTAGAACTACCAATATATGCAAATGTTCTGTTTTATTCAAAATGTTTGTTTACTGTTACGTAAACTGCTGACCTTCACTTACGGTTCTTAGTTATTTTGTATGTAAAAGGTGTTGTGGTTGCCCTCGGGAACGGAACTGTGTAGCTCGCGCAAATTGTGGTTGGCCTAGGTAGAAGAGGTATAGTATTTAACTGAGAGAGACTTAACCTGTGACCAGTTCGCAATTTTTCAGTGAGCTACATTTACAATTTTATGTCAGCTAGGAAAATGTGAAAAGTAATACTGAACCTTTGTCCAGTTTATGATTCTACAGTGAATATTAATAGTAATGATATAAAGACCATTCAGTTTGAATAAGCCCTGAAAGTAATAGTGTGTATTGTTATCTGTTATATTTATGAAAATAGTTTGTTCTGCTCTGTCAGCTCCAATCTTACCGTGAACATATGCAGGTGTCAGAGTTCATTGCACTCACATGTAGCAAAGTATAGGTTTTGTTTGTCCGTTAAAGTTACTCATACTTATTTTCTTGAACAAGAATGTCAATCATTCTCTTGCCTAATTAGGCTGGCGACCGTTTTCCTTATTCTTTTAACAGCGCAGATAGGTAAAATGTTGTTTGTTGCTGTTTAAATATTTACGTAATTCTGACTTTCACTTCCGATAAGCCACCTCCATTAGGTACAACACGGTCAGCATAACAAAATTCTTCTCAGGGGGTAACACTGCTCTATTGCTTTATACCATAATTGCTTTAACAAGATAGTTTTATTTCACGACCTGCCTCCAACTTAAAGGTTATTGTATAGCAGTAACGGACAGAAGTGTTATAAACATGATGAGCTAAAGTCCACAGTAGAGCTTGTACAGAATGCGCTCAGATGACGTGTTGACTCTCTCAGTACATTAATTTGTTTCCTCTTTCACTTTTTAGATTCACCAGTGCCACAAATGTTACGGCTCGTAGTTATTGTCACTGTCTGCCGAAAAAATACGGCATAGTTGCTTAAGAATTGGACTCTTTATGTTAGAAGAAGGGTTCAAACGTCTTTGGGCTAAGCTAAACTGAGTTTACTGTCATCACTTTAAGCCATTGCAGGCGCTTTCATTCTTTGGCAACTGACTCCAGTTTCCAATTTCTGATTCTAACGACCGCAGTGACGATAAGCTTAAATCTCGTTTGTACATTGGCTCTGTAACATGCAGCGTGTTTAAGAAAACTGTCAGATATTCCTACAGGAGATAGAATTGGTCAAAACTAGAAGAAAAGTTCCTATAAGTGCGAAAAGCAATACTTGTTGAAGTATGGGCCGTTTTGCTCGAGACGAATAAAAGATAGTATTCGGCGGTGTAGGTAGGACTCACAAAAAGTATTATAGTACTGTAAATAATCGTAATAGGCCTTATGACGTGTGGGCAGGTGCAAATGCCCAAGCAAACATGGTGGTAAGGCATTTGGATCGCTTCAGATTTGCGATGGTGCCAAGAGTGTAGGGACTGGACCAACGCGGAGTGGGGTCGCCTGCTCCCCTCAGATGAGACCGGATTCTGCCTGTGTGCTGATTCTGGACGTACCCTCACGTGGCGAGAAGTGGGAACAAGTAATGCACCCAGGAAGGAGGCACAATAATGAATAGCCGTACTGACCAAATCTTAGAGCACGGTCAACGTTAATGTGACACTGTACTGCTTCCCTATGTGTGTCTTTTCAGGGGTGCATTTGGCTCTGACTTCATTTTTATGGATGACCATGCGCGACCGCGTCGAACAGGGCAGGTGGAAGAGCTCTTTGAATGAGAGGATACTCGGCGAATCGACTGGTGTGTCCGTAGCCCCGACTGTAAACCCCATAGAGCACGTGTGGTACGTGTTGGGGAGACGTATTGCAATACGTCATGGAGCACGAACGACCATCCAGTTGTCAGCTGTGCTGGTGAAGGAATGGAACTACCTACAAGAATTCCTTATAGCATTGTGGCCAGCATGGGAGCACGTTACAGAGCATACACTGCCGTCCGTGGCGATCACACACCTTATTAAGAACCATG
Organism: Schistocerca americana; assembly: GCF_021461395.2. NCBI lineage: Eukaryota > Metazoa > Arthropoda > Insecta > Orthoptera > Acrididae > Schistocerca > Schistocerca americana. The sequence goes on from NC_060119.1 coordinate 590,002,727, forward strand.
TATTGCCTTTTGTAATGTCCAGGGGACCATCAAAAATCGCAATGACTTCAATGTAATTACTGTCTTTGAATAAAAGTGTCGTTTCTGATCGTCTCACTGCGTAGGCTGTGTCTTTCAGTTACCTACTGTTGTGTATGCAGCAGTTCTTTCTATGTACGGCCCAAGTTTCTTCGAGCTATGTTACTCAGCAGTGACGCAACATGCTAAAATTACTGTCATACTTAAGCTTTGCACAACAGTGTCTTTTAACATCTAATATAAATGTAAATTTTAGCAGAAGTTCCACAGAGTGTAGTATAAATGTAGAATAGCCTTGTGCGGAAGAGAAACGTCGGTGATAATAAATGCACCCAAGAACGGAATGAAAGGTATGAAGGAGTGTGGTGATACTGAAAAATGGTGATAAATAATTTGGGAAATCTGGTGAATAATTACAATACACTGAAACGAATGGAATATAAAGAAATTAATGTGACAGCTTGACAAAAAATTGCGCCAGTTTGATAGGTCGCAGGTAAGCATGTAGGAATAGTTAATATGTTAATGAGAGTGGCAGAAGGTAAGTCGCCTAGTCATGCCACGCATATCGAACAACGAAATGTGCTTGTTTGTAGCAAAACAAGTATCCAGACAGACAGTGCGGTGACATCTGGAGCACGACAGAGAATCAGCGTGGCGACAACTGACGCCGCAGTAGAAAGAGCCAGGCTCACTGTGGTGCGTTCAACGACAAAGCTGCCCGCCCCCGGTAGCTGAGTGGTCAGCGCGGCAGAATGTCAATTTTAAGGGCCCGGGTTCGATTCCCGGCTGGGTTGGAGATTTCCTCCGCTCAGGGACTGGGTGTTGTGTTGTCCTAATCATCATCATTTTATCCCCGTCGACGCGCAAGTCGCTGAAGTGGCGTCAAATCGAAGGACTGGCACCCGGCGATCGGTCTACCCGACGGGTCATTTACATTTAACGACAACGCTGACCACAGAAGCGACACTGTGTCGTCTCTCCACAGGCGTCTCAATTCTGCATGGAGCCTCACGAAGCAGCTGTCCCTGTGGATAAGTTATGAGAACGTACGTTGCCAGATTGCATTCCTCATTGTCCATAATAGCTTAGCACCAGATGTAGTGGGTATGGGGCACTAATGGGTCCTTAGTGGTTTTAAGAGCAAGCGGTGTATATTAGTCGCATGTGTTCAAGTAGTATTTAAAATGTAGCTAGAATTTTGGTCTCAGTCTCTACCGGTTGCTGACCTCAGTTGGAAGCAGACGTCCCCTTGGCTTTATACCACTGGAAGAGGGCAGCGCGTAGCCGCGCTGGCTGGGGCCCTCACCCTGTTCCTGTTGTCAGACAACCCGCCGCACCGCCGGCCAATTAACCCCTGCAGCCGGCAGCCGGTAGTGTGTGGGAGGGGGAGGTGGAGCGGGAGCGGAGAGCGGCCCGGCTGATTCACCGACGCGCGCTCCATTACCGTCTCTCTGGGGTGGCCCGCGGCCCACCCACACCACGCCTACAGGCTAGGCATTCCCCGTCTACCACTGCGCTTTCTCGACGTTCTCCCTGGATGGACGGATAGCTTCATTTCTCTAGCTACCCGGAATGGTTTGGCAAGCGTGGTTACACATAGGGCGCACTATGGAATACAGACGGCCGGGAGATCGAAACGTTACGCTCCCCGTCTTTCCAGTAATTTTAACACACATTGGGTGTCTCACCTAAGAGGTGACTCTTTCGTTATATCTGTTGTTTTGGCAATGTGCAGATGAGGTAGCAGTAACAAAGAACCTCACGGTACAAAATATTACTTGCTCTGTATCTACATCAACATCTACATCTACGAGAGCGTGCAGAAAAGTAATACCTCCAAATTTATTTGTGTGAAAACTTTTGAAGCTTCTTAAATAAAGTAAAGGTTATTAACATTTATATTCTTTATTTTTCGTGTACACATATTTGCAGCCCTCTGCCACTACAGGGCTGCGAATTGTAGTGTGTAACATGAAGGTGTGTAACGTAACTATGTCAGTGCGGCAGAAACAGCTTGCTGTAATCCAGTTCCGAATTCGAAGAGTTCGTCCAGACTTGGAGCAGCCTCCCTTTCAGCATGACAATGGCACTCTGTAGACAAGCGCTGCGACATCTGCACCAGTCCGACGTCTTGGGTTGGCTGTCATCGATCATGCTCCTAACGGTCCCAATTTGGCCTAATCCGATGTTTACCTGTTTCCAGAACTTAAAGAATAACTTCGACGACTTCAATTTGGTAATGATGAAGCGATACCAGCAGAGGTGACGTTGTGGCTGCGTCAACAAAGTCAAACATTCTACAGTGTCGGTATCAACAAACTGGTCTCTCATTGGGAGAAATGTATTCGTCATCAGGGCCACTATGTTGAGAAATAAATATGTAAACATGAAAAATAAAGATGTAAAATGTTAACAACGTTTCTTTTATTTAAAAAGCTTTAAGAGTTTTCACATGACAAATTCAGGGGCATTTCTTTTCAGCTCGTCCACGTATACTCTCCAAGCCACCTTACGGTGTGGGGTTGAGTGTAATTTGTGTACCAGTTTCATTAGCCCCTTTTCCTGTCCCAGTCGCTTGTGTTTCGCGGGAAGAACGATTGCTGACAAGCCTCCACGTGGGCTCGAATCTCTCTAATTTTAACTTCATGGTCTTTTCCTGAGGGGCAGGTAGGAGGAAGCAATATATGGGTTGATTCTTTTCGGAAAGTAATGCTCTCGCAATTTTAACAGAAGAGCATACCGAGATGCAAAACGCCTCTCTTGCAGCGTCTGCCACTGTAGTTGACTGAGAATCTCCGTGACGCTTTCGCGCTTACTAAATGAATCTGTAACGAAACGTGTTGTCCTTCTTTGGGCTTGGGAGGGGGGGCAAAACAGTTTTTTGGGGGTGGTGCATGTAGCTCAGAAGAGAGTGGAAAAATTTTGGCAAGTCCTTTGGCAAGCACTATAGTTCTGTAGTGCACTACGTTTGATAACCTTCTTTCATTAAACTGTGGATTGCAGGTTATTCTCAAATAAAGTTTATCGAAAGAAGCGAAAAGATGAATAGGGGGGCACGAGATATTCTTAGGTTACAAAGTAGGGCACCAGGTAGGAAAGGTTGGGAACTATTACTGTAGATGTTATTCAACTGCTACCAAGCGCCCATATGTTTCTCCACCGCTAACATATGACTTGGCAGTGAAGTACTATACCATATTGAAGTGCCTGAGTTATTCTGGTTTCGATGTAAAGTTCGTTTGGACATGTATGCACAATAACAGGCACTGTGGCGACTAAAGCAATTACTAAACACATCAAATTAATTTGCAATTGCGAATAATGACAACCATCAGTTATAAAATGGAATGACGACAACGCATGCATGCATGTGCAAAGGAACTTGGCATCGTAATCAGAATAACACAGATACTGCAATATCGTATTTCTCTGCCGATACCGGGCAAGCGTCTTTCAAGTACAACGTCTGACCTGAAAGGGAATATACACAATGGCTGTACGAGTCCAGGTCGTAGAAGCATGGCTGACGACATACGGGAGTTTGGGTCTTGCCGTGAGTCGTGCACGGGTAGGCAAATAGCAAGACGACCGCTCCTGTTAAGCGGGAAATCCGGGTTCGAGTCCTGGCCCGGCACAACTTCTCATTGTCGTCATGCCATTCTACAGCTGATGGTTTTCATTATTCGCAACTGCGAACACATTTAATGTATGGCAGTGAAGTGGTGCGTATGTGAAAGCCGGTTGCACGGAACCAGCACAGTAAGATGGGCAGCGTAGAGACGCCATGAGCACACTTTGGGTGAGGTTGCCTGATTTGTTGGTGTGTCAATGTGGACTTTCCAATGTGCCTACAAGGAATGGTGTAACACTCGCAGCCATGTAATACGGCCTAACAACAATGGTCCAAGGAAGAGCCTAATACACGGGGACCGGAAACGATTATCACACGTAATCAATAAGAATCGGCTCAAACTGCACGGACTTAGTGCTCTCAGGGAGAGCGAATCCACCACAACCAGGTTTAGAGCGATTATCTGGAAAGTGACAGCATGCAGTGGACATTCGTGGTGGAGCACCTCGCAATAGGTCATTACCCACAGCGGCATTTGAAGATGCACGTCTTCAGCTCTTCAAACAATACAAAAAAATGGATGGAGGCTGACTGGATGCTTGTATTGCTATCCGACGAGTCGGCATTTTGACTGTTTTCAAGTTACGCAAGACATCGAGTACTCTGACGGCCCAGTGAGGTATTTAACCTGTGTTATATGCAGGGTTTCGTTCAGGTCACAAATGGGGTCTCTCATGTTTGGGGAAGGTTTTTCTTCCCATGACTTGTGGCACTCACTCAGATTACAGTGAACTTTATCTAGGAAGTTTATTATCATAATCTCTCTGAACAAACGTTTCTCTTTCTTCTAAATTCTCATGATGAGTACGCTGTAAAAATCCTCGCATTCGATGATTGAAACAGTACTCTTCACATTGGCTGCACACATACTTTCCTCGTCTTAACACTCATTTCAGCCACCATACCGCATCCCGGCTGGCTAACTAAATTACACGAACTTAATATCACTGTAAATATGCTCGTAACAGCGGATGAAACGTAGCAAACTGCTAGATCTAATCTTCAATAAAGGGCTTAAGCTAGATACGGGGTATCTGAAAAATATCTGGACGCTTTTCTTTAGTTAATTTTTAGGGCTAGAGTCGGTGTTACGCGATTTTAGCGTGATGTCTCCGGTGTGATTAAACCGAGCGAGGCGGTTTCTTTGTCAGCGCGCTGGATTCGCATTCGGAAAGACGGCTGTTCAAAACCACATCTGGCCATCCAGATCTAGCTCTTTCGTGACTTCTCTGCATAGCTCCAGGCAAATTCCGGGATGTATGTTTGAGAGAGCGTGGCCGATTTTCTTCGCCATCCTTGCATCATTCTCTAATGACCTCGATACCTGCGGGACAGTGTCAGTCAACTTTTCTGCCTATCTCAGTATCTTTCACCACGTGCTCATTGGGGACAGCAGTGTCAACTGGAAACGTTGATTTGTTTATCCTTACGAAACAAAAGTTTTGTACCTGGAACTTTATATGTTCGTTCAATGGAACAATATCAAATTAGCGCAGAGTGATGTTCAGCATAACGATATAAGAGGTTTCCAACAGCTATGGCAGCATATCTCGAATGAACATCAGAAAACGTGTATCATTGAATAAGATTTGCGGTAAGTAAGGACCTGTTATTTTACCTTGTACAATTCCAGCTCGTGGTCGTACGGTAGCGTTCTCGCTTCCCACACCCGGGTTCCCGGGTTCGATTCCCGGCGGGGTCAGGGATTTTCTCTGCCTTGTGATGACTGGGTGTTGTGTGATGTCCTTAGGTTAGTTAGGTTTAAGTAGTTCTAAGTTCTAGGGGACTGATGACCATAGCGCTCAGAGCCATTTGAACCATTTGAACCAGAATTCCAGCACACAAGTAGCTAGAAAAATGGTGCTGGTAATGTAAGACGAGTGTTTTCCGTCTCTATAGTGAAGACAACACTACATTCGTCAAAAGCGCAAACTCCAAGAAGTCCGCCACTGAAGTACTGCGGAAGATAATCCATTGACAAAACTGTCTGTGTTAGACACATGAATGTGCCAGAGAAAGAACCCACTACCAAAGACTGTAGCGGCCATGTGGTAGCTTGCTTGCGGGCAGCACGTACATAATCTCGTCACAGGACCAGATAGGGTTTGAGAACATCTGTGGCAAAAATAGATACCAATTCAGATTAGCAATAATTTATAATGATTTATAGAAAGAACTTTTGTAACGTTGAAGATAGTGTGTGGCAATGTGGATCAGTGGTCACTTGCATTGTCCTGTCTTTAAAACTTGGTATACTCCTAGATCCAGCGAACGACGACTCACATCACTCTTATAATGTCCAGTTTGGCTCTACTTCGCGGTGGCTGTGGAACTGAGACATTGTCTTGAGGTGTTGTCTTGAGGTGCTATCTAACTGCTATAGGGAGCCGTGTGTTTCATAACACCTGCTTTTGGCGTATTGAGGTCCACTTGGGAACTATTTCTGTGTCGTCAGACCGACGCATACGATAGTCCTGGCAGTGAGTGCCCTCGTTGGAGCTCAGCCTATGCTATTTTGTTTTTTGGAAAAAAAAGAGCTTTTTCCTCCATCAGCTGACAATTCTTATTTATTCAATACCGGTTTCAGTTACGACAGCTACCTTCACATGAGAAATACGGTACACATCAATGGATCGTAAATATATTTTCGTCACATACGACACAACCAAATGATGACAATGTTTTCGTGATCCATTAATGTACATTGTTTTTCTCCAGTGAAGATGGTTATTATAAATGAAACCGTTCATAATATTCTACTGTGTAGCTGATGGTGGAATGGGTACTATAAATGAAACCGGTAATAATATACAAGTGTGTAGCTGATGGTGGAAATGTGCTTATTTCAAAATACTAAACAGCCGTAGACAGTCACCTAAGTAGTATAAACTGCTAGTTGAGCATCCGGCATTGTCCGGGTACGTATTTTCTGTTAATCCACGATCTCCCCCACCACTCTCCGTCCATATCCTCCACATCATCGAACCCTCAATGTCTGTCCATCCGCTCCTATCCCTCTCTCTGTCCGTCTTCTCCCACTTTCTCTCTCTGTCTCTCTGCCCATGTGATCCTCCCCGCTCTCTCTGTTCATCTCCTCCCTCCCCCGTCTCTGTCCACGTTACCCCTCCCCCCCCCCCCCCCCCACCTTTCATCCTAATAGGAGGCTGAGGCTGGCCATTCTTATCCCCACAATGTTTCTTTCTATATCGTAACTAACTTGTGTATCAAATCTGGTTGAAATCGATCGAGAGACTTAGGATGAGCTTCTTATTCATGGCTTTGCCCGCGTTCACACATGTTAAATATGTTTCACATATATATTTCTTACGTATTTGTACACATAATTTACCTGTATCTATAGTGACTGTCTCATTGCAGTTAATTTTCACGCATCTCGATGTTCATGACGTCGTATTTCCTGAACTATTTGCCGCACAATGATACAATATTGCACATACGTACCCTGATATATATGTCTAATGTCTGCGAAATGTGTTGTGAAGAAAATAATAAATCAAAATGTCATGCATGATGCGCCAGTTTTGGACTCATATCAGGATCTGACGTTATACGTCTTGAACTATGTGTCGTACTAATATATATACACTTGTAGTTACATTGAGCGCAATATGTGAATACTTTCTTCGAAACGTGTTGCCAACGCTGTTAGTAGCAAAGAAGTAATAAATTTACACGCCCGTCACGGTGCTGCAGTTTTTCACACACCTCAATTTTTGTCATGTCATACTTCCTGAAGTATGTGTCGTACAATGATGTAATTGCTGATACATTGAGGGCGTAAGTGAGTACTATCAGCACAATGCGTCGCGAATATGTTTAGTAGTAGAGAAGCAATAAATAAAACGCCGTCCTTCATTCGGTAGTTTTATTACATGCACAGCGAAAGTGTAGTAACCGGCAAACTTTTTTGCTTTTATCATTTTGTGGCGTTGTCAATGAGGAAAAACGTTTCGTTATCTATAAAGTTTGTTGCAAGTAACTAAGAGCTCAATTTCTCAAATACTCGGTGAATAAAGTCTGGGTATTCGTGCATCGTAGGCTACTTTCTTCTTCTTCTCCACCACCACAATTTTGATAGTTACGTGATTCTCACCCCCAGCAGCAATTTTTTGCTGACAGTAAGTGACGTGTGTACCAAGTTTGGTGCAAATCCGTCCATTGGTTTCGGAGGAAATGTAGAACACTCATACTTACATATATATGTACATCCATTTTTATAATATGTGTGGATGTTGCGTCTGAGTCATAGGCAGCTCGGTACCATTATATGTAATCTTTGTCCTGCACCTTCTGGAGGAAACAGCATGAATGAAAATCACTGACGCTATTACTTGCGCAAGTTGTTTCTGACAGGGACGTAACCGCTTCTTCGCCGGTTTCCAACACTCGGTAATCTTGGAACGGTGCATTTCACGAAAAGGTTGACAGCTGCCGAAAGAAATGATCCAAGAACACGTCTTCAAATAGTGATGTGCGAACGATTCTGTGTCGAGAATATTGGTTGCTTTTCCCTGTCTGAAACGATCCAGTGACTCGTAAGTTTCTATCCACAGCGATAAATTTCTTCCAGTTTGGTTGGCGTCTGGTGCGAAAATTTCTCTGTACATTCATTCGGCTTCCTGCGGCGTCATATATTACAAGAGGATCTGCAAGTACCAGTAGAAGCGCTGCCCCGTCTTCGACAACGTAAACAGGGATGAAACTCCACCACGGGTATTTCATAGAGTGCTTGAATTTTTTTCTCAATGTCGCACAGAAGACAACGTCGATGGGGTAGAAAGTATTTCCTGTGAAATATAAGCAATTTACAAACAAGTAACTCGCGTACTTTTTTATCCACGTTGTTGTTGGTTCCTCAGATTTAAGCTATTCTAACATTAGTAAAATCATAACTTAAAGGATTAGGATACTCTGTACCTATATTATTTCTAATGTGTCTATCCTAAATTGATACTAAATAAAAGTTTTATCAAGTGTGCCTATAATTACCAACAGGTAATGGCGTTCTGTGAACAGACTGATTTTGTCACTAGTTCGCCAAAGAGAAGATTCATCCTTATTCATCCTTAAAAGTAAAAATGTTATGTTAACCTTACAGACTAAATAGCAGCCCGCCTCGGCTTCTATACAAATCTACGGTCACGCGACTTGTCTGGCGTAGTGGTGATATATTATGTACCCAAACGTTCTTCGTGAATCAGTTATTATAATATGATAGCAACAATGTATTCATTCAGTTATAAAAATTTCGCATGGCTCAATGGCCTGATGCAGATCTTTCAATTGGACGCCAGTTCGGTGACTTGTGTGTCCCTGACCTACCGCAACTATCCATCTGGGGACAGGGACCCACACTTTAATGCGGATCCCGCGTGTTGTTTCTAGCGAATCTCCACATCACCGCGAGGGGAATCATGGGCCAAAAGGCAGAATGAAAAATCTGAACTGAGGAAAATAATGCTTCCTTGGAGAAAACATTCATCGGAATCGTCGATCTTGAATAATTTAAGGTCATTCCTTCAAGTGCGCGAGACTCATGTGTCTGTCATGTCTTCCTATGGCTGTAACTGCTTATGAAACACTGCCTATCCATTTGCTTGTCTCGTTCTTTTACTTACTGAAATGAACTCGTCTAGTAGCAAATATTTTGGAACACATTCGTGTTTATAATTTTTGTGCCAAAAAATAGTTATCTGCCAGCTTTTACCTACCCTTCTTATAGCTGAGCAAGGGTACATGTAGCCAAAAGTACTTCATAAATGGGACCTTGTTCGAAAACTATGAATTCTTGACGACATACTGGTGTTTCTGTTTCAGTTCCGCTGCTTATAATCCTAACAAGATGACGGAAATAAGAGATGGAACTTAAACAGTGTCGAGTGGCGCAGTTGAAAAAGGTAGAAGCGTGAAGGTACAGAAAAAAGGGATTTGTTGAGATTTACGAACGAAAAATTGCTGAGAACTATCTGCCCAACAAAGAACATAATGAACTGTGTGAACATGTCCCAGTTCTCTGATGGTTGTATTTATAATCTTAGAATACGTGTTAACAATTGTGATGATTCTTGTTGAATAATCGAACCTTCTGCTGGTTGGTCGCATCGTTCTCGCACGGTATTTCTACAGCGCGAATCGCTGTCTTGTTCAGATGCTCCTTGAGACTGTCTAAGGAGTACTTGAAAAAGGCAGCGAGTCACGCCTTCGAAATATCGTGCGAGAACGACACGAACAATCGGGAAGAGACCTGATTATATCACTATATCAACTAGCTGCGGAACCTGCAGTGTATCTTGTAGTAGACGAGCTGCGATTAGCGTGGCCTCAGGAGTATGAAGACGCTTTAGAATTACAATTGAAACTTTACAACGTTTGAATCTATTTGTAGTTGTGTACTTACTTTTTCGAGATATTTCTCATTTTTACTAACCTCCAGTGCACCGCAGACAGCCCACACATAAACAAGAGAGTGTCGCATCACAGGGGTAGAAAAGTATGTGGGGATAGTTTATGGCGCCACGCACGGCTGTGGGGCGAATTCCTTGCTCACCCTCGGCTGCAGGGGGAGGCCGTCCCGCTAAATCACCGGTCATTACCACCCCAACACCAGCAGGAATTGTTGTGACACCCTCCTTCTGACGTCATCCCGCAGAAACAGATGTACACTGAATCGTCCCAGCCTCCGCGGGGCGCCACTGCGGATCTGGCGATATGAAGAAGGCCAGGCGGGGCGCAGCTGTTTGTATGCCAGCACTGGAAGGTACGTGGCAGGGAGCGGCGGCTGTTAGCTTTCATTGCCCCATACGTTCCATTCGTTGTGAGTCGTGTGAACTGCTTATAAATGTTAGAAGAAGCTGTAACTTCACTAGTTTATTTTCAAGGGTTTATTATTTGCACGGTGAACTAGAACTCCAACGACAAAATTTTGGTGGCTGTCCAGGGATATTCTTTGAGTATTTCGTTATAAGAGATGCGTAGTCTCCGGTGGCTCATAATAAAGTAATTATAAGGTACTCGGTTTGTTACCATTATTACGTTTGTTTATGTGAAAATACCTTCACACCTGTGTCGAAGCGTGTAATATGCAATCACAAAGACATGCAACATAAAACATGGAATTATGCAACAACCCTCAGTACCGTGCTATGATCGCCGTAGCTGAGGGAACAGCTCAGCATGGCGTCGTTGTGGCGATTCCACTACTGCCAGTGAGTACATACGTGAAGTGGATATCGGACAACTTTTCCACCAGTAAAACTATCCATATTGCTAGAATGAGATTTTCACTCTGCAGCGGAGTGTGTGCTGATATGAAACTTCCTGACAAATTAAAACTGTGTGCCGGACCGAGACTCGAACTCGAGACCTTTGCCTTTCGCGGGCAAGTGCTCTACCAACTGAGCTACCCAAGCACGACTCACGACCCGTCCTCACAGCTTTAATTCAGCCAGTACCTCGTCTCCTACCTTCCAAACTTCACAGAAGAAGTTCTGGCGGAATTAGAGCTGTGAGGACGGGTCGTGAGTCGTGCTTGGGTAGCTCAGTTGGTAGAGCACTTGCTCGCGAAAGGCAAAGGTCTCGAGTTCGAGAAGCTCTTGTATGAAGTCTGGAAGGTAGGAGACGAGGTACTGGTGGAATTAAAGCTGTGAGGACGGGTCGTGAGTCGTGCTTAGATAGCTCAGTTGGTAGAGCACTTGCCCGCGAAAGGTAAAGGTCCCGAGTTCGAGTCTCGGTCCGGCACACAGTTTTAATCTGCCAGGAAGTTTCATATCCATATTGCTGTGTATCACTGTTAATGTACAACTAAGACTAAAGGGCAACGAAGTCGGGACAGAACCGAGAAACGCTGAATTAAAGCTCGAGGGTCTTGTCTAACAATGACCACAGTGTGCTTGCATCTACACGGATGGCTCTAAAACTGAGGCAGGTGTGAGATACGCCTCCTTCAGCCCCTGTAGCGGTACATACCAAATACTTGGACAGTCGCGTGAATTGTCCATCTACACGGCTGGGTTACTGTTACTAGGGAGGCTATTTATCATGGCAAGCAGACTATCGGCTAGTATTGATCCTCAGGGACTCGCAAAGTTTGTTGCAGAAACTACGGTATCCGGTGTTTGATAAACAAGGTAACAGATATGCCTTGGAAGGCATAATAGACGCACGACGTTGAGCATTGGCGTCTGCTTGCTTTGGATCAAAGGGCATCAGGGCTTTTTCTGTAATGAAACTACTGACCGCTTCACTAAGAGGAACATTAAGAAAGGGCAGTTCAGCCCAGTACCAGTCCCTTATACGGATTTCAGCTCGACGGCCAGCAAAGCTGCTTATCATGACTGAAAATGTGGCTGTCACGTATCCCAGCATTATAAAGGCGGACACCTGGCAGCCGTACAACGTGAAGCTTAGTAACGTCATGTTAGTTCTCTCATCCGCTAGAGTCTGGGACCTCGATTCTCTTCTTGTTTTGTTTTCCCAGTGTTCATGATTCACTTTCACACATCGCTCTGCTACAGACTTACATTATAAAAAATTTCTGTTCCAGATTACGATTCTTATTTCTTCTGGTGACGTATGCTCTATTTGGTCGTGCTACAGGTCTTATGGACGCGGTGTCTAAAAGAAGAATATTCAATGTTCCATGAAGACAGGTGTGAACCAACATTCGCGGGAAAAATACTTCCCAAAATTCCACGCAGGAATGGCTCTGAGCACTATGGGACTTAACATCTGATGTCATCAGTCCCATATAACTTAGATCTACTTAAAGCTAACTAACCTAAGGACATCACACACATCCATGCCCGAGGCAGGGTTCGAACCTGCGATCGTAGCAGTCACGCGGTTCCGGACTGAAGCGCCTAGAACCGCTCGGCCACCAGCGGCCGGCAAGCAGCACATTCCCCAGAGGATTGCTACTAACGGGAGAAGGGAGTTGGCCAATGAAACTAGTTGCATTCTGACTGCCGAGGCTGACTGACTGAAAGGTCAGAACATCGACACATTTTCGGAGGTCGTTGATCGTTCGCAAAGCCTGGCCGTCCGCGGGCTTCTCCCCTGGCTGTAAGAAGCCTTGAGGATGAGGTGATGTTTAAAAGTCTTACTTATTTCAAGTCACTTTAGCGATTCGTAGCTACCCATAATGTTATTAAGCCAGTACGGAAAGAGTAAATGCGTTCCCGTCTGCGGGTGATGAATTCTGATAAGCCACAGTCTTTTTTTTCCTACTAATATTGTATGTGATTGGGAGGTAGAGACAGGGTCTCTTATCAGATGATGAAGCCATTAGCTAGCTGGAAGTGCTGTTTATTGAATATTTCATTCGTTTCCATTGAAACGTCCATTTCTTTGTTTCTTTGGCGTGACTTTTGATCTATTGGCCCCGAGCTGTCATCCTGTTTTGTCCTAGCGGAGGTTGTGGACAAAGTGCAAGGAAGCCAGCCACGGAAGATCTGAGAACGTAGCGAAGGAATGTTTCAGCAGTTCAGATTTTTTAATGTTTGCTCTCAGATGCTTGTGGACAGCACTACACTGTCAAGACACAGATCCGGATATCGAGTATGTTCTTATCGTCATTTTTTTCTAGATAGCTGTACTATCTAATGTAATTTAGAGTGCTTAGAATGATGAGACTCTGGGATTCATTTAGTAGCGTCACGTAAAAGTATTTATTTCAAAACCGTTGGTTCACGGTCACTTCACTGGTCCCGGCGAATATGTGTCCCTACGTAAACTGAGTAATTTTCTGAGAAGTGTTAGCATTGAGCAAGTCAGAAATTAGTGAGTCTGGACCACAACATCGGCATATAAAATGAGGTAGAAGTATGAAATTCAGTCACGTACGTAATCTCATATTTTCTCAGGTATTTTGAGCATATAATTTATAGATTATTATAAACTCAACACGTAAAGAAAAACATCCTCCCGTTCTCTTACGACTAAGAAACAATAAAATAAACTTCCGATGTACTATTGACTATTTATATACCACGTAAGAGATGGGATACATTGTTTATTCAAACTATAATACGTTCTATTAAAACAAAATTTGAAGTTACAACGGTAATCTTAAAAGTGAATTAAGAAACAGGAAAAGTGACAAAATCAGTTTATTTTCGAACTATTACATTAAAGATTCAATTTTGTGATTTCTCTTGACTCAAAACATGTTTTTATTCGCACTCTGAACTAGTAATCTTCATCGATATAATTTAAAACAATTGAATGTTTAAGTATTGGTCATCGCTTCGGCACTATAACCTCGGTCGGAACAAGGGTATAGGAATTATTTTAAGTCTGGAGCTCGTGGTCGTGCGGTAGCGTTCTCGCTTCCCACGCCCGGGTTCCCAGGTTCGATTCCCGGCGGGGTCAGGAATTTTCTCTTCCTCGTGATGACTGGGTGTTGCGTGATGTCCTTAGGTTAGTTAGGTTTAAGTAGTTCTAAGTTCTAGGGGACTGATGACCATAGATGTTAAGTCCCATAGTGCTCAGAGCCATTTGAACCAATTATTTAATTTTTTTTCTGGAAAAATGTATACATTTACCCTGCGTAAATTAGACTTTTATTAGTGAAAACGGTACTGAAATCCTTAAAATAATTCTCCACATTAGCCTTACATATAGAGAGAAAAACGCTCTGGGTATTTTAAAATATAGTACGAAAAGAAGAAAATGTTTACAGATATACAGATTATGCTAACAGAAATTTCGTGTCGCTTAATGGCGTGGTGCAAGTGTTTAAACTGAATGCCACTTCGGCGACTTGCATGTTCCTAACCTACCCCAGTTACCCAACCACGGAAATGGAACATACTGTTAACCGAGTAATATGAACTGCGTGTTGTTTCTGGTAATAATCCACATCATTGAGAGACAAAAGACAGCTTAGAAGGTTGTGTGAGAAATATGTGGTCCGACTGGAATCTACAGTCAGGATCTTTGGGTTTCCGGCAAGAAATTTTCCACTGGACCACCAGGCCCAATATAGATTCTGGTCAAGTTTCGCTCCTCTCTCGGGGTACAACAGTTGTTTAGTGCTGCTTCCGCCAGATATCGGCTCTTCCCTAGCTGATCAGCACGTAGGTCCCATTATTGCAACGAGATATATTACACTTCTGTCATTACTATAATTATAAATTCCATACAAAAACTGTCCTTGTGAATGAGTCTACTGAGTAGTGAGCACCGCATCAAAATTCGTACACTAGTTAAAGAGACTAGCCTGAACATACAGACAGAGACTACGGAAGGGGATTGTACTTTACAGTGATTTGACCAATAGTTGTGGGTTACCGCATATCAAATCTATCACTTTTGGACGGGCTAACACTGTTCCGTTCATTGTGAGCGATAATGGTTTGAGTAAAACCTCGTGAAACAAAACTGTTGTGCAGTACAAAATATAACGCCCTGCAAGACGATTTTTATATGCTACAATTTTCACGTCTAGTGCGCAAGAAAACTGTCTGGGACTCGAATCAGGTCGCTTTCTTTCATAGCTGGAGCTCGATTTTGAACGCATGTGCTGTACGGGTTGAGACAAAGCTTATACATACCTGCCGCTGTTTCTACACTCACAGTCTCTACAGTAACCAAGACGTGGCAAGCTCTGATCTAACACAGCCTCCACAGCGCATTTTAGTGCATAGTTTTATCCTCTCCCTCCCTTCCTCCTTCCCTCTCCCTCCCTCCCTCCCCCCTCTCTCTCTCTTTCTCTTTCTAAATGGTTCAAATGGCTCTGAGCACTATGGGACTCAACTGCTGAGGTCATTAGTCCCCTAGAACTTAGAACTAGTTAAACCTAACTAACCTAAGGACATCACAAACATCCATGTCTGAGGAAGGATTCGAACCTGCGACCGTAGCGGTCTTGCGGTTCCAGACTGCAGCGCCTTTAACCGCACGGCCACTTCGGCCGGCGCTTTCTCTTTCTCTTATATAATATATATATTATTTCTCTCACATCTCTCTCTCTCTCTGTCTCTCTCTCTCTCTCTCTCTCTCTCTCTCACACACACACACACACACACACACACACAGCACATACAACATATCATTTTCGTGTGTGATAGTTTCGTGTGTGATAGTGTAATGTCGTTACAGGAATATGTTAAAATAGGTACAATCCACCGCATCCGACCGAGGTTTCCGGGAGGATGCCCTTTGTTACCAAGCACATTCCAAATTTGGCTGAAGAGCCTCTAGTCCCCCCTGTCCTTACGGGAAGGATACTAATAAAATGAAGAAAGTTTTTCTCTTGGAATGGAGTAAAAGGCTGTTCTTTGTTCATTCACGGCTGAATCTTTGCTACCGGGTGTGCCAGTGGCGAGTAGTTAGCAGAGTGGCGCATCAATTACTAACACATGTATGGAGGAAAGAGCTACTGCTTGTTTCGTCCCTGCCGGACACACCAAGCAGAAACTAATTTTCGAAGTTACATTGCGAGCAGAAGGGCTTGTCGGAGATAAGAGTATTAAGTGCGTTACATATACGTAGTCATCGGTACATCTGAACCTTTCGCAAAGTACAGATTTGTTGTTATAATTCTGTTTCAAAGCTTCATACAGTGAGATTTTTCAAGTAATTCGAAGGTCATTACGTCCACAGTCAGAAGACTTTCACAATGCGTGATCCACAGTGCAACCGATAGGTTGGACATGTTCTGCTATAAACTGTGAATGGATACAACAATTATTTTAATGTAGACGTGAGTATTCAAATACAGTGATATGTAAACAGGCAGAATACGGCGCTGCGGTCGGCAACGCCTTTAGAAGACAACATGTGTCTGGCGCAGTTGTTAGATCGGTTATTGCTGCTACAAGAGCAGGTTATGAAGATATAAGTGAGTTTGAACAGGGTGTTATAGTCGGCGCACAAGCGACGAGACGAAGCAAAAAAAAAAAAAATCTAATGAGTGTGAAATCTTATGAGACCTAACTGCTAAGGTTATGAGTCCCTAAGCTTACACACTACACAACCTAAGTTATCCAAAGGACAAACACACACATCCATGCCCGAGGGAGGACGCAAACCTCCGCCGGGATCAACCGCACAGTCCATGACTGCAGCGCCCAAGACCGCTCGGCTAATACCGCGTGGCGAGACACAGCATCTCCGAGGTAGCGATGAAGTCGGGATTTTCCCATACGACCATGCCACAATTTTTCCGTGAATATTAGGAATCCGGTAAAACATCAAATCTCCGACATCGCTGCGGCCAGAAAATGATCCTGCAAGAATGAGTCCAACGACGACTGAAGAAAATCGTTCAACGCGATAGATTTCATTGCTGGGCCATCAACAACTGTCAGCGTGCGAACCATTCAACAAAACGTCGTCAATATGGAGTTTCGGAGTCGAAGGCCCACTCGAGTACCCTTGATGACTGCACGACATAAAACTTTACTCTTCGCCTGGCCGGTCAACTCCGGCATTGAACTGTTTATAATTGGAAACATGTTGCCTGGTAGGACGAGTCTCGTTTCAAATTGTATCGAGCGGATACGGACGAGTATGGAGACAACCTCATGAATCCATGGGCCATGCATGTCAGCAGGGGGCTGTTCAAGCCGGCGGGGGCTCTGTGATGGTGTGGGCGTGTGCAGTTGGAGTGACATGGGGCCCCTGGCTCGTCTAGATATGACTCTGGTAGGTGACACGTATGTAAGCATCCTATGTGATCATCTGCATCCATACGTGTCCATTGTGCATTCCGACAAACTTGGGCAATTCCAGCAGGACAATGTGACACCCCACATGTCCAGAATTTGTATAGAGTACTTCCAGGATCACTCTTCTCAGTTTAAATACTTCCGACGGCCACTAAACTCCCCAGACATAAACATTATTGAGGATATCTGGGATGTCTTGCAACATGTTGTTCAGAAGAGACCTCCGACCTCTCGTACTCTTACGACCTACGGACAGCACTGCAGGATTCATGGTGCCAACTCCCTACTGCTCTACTTCAGACATTAGTCGAGTCCATGTGACGTCGTGTTGCGGCACTTCTGCGTGCTCGGGGGGCCCAACACGAAATTAGGCAGGTGTACCAGTTTCTTTGGCTCTTCAGTGCATAAGTGTGGCAATATACGAGTACAATGTAATGTCCATCCATGAGCATCTCTATTGTATGTTACCATGCTTATATATTTTGTGGTCAGTAACATACACGCGCGTCTGGTTGTAATGCAAGACTTACGTACACTTATGATCTGATAATGGTCAAGCCACCCGAAACTACCCATCAATAAGTAAGTAGAACTTCCTACGCAACTTAAGACGGTTCCTCTAATAGTTAATGTAATCATATAGAAGTTGCAGATCTGTTTCAAGCACAGCATTCTAGAGATAGATAATAGTAACTTACAAGTAATAAAAACCAACAGTGAATTCCCCATCACCGATTCTTTAAAGAATCTAACTTCCTTGTACAGAAGGTCGTATGTTCTTAACTGTATGTCGCACAGTGATAGAGTTTGGCAGGGACGTTCAGGGACATAGGTGACATTGTCTGAAAAATTTGTTACAAATAAAGTCAGTAGTAAAGAAGTAATAAAACGCCATATCTGATGCTCCAGTTTTACTGCATGAAGAGCAGAAGTGAAGTAAGCGATAAACTTTTTACTTTCATTATTTTGTGGCGAGTGAGAGCTAGGAGAAGTTTCGAAAAGGTTTGAAATGGTGTGTTAAGTTTTCTCGAAGATATTAAGTTTTCTCGTACTCAAATACTTGATGAATAAAGGCTAGGTAATTTGCCTTTCGTTACAGTACCTCAAAACATGCACACAGCTTCCAACTATAATGATTCCCTTAATGTGCTAAGCCTTTAACTTAAGATTGTACATAATAATAAGTAGATAATGATAGGATTTTAAATTTTTAAACTTGGTCAATAATTGTATGAAATATCGATAGTAAGGTAACTGTTGCCCCTGGCAGCTGTTATATAGGCACTCTGCAACTGGCACTGTGCAACGCTCACCGTTTTCGCCGTTACGCTATTGTCAACAATGGATCGACTGCCGTATTAAGAGGTAGAACGAACGTCAAGTCTTGTCGTCCAATCGATGACGAGGTGAATCGAGATTGAACTCATGCTAGGATTGTGAAAGGATTCGAATAAGCCGGACGTTTCGTTTTCAGAGGTGCCGTCTCGACACATCCCTAAAGCTATTTAGGGAAGTCACTGACAGCGAAAATTAGTTTGGCTGAACAGGGGTAAATGACTGGGTAAATGACTGAAAGAAGTTCTGCATTTCAATCTACATCGTCGCGTTTGTCCTCTCACGTGCTGCTTTGAAAATATAACGACATCTGAAAAAAAATCAGTATACCACCAATTATGAGAACTGTTATGAAACAGAAATCTGTACATATGTAAGGCCCACCATGTGTAGTAATCATAAGGCTTGAACCGTCAGTTTGAAAACATAAAGCGACTTAATTAATTTTTTGTTAGTTACCAGGTACAAAACTGCAGGTACTACCATAGTACGCCACTACACGAAAACAAAATAGCGTAGCCAACTTACAAAATTGAGTATTTTGCGGTAATTTGTTTTCTAAATTTGCAGTGGTACAATGCTGGAAAATGCATGCTGCATTGTCGGACGTAAACGATAATAAATCACAATCACACGACACATTGGCTACGTAGCGAAGGCGTTTCCAGTCTCAATGTTGAAGAACGAAGTGATAAAATGTCATTGTGAAGAATCTCCAGAAATGTGGAGGCCTGGTGCTCGAAGACCGCCGTGCTACGATTGACACAATAGCCATAAAAACTAAATTCAGTCTGGTTGAGTTTTCAACAACTTGCACAACATATCAACCAAGACAAACAGCGCTGACCGCTTTTTCTCGCTATCGTTCAAACCGATTCAAGAAACCGCTGAACATCTACATCTCCATCATACTCCGCAAACCACCTAACAGTGTGTATCGGAGGGTTATTCTGGTACCACTAACTGTTTCTCCCGTCCCTGTATCGCTCGCGAACAGCGAGTGGGAAGAACGATTGTCGGCAAGACTCTATATTAGCTCTAATTTCTCGAATTTCCTTGTCGTGATCATTTAGTAGGATTTATGTGGGGGCGGGGGAGGGGGGGGGGGAGGACGGGGAGGAGTAATACGTTGTCCCATTATTTCCGGAATGAGTTCACCGGAAATTTCAATAGCCGACCTCTCCTTTATGTTCAACGCCTCTCATGTAGTGTCTGCCAATGGAGTTTGTTGAGCACCTCTAACGATCTCTTGCCGACCGAGGGGTCCCGTGACGAAACGCGCCGCTCTTTGTTGGATTTTCTCTATCAGCCCTACCTTGTAAGGATTCCATACTGACGAACAATAGTCAATAATCGATCGAACAAACGTCTTGTAAGCCACTCCCTCCGTGGATGAATTTCATTTCCTTAAGATTCTTCCTATGAACATAAGTAGCATTTGCTTTTCCTACTATATGTTTTTGTGGTCATTCTACTTAAGTTGCTCTGGACATTTACTCCTAGATATTTTACAGCAGATACTGTTTCCAGCAATTTGTCACCAGTGGTGTAGTCGTGGCTTTCTTTTCCTGCGTACACGCAATATGATACATTTATTTACAGTCATAGTCAACTGTCGGAGCCTGCACCATTCATTCATTCATCACCTGCAGGTCATTCTTCAAATCGAACCTGTTTTGTGGCGTTGGTGCTTTCTTACAGATAACAGCATCGTTTGCTACCAGTCTTATTAACCTCCCAATAAAGCCCCCAACGCTTTCCACTAGATCATTTATATACGCCATAAACAATGTTGGTCCTATCACGCTTCCTTGGGGTACCCCCGAAATTACCTTTACATCTGTCGATTTTGTTCTGTTAAGAGCGACATGTTGAATTCTGTCTGCAAGGAAGTCTTGAATCCAATCCGATATTTGATGCGATACCGGGTAAGCTAATAATTTTTTACCAGACGTCTGTGAATGACGGTGTCAGGTGCCTTCCTGAAGTCATGGAACGCGGCATCAACGTGAGTGTCGCTGGCTACAGTGGATCTCATGGAGGTATAGAGCGAGCTGGCTTTCGGAAGATCTGTGTTTTTGGAATCCACGATTTTTGTCCTCCAAAAATATCATAATTCTGTAGCAAAAAGACGTTCCATAATTCTACACACAGACTGATTTCAACGTTACAGGCCTACAATTACGTGCCTCTGTCCTACGACCCTTCTTGAGAACGGGAAAGAACTGCGGTTTTTTTGTAGTCGTTAGGTTCCCTTCATCACTCCAGCTATCTAAGGAAAGAAAAAACGTTTCACATAGTCTTAGTAGAATCCTACAGCTATCTCATCTGATCCTGATGCTTTTTCACTGCTTCGCGATTTTAGTTTCTCTCTTCCACGATCGGTCATATTTATATCTTATATTTCGACGTACGTACGGTGATTGAAAGAAGGGACAGTGTTACGATCTTCTGCTATGAAACAGTTTCGCAAGACCGGATTCAGTATTTCGGCCTTCTCTCAGTTATCTTCCCTTTCGTTGCCAGTATGGTCAGTGAGTGACTATCTAGAGGATTTCTAAGCGCTTACTGATTTTACGTAAGACTAAACTCAGGTCAATTGACAAAATTTTACTTCCAAAGTCACTGAACAGTTCTCTCATTGCCCTTCTTACGTTCCTTCTCGCTTCGTTTTTGTGCTGTGGTGACAAGAGCAACAGCCGCCAACAGCAACCCGCACAACACACACCAGGTTGGCGGTAGAGCCCGCGCAGAAGAAGGTGGCCAATCGATGCGCAGTGTCTAAATTTCATCGGAGGCGCTGGGTGAATTCGTTCGTTTGTCGAGAAAACTAATTTGATGTAGCACACTCATTGGCAATGGCACCTACCAGCGATAAAGCGGAATGAAGTATCCACAACATATCTCATAGTTACTAAACGGTTTGAGATGTCGACATGAGATTTTGGCAAATGATAGCGCGCAGAGGGGAGGGTATTTTTCTGTATGGTAACCAAGCAAAACTTGACTATCTACCATGTTATTCCAATAACTACAGACTTTTTCGATGAAAGAATGTAATTTTTAACGGCCATCGATACATAGTGAAATGGGAAATGCAGCAACATTTGCTGTTGTACCGAGAAAGCGCTTTTTCATAAACTATTGACCTTTCATTTCATCAGTTGCTCAGTTAGTAAACTTAATAAGCCGTGATTTCAGAATTCTCTCAGTTGCATCTCCACAACATGTTAGTGAGGGTGACATTGTGTAAACTCTGCTGTGTTTTAGCAAAAGAAGAAAATTTTAACATGACAACAAGAGAAATGTAGGTTATACTCAAAATTCACCATTCGTGACACTTCTCTGAGAGTTACAAATAGTTAACAAGCGAGGTAACAGTAAATCGCTGTTTTTGTTATATTTTCAGTGAAATTCTTTCTAGGTTCTAACCAAAGCAAATGTGACAGTGGATGTTTCTGAATGATTACCATGCAAGTGTGGGCCTGAAGTGGGTCCAATTAATATTTATAAAAATGTGAGCGTGGGCTTCAGTTTAGGATGGTATTTCCTCTCCAGCGCTCTGCATTTCTCCTACAGCACCTGCCCTATCACTCTCCCCAAGAGTGCACTGCGCATCTACTGGCCACGTTATTCTGTATGCACTCTACTCCTCTCCTTGTGAAACATAAATTCAAAGTAGTCAGCTTACTAGCGGATCAACAGAGAGTGACACAGTCAACAGCGCCAAAAGCAGCTCCCAGGTGCGCACTCAACCCTGCTCAGCATGCGTAGGCTACACTATTTCTTACTTCTGCCCAACTAAGTTTGAACAAATCAGACAGAAGTTTTACATAAGAGAAGCGTATTGAGACCCGTGCCGCATTGGCATCAAGTAGTCCCAGTGCAGCCAATCGCATTAGGGAAACCTTGCCTGGACGACATGCTACAACAATCAACTCTTCTACTACTCACTGTCACCGTAAATTGGGACTGGCCAAACAAGTCGCTGCCGAGTGCAGAGGACTCGGTATTCTGTTTTGTTACATCTACTACACTTGGGAAATCTTGGACTTCGTTCCTGTATTACAAAATTCATTCCTGCAGGCTTTACAGGGATTCAGACTGCCACTGTTAGTTCTTGGAACTCAGATTATTTGAACATTCACTCAGTCAAGAAAGTTTTTATTTTTGTTTCTCAGAAATTAGTTATTGTGTTCATCTGAAATCTGTGACTTTATTTTTTGTGCTGCAAATGAAACTGTTTAATTGCTATACCTGGTGAACGTTTCAAAGGAAAGGACATATTAATCTGTTAGCCAGGTGTTACCTCCTTTTGAATCCGTCATGGAGTCGAGGCAGAACCAGTAGTGTTGTAACTATGTGAGGCCAATCCACATGGCTTCATTAGCCACCTAAAGACCACGGTCGAGTGATGGACGTATTACTATGTCCCTGGGAGAAAGGAGCAAACCAAGCCGTGGAAACATGTGGATTCAATGCCGCCGATAAAGGGCAAGACCTAATCAGTATCATACGATGTAATTAAGTATTTTGTGACGTCAACGTGTGGTGCCAACAGAATACGCTCGTAAGGGGACGTCTGTCACAAGAGCACACTACCACAGTCTCATGACGAGGTTGTGGATGATGTCAAGGCAAAGTCTCTAGGAAGGCTGTCTAAGGTATGTTCTGACCCAGCAACAACGCTCCAGCCCATTGTATACAGGACATAGACAGATATTCCGATTCTTTGGGCTATCAATTTTGTCCTTTCCCTGTCTTCAATTCTTCTGACATGCTGTAGAGTGATGGCTTCCTCTTCCCTCAAATGAAGAACCCATTACATAGCAGAATTTTCCAGAATGACGATGATGTAATTTTCTAGATGGAACGTTTCCTGAATAGCTAAAGCGATCCAGAATGACGATGATGTAATTTTCTAGATGGAACGTTTCCTGAATACCTAAAGTGAAGACTATCGTGTGTACGTAAAACACTTAAGGGAATTTGTGAGAATCTCAGACAAGTAGCGATAGCTTACAACAGGATGGGGTCGTCTAGACAGTTGTGCTGGCAGGGCAGACAGCGCTCAGAGACAGCGGTTGCATCCACAGTATGGGAACACGTTACTCTTACGCCACCTGCGTGCCAGTTGCTGTACACCAGCAACCATTGAGCACATACACACAGAGACAGCAGAAATCACGAGGTCCAAATACAACTTGCAGTCAAAGGACATTTTACACTTGATCGGATATAGGAGTGGAACATTCTCGAGAAGAAACAAGTGTGTGGACTCTGGGATGTGACGCAAGAGGCACCCATCACTAGACCGTTGCAGCGACCCGGACAGTTCAGAATCGCCGGTGGCTCAGAGTATTGGAGAGTTGTTTCTGTGTCGCTCCGTATGATAGAGTGGGAGTAGGTGACAGACGTTCAGGAGAGTGCCTCAGGTGGCATTTCTGTCCATCTCAGCCACTCGCCTGAACGTCTGTCACCTACTCCCACTCTATCATACGGAGCGACACAGAAACAACTCTCCAATACACTCAGCTACCGGCGATTCTGAACTGTCCGGCTCACCGCAACGGTTTAGTGATGAGTGCCTCTTGCGTCACATCCCAGAGTCCACACACTTGTTTCTTCTCGAGAATGTTCCATTCTTCTCTCTACCAAGTGTAAAATGTCCTTTGACCGCAAATTGTATTTGAACCTCGTGATTTCTGCCGTCTCTGTGTTGTTGCTTATTGTCTTCCTTGTTCGGACTTTTAGCAGCTGCTGATGCGTCCATGAACTCACCACGCTGATCCACAGTCACAGGTAAATTGTCCTGTTTTTCACTCGATCTCCAGGACACCACAAGACTTCTGCAATCACTCTCTACATTGTCATCGATCAGTGTTAAAAATGTGTGACATCGAGTGCTGGATACGTACAGAAGGACTGATACTGTCATCAGGTTTCATTTACTCAAGATCATTCTAAGGTGGCAACATTTTGCCACAATATATTGAATATTATTGCAGATTTATGTTTGTATTAAATCACTATTTACGATGCACAATCGAATTACTAATCATTTCATCGGCTGGTGCGGGCTAGCACCACATACTAACAATGTCTGTAATACTGCACGTCAGGGAGTTAATTAGGGCTGAGCACTGACAAAAAGGTGAAGTGGCCAGACGTTTACTGCCCTGAGAGACAGCAGAGCGTGGTGGCGGCGGTTTATGATGCTGGAGGCGGCTGAACCCTCATAGCACAGAGAGATTGGGCAGGAGATTGTTCTCTGGTGGGATAGAGAAGAATTTAGAATAGCCGGTCGGAGTGGCCGAGCGGTTCTAGGCGCTTCAGCCTGGAACCGCGCGACCACTATGGTGGCAAGTTCGAATCCTGCCTCGGGCATGGATGTATGATGTCCTTAGGTTAGTTAGGTTTAAGTAGTTCTCAGTTCTAGAAGACTGATGACCTCAGATGTTAAGTCCCATAGTGCTCAGAGCCATTTGAACAATTTTTGAATTTAGAATAGTTACCTGGGGAAAGAGAGAGGGTTGGAGCAGAAGAATCCGAAAAGACCTTCTTTTAGCGCGAAGGGACACACAGGGACACAAAAGATGGTCGCGAGTTGGTCTCCGAGGAATCTTCTCACGGGAATGCTGGGACATGCATCACGTTAAAAAGCAGGGACGCGTTTTTGATTGGTGGAGTGCTACGGATGTATGAGGGGAAATGGAACCTACTACTAAAATCTTTTGAGAGGGGTATGAGATTCAAATGACTGGCTAGCATATTCATGACGCATATAGTGGAAGGTGATGTTTTCGTAACAGTCGTTGGGATTCGTCGATTGAGCGACAATGTAGATGCCGTGTGTCCAGGAGGAAGGGGAGCGGAGGGTGATGTAAGCAAGGATTTCCCTCTGGGTACTGATCTAGAACACTTCTCTGCCAGGATCGATCCAAGACACTTCCCTCTGGGAATCGATCTAGAGACTTTGCTGGCGAGAGCCACAGTGGAGAATCTGGCGGTTAGATTTTGAGAAGTGTTGCTGTCGACACACGGAGTACGTGAAGTCGTTTCTCCGTGACTGAGTTGTCATTGCGTCTACTCGAGTGTCGATTCTTTAGTCTCTGTGGAGTCTGACGCACACTGAAGTGCTTCTTTATGGGAGAATACTTGAGTTGAAAAAATGTTGAAATGTGTGTGAAATCTTATGGGGCTTAACTGCTAAGGTCATCAGTCCCTACGCTTACACACTACTTAACCTAAATTATCCTAAGGACAAACACACACACACACACCCATGCCCGAGGGAGGATTCGAACCTCCGCCGGGACCAGCCGCACAGTCCATGACTGCAGCGTCTTAGACCGCTCACTTGAGTTGAATTTCTGCTCCTGGCTAATGAGCAGAGAGGAACATTGACTCTTGTTCTGTCCTGTACCGAGGTAATATCAGCCATAGGAGTTTTCAGACTTCGTCCATTGTGTAGACAGAGACACCGTGAACGTCATCCTCACAACGGTCAACGCCCAGCGTGCAGATCATCCTTGCAGTACAACTGCTGTCCGTAATTCAATACGTAATATGCACACTCGGTTCGGTAGATAGTGAAACACTCGCAGCAAATGTGTTAAATTCATTTATTTTGCCCACTGATCGTTTTCTGAAACTGCCAGTCAGGAGTAAAGGTCTTCCGAGTCTCACCGTTAAGCACTATTAGCCAACTATGTGTCCGTCTAATAATGGGTAGGGTGGTCTAAAAAAAATAATGGAACATTTATTCTGCTAACCTCGAAATTACACGTAGGGTAGAATCCGATATTGTGTACTTCATACTTATACAGCTTTTTGCGCTCTACGTGCTTTTGAGAATATATAATTTGCGGCATCCACGTTGTGATTCATTTTAGTAGCATCACGATGAGAAGCGTTGGTTCGATGTGCTAAACCCTCAACACGATACTTCGTTTTGTGAAAATCCCTAGGTGAAGATTGTCAATGTCAGGGTCATTTCAATGATTTGTAGGTGTAAGACAATATTAGACAAGCACGCACACACGGACCGCATGTTACAAACACCACGGGGGTATACATCATAATTAAAAGTCTATTGTTACTCCACGTAGAGGGTGAGGCATTTCACACATATACAATAACACATATCTGTAAATATTTGCCTTTTCGTTGTCAAAGAATACTAAACCAGCAGAGGGTCCGTTACGTAAGTCCTCGGCTTATTTTGGGGAAATTTTTCCAAGTGAGTGCTTAGCAGCGAGGAGAAAAGAGGGCCGACGCGCCAGAGCGCCGCCAGACGGCGGGGCGGTGGTCCATTCTGTGGCGAGTAAATCATAATTTGCGAGAGCCGGCCCGCTAACGGCCGTAATGAACCAAGTTAGCCGGCAGGCCCCGCCTGTGATGAAGCGCCGCGTCCCCCTTAATGAACCCTCCGCCACGCTCCGCTCCACCACGGAGCGACGGCGGGCTGCCGCGGTCAGCCGACAACTTCCCCGTAGCGTCAGTGACGCGTGTTCTGCACGCTTTGTAGCAAGGAGCGATTCGCTTTTACCAGCCTTCGCTGCCGCCTCAGAAGCAGCGCTGCGTCCCGGTAAAAATGCGGCTTCTCCGTTGTGTTCAAATGTTCAAATGTGTGTGAAATCTTATGGGACTTAACTGCTAAGGTCATCAGTCCCGAAGCTTATACACTACTTAACGTAAATTATCCTAAGGACAAACACACACATCCATACCCGAGCGAGGACTCGAACCTCCGCCAGGACCAGCCGCACAGTCCATGACTGAAGCACCGTAGACCGCTCGGCTAATCCCGCATGGCTCTCCGTTGTGTATAGCTGTTCGTAGCGGTTCATGTAATAAATGACGCGCTAATCATGTGTCGGATGTTCGAAGTTCCGTATACTTCGTAAATGAAGTCACCTGGTATTTCGTTTCAATCTGTATTACGTGCAAACTCAACCACCTACTCTGAAATCGTTATACAGGGTAAGGGAGCGAAGACAGAATGATTAAGAATATCGAGCTACGGTTTTCGACAAGTTATAGCGGGCGATATGGCACCTTTCTCCCGGTATCAGGAGAAGGGGTTGTACAAACCTCTGCAATACTACACCGAATATAAGATAACAAGTAACTGAGGTATGATTCGCTTAGCTGTGGGCCTGAAGCAATCACTCTGTGTTCTGCTGTTGTAGCAATCGAATGACGTGCTAGTAAATCTACTGGGGCATTCACATTGCATACCAGAGTCCAAAAAATTAATATCGGTTATGACGAATGTCACCAGACCATTAGACCAGTCGTCCGGTTGTACGCGGGAGGTATCCAAATCGTGTCAAGAAATCACGATCTATCTTTGCAAACATTATAAGAAAAAATTCTAGTAACTAGAAGTTTGGTTAATAACAGACGCCAAGAAAAATGAAGAGCAACTGATGGAAGAAATCAAGCTATCCTTTTAGCAGTAACACACAATGCACATGTCAATAAGAGGCTTCTCGAAAGTACGAGAGATATCAACTAAATGAGTGTTCTGTAAACATTCCATTCCATCGCATTTCATCCTTTTCACATTCTGCTCCAAGGCAATGACTTCCAACACTGGCTGTAGTTCTCCAAGTGTTATCTACGGAAAGTAAAAAGTGATGCGGCATGTTCATGAAAATTTTGTTAAAGGAAGAAGCATCGTTCACAAATCATGGGTACGTCAGTCTTCCCAATTTACACTAATCGTCAGTGGAAAACCCACGGTCACTCAAAGAAGTGGATAAAAACAACTCTCTTGATATATCAACGTTCGACGTTTGTTTTTCAAGACCCATATCATTGGTCCCTATTTTGCTGTCGGAATATATATAAAACAGTTGCAGGTACTCAAAAAAGAAAAAAACAGAAAAAAGAAGGTGGGGGAATTTGGCATCAAGATGCCACGAAGGACGATAAGACAATATTGGCATGGATGTTATGTGTCCTAGTGCTGCATCATACGAAAAAAGGCGAGAATCATCCTCCAAGCTAAATAGCAAATTATCTCTGAACAAGATACACTGCTTCGAAGCCTCGGTGTTCGTTTCTGTGAGGGGTTTACTGTGAATCTCTCGAACCTGACGATTTTAAAGGTGACGGGCGAGAGTCTGCCACGAGGTCTCTAGCCAGCACAGGGCAACTGCAGAGCTGGCTGGCTATGGGTCTTCGTCCACTCAACAAGCAGTCGTATTCCACGTATACAGCGGTGAAGGTTCCATGGGATGTAGAAAGTGGTCAAATGTGTAAATTTTATTTGTTGTTGTTGTTATTATTATTATTATAGGCTTCAGTCTGAAGACTGGTTAGAGGTGCTCTCCACGCTAGTTCATCCTGTGTAAGCCTCTTCATTCCCGAATAACTACTTCAGCATACATCGATTTCAGTCTGCTTAATATATTTATGTCTTGGTCTTCCTCAACGATTTCTATCCTCACACTACCTTCCAGAACCAAACTGGAAATTTCTTGATGCCTCATAACTGGTCCTATTAAGCGATCTCTTCTTTCAGTCAGTATCTGTCATACATTTCTCTTCTCTCCACCTCCGTTCACTACCTCCTCATCAATTTCGTGATCTACTTATGTAACCTTCAGCATTCTACGATACAACCACATTAAAAAAAGGACATGTTTTCTCTTATTGCCCCTAATGCTTCTTCTTCACGTTTCACTTCCGTACGAGGCTACACTCCACAACAATATTCTCAAAAAGACATTTAAATTGAAATTCAATGTAAAAAAAAAAATCATCTTTTTCTGAAACGTTTCCTTTCTGTAGCCTGTCTGTATTTTATATCCTCTCTAATGTGGCTATCATCATTTATTTGCCGTGGGCAGTGGCCGCGCGGTTTGAGGCGCCATGTCACGGACTGCGCGGCCCCTCCCGCCGGAGGTTCGAGTCCTCCCTCGGGCATGGGTGTGTGTGTTGTTCTTAGTATAAGTTAGTTTAAGTTAGTTTAAATAGTGTGTAAGTCTAGGGACCGATGACCTCAACAGTTTTGTCCCATAGGAATTCACACACATTTCAACATTTGCACATCATTTATTTCGCTACCCAAACAGTAGAACACATTTGCTGCTTTTAATGTCTTATTGCCTAATCTGTAAGAGGCAAGCAAATGAAATCGAGAGGAATGGACTAAAGTAACTATGATGTTTATTATCTCAAAAGTAATCGCCATACCTGTTTAAAATATTTATCTCACTTTGAGACAATACGGTAACCGGGCCCACATGTTCCCAAA
Organism: Schistocerca americana; assembly: GCF_021461395.2. NCBI lineage: Eukaryota > Metazoa > Arthropoda > Insecta > Orthoptera > Acrididae > Schistocerca > Schistocerca americana. Next base: position 590,032,674 of record NC_060119.1, read on the forward strand.
GTCGTTTCGACTACGCTGCAGAAATTTCGATGGAACGCTCGTACACATCATCCATAGGGTCCCAGTTCTTCCCCATGCGACTTCCATGGCTTTGGAACCCTGAAGTAAGACACTGTAGTTTGGCACCCCTACACCTACTGAAAAGGCTGGTGCCCCACATCAGGAACCATAAGTTTGTCTGGCCTCTCAACAGATATCCCTCCGTTGTGGTTGCACTTTCCTATATCGTTGAGACACGCAAGCCACTCCCGTCGCGGAAAGGTAATTTATTCATGGAAAGAAATTTTCAGTGTAGTAGAAGGAACTGCCCTACAGAATGTCCTTTAATTCAGACACATTTAGTACAGTATATTAAGTTGCTGAAAGTTCGTATACTGGAATTCGTTATTGCTTCGTGTACTGCTATTGTTAACATCTTGAAGTATGATGTGCAATATTTTTCGAGGGAATAGAAATTTTGGTAAATGGAAGGGATATTAATGAGTATTAATATTGCGAATCCAATTATCGAATTCAGAATGATACCCGACGTCCCATCTGACAACCATTTGTACACCCTGAAGATGTTGGTCAGTTGCGCTGATGAAATATAGTAGGAATTTCACAACGACGTCAGTGTCGCCCGAGAACCGTTTCTACAACCACACATAATTTTTCCACATTCTGTAAATACTAGCCTTTCGAGTCCCTCCACCCCTCCTCGCTTCCCATCAGGAAAGCTTAAAAAATCGGTAATTAATGTAAAAAACCGCAGAATAAACAAGCTTCTTCAATTTGAAATCACCTAAAGAAGACGTCATTCGTATTGGTAATTCAGCTGAAATAAAGCGCTTCATTAATGCTGTAGTGTGAGTTTTCGAGTTAATGTTGCAATGCATCTGTAATCTCAAAAACTTTACATTTTCAATTTTTTGTGTTTCGTTTTTTAAGAAGATTATATTTCATAGCTTGTAGAGTTCCTCGAGAAGCACTGAACTATATGTTCAGAATCTTGTCAATATTTAACGATAAGCCATTTGACTGGAAACATCTGTTTTTCAATATTTCGTTAGCTGCCATTCGAGTAAGAGCACTGATACCACTTTGTAATTTTTTAGTTGTAAAAAAGCACAAAATTCATATCTTCTGACAACGCAAGTGCACGTTCTTTATGTATATCAGAAATAAAAGAGGACGTAAATTAGAACCTTGCATTATTCAATTCCTGATTGCTTGAAATTAAGAGTGTCTATTGTTATATGATCAACATGCACCCAGATTTCCGTCAAGCACATATTTTGCATAAGGATACCATGTTTCGTGTAATAAAAATCATTAGCGAAGTCACAAAATATCACCAGTGGTAAAAATTTATGACTGATTAGTTCTAGTATATGATATTCACGGTATGTATGATCTGCTCGGTTGACAATTGGCATTCCAATCTGTTTGGAGCTTGAAGTTTAAATGGCTCTGAGCACTATGGGACTCAACTGCTGAGGTCATTAGTCCCCTAGAACTTAGAACTAGTTAAACCTAACTAACCTAAGGACATCACAAACATCCATGCCCGAGGCAGGATTCGAACCTGCGACCGTAGCGGTCTTGCGGTTCCAGACCGCAGCGCCTTTAACCGCACGGCCACTTCGGCCGGCGAGCTTGAAGTTTGTTTGTAACTCGTGGCCATCCGTGTCCGTAGCGCCGTACAGTGTTTCTTGCTTCCTGGAATCCTCTGATGAGCCGTGAAACGACGCTACTAGCTTCCTGGTTTATTTCGTTGACCAACATGGTTGACTGGACTCACGTCAGTTTTTAATTCACCGATGGTACTTCTGCGCTTAATTTGTTTTTGAGGCAGACTCCTTCTGGTCGGAATGCTTTGTGTCAACAACACACGAAAGAAACTCGGAACTGTTGTACCCAAGTCATCCGCTCACACATGCTGTTTCAGTCACATTAAACGTACTGGGGTGCCTCAGGTTTCTAATTTTAATACCACAAAGTTATAAACCGAAGAGCCAAAGAAACTGCCACACCTGCCTAATTTCGTGTGGGGCACCCCGAGCACGCAGAAGTGCCGCAACACAACTTGGCAAGGACTCAAGTAATGTCTGAAATAGTGCTGGAGGAAACTGACACCATGAATCCTGCAGCGCTGTCCATAAATCGGAGGGGTGGAGATCTCTTCTGAACAGCATGTTGCAGGGCATCCCAGATATGCTCAATAATGTTCATTTCTGGTGAGTTTGGTGTCTAGCGGACTTGTTTGAACTCAGAAGAGTGTTCCCGGAGCTACTCTGTAGCAATTCTGGACGTGTGCTGCGGGAATTGCCCAAGTCCGTCGGAATTTACGATGGACATGAATGAATGCAGGTGATCAGACATGATGCTTACATACGTGTCACCTGTCAAAGTCGAATCTAGACGTTTCAGCGTTCCCATATCACTCCAACGGCACACGCCCCCGACCATTAAAGAGCCTCCACCAGCTTGAACACTCCCCTGTTGATATGGAAGGTCTATGGATTCGTGAGGTTTTCTCTATACCAGTACACGTCGATCACCTCGATATAATTTGAAACGAGACTCGTTCGATCAGGCAACATATTTTCAGTCATCAACAGTCCAATGTCGGTGTTGACGGAAGCAGGCCAGGCGTAAAGCTTTGTGTCGTGCAGTCATCAAGGATACACGAATGGGGCTTCGGCTCCGAAAGCCCATTTCGATGACGTTTCGTTGAATGAATGGTTCGAAGGCTGACACTTGTTGACAAGCAATGAAATCCGCAGCAGTTTGCGTAAGGGTTGAACTTCTGTCACGTTGAACGATTCTCTTCAGTCGTAGTTGGTCCCGTTCTTGCAGGATCGTTTTCTGGCCACAGCGACGTCGGAGATTTGATGTTTTACCGGATTTCACATACTCACATACTCGTGAAATGATCCTATTGGAAATCCTCACTTCATGCTGCCTCGGAGATGCTGTATCCCATCGCACGTGCGCCGGCTGTAACACCACTTACAAACTCACTTAAATCTTGATAATCTGCCATTGTAGCAGCAGCAATCGATCTAACAACTGTGTCAGACACTTGTTGTTTTACATAGGCGTTGCCGACGGCAGCGCCGTATTCTGCCTTTTTACATATATCAGTATTTGAATTTCCTTGGTGCTTCAGTGTATTTCTTAATGAGTGTCTGAAGCCCCTTATCGTCTGGACTTGTGTGCACTACGGATAATCTCCTCTCGTGAGATAAGCTAGCTCACAACCGTTGTAACTGGTCCTTGATATCCTGGATTTTGACACTGGGGTGGAGCTGACGTCCAAGCTTGTCTCTTAGATGTTCTATCAGCGACAAATCTGGGAACCTTGCAAGGGGGCTACCTCAACATCAGGCAGACAGTTTATAGACACGTGTCATATGAGGGCAAGCATTGTCTTGTTGAAAAGTGACACCATGATACTGTCGCATTAGAGGCAACAAATTAGGATGCAATGTCCATGACGTATCGTTGTAGCGTACCCTCAACCACTAACAGCCACAACATGAAGTCATACATGATGGCTCCTCATTCTTCGCCGTAAGGAACACTGCTGTAACTCTCCAGAATCCTGGTAGAATGGGAGCTCTCCCCTGGCCGATGCCACACTCGCTCGCTGAACACAACGCGACCGCATTCCTCGTGCTTCCCGGTCACGACAACAGTGCAAACCCTGCCGTTTGTGGACGGTGTTAGAGGCAGCCTAGGCATGGAACGATCAATCGTTAGTCAGGCCTATTGCTGGTCTCCGACCATTTGTGTGAGATGACACAGCATATTGCATATTGCAGTCCATAAGTTGTTCTCGGATGGTAGGCCCACAAGTGGAGTAGCTGAGATATCTTCAGTGCACGATACGATGATCCTATATTGTGGTGGTCAGGGGTGGTCAGTCGGAACTTTGACGACAATATGCTTTCCCTGACGTTCTCATACAGTCCAAGAGTGAGCTGCTGTCACATCCGAATGCCCCAGAAATCTGGATATTGCAGCAAGCCAAATGGACATCCACAAGGAGGTCTCTTTCAAACTCTGTCATGTGCGATGACGCTGTTTCACACGAGAACGCGGCATCTCTGTGTCCTTCACTGTTTAGTCATCATATGGCGTTTTTCATCCCCTTTTTATATAAAACCAGGCGTGCTAACAGCACTAAAAACAATACTCTTGTACGCTATTGACCATTGTACCTGCCACAGAAAACTGCAGCTCTAATCATTTACACACTCGCCGATGGTCCGTACGTGTAAGAAGTTACATTCCCATCTGAGAATGTCTTCTGGGTGCTACTCTTTTTGTGTGTGGCAGTGTATTCGTGTACTGATATTAGTCTTACAGTATTAGAAAGGATATAGTTGTGAGTCTCGAGGGACAGATAACTAGGATAAATGTAACTCAGACAACAGAAAAAATCCTTTGAGAAAGGGGCATTAGCATCTACGTCATAAGCTATGCGAAGGAAATATTAATTAGTGAAAGAACAAAGGTCAAGCCAGTGGTCAATGTAGTGGGATCAATACATTGTAGTCAAACAGTCGTGAGACGAAGCGAACAACGATCACCTACCCGCTTTTCTGTTCTTGTGCTTCCTAGAGAACGCCATTATAAACGGAGAAAATTAATTGGCAGAGGTAACTCTCAAGAATTATATGCGAAAAGAAACAAAATTTCTTGTATTCGTATTACCGCTTCTGTCGACGTTGTGCTGCCATGAGAGCAGTGAATCTCCAATGAATGATTGTAGGCCATTATAATAAATAGCTACAAGAAGATGTAATCCACGAGTAATGTCAATAACTAGGTGAGTAAACATAATAACCAAGAATAGTTAAGCTAACTCATCCTCATTCTTAATAGCAACAATAGCATCTAGACTTATGCATTCATTCGTGTCGCCTTATCAGTCCTGCTATCTTTCCCAGAGACGTCAACCTGCTTATTTCTTTTATCAAACCAGCTTATCTGTTCGAAACTCAGACAAGTGCTGCAACCAGTTGTTCTTCTATTTCATTATTAATTCAGAGACGGTAATTAATTTTTTGCTCTTCTTTCCTGATCAAACGTCGAGTAACGTATCGCAAGTACTCTGTCTCATGTGGACAGATGTTGAAGTCCAGTTTTCACTTCAACAGAATATTTGTGGTGTGCAGTTACTTTACTTAACTTAACTAACGTTTATTTTCTTATTTTGTGGTTCATTGTTCGCTGTACTGTACCAACGAAGCGTCTGAATGTAGGAAACTCGAATTGTGATAGGTGAATGTCCAAGACTGTGAACTCCATGATTTTCTCAGTGATTTTGCTGTCAATAACAATTTTGGGTAACTGCCTACGGTTGACTGATGATCTGCAAATAATACTGTCATAAGGTCACTGCCACTATTTGCAAGTAAAAAGAAATTCTATGTGCAACCTTCTTATGACATCGTCATCTTCTTTCAACTTTCTGGATATAAGCTAAGATATGTTTAACGGTAAGTTTAACCCAATCCATGTCGATGAATAGTTTCTTCACATTTTTACATCAGAAGTCGAGCCTTCAGTATTGCTGAAGAACTCAGTTTCTAAGATGTGTACATATTTAGCAAATAAATCAAGGACTTATCGATGCGTATTGAAGATGGGATTTATTTCCAAAATATTTACAGTACGTGAAAAATAAAACATAGACGTAGCTTAAAAGTGAATGAGAATGTCGTCATTGGATGAATGCGAATAATAATTTGAAAGGTAAACGGTACTATCTAATTCTTTAGAATGAATGTAATATCTTATGGTAACATTTCCACTCAGTATGAAGGAATCTAAGAGAAAAAAAATAATTTTCTTGGATGATGAATTAAGATTTCCATTTGTGACGAGTATTTACAAAGGAGATTTCGTACAAAAGTGTCATATTACTTGTCTGTGACTACTTCCTGAATGTTTGTGATCATTATCGAGTTAGCCTTCAGGAACATGATACTACGTTCATACTAGTAGGTTTCGTGCAACACGAAATTACGTTGGCGAATATCTGGGAACGTAAAAGGATGTCATTGGAATAAAGTTGGCGCTCAGGTTGGTGTAATTATTTCAGTGGGGTGGGGTAGTGCAATGCTCGTAACGAAATGGTTTGCATAGTACTAGTGTGCTACACAGATTCTCAAAAAATGTAAGTAGGGATCGTAAGAAACTAATTTTGTTCTTACGAACGATTGTCGGCTATACTATAACGTTATATTGCCTTCTTCATACATTCCCCACTGGATTACCTTATGTGTCATTGTCTTTGTTCTGCGGTTTAAAATGTATTTTCCTTAAGGCAGTGTTATCTAAAAGCCCACTACCTATGAAAAGTTTTCCTCTAAAATGTGTAAACTAGGAAATCTTTTCATGTCTGTGTCTATATGATTGAGAGAAGAATGCTAAATAATATTGACTGTGGAGTTAGAACATATTCAAATAGCTTCCGGCATCTTGAAAATCGTATTCGCATCTTTTCTTTATCCCTAATGACGAAGATATTTTAATATTTTACTCAATTCAGAATCATGGAAGAGCGTGATATTAAGTCTATTTTGACATCAGATAAGAAGCCACGTGCTTCTAAAAAACTCTGTTCGTTTTCGTTTCAAATGTCGAGGTGTACTGCCCATAAAGAACTGTATAATCCTGCAAACACAACGACTCAGGGAAGTAACTCTTAGCGAATGTAAGGTTTCTGCAGCAGACTTGACTGTCGCATTGGGACGCCTACCGCTCCTCCCATAGACTGTTGAGTTTTGATTTATTTCATTATGCCTGTTATGGTCGATCATTGGTTATGACGCTTGGATGGCCCCGACCTATTCTCCTCACAAACAATTAGTACATTGCCCTCACATCAAGAACTGACACTGATTAAAAACTGGAGCACACGGGTGGGAAGGTTTCCTCCTCACAACCACCTGCGACTGTATAGCTAATTGTCTACAAGTGAATAAGATCTTCATTTTGAAACACGTGTGAGGTGGAAGTTTAATATTTACGCAAGATCTTACAATGTTTAATACGATTGTTATTACTGCAGAAAATTTCTTTAGGTACTCTCTTTATCCACCTGTTCAGCGTAAATGATTTTGTGTCATACGTAAAAATTATTTTAAAAATCTCATGATCTTTTACTATGAATGAGCTACAGACTCAGAAACGTAACTCGGAATTTCTGTTTTTCTTGTACACATTTACATCACATAACGTTTCCATCTGGTTTATCATGGTCTGATTATCTAATGAGATGTCTTTTTTCTAGTGTACGAGTGCTATACCTCAGACTATAAAAACGAGTTGTCCTCTGTCCACTCATATTATCTACAAATTTTTTACACCCATTCATCATTTTTTCTTACTCTGAAGCACTTTGAGAAACGCAGAAACGGGAAATGCTTGACCACTGTCTGAAGTTTTTATGGCGATCGTTGTACACTTGCGAAGCACTTCACAATCTTCATGAGGTAGCATTCAAATGTGTTGGTTTCCACTTTCTATGTAGCTGGGAATCCTGTGTGTACCGTCGAAGCAACTGAGCGTAGAGATGTTTCCCTGCAGTAACGTGAAACATACTGAGACAACGTCCAAGCCAAAACCTGTGAACCACAAAAAGTGAAGTATACATTAATAACTTGCGAGGAACATTTTTAACGCAGAAAAACTGTCGACGAGTGCAGCATATACCACTCTATCCAATAGTCCAATTAAAGGGACTAAGTTTCAGGTCCATATCATTTTTTGTGGGAGTGACCCATTAAGTTAACAATAACACTTCCTGGTTTGATTATAGCTACCATATTTGTTTACGTTGAAGAATAATAAATCTGAGCCTCTCAGCTGGCACTAGACTTTTGCAAATATCATCACCAGGAGACCACCTTGTTTTGTTAACTAAGATGAGAGCGGAGTTCTGTTTTGACTGCGACATCGTCAAACAAGTACAGACACAGCAACAAACTTGTTATGCCACAAATACAAAACTAATGTCTTATTTCCATAAATAATCATTTCACTCTGCAACGGTGTGTGAGCTTGACATTAAAAATATGACACCGACCGGGATTCGGACCAGGGACATGACCTTCCACGGAAAATTCATTTACTGATTGAGTTATTCAAGGACGGCTCTTACCCGCCCCCACAACTCACTGGAAATAATTTCTGGGTTGTTGCTAAGCAATTTCTGTGCGATTTCTTTCCTGTTTACAAATCCAGCAACATAGGTCGAAGAGCTTTAGTGAGAGTGGGAGACGGACTGAAACTGTGAGCGCAGGTCCTGAGTTGTGCTTGGATGGCTCAGCTGGTAGAAGCATTGTCCTCGAAAGCCAAGTTTTTAGCTTCGAGTCTAGGTTCAGCGTAATTTTCTTTATTGTCATCATAATTCAGAGTTCTGTTTCCTTTGGTTATAGATGTGACTTCTGTATGTGAAGTAATTTACTGTGTATCTAGCACAACACGCAGTTTCCACGTGACTTGGTCGCCTCTTAACACTTCATCGGGGACTCAAGGTATTGAAATAAGTTTTCCGACACGCTGTGCTGTTCCAGTGTGCAGTTGGGCAACGCCTGTGTAATTTTTATTTATTGAGACATTAAACAACTAATTATTGATGTACCTACATACTGTTTAAAGTAATACTACAGCAATTTAATAGCGGTGTAGTGATACGAGATTCGGTATGATGTTCAGTGATATGGTTCGTGTAATGAGGCGAGAAATGATCTAAATAAGACCGGTGGGAAGATAAACACTACCGACAGCCATAGCTTTCACATTTAGTACACATCTTCTTCTTTTGTGAGAAATTTGATACCGCCAGAGAAAATACTTACATCACTCTAGAACTCTTCTCTAGGACTCCGTCAAAAAGATGGATACATTCATCGTCCACCAACATGTTAGTTCCTTTGTGGCAACATATTGGTTCCTTTGCCCAGTAATATTTGTGTAATATTCAGTTTCGATGTGTTGAACGACTACTGGAGGACACCGTGCGTGTTGATATGTCGACCGCTTCCCAGCGTGGGGCAAGGCTTCAAATTCAACGCCACATTAATGACTTATATCTCAGTTTTACTTTGCTACTTGTCGCTAATCGGACTGTGCGCGATAAACTGGGATCTAATGAACAGAAAGGCTGATGACGTTTACTGAAAATTTTCAAGCAATCGACAGCGGTTCCATGACGGGGTTTGCTTGAATGTAAAACATCACACTAATTTTATCCCTTTTTGTGAGTCCAAGTGAGCCGCGCGGAGTGGCCGCGCGGAGTGGCCGCGCGGTTTGAAGCATCATGTCACGGATTGAGCGGCCGCTCCCACCGGAGGTTCGAGTCCTCCCTCTGGCATGGGTGTGTGTGTTGTTCTTAGCATAGGTTAGTTTAAGTAGTGCGTAAGTCTAGGGACCGATGACCTCAGCAGTTTGATCCCTTAGGAATTCACACACATTTGAACATTTGAGTCCAAGTGAGGCGGTCAGGAAGTGGGGAACAGGGGGATAGGGGGATTCAAACTTTTACCGACATAGCGCGACAACGTTCTGTTGGTTCCGCAGTCCTGGAAGTTCGGCTCAACAGCTGTGAAATGTGTGGAGGGCTGCCTCATGGTTACTACACCATAAGCGTTGGGTCGCGTTAGTAGGATGTGCTTGTGGTGCCATGTCGTATCCAACAAAGTGTTTATGTGAATGAGGAAGAATCCGTAGCAGTATCGGCTCTTTTTTCCCCTTTTTTCTAAAAGAAAGGAATTGAATACAAGGAAAGTAGTAAGAGATATTCTTAATACCTACATATATCTCTGGAAAACATTTTGAAGTGGACGGTAGAGGGTAATTAGCATGGGCGACCCTGCGTAGGTTTCTTTCTGTTCTAACCTCGTTTGGAGGGCGGGCAGAAAGACTGCTAGAATCCCTGTCTCTCAGCGTGCTGTAATTAGTACAGTCTAGTCTTCACGGTCTCTTTGGAAGCAATACGTATGGGTCAGAAGAGTACCTCTAGTTTCTTCAGATAATATTCCTCTTGAAACTTCGAAGGCAGGCTTTTGTGAAGTAATTGGCTTCTATTTTGAAGATTCTGCGTGTTGACATTTTCTAACATTTCCGTGACGCTCTGCTGCGAGTCATACAAACCTTTGACTATGCTTGCCGTCCTCCCATGTCTGGCCTATTTGGTACTGAGCTATAGTGTACGATGAGGTGTAAAAAGTCCCCTATATAGGCTGACTGCATTTCGCCACTATCCGGCCAATGGGGCAAAGTCTGCCGCCAGCTTTGCCAACAACTGAGCCGGTATGACGAATCCATTCGACATACCTGTTACAGCCATGTATTTGTATAAGTTGACTGATTGATACTGTCGTCATAGGATACCACCTTTCTGCGGTCTTCGGAGTGCACAATTTTACATTTCCCAACATTTAAAAAGTGTTTACAATTTCTGCATCCCTTTGAAGTCTTATCAAGATCTAATTGAATAGTTCTGCAGCCTTTTAAGACAGAACTTCATTATAGATAACTGCATCTCTTGTGAAAAGTCTGAGGTTATTATCAAAGTCTGAAAGGTAATTAATGTACAACATGAACAGGAGGGGTGCTAAAACACTTCGTTGCGGCACACCTGAAGTTGTTTCTGCTGCTGTCGATGACTCTCCACCCAAGATAAGAAGTTTCATCCTCTCTACCAGAGCTACTTCGCTCTCTATAACAAAATAAAAGACAAAGAAGACCCTAAACTCGACGTCATGCGAGCAAATACTACTAAAACAAGTGCATGTTTCTGGATACTGGCTGTGTTGAGACATGAGAGGTGGTGGGAACTGGTGCTTGCCTAGTATTCTCCCGTTGTTACAGGGTCTACATCTACAGCTACTTGATTACTCTGCAGTTTACACTAAAGTGCCGAGCCGAACACAGAACCAATTCCGGACTATTTCTTCGCCGTTGCATTCCAGAACAGCACGTGGCAAAAGCAACAACATGACCTTTCCCAGGAAGCTCTGATTTGACTTATTTGATCAATATCGTTATTTCTCCCTACATAGATGGGACTCAGTAAAATAAATTGCCATTCGAACGGGAAAGTTAGTGATCGCAATTTCGTGAAAATATCTCGCTCTTGTTGTAATCTTCCCCATTTGTCGATAGTACAAAAAGAGTTGCCCTTCTTTGAACTTTTAAGAAGTCTTGTGCCAGCCTTATCTAATAAGTATCCCAAATCGCACGGAAGCACTCTATATGTGGACGAACAAGTCTCTTTATTGAACTTGTTGCAACTTCTCAGTATTCTACCAATAAAATGCAGTCCTTTATCTACCTTCCCCACAGTTTCTATTGCACGATTCCAATTTCATGAACCCCCCCTCATAAAAAAACACAACTTTATGTTTACGATTGCCACCTCAACTCCCAACTCATCACCGTGAGAGCACAAAACGAGAGGCTCTTCATTGAACTTATTGGATGATCTGTACCAGTCCTGTCTGCTTAGGACCCCAGTAGAGGACAGAGATTAGAGAATGGACAGTGGACTGTAGTGAGTGGTGCCTACCTGTGGTGTCGAACTTGGCGGTGGCGAAGAGCCCGCGCAGGCTGGAGGCCAGCCGCTGCGGGGACCGGCCCAGCAGCAGCGTCGCGTCTGCTTCCGACTCGACGGCCGCCGCAGCCGCGGCGTCGTCCGCTGCCCTCTGCGCCTCCGTCTTGTCGCGGTCCAGCGCCTCCCCCTGGCTCCGCTGCTGCTGCTGCTGCTGCTCCTTGCTGTCCAGCGCTGCCCGCCTTGCCCTCGCTCGCTCTTGCACTTGACGACCCTGGAGTGCTGCTCCGCCACTCGACGCTGGACCGCTCGCGCTGTCGCGCCCGCCGCTCGCAGGTGCAAGGCAGAACCTGGCAGTCGGTTCGGCCTCGGTCGGCTGGCGTCGGCCCGCGTCGGTCACGCGCCGAGAGCTCCGCGCCGCCGTCGCGGGGAGGGGCGAAGGCGCTCGGTCGTTCCGCCGTCGGTGGGCGTGGCCGACGCCGCCGGCGCCTGCGCCGCGGCGCCCGCTGCCGCGCTCCCACTGGACCGCCGCGCAGTGACGTCATTGGCGCTGCATCCAACCCGCGCACTCACCGGACCTCACGTGACGGACTCCCGACTTGCCGGCGCAGCCGGCTACACCTGTCGGGTCGATAGGCACTCGCGAAAACCACAGCTTTAATATCGGACCAAAGATATCGGGCAGCGGATCAGCAGATTACAGCTAATGCTGCACAAATTCCGCGTCGGTCATTGGATTTGTGTGCGGCGTCACGTTACAGCGACAGGAATACGTCCCTGCAGATGAAAAAATAGTTACTGTTATTCAATTTCTGCCATTCTGTCTTGCTGAAACAACAGTTCAATGAAGACACATTATTCAGTTATATGGAAGGTAAAAAGTAGCAGCACAAAAAACTACAACATAATGAATAATCTGAAGATGAATAGATGATGGGGAGGTTTGTAGGACTAAGTCTTTCAGTGAAAACATGGGCAAATTCCACAAATAATTTCTAAAGTTTTATTTCGCCAATGATAGATACTGTGGAATGCACTGACGGTGATTTAAGCATGTGATAAATACAGATTGTAGGATTGTACCAAAGTCGTAATACAGCTTAAATTCCAAATTGGCTAGTACAGTTGAATAAGATCTGAAAGAAGTTGGAATAACAGAACATAGTGTACCCGTGATCTGATCATAGGAAAAGATAGCATTGGAAGATATTTTGAGAGAATGGAAGCTATATCAGTACAAAGAAAAGCTAAACCGATACACTGATATGCTCTTTGTTTAACATTCCGTCCTCCAGCAGGGCTCAATGTGAATAATTTGACGTTAATCGTCAACTTTCTGCCCTACAGCAGGTCTTCAGATGTCGTTTTCCACGTAGTCCTGTCATTTGCTATCCTCTTCGCTGTCTCGTGATTGTCTTCCATCCTTATAACATCCACCATCCGGTACCTTCTGCGTCCTTTTTCTCCTTCTTCCACTTCTTTGTGTGTTTGTAATGACCTCGATATCGACGGGACGTTAAACCCAACTTTCCTTCATTCCATTTCTTCCATTCACCGTTCCTTCCATAGCACCCGTCAGTAAGCAATCTCTTCTCATTCAGTGCTGAAGCCGACTGAGTTTCCTATTCCTGACTACCTTTAAAATTTCTCTCCCTTTCCCCAGTCTTCTCAACATTTCCTGATTTCTCACTTTGTCCATCCATTTTATTCCTTCCATACTCCTCCAAATCCAGATCTCAAATGCTTCTATTTTTCTTTCTTAGTCTCTTATCAGTGTCCATTCCTCAGCTCCTTCATAAAAAATAAATTAGTTGCTATAATTTTTTCCTTAAATGTTTAGTCTACATTGTTCTTCAAATCTGAGCAATTTCAATGTCTTCCAGAAAGCAATACTATTACACTTAGACATCACTAACTACTCGGCGATATTGCCTTCTCGTTTTAACACAGCGTGACTAGTGCCAGTGAGCCCAAACACTGCTCCTGCAACTGCTCACAATGCTGAAGTCGGCAAATCGCAGGATTCATAAGACAGATGCTGCCTTTTGCAACTGCTAAATAACAAAAGAGCACTTGGTCAGTAACACGTGTGTACCACACAGCGCTAAAGGCCACTACGACAGTTTTGTTTAGGACAGTTTTGTTGTTCAAACTTAAAGAATTTGTCTGGCTCAATTGTGCCGCTAAGTGGAAGATTAACGTTGGAAAAACTTCATCGGTTTTTATCGCATTGTGATATTTGTTGTTACTACACATAAACTTCAAAACCGAATATAAGAATACGTAATTTGAAAATCAGCCTAAAAATAAATTATGATTAGGTTAAAATAAAGTGCAATCAAAATATCGAAATGAAATTAGTACATATTAACAATACAGTATAGAACTAATTTTTATGATCTAGACATTTTCTGCAGCAAGCACATTCAGCCTTTTTACGCTGCAGTGTAATTCTTACACTGAAGAGACGAAACATTATGACCATTGTCAACAGCGAGCATTGAGAACGCGAGACGCGGTTAGGAAAGTATGTAAGTCGGAAAGATACGAATGGTGAATTATCCTAGCGACGATAGACGTCGCAAATAGGGTAATCCACTGACACAAGAGACTCTGACCACGGGCGGATTGTTATACACTCGCTTTCGGGAATGAGCATCTCAGAAACGGCCAGGCCGATTAGTAACAAAAATAAATTTCCTGTATGAGTCCGTGATCATTGTCAGTTGTGTGATAACAACTGACGTCTCGACTAGGCATAGGTTTTTGATACTGAAAGTGAACTTTTTTTATGAATTCAGTGTTTGGATCTGAGAAGGGTATCAGCCAAACCTACGTAAAAAATAATGAAATATTTTAAGCAGTGTGATTCTATAGTGAGCATCTATGGAAAACGGTTGGTTCGTAAAATCGTATAGGCGCCAATCTGAGGCAGTTTTGAGACGACAGAGTACACTCACAGTCTAACACGTACAGTAACGACACGCCTGTTCATTTTTGTTACGTACTGCGACAGCAGCGCTCCAAGTGGTCGGAAAGATACGTTTCTGAATATGACGTCGAATGAGTGCGAATAGTAGCGTTTATATTCATCTGTAACATAATTTCTACAATGAAGAGTGTATGTAGCGACACGAAAATCGGCAGTAACTAAAAACTGACACCGCAATTTCTTTTTGTGGTTTCCTAAGGACCGTGGGAGGCATTGAGCGTTACATTACAGGACAGTTTGCTTACGATTTTCTAGTAACGATCAGATATTTACTAAAGAACATCTTATCTTTCAAGAAGAAAAATGGCTAGGAAACAGTAGAAGACGTGATCTTTTGCAAAAAGACATCGTATATCTACTTAACGGCTTGACATTTTCTTCACTCAACTTCTAGTCAAACCAGTGAATGTGGAATACAGGAAAATGGCATGGAGTGCAATAGCTACATTAATTAACGTACCAAATAAGCCACAATAACCGTATGTAAAGGGGAAAACAAGCAAACATAATAGTAAAATGTCACAAACAATAAAATAATTTTCCAACACAGAAGAGACCAGTTCCACAACTGTTGCTACATCTGAGTCACAAAAGGCAAGAATCTTCAACAATTTCGCTTTCGATCCAAAAGTAATTTCGTTTACAATAATATTGTTATTTTGGGAAGTGGAGTGAAGTGTAACGATATGCCAGTCATGGGGTTCCATAACAGAGTTGTTACATGTCAAGGCAAGTGCCTATCATAATAAGAACAACCACAGAAATATATGCTTCTCATGCATGAAATATGGTTTTATATTCTCTTGCCTTCAGCGGAGTAAGCCACAGTCACCTGTCTTCCTTGTTTTTCTCCCTCTTTTTTCCGCAATTGCACATATACAGCTTGTAAATGCTAATTTAAGTCTTTTGCAAATGTAATAAGTCTTATTAAAATCAGACGCGTTTCACTTTATTCTAAAGCGTCTTCAGTGGTCATTGTAAGTATAAGGTCCTCTTACAATTTTTTTATAATCATGAACAGCTTGCATGCTCTACTTACTAATGTAGACAGTTTTTATTTCTTTCGTTACTCACGGTTTTCCTGTTGTTTACTGCATTATCTTCCACGTATATGTATTGAGTTTTTGCACACAACACTTTCACTGCGCTAAATATATTCACATTTCTTTGATCACTGTCCTCGCGCCATTTCGTGTATTTTCTTTTTCTTTGGTACTGCGGACTGCGTTGTTTGTTTGTTTTGGTACTGGTGGAAAAACCTGTTATCGCTCTGTGAATGTTTATGAGTGTTTATATTTTCCGACTATAGAGTGGAATAGCAGACTCACAGAGCGATAGCAGACGCTCCCACCACTACCAAAAGAAACAAAAGACAAACTCATCCCACAATAGCACAACGAACACACGAAATGGCGATGTTTAAAGTACTCAATAATGCATGTGAATTGTGCATGATCATAACAAACAAAATTGTAAGAAAAAAAATTGTTGCAGTGAGCACTGAAGATGCTTTGGAATAAAGCTGAACGCGGGGTGAAAGACTGCATCACTCTCCTAAGCCTTTTTAATCCAAGCACTTTCTTCTTGGTTTTCCATTCATATTTTTCCCACCTGGTTCTTGTACAACTTGTGTGTTGTCCTCCAGACTACACCATTTTTCTTTAGAATTTCGAATATATTCCACAATTTTACGTTGTCGAACGCTTTTTCTAGGTCGACAAATGCTATTAACGTGTCTTGTTTTTTCTTACGCCTTGCTTTCATTATCAGTCGCAACATGAGAACTGCCTTTCCGGTGTCCTTGCCTTTCCAATAAAGCCAAACTGATCCTCAAGTAACAGATCTTCAATTTTCTTGTTACTCATTTACGAATAACAGGAAGAAGAATAGTTAGGAATCAAAGTAACGTCAGTGAAATTATAAGTGATGAGGTAATATATCGGATTGGCGAAGGATGGGAAAATAAATCGAACGTCCCGTAGGAATTTGCATCAAGTGTTATAGGAAAATCAAGGAAAACCTGAACGTGGATAGCCGAAGATAATGTTGAATCCTGGCGTTCCAGAAAGCTAGAATGCTACCGATACGCCACTTCGCTGGGTCACAAAGTATATGTATACTTATTAGAAAAGTACCAAAACAGCTGTATCTTGAGAATGTCTTCATTGTGTCGCAATACTAGTTTCGGAAGCACATTATGGCCATCCTCAGGGCCCTCACTGGCAAAAGAGTATTATAATTCCTTGACGCGTTTATTGCGGAGTCCTTGTTACTGGTACACGTGGGCTAGCTTTCCTCAGGGGTCTCTCCTCGACACCGTGTTGTCTCCAATGCACCGGACTCCGCAATGAATGCGTCAAGGAATTCTAATACTCTTTTGGCAGTGGTGGAGCCTAAGGATGGCGGTAATGTGCTGCGGAAACTAGTCGTGAGAGCCAATAAAGACCTCAAGATACAGCTGTGATTGTACTTTTCCTCACGTACGAGGCGTATTCGGAATGTTAGGTCCGATCGGTCGCGAAATGGAAACCACTCTCAAAATCTGATGAAGCTTTGGACAGATGTGTTGGGCAGTGTTTCTAGTACGCCCGTCGATCACATTACGTTTCTCTTTTCAGATCTGAGCGCACAGTGAGCACATAAAGATGCCTAGAAAATAGTGTCTCCCGCCAAATACGAGGAGCTGGTGAGAAATTTCGCCTGAAGCTATGCATCTCACATCACATAACTGTCATGCATTTTGTTCCTCAAGACAATTCTCAGCCGCATTCTGCAGGGGCAATCAAGACGCTCCTCCAGCGTTTTCAATTGGAAGTGTTTCATTCCCCACAATACAGCCCGTATTTGTCTCCCTCTGAGTTTCATCCCTGCCCACGTGAACCGCTGTCTATGAAGACAACATTTTGGCAAAGACAACCCTCGGAGGCCAACGTAGACAACTCGCGGAAAGCACTGGCGGCTGCCTTCTAAAACGACGGTATTGGAAAATTTGGACAACCCTACGACAGAGGTCTAAGTCGGATCGGCGACTATGTAGATAAGTAGCTGTAAGTTGTAGCTAACTGTTGCAAATAAAACATTTTTGATTTTCACAGTGGTCTCCATTCCGCGACCAATTGGAAGTTACTTTCCAAATACGCCTCGTATATCATCACCTTAAGTCCCTCGTCCTTGCAGTAGGATGGACATCCATAATGTGTACACTCCTATTCTACGTTCTCTGAGCTAAAACGATTTTTCGGCGGTGTACTCCTTTGTTAATCTCATACCTTAAATTTAAGTGGGATTTTATAATTTACTGCCCCGTGGATTTCATTTTACGTTTTGTCGTTGCAAAAAGCCAAGAGAAAAGGATCGCTACCTTTTTGCAGCGTCAGCTGGAAAGGCTACCTCGCAATATTTCCATCCTCTCAGAGTCAGATGCAAATGACACTCCCATCCCCAAGAGTTATGACACGAGCCGAGCTTCTGCTAACACGCCAGTTTTTCTCTTCGTTCGCCTCGCAAAGGAAACGCGACAATACTCCGCCTCTGACAGTGGAGATCATACGAAAGACTGAGGTAATGAAATCTACATAATTATAGCTCTGCCCTCTTTTGTCCCTGGTGCATAATGCAGAACTGAACACGCGGTAATTTTGTGGTCATATGTACCGGCGAAATATCTAGCTCTACTGCAGTGAACATTCCCATAATGTGGCTGTATGGAAAATCTTGAAATGAGTGCAAGTGGCATTTTTCTTGCAACAAATATCAAGAAGCAAGACTATGTCATCTACGTTCCGAATTTACGAGTATTTTATTGCGGCGCACGCCAATATTCTCGTCTTCTTATTTGCTGCGTTCAAACCTACCTTAATACTCACATAATCACATTATTGATATAGACACCCATATCGTTAGTGCGCTGAATATTATTTAGGCAATGAGATGACGAAGGAAAATTTGAGTATAAAAAATTTGCACCCGCATTGTTTTGAAGGATATAATGATATATTTTTTAGAAATACAGTTCATAAATCTAACTAGCACAAGGCAATTTGATAGCTTACAGAGTGAGTTTTCTTTTGATACAATCCTGTTCTTAATTTCAGTGTAGCTGCTTATGCCGAGTAGCAAGAAAGTTACTTCGATGGACGCATTACTACCACGAATCATTCATCTGGCGTTCCACTGACGTGAAAGTCCCTAATACGTAACACTTTATACATAGTGTAATGGAGGGAACAACGGTATCTGAAGATGAAGATGATGGTACACAGAGGAGTGGGTATTTTTCTGCTAACTTAATATTTGTACTATTGATTCTCTTTTTATGGTACGAATATTTTCTTTTTTACGGTACGGGAGAGAGCATATTTCCAACAGCATTCTAGCGCTCTTGGAATGTATAGGGAGAGTATATTACTCTAAATTTCCACGTCGGGAGAAATCACGCGGCGAGCATGGAACTTGATTATCGTTACAGTCTTTCTTGCCCTGGTAATGATTTCTTCATGTACGGAAAGAGGAGGACGTTACTGGGATCCATATTAAGAAAATACTGGGCACGCTTATGCGACTGTGTCCTCTGCAATGAGCTGTGGCGTAAATAGCCCTTGGCAGCTTTTCGCGACGCTTCATATTTGCAGCCCTCCTTAACCTCGTCAGGAGATTTTGGTGTGATGCTCCTGCGAAGGTTTGCCGCTTACGAGCTTAGACTGTTACCAACACAACATGACGTACCATAAAAATCCAGCATCACTTTGTCTGGTAATACTCCTAGTTGGGTATCTGCCTTTTTTAGGGGTGGTGAATCCACATGTATGCACTGGTTTCTGTGTTGTGTACAGCTAGCAGTTGTCCATGCTAATGAAGTCGTCTGAACTGATCTGACACAGCTGCAATAATTCTGCTTCTGCCTCGGATCAATGGGCGTTTTGAAGGGATGTGAATAGCCTTGGACCCCAAGTGGGCAGCGTCTTTTTTCGTATGAGAATGAAGTCTTTCACGACGGCACCGTTGCCTAAAACATTCTGGGACTCCATGCCACGTCATTTCAGGATAAAACATCGGAGCTTTCGACGATTACCTCCATCGTCTTCTCAGGTGCAACTGGCTGTCTAAAATGCTGCTATGGGGGTCTTGCTGCATTCAAGCAAGCTCTCAATGCTTAGAAAAAAACAGCTATTCGCCGCAATTTTTACGCTACTACGGGAGCAGACACTGAAACTATCTGCAACAACATTATGTAATTGCCGGCCAGTCAGGAGCCGTCTATGGGCTATTTAAGGTCACTGCAGCTGCAGTTTAGACCGTCTGTTGCTTCCGACGAAGGTAATGGCATAAAGCTCCAGTTTTACCAGAGTCTTAACACACGGAGTCACGACACTCCTGCTTATTTTTGATATACTCTACGACAGCAGCGTTCCAAGTGGCCAAGAAGCTAATATTATTGATACGATATCAGATAAGTGCAAATTGTATCGTTTATATTGATTTGTAATACAGTTTTTACAATACGGAGCGTATGTAGTGCCTTAAGACCCCAGAGGTATGGAACAGTACATTACAACTAATTTATTTACGATTCTCTGTACACCTACACATATTTAGTGAAGAATGTCGTTTTCTTTGAAGTCACAGCAAGGCTTGGAGTCCGTTAACTCACAGTGACAGAATCGCTGAAAGTTACTCTTCTAGATGCAGAATCTGTTAATCAAAACCAGTCTGTTAACGCAAAGGACCGTCACCGCCGCCACGACTCCCATCACCAGCAGTGTTCACAAAATCGACGTCGGGAGGTAGCTCCTTCTATCGTCGACGAATGCTACTTCCATCGCCGGATCGCTGTAAGACGATCGAGGTTTCAAAATGAGGACATCGCCAGCAACTGCTGCCCCAACAAATGCAGTCACAATCTACACGACGACGCCTGCTATCTGGACAACAATATGAGCAACAATTGCCTGTTACACTTCCGTCGGACCTCTTAACAACACCCCAGTGTCACCAAAGGCGCCGCCGACGGCCCAGGACACAGCACCAGTATCATCACATATGGCTATCCCAACACCAGCCTTATCATCGCCAGCGGCATCATCAGCCGCAGCGTCATCAGCAACAGCAGCAGCCGCGCCATCATCAGGAGCGGCCCCAACACCACCAGCCACAACACCAGCTATATCACATACACCAACACCAACAGGTAAACATTCCCTAACCACAGTCACCCCACAACCTCCCTTCCACACCCAACCAAAAACTATCACTAATACTAACAAAAAGGATCATCAGAGTGAAACTAAGAGGACCCAGCTAACTCTCCCAGATACTGACGACATGGAGGTCGAAATCACCCAATAACAGCAGCACCTAGTCCAATACTCTTCCTTTTTGCTCAATAGATGTCTCCCAAATTTCTCAATCCAAAGACACGCCTAATCCAGCAACTGATCCCTAGGAGAGATTCAATCGTCTTTAAAACTAACGATCCTCATTCCCACTCATCCCTACTCAGAACATTTTGAAGGAAATGCTACCATTACGGCCCTTACAAACCCTCAACCTAAACAACCCTATCCTCCATGCTGACCCACCACATTCACAGCAGTGATCAAAAAGGTCAACTTAGAGTACACGAACGAAGAGATCTAAAGTGAACTCAACTCGTAACTGGGAATCAGGATGCACAAGGCATTCTCCATTCACAGCTATATTGGACATCGCTTCTTAGTACAAGTGTTCTCAGAATTATCCAACGCCACTGACACACTTATGAAACATGGAGCACTGATTTATCGCAGGAAGCATCCTGTAGAAGCATCTCGATCCACTACACAAGTGTACAGATGTCAGCGATGTCTCCATTACAGTGGACACTTGACAGAATATTACAGAAACCATCCAACCTACGTCACTGCAAGCAAAACCGCATTCACAAACAATGCGCAAACCTAAACTCCTCACCTACCTGCAACGCTTGCTACCAACCTCATTCCACCCACTCCCACCAATGAAAATCCAAACTGTCTCCTCAAAAGCCTGAATCCACTCCCCCATATGCATTGATGATCAACCGCTCCACAAAAACAACTCCATCCATCCTCCACCCACCACTGAAGATGTAATCTGTTCCACACAAGTAATTCTGCAAAACCTACATCCTTTTGAAAGACCGCACATCCTAGAACAAATAACCCTCAGCACCTGCGTTATCTTCCATCTCATTACCAAATCACATATTCACAAAATCAAACTCATTTGATTTTCGATCTACTCAAACACCGGTGTAACCTACCCCTCTAACTCTTCCTTGTTTTGCTGAAAATATCCCTTCTCTCCACTACAACAAATATCTTTTTATCCATAGACCCCAACAACACGAAATTCAGACCCTCCTTCTCAACGACACCTTTCTCCAACCTCTCCATTCAATCCGCATGTCTCCTTACATCCTGCATGGTTCTGACAAGCCCTATCGTACTGCCTGTGGCAGAGTGCCTTCACCCAACTCCAAACTATCCTACTATCTCCTCTAATCCGCGACCACTCCTAAGTGATTCAGATGCTCACCTCATCCTTACCATATTTCTCCAAAAATTCGCTTTAAGCCATGCCACTATCTACATCCGCCCTAACCATCCCATCCCCTACGATTTCCTGACGCATGTAGATTGAATCTTTACCAAATACATAATCACAGCCGACCTTAAGCTTCATTCCCACACACCTGCCGAAAAAACGGCGGCGGCGTCAGTTTATCAACGTCTTCGATGGCTATGGATATTCATATCCCTTTCCACACCCGTCCTGACACAGATACGATCTCCCCCCCCCCCCCCCCCCCCCCCCCCCCAGTGCCATTATTGTCTCCTCCAACATTTTCAGGCGCAGCATTGTAGAAGTAGCAGATCCAACTGGGAGTGATCACCATCTCCAGGTCCCATACTCTGGACCAAAACCAACTTGCATTACTCCAAATCATTCACCTTCACATATCCGGGATTATTCCCATGCAGAGTGGAATGCATACTGTCCCCTAACTCATACCGTAATCGAAAATCATTGCAACTTCAAAATCCTAATAACATCCAAAGAGAGGCTGACTTCCTGCAACACATGGTCTTGAATCAATTTACCACCATATCCCACTGCTATTTCTCTACAATGACCATAATGATATTCCTGCTCTTGGCCTGCTCCAAGAATCCTGTCGTGCATACAGAGAATCTTTTTGTATTTGTGACCGAGACACTCTCATACCCCACCGACAGCTCCAGCGACATGTTTGCAGTTACTTACTAGCCAAACAAATGGCACTAAGCGAAACACCTATAAACTTTACAAAATATTGGAAACCCTTCCCTAGACTCTCCAGAAACAGCCCCACCTATCCCATCCTACATAACAACACAAAATGGTTCAAATGGCTCTGAGCACTATGGGACTTAACTTCTGAGGTCATCAGTCCCCTAGAACTTAGAACTACTTAAACGTAACTAACCTAAGGACATCACACGCATCCATGACCGAGACAGGATTCGAACCTGCGACCGTAGCGGTCGCGCGGTTTCAGAATGTAGCGCCTAGAACCGCTCGGCCACTTCGGCCGGAATAACAACACACAGCTTCCAGACGATCGCATCAAAGACAACCACCTCGAATTCTACCTGGAAGACACATTCACCATCCCTCATAACCCTCTCCCCTCCACACACACACACACACACACACACTTTCATTACACGATGGACCCTCATGTTTATGAACGTACCAACACTGTGGCCGTGATACAATATCCACAGTCAACGTCTATCTTCAGGAATTCTGAGAACCGCGGTGATGCAAAACTTTTTTTAATATGTGTATTTCCCATCACTGAAGAAACAAAATATATTATAGTTGCCACAACCGAGCCAAAAACGCAACACTCTTCACTTTTAAAGCAAAAGTAGTTACCTTCACAAAAATATCCGTGCACTGGAAAGTCGAGACAGACGTAATGATGCGAGAATCATTAGACTCCGTACAAAACTGTTACGTGTCAAGGAAAGCACCTATCATAATAACAGAGAACAAGAGAAATACCTGTTTCCGATGCGTGGAATATGTGTTTGCATTCTCTAGATTTCAGCGGTATTGCAGCTATACACATATCCGGAAGTAACTATTCATGAATAAATTGTAACTTATGCCACTGAACCAGTCAGATTCGCCTTTTTTGACATTTATTTCACGATCACTCACGCCTTTTGGTAATTTACTAGCGCTTAGGACTCATAAATATAACAACTATTTCGTTAGATAAGTAGAAACATAATTAAAAGCAAAGGTTAATTATACGATTGTCTTCTCACCGCTAGAGACGTTAGTGCCGTTCCAACTGTCAGACGGTAACGATTTCCGCAGCAGTGAGAGTCGCGATTGTATAAGTTAGACTGTGGTTTTAGCTTGAACTGACGCAGCAAGAAATCCGAGAACGTTTTATACGACTTTTGTCATGTGTAAAACATCGTGTAAGATGTTGAAATCTGATCTGAGACTGACTTTCACTTTTTCCACTATCCCTTCGATGGTTGTACGCTGGACGTCGGGCACCAGGGTCGCGTATTGTCATTCTGATTTGTCACAGAGAGATCGTTTGCCACTTAGTTCTTCGCCATTCAGACGTTTCTGAACAGACTGTAAGCAACTGACCACCGTACCATAAGATGCAAAATTTTTGCCGTACACTTCCACTAATTCAGAATGGGTTCGCCCCCTCAGATACAGGAAACGAATTACACTCGGTACTTCAGATTATTAATTGTAAGAAAATGAAACACCTACTGCCGTCCTTATGTTGGCATTTATTGTGTAGCTGCCAGTTTAGACGCTTCAATGCACCATCATCAGGCCTTAGTTGATAATGAAGGGGTCAACAGTTGACAGTTGATGGTTAGAGAGACAACGTCACAGTTACAGGTAGTCTGCGTAAACTAGTTGTTGGCCACTGATACATCATATATATGGAGCGTGGTAAACCCTTCAGCGTCAACTAAGGCCTGAAGACGGTGCACTGAAGCGCCGAAACTGGTAGCTACAGAATAAATAACAACATAGGGACCGCCGTAGTTGTTTCATTTTCTTACAACAGTGAACGGCCGTAGCCCGTAGACCTCCTTGCACAAGGCTGGACATAAAACGAAACATTATTAACTGGTTCCGCCATTCTTTTTGTCTCCTCTGTCGGCGCTCTACAGTGTTGGGGCGCGGGACACCACTGTTTACCACAACTGCAGGCCAGCAAACAATCAAAAAATCCATTACGTAACTTTATTTTTTTGAATTAGGAATTAAAATTTTGTGACCAATCCGCACAATGCTGGTAGCGGAACGTATCGTAAAAGCAGCCTTCAAATGTACTACTAAATTTGGCCGGCCGCTGTGGGCGAGCGCTTCTAGGCGCTTCAGTCCGAAACCGCGCTGCTGCTACGGTCGCAGGTTGTTGCCGAAAACAGTTTGCAACGAGCTGATACAAAGCCAGAAATATGACCTTAGACATTCCGAATGAAGCTAAATCGGATACGTTAAAATGTACTTTAAGAAAGAACTAGTGTTTTAACAAAGATCCAAAGAGAAATTAGTTTCTAATTAGTGTCTGTGAAATACACAGTACAATAAAATTAACTGAAAGCAGCACGTCAAAGGATAAAAAAAATCACAGGCACAGAGGGCATTCAAAGAACAACGCTCAAAAATCGCTGGTGGTGCGAGCCAAAATATAACAAGAAACACGATTGATAGAAGTTCTAAAGCTTAAACAAAGGTATTTAATATTATAAAAGCTAATTCCTAGTAGTTGTCTCTGATGTGCACAGTGCACAATTAAGCGAACTGAAAGCTACATATCAAAACACGATAAAAAAAAGGCGCAGCAGATTTGCCGAATGCAAGACGAGTAAACGGGTAAACTTGTGCAGCACGGGTCCGAGTGAGAAACAGAGCACCAGGATATGAGATTTCCAGTAGCCTGTAATGCAATGAAAGCAGAAGTTGGATGCAAATTCATTCTGTTCATTAAGAAGTTTAGTAGGGTGACGTTTCATAGTCCCATTCTCTGACGATGCCTGAAACCAAACCTAGGAGGAGTGTTTCGGAATAATGTAGTTTCAAACTGACTGTCGGACATGTATGGAAGATAAATGCAGTATCTGTGTTTTCTCTCGTTTGTTACAAACCTCTGGGGGGAAAAAATTTCTTAGAAAAATATTGATTAAAGGAATATCTTCTCTCACGTGGCAGACATACGTCACTATTCCAAAAGCTCTTCAGGTCTCTCACTGCACCGGAGCAATTCATTCCCGCCTTTGAAAAACACTGGTACAGCGCAGAGGGCGGCAGCGCAGTTGAAAGCGCTCGTCTACAGGAACCGGTAGGATGCCGGCAGTGCACGGCGTCAAAGCACAGCCGAACCGACGGGCTCATGTGATACGAGGGAATTCGTACCGCGTTATCGTATCGTTTCAGAGCTCGTGCCGTAATTAGAAAAGCGGCTCTAACTCAACGATACCCGAAACAGCGGCCTGTGACACGCTAATAGCTTGCTTCATTACCGTAATCGAGTTTCAACCGTAATCACAGGTGAGGTCAACCTGTTAACCTTCAATGAGTGCCCATGCGTTTGCGTACGCATATTATGACTCCAATGGTTGTTCCTATTCAGGATGAGAATTAAAAATTGGACAACAAGTGTCATACTAACAGTATCGTCAATCCTTGACACTTGTCATAGTTTGGAAATAACACTTCCAATTTCAGAGAATGTAGACGATAAAGTATCACAAACATTGCATTTAGGATAATTTAATCGTGTTTTAAAATTCCATGTGACTTATAAGAAATTTACCGGCAGCTCCATATTCACTATAAGCTAAGGTGACAAAAGTCATGGGGTAAGTCCTAATATCGTGTCGGACCTCTTTTTGCATGGCGTAATACAGTAACTCGACATGGCATAGACTCAACAAGTCATTTGAAGCCCCCTGCAGAAATACTGAACCATGCTGCCTCTCTAGCCGCCTATAACTGCGAAAGTGTTGCCGGTGCAAGATTTTGCTCACGTATGAGCTCTCGATTACGTCCCAGAAATATTCGATGGGGTTCACGTCGGCCTATGTGGGTAGTCAAATCATTCGCTGGAATCGTCCAGAATGTTCTTCAAACCAAACGCGAACAATTGTGGCCCGGTGACTTAACATGGTTGTCTGGAAACATCAAGTCCATAAATGGCTGCAAATGGTCTCCAAGTAGCCGAACATAACCATTTCCAGTCACTAATCCTTTCTGTTGTACCAGAGGACCCAGTCCATTCCAAGTAAACACGGTCCACACCATTATGGAGCCACCCAGCTTGAACGGTGCCTTGTTGACATGTCTTCGTGGGGTCTCCGCCACACTCAAAACCCACCGTCAGCCCTTAGTAAGTGAAATCGGGAGTTATCTGACCAGGTCATGGTGTTCCAGTCGCCTAGGGTGCAACCGATATGGTCAAGAGCCAGGGAGAGGCGCTGCAGGCGATGTCATGCCCTGAAATCGGTCGTATGCTGACATAGCTCATTAATGCCAAATTTCGCCGCACTGTCCAAACGTTCATCGTACATTCCACATTGGTTTCTGCGGTTATTTCACGCAGTGTTGCTTGTCTATTAGCACTGATAACTCTACGCTGCTCTCGGTCATTAAGCTGTGGCCGTCGGCCATTACGTTGTCGGTGGAGTAATGCCTGAAATGAGGTATTCTCGTCGCACTGTTGACACTGTGGATAGAGGAATACTGAATTCCCGAACTATTTTCGAAATGGAATGTCCCGTGCGTCTAGGTGCAACTACCGTTCCGCAGTCAAAATCTGTTGATATCAGTCGTGATGCCATAGTCATGTCAGGATACCTTTTCACATGATTCAGCTGAGTGCAAGTGGCAGCTCCGCCAGTGCTGTGTCCTTTTATACCTTGCGTACGCGATACAACCGCCGTCTCTATAGTGCATACCGCTATGCCCTGACTTGTGTCACCTGAGCGTAAGTGTTCGAGAATCGATGAAGCACATTATTTACTTTCCATAATGAGATGTCAACGCAGCTTGCGTCACTTGGTGGCTCTGAACTAATGACATATCTGCACCACTCCATCGGTTGACGTCATACGTTATACGAATGTGTGAATCAAAGTTCATGTTGTTTGGAAAAAAACTAAGATAATTCCTAATCCAGTTGCGAAGAACACACACGTTTTTTTTGTGCCATGCTTCGTTTCGTCTAAATAATACAGAACAGAGCCAGTGCCGTCCGGGTGGTATATATGTGAATATGAACTTCATCGTCGTTTGTACAATGTGTTGAACACCATTGTCGCTAGAGGAGTTGTATATAAATGTGTCGTCTGGGCCACTTTGTTCACAAGTCATGAAGTTTTAATTTGGTTACATCACATGAATCAAATCATTGGCCACACAATCCAAGATGGATGCAACCTCTCTTTCTCTTATCTATCAGTTGACCAGTTAAGACCGCTTTCCCTCTGTCTTTCTCTCTTGTTTCCTTTTATTTTCTTTTTGAGTCATCAGTCTTCTGACTAGTCTGATGTGGCCCACTACGAATTCCTCTCCTCTGCCAACGTCTTCATCTCAGAGTAGTACTGGCAACATGCGTCCTCAACTATTTGCTGGATGTACTGTGTCTTCACGTACAGTTTTTTCTCCTATCTGCGACATGTCATTCCACGGCGCTCTCACCAGTCCCTCTCCCCTAACTTTAACCTTCCCCTCTATCCCTATTCCATATTTTCAGTTAATCAAAATCGAAGGTAGCGGAACTAGGACAACTGTTCCAGTGGAAAAATAAAAAAAATACAAAATGGCATGAATTATCCCAGTTCCAATTTATACCGCACCTCCATCCTCCCCTACAACTAATCAAGGCGTAGTATTAAAATAATGTGTAAAAATGGCGCCAGATATGCAGTAAATACGTGCCTAATACTTACTTGAACGTCAAAGACATGTATTATTTCCGTAAAAGTGAAAGATAATTGCGCATGCATACATCCCTCTGTATTTAGTCAGAGTTGTATTAAAATGTATAAAAATGGTGTCCAGCTACAATAGTTCTGCGGTATCTGCGTACACAAACAAACAAACTTCTGTCATAATATTAAAAAAATGACTTTCAGGTCAAATATGTGCATTATTTCCATGACACCAGTAGCGATAACTGTCGGTAACTGACACTTCCAGCAGCTGACACCTGACGCAGTATCTGACAACTCTTGCAACAAATACACACACACACACACACACACACACACACACACATACATATCTTATGGGCGTCTATACAGGAACGTCTCTGCTGTCATGATAAGATATAAAGCTAGCTGACTCTGCTGACCCGCAAGACAGAGAGAGACAGAGAGAGAGAGAGAGAGAGAGGGGGGAGGGGTGGGGGGGGGGGGGGAGGAGAGAGAGATCCCTAATGTTATGCTCCACTAAATACAAACTAGACAGAGTAAAAGAAAACAACAATTGTCCTATATACAAAATATATTATATATTTTATATGCATTTTTGTATGTTATGTGTTTCCACTCAGCGTGTTGACATACAACGCTTTCTATCTGTATCAGAAGTTATGATGGACCATTGAAAAGTATACAACTTACATCTTCATTCTGCAGTAGATGACACAGTGGTGTCGAAACATGTCTGGGCAAATATAAAAATAAACTAATTGTGTTTGCATAAGGCTGATTTTTAAACCAACCCAGTTTTTAAATCATAAACACGGAAGAACAAAGAGAGGAGTTTCAAACCATAGTAAATTGAGTAACGTAAAGCCAAGCCAAGCATTTCCTACGAAGCTCTACAACAAATTCATGAAACCAACAGTACAACTGCACAAAACGATCCTCAACATCAAGTTTAACAAAATCTGTCTAAGTAATAACTCAATCGCTGGTTTTATAAAAGTAAACGTAAACAGCGGGTCACCTGCAGCACAAGTAGCCAAGAGAAAAACAGACATTATTTGTTTGGAAGAAAAAATTCATTTCCTATATGCAAAAAACAGCAGCCTAATCTTCAGATGCACAAAACACACCTTAAATTATCTAATCTCTTAAAAACACCAACCCATTTCGATGACGTAACTCAAGAAATCAGGTCTTACACAGAAATACTGATGAAAAGAAAGAAAGACGAAACGAAAAACTGATTCATCTCATGAGATCTGCTATAACAATAGATAAAGAAGACAGAGTGGGGACCCAACATCAGTTCCACGACAGACTTGTCAATGTAACTGATATAGAATTAACAAAACAAGAAAAAGAACTACTTGAAAAGGGGCCGTAACACCACATAAACCAAAGTCTGTCACACAAAATCACATAAAACCTGATCACACAAACAGAAAACATAATAAAGCAGGAAGAAAAGCTGGCAGCAGAAGAGATAAAACACATAATCAAGGAGAACAAGACCCACATCATCTCAAAAACAAAAACAAGAATGCTAAAAATATGTATAAAACTAAACAAAACACTCCAAAATCGCAAGCAATCATCACTAGAACAGACAAAGGGAATACACTTGTGCTGATGAATGAGGCAGAGTACATAAAGAAAACAGAAGAATTTACAGAACAGTACATCATCATGAAGTTGATCAATGAGCCTACAATGAGATACCAAAGAAACATACAAAAACTCTTCAAAACCCTCAAAGTCACCATCATGGAAACTCAAGCCAAATACATGACAGCCGGCCGCTGTGGCCGAGCGGTTCTAGGCTTTCCAGTCCGGAACCGCGCCGCTGCTATGGTCGCAGGTTCGAATCCTGCCTCGGGCATGGATGTGTGTGATGTCCTTAGGTTAGCTAGGTTTAAGTAGTTCTAAGTTTAGGGGAGTGATGACCTCAGATGTGAAGTCCCATAGTGTTCAGAGCCATTTGAACCGTTTGAAATACATGACACAAAAGAATCCCAAAGCGCCCAGCTTCAATAGTTTACCAAAGATGCAGAAAAATATCTGTCCAATGAGGCCTGTAATCAATCTAAAAAAATGCACCATTTTACCACACAGCTAGACGCTAACATACATTACTACAGAAATAATAAACTTTCACAAACAACAGAAACCTAAAAATCGCCAGCGAACTGATAGAATACATAAAAACTATAAACAGACCGTC
Source organism: Schistocerca americana (assembly GCF_021461395.2). Lineage (NCBI taxonomy): Eukaryota > Metazoa > Arthropoda > Insecta > Orthoptera > Acrididae > Schistocerca > Schistocerca americana. The sequence continues at coordinate 590,063,426 of NC_060119.1, forward strand.
AACAGCAACCCTGGTATCTTCTGACATCATATCCATGTACACAAATGTGCCAGTAGAAGAAACTATCAGCATTGTTAAAAAACAACTGCAGTATCAAGGGGACACAACAAGTACACACGTAGATGAAACAGAAACCACCCTGAACATTATAACAGAACAGAACTACCTCACTTTTAAGAAAGTGTTCTATCTGCAAAAAGATGGCCTACCAATGGGCTCACCCATCAGTTGTCTACTTGCAAACAATCTCCAAACCACATTGAAAACAAAATATTCAATGAAATCATACATCCACAGCAGTACAAGATTATATACTGGTACCAATATGTTGGTGACATTATTTGCTTGATTGGTGAAACAGATACTCAAATAAATTAATTATTCAGTGAGATAAATACAGTTCACCCAAAAATAAAATTCACCATTGAGACAGAAGAGGAAATGATCCTTAATTTCTTAGACATTACCATACACAGAATCAGCAACAAACATGATTTTGGAATTTTCAGAAAACTTACAGCGACAAGTAAAACCATCCACATCAACCCCAACCACCCCAAAGCACACAAACTCTCAAGTCTCAAACACATGCTACACTGGCTCAACAGAACTCACTGGATAAACTCAGCTACATGCAGGATCTAAATACAATACACCAAATAGCCAGAGTGAATAGGTACAACACACAAATGATAAACAAACTGAACAATTAAATTAAAGAAACAAATTAAAAGAGGAGAAACCATAAACAAATCACCAGCCACAGCAGAGAACTAAGAACACAAACTCAAGACAAACAGTGGGTATCAGGAACACCCTACAAATAGTACAGCATGGCACATACTAACATACAATAACGAAAACGCCCATAGGGTGGGAAACATACTGAATAAGCAAGGGCTACAAACATCGTTCCGCAGAAGTAGCACAGTAAAGAAGAATCTAAGTTCTAAGAACAGTTCTGCAGACAAACTCTCCAAAGCTGGAATATATCAGTTAACCTGTAGTTCACGCCAGGCGGTCTACATAGGCCAAACATGCAGAAATTTCGAAACGAGGTACTCCGAAGTCCTCAGAGCCATAAGAAGTGCAGCTGGCAGGACGTTGCTAGTCTTACGTCCAGCACATTTTGCACTTTCTGCTTCGTTTTTCCAATCATCAGTCTGAAAAAATTCTTCTCGGTCTCATCACTTGCACTCGTGGACTTTTCTGCGTTAATCTCAGTGCATGGCTTCATCCAGAGACCTTCGTCAGACGACAGAATTCGAGGAATCTTTTTTAAAAGCAGTTGGTGTTGTAAACATTGTTTCAGATTTCTGCAGTGAGCTACACATAAAGGCGACAAGAGTCTCTTTGATTTTTTATTGTTGGATGATGGCGTCATTTTTTCGGATATAAGAACAAATCCTAACGTAAATAGTGAAAACTCGTGGGATATTCAAGATCTGCTTTTAGTACATATCCTATATTCGACTCGTCTCGTATGTTGTTCATAACAAACGTTTCGACACTCTTTGAAAGGAAGCCAATCAAAATTGGACAGTGTATGATACAGCAACACCTCCCTGCTGTGTAGGCCACTCACATCAGGATATTTAATATAATATTTGTCAATTTTGTCATCATAATCGGGTATAAATCTGTTGTGGACAAAAGCAAGTCGCAGCGTGTGGTAGCCGTACGGTCTTGGGAGCCTTGCCACGGTTCGAGCGGCTCCCCCCGTCGGAGGTTTGGCTCCCCCTCGGGCATGGGTGTGTGTGTTGTCCTTAGCGTAAGTTAGTTTAAGTTATAATAAGTAGTGTGTAAGCCTAGGGACCGATAACCTGCCGGCCGGTGTGGCCGAGAGGTTCTAGGCGTTTCAGTCTGGAACCGCGCGGCCGCTACGGTCGCAGGTTCGAATCCTGCCTCGGGCATGGATGTGTGTGATGTCCTTAGGTTAGTTAGGTTTAAGTAGTTCTAAGTTCTAGGGGACTGATGACCTCAGAAGTTTAGTCCCATAGTGCTCAGAGCCATTTGAACCATTTTTTTGCAATTTACAACAAGTTTTTGTTCGCTTCTAAGAGTTCACTAAACGACTTTCCCTGCCTAAGTCACCCCTGGACGATGATCTATAACCACGTGGTTCAGAGCTGCTCTTCTATCTTCCGAGTAGGCTCCTCCGTTGTCGTCCGGTCATTGGTGGATTGTACTCGGCCGGTCATTGACGAGGCGAAGTCGATATCTTCATCCTCAGCGCCGCCTGTGGTGTTGGTGGAACTCACGCAAGTGGTAAGTCTCTATGGATCTGGCATCAGCACGCATCTTTGCGCCTGTGGTGGGTTTGCCCTGGCTGTGTCTTGTTCGGACGACACAGCAGTAATAAGCTCCAGTTCTGATTTAGTAATATTGAGCAAAGCATCCACGCCAAGCCAGGTGAGTATAACACACACGATCCAGTTCACTTGTCTTAAGGTAAAAACTACAAAAGTTTTCGAACACATCAGAAAGTAGTAACACGTCAATTTGCAGATATAATTCGGAATATATTTTATGTATTGCAAGCTTTTCAGTACGTGCTCTCTGTATATTTTCGCCTGTTAAGGGGCTCCGGAAAGGCTCAAAATAATGAAAAGTTCAATTTTTACTTTTTTGCGTTTTCTGAATCTGCAGACTGTTACCTTTTGATAGATATATAATTTATTCAATTCCAAATACTACAACTATTTTTAAATTTTTTTTGAAATGTGTTCTACATGGGCGTGACCCACTGTGGCGCTGTTAAACTGCTGTCAAATGGTGTTATTATTAACGTCTGTGTTCATCAGGTACATTTTAGTGATGTGAGATAAAGTATGTGTTGTGGCTAACCTGTGATGGTTCAATATATATCGCTGGTGTGATTGTCGATTGTTTCATGTTTATTTACTCTGTCGTTATCTCGAAAATATTCGTAATTAATTCTGTTTCTTGAGTCTCTGTTTTGTTGAAGTATAATAATGAGTACAAGTAAAGTTATTAGAAATCCTCTGAAGGCTTTTAAGAAAAGGAGAAATGTTGGAAAGCCAAAGGTATGTGTTATTACTGTAAACAATAAAGACGATAACCAAGTGAGTGAACCTAACCTCTCAAGTACACCTGCCCATAGCAGTCAAAGTGGGAAAGAAAATACTTCACAGAAGAAGCTTGGTTCAATGAGTGAAAACTATGAATGTTTTATGGGCGAATCAGATGTGAATGAAATATTTGATATGTCGGTTCTCAAAGGAATTTTTTCAAACTGTGTAAGATGTATTCATTGTAGTGAAGTTGGTCTGGAACTCTCCATAATAAAGCACGTAGGACTTGCTAGTGAAATACAACTGAAAGGTGATAAGTGTTCATACATGACCACCTTTTGGAACAGTGTTGCAGTAACTGCAACTGAAGAAAATGGTAGCAAAATCTACGAACACAACAACGAGCGATGCTTGCTTTAGACAAGGAACGCCTTCGGGCTGCAGACAGGGCTGTAAAGAGTCTAGAAATACAAGCAAGAGTAAACAGGAGGAGGAACAAGAGGAAGCTGGAAGAGGAGTTTGCAGAGGATGAAGATAATCCATCCTATGGACCTGGAATGCACTAAAAAGTTAATCCAATCTTTGTCGCTCGATTCCCAAAACTTTTATTTTCTCATACTAATTACATGTTTTCTAAGGATCTTCCAAACATATTTGTTTCAAACTTTCAGTAAATGCTACACAGTACCTTCTGCATAATTTAACACAGCCTTTTTCCAAAAAACTGTATATTTTTGAATATATAAATAAAAAATTGCAAAAAAATGTTGTGAATTTTCATTACAATTGAAAAAAAATCATCTTTAATAACTGAACCAAAATTTTGGAAAATCCCTGTGTTAAGTTGTAGCCCATATTCCAATAAATAATCTGTAAAAAATTCAACTCCCTACCTCAAATACTTTGTGAGGAAAGATGTAATTAATAAGCGTTATTTTAACATTGTAAGTATAGGGCGTTCCGGAGCCACTTAATAAACATTTAATCCTTTCGATTGACAGCAGACAATCTTCTAGTAAAATCTACTCGTTCCTCATATGGAAACACTTCCTTCGGATAGGCTAGACTAAATTCTCGACTGTAAGAAAACTGTTCTCATTATATAACTTCATGCGATGGGTACGACGTGCATTTTTAAAATGGTGATGGCAAGAAGTTTAGCCAACCAGTAGATCTGAAATATAAGTTGGATAACTCTCTGGGTGCATTACTGAAATAATTTTCATAATTTTTTTTATAGTTTCTTCATACACGATGACAGAACAGAAACTCAAACTGGATCTAATTTAATTTATTCATCATCATTTGTTATCTTTAATTCACACATGTTCATGATCAAGGAATGCCCGTCAAAATTACTGAGATTGTTGAATACGACGAGCGCTGTATACTGTGGCCTGTATTTCACTTTGTAAGTGAGATGTGTTGCACTTCAGTACACACTGGTGAAATGATAGTGCTCTCTTTAACTTGGAATGTTATTGGTCATAGCCGTTGTGTAAGTAGTATACAATGCTGAATGCTTTATGCAAATGTACCCGGTCAGAATACGAAACAGAATAACTGCTACAACTGCAACCGCCAACTGGTTCAAATGGTTCAACTGGCTCTGAGCACTATGGGACTTAACATCTGAGGTCATCAGTCCCCTAGAACTTAGAACTACTTAAACCTAACTAACCTAACGACATCACACACATCCATGCCCGAGGCAGGATTCGAACCTGCGACCGTAGCGGTCACGCGGTTCCGGACTGTAGCGCCTAGAACCGCTCGGCCACTCCGGCCCCGCCAACTGGTTCTAGCACACATTCTGTATCACCATAAATTATAAAACACAGTTTCATTTTGTTGCTGAACTCTGTAAATTTTACATATTCATTCTTTCTGCTAGGGAATATACTTTAGATCAGTTTAAACTGTGCACAGTCAACTTTATATGCAGCTAATTTTTTGTTGGGAAGAAAATAACACAGGCAGCGGTAGCATACTGCAAGTGAATAGTGACAAGCAGTAATTCTACTCTGTGCTAGCCTCGACATGATTTTTGTGTGATATAAATGAGTATATTCGTATTAACAACTTGAAACATATTTGCTGCGCTGTGACAGTGTTGTTTTGATGTGCAGAGATGTCTTCATTTCGTTTTTCGAAAATGTGAAAATGCTTCAGCTCTGCTGGGAATAGTATGTTGCCAGAGTTCAATTTTTTTACATGTGGCCAATGTTGAGACTCACATTGTGCATTCTGAATTACGGGATACACTGCTGCTAGAATATTCCACTAAAAACCAGCATTATCCTTCCGTTTACGTTTATGCCTGTATGTTTATCTTCTATCACTTTCGGCGCATTCTGTGTACTCCTGATAAAATCTCTTACTTTCATCAATTCTAACTTGCAGCTGAGCTGTTCTCTTCAATGCCCATCCTAAATATCTTGTTTCAAAAGTTGAAAATTTTTTACCAGCATATCAGTGACATTTGACGATTATCAATCAACAATTATTTTTAAGACGGCATTAAACTCGCATTCTTTGTGTTCCGGTACACCTGTTTTTCCTTGCTTGACGGAGAAAGAGAAACTTGCGAACTAGCGAAATTTCGATTTACAGAGGTTAGTTAATTACACACACTTCGTTGTCGAAAATTTCAAAACATGCAACTGCGAAATGTTTAGGCTCCTTAAATTCAAGCCTATCCTCTATAGCACCGAGGTGCATACTCGACAGTGACCCATTTGAGATTATTCAATCTAATACGTTTAGCTGCAGGTTCGACCATCGTAATAACAGTACTGAGTTAGTCAATGAAGTGCACCGTAATGAGGTGCTATTCTTCTTCTTCTTCTTCCTCTTCTTCTTCTTCTTCTTTTTCTGCAGATTATCCGCTGCTGCTTCTTGTAGATTTTACAACTCCTTGATGAGGAGAAGCACGGGGGTGCCAGGCTACAGATTCTCCGTTATTCTATTAGGAGAAGGGTACTAGGCCACGGAGCCTCTGTAGGTTATCACTTAATTGACATAAGTGTGTCTGAGTTAAATTCATAGAACAAAATATACACTACGTGATCAAAAGTATCCGGACACCTCCAAAAACATACGTTTTTCATATTAATTGCATTGTGCTGCCACCTGCTGCCGGGTACTCCATATCAGCGACCTAAGTATTCATTAGCACATTGAGAAAGCAGAATGGGGCGCTCTGCGGAAATCAAGGACTTCGAACGCGGTCAGGTGACTGGGTGTAACTTGTGTCATAGGTCTGTACGCGAGATTTCCACACTCATAAACATCCATAGGTCCACTGTTTCCGATGTGATAGTGAAGTGGAAACGTGAAGGGACACGTACAGTACAAAAGCGTACAGGGCGACCTCGTCTGTTTATTGACAGAGACCGCCGCCAGTGAAGAGGATTGTCATTTGTAATAGGTGGACATCCAACCAGACTGTCACACAGGAATTTCAAACTTCTTCAGGAGTACTATAACAGTTAGGCGGAAGGGAGAAAACTTCGATTTCATGGTCGAGCGGCTGCTCATAAGCCACACATTACGCCGATAAATGCCATACGACGCCTCGCTTGGTGTAAGGAGCGTAAACGTTGGCAGATTGAACAGTGGAAAAACGTTGTGTGAAGTGACGGATCACGGTACATAAGGTGGCGATCCGATGGCAGGGTGTGGGTATGGCTAATGCCCGGTGAACGTCATTTGCCAGCGTGTGTAGAGCCAACAGTAAAATTGGGAGGCGGTGGTGTTATGGTGCGGTCGTGTTTTTCATGGAAAGGGATTGCACCCCTTGTTGTTTTACGTGGCACTATCACAGCACAGGCCTACATTGATGTTTTAAGCACCTTCTTGCTTCCCAATGCTGAAGAACAATTCAGGCCTGGCGATGGCATCTTTCAACAAGATCGAGCACCTGTTCATAATGGACGGCCCGTGGTGGAGTGGTTACACGACAATGGCATCCCTGTAATCGACTGACCTGCACAGAGTCCTGACCTCAGTCCTACAGAACACCTTTGGGATGTTTTGGAACGCCGACTTGGTGCCAGGTCTCACCGACCGACATCAATACCTCTTCTCAGTGCAGAACTCTGTGAAGTATGGGCTGCCATTCCCCAAGAAACTTTCCAGCACCTGACTGAATGTATGCCTGCGAGAGTGGAAGCTGTCATCAAGGCTAAGGGTGGACCAACACCATAGTGAATGCCAACATTACTGATGGAGGTCACCACGAACTTGAAAGTCATTTTCAGTCAGGTGTCCGGATACGTTTGATCACATAGTGTATATGACAAATGGTAGGCTGCAAAAGAAAACGTCGATAAACACTTTTTTGCCACACTTGTCGAATTTCCGGCTCTGCTGTGTCACTCTATATGCTGACAGCTGTGAAGATGTAATACACTCCTGGAAATGGAAAAAAGAACACATTGACACCGGTGTGTCAGACCCACCATACTTGCTCCGGACACTGCGAGAGGGCTGTACAAGCAATGATCACACGCACGGCACAGCAGACACACCAGGAACCGCGGTGTTGGCCGTCGAATGGCGCTAGCTGCGCAGCATTTGTGCACCGCCGCCGTCAGTGTCAGCCAGTTTGCCGTGGCATACGGAGCTCAATCGCAGTCTTTAACACTGGTAGCATGTCGCGACAGCGTGGACGTGAACCGTATGTGCAGTTGACGGACTTTGAGCGAGAGCGTATAGTGGGCATGCGGGAGGCCGGATGGACGTACCGCCGAATTGCTCAACACGTGGGGCGTGAGGTCTCCACAGTACATCGATGTTGTCGCCAGTGGTCGGCGGAAGGTGCATGTGCCCGTCGACCTGGGACCGGACCGCAGCGACGCACGGATGCACGCCAAGACCGTAGGATCCTACGCAGTGCCGTAGGGGACCGCACCGCCACTTCCTAGCAAATTAGGGACACTGTTGCTCCTGGGGTATCGGCGAGGACCATTCGCAACCGTCTCCATGAAGCTGGGCTACGGTCCCGCACACCGTTAGGCCGTCTTCCGCTCGCGCCCCAACATCGTGCAGCCCGCCTCCAGTGGTGTCGCGACAGGCGTGAATGGAGGGACGAATGGAGACGTGTCGTCTTCAGCGATGAGAGTCGCTTCTGCCTTGGTGCCAATGATGGTCGTATGCGTGTTTGGCGCCGTGCAGGTGAGCGCCACAATCAGGACTGCATACGACCGAGGCACACAGGGCCAACACCCGGCATCATGGTGTGGGGAGCGATCTCCTACACTGGCCGAAACCACTGGTGATCGTCGAGGGGACACTGAATAGTGCACGGTACATCCAAACCGTCATCGAACCCATCGTTCTACCATTCATAGACCGGCAAGGGAACTTGCTGTTCCAACAGGACAATGCACGTCCGCATGTATCCCGTGCCACCCAACGTGCTCTAGAAGGTGTAAGTCAACTACCCTGGCCAGCAAGATCTCCGGATCTGTCCCCCATTGAGCATGTTTGGGACTGGATGAAGCGTCGTCTCACGCGGTCTGCACGTCTAGCACGAACGCTGGTCCAACTGAGGCGCCAGGTGGAAATGGCATGGCAAGCCGTTCCACAGGACTACATCCAGCATCTCTACGATCGTCTCCATGGGTGAATAGCAGCCTGCATTGCTGCGAAAGGTGGATATACACTGTACTAGTGCCGACATTGTGCATGCTCTGTTGCCTGTGTCTATGTGCCTGTGGTTCTGTCAGTGTGATCATGTGATGTATCTGACCCCAGGAATGTGTCAATAAAGTTTCCCCTTCCTGGGACAATGAATTCACGGTGTTCTTATTTCAATTTCCAGGAGTGTAGATATGGCATCCATGATTAGAAATCTCTGCTTTTATGCGCAGCAAGTTTTAGAGAGGGGGATTCTCTGAAAATGTTTATCTCCTGAGAAAGGCCTACTCAGCGAGTTCCCATGAGTTTCCAAATATATTCTGACAGGCAAGTTGTGCAGATGGGTTTCTCCATCCCACACATTCTTATCTTGTGAGTGTAAGTTCCTGCTCAATCATTACTTGCACATGCGCATTCCCAGCATCCTGAGTTTCGAACCATGCATATTTCGACAACCAAGTCCGTCTCTTGCATCATCTTCCTCTAGCAAGAGGAAGCAGATAAGTAGACCTCGCACCTCTATGCCACAGTTTATGCTGAGTTATCGCACTCAGCTGGTGCTTGCAAGCCAGCTGTAGCCTCCAGTCTGGAGGTGAGAAGACATTGCGTAGTGCCATCGGAAGAACGAGGTCTCATGCCAAATTTGTACCCGACGCAGCAACGACTGAGAGGCGTCAGCACAGATATGAGCTCAAGAAGTTCCATACGCCGGCGCTGCTGGATGATTACTTATGTCAGAGCGCAGCACCACTCAGCCCACTCTGTGATCATCGCTTACGACCAAAGGATCGTCTTAGCTCATCACATTCGGCAGCAACGTAACACAAGTTGACAGTTAGTTACACATTGAGAGAGACTATTATTCCATAATACATCAAGTGATAAAAGTTATAGTGTTCAAGGACAGTAACAAATTCGTAGTGGTATTCCTGTGGACACGTATTGTTTCGATGATAAGTATGCTAGACTTTTTGAATTTTAATATCTTTGTGTGTGTGTGTGTGTGTGTGTGTGTGTGTGTGTGTGTGTTGTAGTATATGCTCGCCTCCTCCAGATGTAAATATAGGTTTGATATGACACACTACTTATTGCGTGTTGAATTTAAAAAAATAATAATCGTACCGAACCCGATCAAACCATCGACATTTATTTGTATTATCGCACGATATCCGACACCCACAAAAATTTCATAGGCAAGGCTTACTCAGAGCCCGGAGGAATTTCACACCGTTAGCAGTTCAGAAAGCTTTTGTGTGTTGTCTTTTCTCCTTCTGCTGTTGTTTTTGCCATGAGTTGAAGAAAATTGTCGGAGCAGTCAAAGGTTCCATCTGAAGACACAGGGATAATCACAAGCTTTGTATTAAATACGAAAGAGGACTCTCCAGATAAGTGTGAATATTTTTCTCTTAGGCTGATTGAAAGTACACGAAAAAACTCATCATTCTTAAATTCATGTTAGTTGCAATTACACAATTGGAACTATTTATGATAAATAAATTATTTTTATGAAGCAGCTTATGTGACATGTCATATGTGTATTCCACATTCAATTTTCTTGACATTGCCTTCTTTATATGTGGAATGGTTGCAGAAACAATTCGCAAATATTGAAACGACGTAAATGAAACCAGTCAGAGTGTAAATGCTAGTGTCCTGATTTTAAACTGTGATAAGCACGTGAAATGAAATATGTTCAAAATATGAGAGAGAGAGAGAAAATAAAATAAAAAGTATCCCATGACACGAAAGAAATGCACAATTGTTTTGCATATCGTCTCTAATATATAATAAGCGGAATATTTGCGACAGAAGAAACACTATCAGGTCTTTGAAAAGTTGCGCTCTTGTTCTTTTTTGTTTTCTCGTCTGTACACTTAATAGTGGCGAAAGTCTACTCGTTCGCCCAGGCTGAATATTAGGATTTTGCGGCACGATTATGGGTGAGGGATCATCTTCGATCTCATAAATGAACAGAAAGTATAGCCCGAGCCAGAATAACGTCAGCAAAGGGCAGGGAACAGCGTCCACGAGGACACATTGTCTTACCGCTGGAGCTGCCAGATGGCTGCTGATGGCTTGTCTTGCCGTGTATTTTAACGTGCACCCGTCTTGAATTATTACTCGCATGCGTCTTAAACCTTTATGCCACAAATATTGTGGAGCTGCGAGGTGAGGCCCACTTATATGTTCCCCTTGTTCCAAGTGCTTCACCACGCACATCCAGAAGATAGAGTTTCCAAGAGGAAATTTCGGACATTGTAGAACGTATTCCTTGGAGTTGTAGTAAACAACAAGAAGATACAATATATGCCGCCTAATGCTTTGTATGCCGGCCGAAGTAGCCGAGCAGTTCTAGGCACTACAGTCTGGAACCACGCGACCGCTACGGTCGCAGGTTCGAATCCTGCCTCGGGCATGGATGTGTGTGATGTCCTTAGGTTAGTTAGGTTTAAGTAGTTCTAAGTTCTAGGGGACCAATGACCACAGAAGTTAAGTCCCATAGTGCTCAGAGCCATATGAACCAGCCAATGCTTTGTAATCGTATTTTACTGTAGTTGCTTTTAGTTTCATCGAAGGTTATTTTAACGTTTCCATGTGCTGAATCAGTCCTCCCGAAAATCATTTCTTTTTCGATTTTTTCAAGTTTTTCATGCAGCTATTTCGTCTTAGATGCCCTGCACTTCCTACTTACTTCATTCCTAAGTGACTTGTATTTCTGTACTCCTGAATTTCCCAGAACATTTTTGTACTTCTTTCCTTTGTCAATCAACTGAAGCTTTTATTGTTACCTATGGCTCCCTCGCAGATACCTTATCTGTGCCTGTGTTTTTCTTTGCAACTTCTGTGATGGCCTTTCTTAGGGAGACCTCTTCAACTCAACTGCCTATTGAGCTATTCCATCCCGCAGTATCTACAGCCTCCGAGAACTTCCAGCGTATCTCCTCGTTCCTTGGTAGTTGCGTATCTCTCTTCTTTGAGCACCGATACTTACTGACTAGTTTTTTGAACTTAAACCTACTCTTCATCATTACTAAATTGTGATCCGAGCCTGTATCTACTCCTGGGTACGTCTTACAATCGAGTGTGTGTTTTGGAATATCTGCCTGATCACTATGTAATCTATCTGAAATCTTACCGCATCTCCTGGCCTCCTCCTGTTGTGATACTCAAATACAGTATTCGTTATTGATAGCTGAAATGTATGCAACTGTCAATTGGTCTTCTTCTTCTCTCATTTCTAGTACCAAGCCCATAATCTCCCATAACCATTTCATCTATTTCTTTCTCTACACCTGCATTCCAATCCCCCATGACTATCAGATTTTCATCTCCCTTTAAATACTCAATCACCATTGCAAGAGCCTCATATATATTCTCAGTATCATCATCTTCTGCCTCTGACGTTGGCATGCATACTTGAGATATCGCTGTCGATGTTTGTTTGCTGTCGATTCTGAAGAGAACAACCGTATCACTGAGATGTTCACAGTAATTCACCGTCTGCTCTACCTTCCTATTCATAAGGAATTCTACTCCCGTTATACTATTTTCTGCTGCTTTTTATATTACCCTATACTCATCTTACCAGAAATGCCTGCCTTCCTTCCACTACATCTGGATTGAGCGTTAGAATTTACCTTCTCAGATTTTCTAGCTTCTCTACCACGTTGAGACCTCTGCCATTCACGCCCCTTCCCGTAGAGCATTAACCTATCCTTGGTTATTCAGTCTGTTTCTCATGGTAACCTCCAACTTGGCAGTCCCCTCCCGAAGACCCGAATGTGGGAATCATTTGGCAATGGAGAGATTATCATGACATTTTTTCATTTACAGGCCACATGTCCTGTGGATACACATTATGTGTCTTTAATGCAATGGTTTTCATTGCATTCTGCATCCTCATGCCGTTGATCATTACATATTCTTCCCCCTTTAGGAGCCGTTTCCCACCCCAAGGGCAATTTCTGCCCGCTCCTTCACCCTCTTTGACAAGACCGCTGGCTGAATGAGGGTGGTTCCTTATGCCGGAAGTTTTCGACCGCCATTACTAATCAAAGACGCTACCACTACTTGGCACCACCACTTTAACTCTCCATAAAAAAAAAGAAATGTTCTATCCCTCTTCAGTCCTTGCCCCTAACTATTCCCAAATTTCTCCCAAAGGAATGAGTTTCACAGATCTATAACATGTTTTTATTTATTTTCGTAATTACATGATTAAATGATTCAAATGGCTCTAAGCACTATGGGACTTAACATCCGAAGTCATCAATCCCCTAGACTTAGAACTACTTAAATCTAGACGCTACAGTCTGGAACCTTGCGACCGCCACGGTCGCAGGTTCGAATCCTGCCTCGGGCATGGATGTGTGTGACGTCCTTAGGTTAGTTAGGTTTAAGTTGTTCTAAGTTCTAGGGGACTGATGACCTCAGAAGTTGAGTCCCATAGTGCTCAGAGCCATTTGAACCATTTTTGAACTTAAACCTAACTAACCAGAGGACATCACACACATCCATGCCCAAGGCAGGATTAGAACCTGCCACCGTAGCAGCAGCGCGGTTCCGGGCTGAAGCGCTTAGAACCTCTCGCCCCAGCGGCCGGCTTACATGATTATAATTAATAAAAGTGTACAAATGTAAACTCCACAAAACAAAATATTACAATAAAGTGTGAATCAAAATATAAAGAAAACAGCTTTATATACTGCTTGTTTTATTTCAACGAAAAGAATCTTTCTTCAAGAATTGATGCTACTGGAGTTTTCTTTTCCACTGCCACTAGCGTTTTCTATGTCCATCAACACCGTCTAAAATATCTGCAACAAACTCATGCTACATTGCTAAAGCCTCAATGACTGCAGCGTTCCTGGAATCAGCTAATAGCTTTGCTTTGTCACTCTTTGCAAGTCAGGTTATTCTGTCTTCGATGAGAAGCTGCGCCGTACTTTACACTTTGCCTGGCACTTCCGAACTAGCGAGGGAGGGGGAGGAGGTCACGAAAACGCTGCGTAAATAATCTGCAAAGAGCGTACAGTACCTTCGTGTGTGTGCAAGAGGGTTGTGAGCGTTTTGCAGGTACCATCAATAATTAAACTCTACTTCCTCCCCTTCGCCGAGGATGTAATGGATTGTCATTCCCCTGAACCATGTAAGTGCATAATATTTGGCGAGAGGAAAGTAACAGTCATCTGCACCCAAAAAGAACCGACTTTCCGAAAAACGTTTCATTTAACGGCGTTATCTATATGACAGAAAATATTTCTGATACAATTCTACTCACAGAAGGTCAAATACATGTTTAAGAAAGGTAATTTGTTTATGAGTGCTAAAATTTGTAGGTAAAAAAATGAAATTTATATTATAACAGACTTTTATTTATATGGAACAATTATCCTTAATAGTCTTTTACTTTAGATTTGTGCAACTTAAATTATTGGAATGAAAATCAATTTTCATGAAAATTAAGAATAAGTTTAAAACTAATCAACAATTACTTTTGTTGTACTGTAATATATTTACAACCATAGGTACTGCATGTAGACAACGAAGATACCACTATATCTATCGAACAAATAAATTCTTGGAATTTTTTTTTTTTTTTTTTTTTTTTTTTTTTTTACATAAAATCATCATCCGAATCTTCTGTCAAATCACTGCGAGGTTCATTAGTGCAGCTTTGTCCACGACAGTTTTTGCTCTTTGTTGTGCAATGGAGGTCAACCTTCACACATCCGCACTTCCTTCTGCAGCTTTGAGTACATCCGCATTAAATCAGTAGTAATATTTTCTCTGGAGCAGGTGGCCGTTTCATGTGAACTGGGGAGAGAAATGAGTTTGATTCCCTCCAGGCCCAGTTTCTTGGATCCAAGTTGTTCCTCAGCCTTAGCTGGATTTCTAGGTAAACTCAATAAGAATGGAGGCATCCTGCATCAATAGTGAGTGGCAAACGCGAGAGGATGACAACTTTGTTTGCCTGACCCACAAGTACACTAAATCATTTAAATCGAAAGGCATTTAAGTTACCGCCAGTTTTTGTGTAGAGTGAGAGTATAAATTTCTCTCCTGATTTTACAATGGTATCAGGAGAGGAAGGAGGGTCGTTGAATATATGTGGAATATTATGAAGAAACAGTACTGAACTGTTGCATTCATGAACGAGTGAGGAGCTACGTATATCTTTAGAACTTTAATACCTTGTTCTGATGCTACCTTTACCTTCCCTCATCAGGATTATGTCTGTGTCGTCTGGAGCAAGAGCGATAAGTAGCACAAGAAGATCTACATCTTGGTCCACTGTAATCACTTGCTGGTAACATTTTGAAGCATTTATTGCTTTTGCAACAATTTCAACATCTGCATCGTCATCCGCAATTGTGGTTTCAATACCAAAAATGTCTGGTTTTTGCACAAACTGTATAATAAACATTTCCTTATTGCTGAGGTTACTAAGAAAGGCACACTGTGACTCAGTGCATAACGTCTCTTCATTAAAGAAAATTTCTCATGAGGTGTCCTTGATCGTTCGCATTTGACCGTCAATAGTTTTTATGGTCAGAGAGCTTTCTGAATATCCGTCAGATACAGCAGCAACATCGTCTTTATAATGTCTCTGAATATAGGCTATTGAGGTTTTATACATGTAACCAAAAGTTCTGTCCTCGGGCCACACGACGTAGTGGATAAGAAACGCTACATCTATAACAAAGAACTTCGAGTCATTATTGTCAATATTCCTTTCAGGTATTTGATTGCACAGTATCGACCTTTTTTTTTTTTTCTTCATCAATCCACTGCTGTCAAACAGAGACATTGGTACACTCGATGATTTGTGCATGAAGCAATCCTTTAAAAGTTTAAATTATCAGGTGAACGAAACATGCACAGTATCCTCTGAAATAACTGAGTTGTGTCTACTTCAGTTATATTTTTTTCAAGCCTGACAGTTGACATGCACATTGTCCTAACCACGCTGGATCGCTTAAACTTCAGAGAACCAAATTTCAGCGAGACAGTAACTTTTGTTCGAAGAGCTTCTTCACCAACAGATGCAGATTTGTGGCAGTTTACTTGCTGAGAAGCTACTAATTTAGATCCTAATGAATCCAATTGCTCCTTATAAGCAAATGGAGTGTTGTTGCAATCATAGCTGAAATCTTCTGCGAATTTTCTCGTCAATTTCCATCCTACCGCTCCTCAGTTCAGCGTGTTGATCACTCGAAGCCGAATATAAATTGCAGAACTGTTCCATAGCTTCACATATGTGATGGTCTATTGGTTTACCGCAAGTCCATCGGTTCAACACACCATCGGTGAAATCTCTTCCGTGTGAAACACCTCCAACACTCTTCAGGTTCTTCATAAGCGTTTGCTCCATCGTCATGTCGGTCCATATTCCACACCAATATTTATCAGAGCGTCGAACTGTGAAGAACCTGTTCTTGGTGAATTTATTGAACTCTGTGGGTTTCATGGTTTCTTTCAGTTTTTCCATCCTGGAGGTACAAATGACACACCTTAGTATAAGGAAAGTGTTCAGTTGCATGGAATATTGGGAGCACAGCTCTCACACATTCTATGTGGAGCTCCCAATTCCCCATACGCTCTGCTTGGATGAAATGCAATGCCAAGATGTCAAGCTGAATGTGTTGTATCCATAACTTGGAAGTTTTCCCTCTTTGCTTAATATCATCCACTGTGTTGACAAACTTATTTTTCAGTTTTTCAATCATTTGATCTTTTTCTAAATCGCTGAAAGATGGATCATTTCCACTCACATCAGAAACAGACTCTTTAACGCGTTGCTTCTCCTCCTCCATGACTGCCATTTCCTCAAGTATTATGATGGAAAGAGCACACATGACTGCAGAGTGAGCCTGAATTGCTCTCGTGTATGCTCGACCAGAAAGTATATGGGGAAGAGAAGCTGCACCATATACAGTCTCCAAAAGTTGAGAGAGTCCACCGTCTCTCATTAAGAATCCCATTGGAACTAGAAAAGACATTATCAAGTAAAAACCTCCTAATAGAATTAGTACGTTAATGAATAGCTCATTCGCTCTATTAGCCTCCTCTGCAGATATCTTTAGAGATATCTTTTAGAGTGGTTGATCAAACATCATGATACATGTTTCCTCTGTGGTCTTCTTACTCTCCGTGGTGGCATAAGTTAAAGCTATAATCTCTTGGCGGGTTGTTGATAAATGGAAGTGATAATGCATTTGATTGCGTGTAAGGTTCTCCAGTTGTGATTGTCTTCATAAAACCTTGCCATCCAAGAATAGAAAGATGTAAAAGGTTTCCCATCATCCAAGTAAAGCCGTGATCGGTAGGCACTGTTGCTTTAGTGAATGATTGTACTGAGTAGACATTTTGCAGAACAGTTTTTTCAATTTCAACTCTGTTCCGCCTTCGGAATGTTAGCAGACTAATTTTTTGGGCACTTTCAGTTTCGGTAGAGTTTGGCATGACAGAGTTTCGTTACCTTCTGATGCTCTATCGCTCTCCTTGGAGTCACACTCCTGATTCCACCCATAGCAAGGAATGTACCTTTGCCTGTCATTGTTGCAATATTGAAGTCAACGTTATAGAAAACGATCTGTGAGAACGAATCATTTGAAATATTTGGTTTCCAGAACTGAACGCCAGAGGCCTCAAACAAAGCCACAGTGCTATATGAAGAGCAGATACCCATATTTGAGACAATTTCGATAGTATTTTTTGATCTCACTTTACGAAACAAGTATACTGTAAGATCTACTTGCAGTGGAAAGATAAATGAACGAGGTCTGGTAGCTGACAGAATTTCATGGGATATTGCTTAAATCCTTTTAAAGGGGGCTATTCACTACCTTTCTTTTTCGACAAAACCACGCCCTTCACAAATTCGTGTAAAGTGTCAGGAACCATAACTTCAGCATTCTCTGTCAAGTCACTGATGTCTGGATAATAGGTAATACTATAAGGATTCGTTCTCATATCTTCACGGATGATAGCTGTTGCTGCATATACTTATTCTGTTTCTCTCATCTTTTTTTATAAACAGCTTGTTCATTGTACAACTTATTCAAAAGTTTGTGGCCACTGCCAAGAAAACTTACAACTGGCGGATGTTTTGGCATTGGGGCAAACAAGACCCCATCACCGAAGTGTTGAGTCAGTTTATTTTTCAAGGTTTTTATAGTCATTTTGTCTCCATCTGGGGGACATTCATTAACTTTCTGCAACAAATCGATCAGTGAAAATTGACATTCCTCTGAACTATCTATAAATTTGCATAATTCTTGAAAAGCGGCATCAAAGTTGGTATCTTGAGAGCGGCCTCTTTTTCGAACGTAGGAGGCGTTCAACACTAAGTTAGCATAGTTTTGATTGTAACGGGCTTCTGCAACTACTAAACACAAAATTCTGCTGATGCGTTCTGCAACCTTTCTACCGAAGTCATCATCGCGTTTCTCTGATTTCTCAAACAGCGTATATGTTTCACAGATTAAGAGCGAACTTCAAACACTCCACGGCGTTTATGGAGTGTCTTTTTTTCTGTTTCGCCTCTATGTCACACTTTTCAGCAGATAATGAACAACCATTTTTGAAATTGAATGGATAAGACGAAGAGTATCTCAGACATTTATCATCTGCTTGTGCAGCATTCTGATTAATTAGTTTCTTTACATTACGTTCCTTAATATATTGAAGCCGATTGTTCTGTAGAAGATTATGAGCCCATCCTTCCGTTCCTTGCTGACGCGTATCAGAGTTTCCTTCGTCGCTATTGATGTCTCTCCTTCCAAAACAGATTTACAACAAATAAAACAGGTAGTAGGGTTCAGCATTATTGTTTCCGGAGTCCAGACAAAAGAAATGAGACTAAGAAGAAGCACTTCATAACACCACAAACTGATGAATACTGTCACAAAAAACAGAACAGTCTGGCACTGCTTAGACGGTTCACAACATTAACTCAACTAAACCGGACACCGGGTAGGAAGAAACGGCAGCAACAATAGTGGCAGGGGAGCGCTGAGCGAATGGGAAGGGGAACGTGAGATGTTCATTGTTGGCACGTACTCCTGATTTCAACAACACTGATCGCTAAAGAAACACCATCAAGTAGAACATATAGACTAAGAAATATTTCTATATACTTATTTACGCTATTCATTTAAATACTTTGCTAAGCAACAAAATAAACTGTTGCGATAACAGAATTTTGTTCCAATTCTTATACCTGATATACCATTTGTGTAAATGAAAAGATGCACAACATCTTTTCCGTGCACAATTTTGCAAGAAATGTATTTACTTATAAGAGCTCTGTTCGAAAAATGATACTTTTTGTGTATAAATTTAAAATATGGTACAAAGTGACTTTTGGAGGGGATAAAGGGAGGACGCGCCCCCCTACGAAGGGGAATTTTCTGTTTCTTATTGGTATAACCCATACGAGTATTTTCCCGAAATTTCAAAACTTTATAAAATTTTTCCCTCATTTTCTGATTTTATTACTAATTTGCTTGGGGTATGACTACAGTCCGGTTCTTGAAGATATGTTTCGTTAATCTTCCACAGACTATTACTAGGCATCGTGCACATGTAGCCACTATTATCAGAAACGAGCAGAGCCCATCTTTCGGCGGCCACGACACCATGTGTAAGACCCTTTGTCTCATGTATGCGATCCAGTAGGCTTGCCGAATGGCTGCTAAGATGCGTATGTCCAGAACTGTCGGCACGCAGCATTCCTCACGTGTCACACAAATGAAGATCGTGAATCATCCATCACGCCCAGTTCCGGAAAAGGCATGTAGTGCAGGATTTGGTCCTTGGGATGAAGGATGCAGATAAAATCGCCAGCGAAGGCACTGTGTTCTAATAGTCCTACGAAGAGCGGGCCAGTGTCAGCGGAGTGGAACATGGCCCAGTCACGAGGTCTGGCGGTGCCCGACGGTGCATACACATTAATGAATTGGGTGTCAAACGCAGTGACCGTCAATCCTTGTGCGGAGGTGAGATATGTGATGTCGGCGGCTTCATCCCCACGCCGGTGTCTGTGAAACTATATGGCATCACGTACGCTGAGTAGCCATAAAAATTAGTCAGTTCAATCGTTCGCACTTCTTACAGGTATGCAAAGTATACTCCTGTGGCTTCAATTGTTTCTCTAAGAAGTTGGATCTTGGCAGGAGAGCTAATCATGTTGATATTTTACGAATCATATTATTTGTCTTTCTTTTATTTTCTAATATATAACCCATATGTAAACTGAATGAGCTATAAACCAAAGACACCGTCAAAAGCGAATTAACGAGTTGCTTTGTCAAGGATAACGCTTTGATGCATCGTTAAATATCTGTATGAAACAAAGTAAGAAATACACTCTTCAATTTATTAATTCATGTATCTTCACCCTTTTGTTTCGTGAGGTGGTAGCGTACTGACGTATGCTTGGATCCGTCGTACCAGCATTGTTAAAAATATGTATTTTGACAATTCATTAAAAAGTGTTATAAAAAGTTGTTAGAAAAGAAATATTTATTCACACCGTTATATGTTCAACTCGTATTTGTTCATCATTTCACTCGCCGCCGATATCATGCATCAAGAGGTTCGGTGAAGACAAGAATAATTAACGCCGTATCTGGAGAAGCGTTCCTGCACCGACATTGTCACATTCAAGACATGCACTGTGTGAATGTGTTGTATCGGCACTGAAAATTATCTGAAATCATCCACTTTCGTTTCCAACAGCTTGAGTAGAATTTACAAAAGAAAGGGAGCAGGGGTTTTCTTCTGTTGTTATTGATATCATTTCATTCATTCAGCGGGACAGAGCAAATCACAATATTAACTGGTCCAGTTGAGATTTGTACTTTTCCAGGAATTTTATGCACTCACTATGCTCAGCTAAGGAGCCCATTTGGACTCATTTAGCACTATTTCTTTTCCTCACAACATTTCTTATTTCGATCACTAGTTTCCTTTTTATATCGCTTTGTCCATCTTGACTTCTATCATGGAGTCTTTACAGCGAATTTGTGTCAGGGAATCGATTACTAACGATCGTTATATCTTGAATGTATTCTTAATGAATGCTAATTTCTTTTTGGTGTTCATTAACATCTGATAGCCACAGACAAAACTAATTTTAGGGTTTGCTTTAGTAGACCTTTGTTGACTGCCATACATAGGTGTCATTCTGTAAAAAACTATTACTGGAGAAACAACGTTTCGGCCACGATTACAGTGGTCTTCTTTTGGGTCTACGTGTTCAATAGTTTATTACAATATGACCAGGTACCATATCAAGAAAATTTTTATGCCGACTCATTGGCCACGGAAGCCTACGAAGTTATATTTGATGTTTCTGTTTTACAATTCTTTCTGTGTTAGCTTTCCAGTTTATCGTGCCTGTGCTGTATCATCGCATCAGTGCGACTGGATTAGTCATTTCCTGCCAAGAGATAACTGATGTCATTTCATCGAGTAATGAAAAAGTGAGATCTGGGTTTTCCCAAGGATGCTGCTCAGTGGATTAGGAGAGGATCTGTAGAGCCCTCGTAGATTGTTTACAGATGATGATGTCGTTAACAGTAAAGTCAACAGAAAAACGAAACCAACTGCAAGATTATTTAGACAAAATATCTGTATGGTGCGAAAAGCGGCAGTTGGCCCTAAATAATGAAAAGTGTGAGGTCATCAACAAGGAATCCGTTAAATTTCGGCTGCAAGATAAAGCACAAATATCTGAGGGCTGTAAGTTCAGCTAACTATTAGACTAGAACGATAACACAGATAATGTCGTTGGTAAGACGAACCGAAGAGTGCGTTTTGCGGTACACTTAGAAGATGCAACAAATCCACTAAAGAGACAGACTATACCACTCTTGTCCGTCCTCTGCTAGAGTATTGCTAAGCGGTATGGGATCCTCACGAGATAATATTGAAGTTGGACGAGGAAAAAATTCAATTAAGAGGAGCTCGTTTTGCAGTACTATCGCGAAATGAGGGAAGGAATGTCACGGATATGATATGCGATTTGGTGTGTCAGCCATTAAAGGAATGTCGTTTCTCGTTGCGACGAGATCTTTTCACAGAAGTTTCAATCACCAACATTGTCCTCCGACTGCGAAAACATACATTATTCTGTTGACGCCGACCTACACCGCTATCTGGGCCATTTTCAGGTGCTACTGTAAAAGATTTTGCTTCAGCACATGTCAGATTTTAAAATCTTCAGATGTGTATATGTGTCATAGTAAAAGAAAAATAGAAACGAAAAGAAAAGAAAAAGAGTCTGACATGTGCTGAAGCAAACTCCTTAGCAGTACCACTTGAGAATGGCCCAAACGTTGAAATTTCAATTGTGAAATAAATAATTTCCACAGGGAACGGGGAATATGATGTCCTTTAAAAATTCTACATGACTGTAAATGCCGACCATGAGAAGTTAAATATTGACTGTTGAAAAAATGGTTCAAATGGCTCTGAGGACTATGCGACTTAACTTCTGAGGTCATCAGTCGCCTAGAACTTAGAACTAATTAAACCCAACTAACCTAACGACATCACACACATCCATGCCCGAGGCAGGATTCGAACCTGCGACCGCAGCGGTCACGCGGTTCCAGACTGAAGCGCCTTTAACCGCACGGCCACACCGGCCGGCTATTGACTGTTGAATACTAAAAAAATGGCTCTGAGCACTATGGGACTCAACTGCTGAGGTTATTAGTCCCCTAGAACTTAGAACTAGTTAAACCTAACTAACCTAAGGACATCACAAACATCCATGCCCGAGGCAGGATTCGAACCTGCGACCGTAGCGGTCTTGCGGTTCCAGACTGCAGCGCCTTTAACCGCACGGCCACTTCGGCCGGCCAGAGTGTTGAATACTAATCTGGTTCGTTCCATATAATGCAGCTTTGTTGTATGAAATTTGGAGTCTAACTTTTGCCGCTAGTTTACCGAGTTTAGCTGCATATAGTATTACTTCTCGTCTGTTATTGGAGATGTCTGGAATGTCAGCAGTAAACGCTAGACAATGAAGCTGAATTGTATTTTGAAGCGATCTAGTAATATTTATACTTGTAACTTCATTCTGACATTTAATTATCACCTTCTCAGGAACATAAGTGAAAATTAATAGCGATAATACATTGCTTAGTATAAACCATGTTTGAATTTCGAACGACTCAAAAAGTTCTCCTAAAATGTTGGAGTTAGTGGTGGTCAGAGTAGTTTTATCGGTTCCCTTATTTTAATTTTTTGATTGTCTTGGAATGAAACAGCGTCCGTCTATTTACGTTACCAGCATTTAATGTTAATGAAATCACTTAATCAAGTAACTTTTTACAGGAACGAGACGACGGACTGAAACCGTTATCCCGTGCCAGGGATTTCAGCTGCACATCCCTGAAAAGGTGGAGGAGGTACGTTGCCCGTTGGCCGTCCGTCCCGCCCCCCTCGTAGGACGCGTAATGGGCTGCGGAGGCGGCTGGCGTGGGTGGCGGCGGCGGCGGCGGCGCTGGCGAATCAATGCAGCGGCCAGGCCGGCCCGCACGCAGCCGGTAGGCGGTGTGCAGCACAGCATTCGAAATGCTGAATGTGGCGTTTGTTAACCTACTATGAGTAAGACAAGAGTTTACGTGTGGTATAAATGATTCAAAGAGAGTCGAGCAGATGTTGAAGACGACGAGCGCTCTAGCACATCACTTTCTGAAGGCAATTTGGAAAAAGTAAATAAAATGGTTCTGGAAAATCATCGAATCACCATCAGAGGAGTTGCTGATGACGTCGGCATATACTATGGCCCATGCCAAGCAATTTTTTCGGGTGTTTTGGGCATGAAACATGTACATCTACATCTACATCTACATTTATACTCCGCAAGCCGCCCAACGGTGTGTGGCGGAGGGCACTTTACGTGCCACTGTCATTACCTCCCTTTTCTATTCCAGTCACGTATGGTTCGTGGGAAGAACGACTGTCTGGAAGCCTCCGTGAGCGCTCGAATCTCTCTAATTTTACATTCGTGATCTCCTCGGGAGGTATAAGTAGGGAGACGCAATATATTCGATACCTCATCCAGAAACGCACCCTCTCGAAACCTGGCTAGCAAGCTACACCGCGATGCAGAGCGCCTCTCTTGCAGAGTCTGCCACTTGAGTTTGTTAAACATCTCCGTAACGCTATCACGGTTACCAAATAACCCTGTGACGAAACACGCCGCTCTTCTTTGGATCTTCTCTATTTCCTCCGTCAACCCGATCTGGTACGGATCCCACACTGATGAGCAATACTCAAGTATAGGTCGAACGAGTGTTTTGTAAGCCACCTCCTTTGTTGATGGACTACATTTTCTAAGGACTCTCCCAATGAATCTCAACCTGGTACCCGCCTTACCAACAATTAATTTTATATGATCATTCCACTTCAAATCGTTCCGCACGCATACTCCCAGATATTATACAGAAGTAACTGCTACCAGTGTTTGTTCCGCTATCATATAATCATATAATAAAGGATCCTTCTTTCTGTGTATTCGCAATACATTACATTTGTCTATGTTAAGGGTCAGTTGCCACTCCCTGCACCAAGTGCCTATCCGCTGCAGATCTTCCTGCATTTCGCTACAATTTTTTAATGCTGCAACTCCTCTGTATACTACAGCATCATCCGCGAAAAGCCGCATGGAACTTCGGACACTATCTACTAGTAGCAGCATAGTTTGTTCCGAAATTTAGCAGTTTCGATCAAAAACGATATCGCACAGACATCTCCCAGGAATTGCTGAATGAAGTCGACAACAAATGCAGAACTTTTAAAAAATGTAATAACAGCTGATAAAATAATGTAAATGTCGTGTGAGTAGGGCCTCCCGTCGGGTAGATCGTTCGCCTGGCGCTACTCTTTCAAGTTGACGCCACTTCGGCGACTTGCACGTCGATTATGATTAGGACCACACAACACCCAATCCCTGAGCGGAGTAAATCTCCGACCCAGCCGGGAATCGAACCCGGGCCCTTAGGGTTGACATTCTGTCGAGCTGACCACTCCGCTACCGGGGACGGACGTAACAGCTGATGAGACATAGATATACGGGTACGACGTGAAAACCAAGACGCAATCGTCTCAATGAAAACTGTCTGAAGAGCGAAGAATGAAAAAAAAATTCGATACGTTCGATCACATGTGAAGGCTCTTCTCACTATTTTCTTCGATTACAATGGAATAGTGCATCATGAGTTCCTGCCTTATGGTCGTATGGTCAATAAGGAATCCAAACTGGAAGTTATGCACCGCTTTCGCCAAGCGATCCGTAGAAATCGACCAGAACTGTCCGTAAACCAGTCGTGTAAATCGCATCACAATAATGCTTCTGCTCACACTTCAATGCTCGTTTGTGATTTTTTGTGAAAAAACAAAACCGAAATGTTGCCTCAGCCACTGCATTCGCAGGATATGGCCCACTGCGACTGTTTGCTATTTCTGAGGCTGCAGACGTCCATGAAAGGACTTCGCTTTGCCTCCATTGATGAGATAAAATCAGAATGGTTGGAGCTGAACATCAAAACGAGTAGTGAGTTCCAGGCGTCCTTCCAAGATTGGAAAAAACGATGGCACAATTCTGTTGTACCTGAGCGGAATTACTTTGAAAGAGACAAAGCTGATGTCGATGAATAAATAAACACTCTTTAAGAAAAAAATTGCCGTTACTTTTTGATCACATCTCATATATGTAAATAGAGGAGTTACATCTGTAACTACGAGTGTACTCCGCAGTACACCTTATGGTGTGCCGGAGGTAGCTTTGTGTACCGGCCTCACTTCCCTCCTCACTGTTCCTGTTGCACGTGGTCCGCAGAAACAACGATTGCTGGTAAGCCTCCGTGTGGGCTCGAATTTTTCTGATCTTCTATTCATGGTCTTTTCGTGAGATATGCGTAGGATGAAAAAGTATATCGGGTTGACTCATCTAGGAACGCAACCTCTCGAACGTTAACAGTAAACTACAGTCTGATCCAGAACGCCTCTCCTGTAGAATTTCCCTCTGGCGCTAGCTGAGCGTCTCCGTGACACTTTCCTGCTTGCTAGATGAATCTGTAACGAAACGCAGTGCTTTTGTTTGGATCGCCTGTGTGTCCTCTATCAGTCCCACACTGAAGAGCTAAAGAAACTGGCACATCTGCTTAATATCGTGTAGGGCCCCCGCGAACACACAGAAGTGCCGCAGCACGACGTGGAATGGACTCGACTACGCATTGAAGTAGCACTGGAGGGAACTGACACCATGAATACTGCAGGGCTATTCATAAATTCGTTAGAGTACGAGGCGGTGAACAGCACGTTGCAAGGCATCCCAGATATGCTCAACAATGTTCATGTCTGGGGAAATTGGTGACCAGCGGAAGTGTTTAATCTCAGAAGAGTGTTCTCGGAGCCACTTTGTAACAATTATGGGCGTGTGGGGTGTCGCATTGTCCTGCTGGAATTCTCAAACCCGTCGGTATGCACAACGGAGATGAATGGATGCAAGTGATCAGACAGGATGCTTACGTACCTGTCACCTGTCAGAGTCGTATCTAGATCTATCAGGGGTCCCATGTCACTCCAACTACACACGCCCCACACCATTACAGAGCGTCCACCAGTTTGAACAGTCCCCTGCTGACATCCAAAGTACATTGATTCAAGAGACTGTCTCCCTACCTGTACACGTACATCCGCTCGATACAGTTTGAAACGAAACTCTTCCAACCAGACAACATGCTTCCAATCATAAAGAGTCCAATATCGGTGTTGACGGACCCTGGCGAGGCGTAAAGGTATGTGCCGTGCAGTCATCTACGATACACGAGTGGGCCTTCGGCTCCGAAAGCCCATATCGATGATATTTTGCTGAATTGTTTGCAGGCTGAGACTTGTTGATGGGCCAGCATTGAAATATGCAGCACTTTGCGGGATGGCTGAATTCTGTCACGTTGAACGATTCTCTTCAGTCGTCGTTGCTCCCGTTCTTGTAGGATCTTTTTCCGGCCGCAGCAATGTCACAGATTTGATGTTTTACCGGATTCCTGATATTCACGGTACACTCGTGAAATGGTCGTACGGAAAAATCCCCGTTTCATCGCTACCTCGGAGATGCTGTGTCCCATTGCTCGTGCGCCGACTATAACACCAGGTCCAAACTCACATAAATCTTGCTAACCTGCCATTGTAGCAGCAGTAATCGATCCAACAACTGCGCCAGACACTTGTTGTCTTATACAGGTTTTGCCGACTGCAGCACCGTATTCTGCCTGTTAACATATCTCAGTATTTGATCACGCATGCCGATACCCCTATACCAGTACCAGTTTTTTTTTTTTTTTGGCGCTTCAGTATATGTGGTATTTTTTTTTAGAGTTGGGGTAAGGTCTTATGGGACCAAACTGTTGAGGTCAACGGTCCCTAACCCTACACATTACTTAATCTAACTTAAACTACCAACTTACGCTGTCAACAACACACACACCCATGCTCGAGGGAGGACTCGAACCATCGACGGGGGGAGCCGCACGGACCGTGATAAGGCAGCCTGGACCGCGCGGCTACCCCGCGCGGCAGACTTTTGTAAACAGCGTACTTCATGGGTGGACTATACATCAAGAGGATTCTTGCAGTGAATCTGTCTGGCATCTGCCTAACCTGCGATTAGTTTTATGTGGGCGTTCCACTTTAAATTGACCCGTCCGCATGCTCTTAGATATTTAACAGCTGCGACTCCTTCCAGTAATTGTACTGCAGTCATGTTATCATACAATAATGGGTTTTCTGCCTATTTAAGTATAACACGTGAAAGGGTCCTGTAGCCACCTTTCATTAGTCCGGTAGCCCATTTCCACTAGCATTTCTCTTTCTTTTCCTTGTTTCTCTTTCCTCATAACTCTCATAGTGGTGTGATTGAATGAATGTGGTTGTATGTCACGTTGCTAGACGGTGGCGTAGTCTGCTGCAGAAAGTCTGCGATAGTCACACAGATTCAGTAGCAGTTGTACAGAATAGCCAACTCTCGTAGTGGTCAAGTAGGCAAAGAGGTCTTCGCTATGAGAAATCCACCTGCGTTAGGTTGGTGGCGGAAATGGCATCTTTGGGTTTTCCGGGCCGCGCAGAGCGTGGAAGAGGCGGGAGAAGGAAAAGGGAGGCAGTCTGCCGCCGGTACGGGAAGCGTCCACAGCTGTGCTCCAGTCGAAGAAGGGTGAGTTAGACTGACCGCGTGGCGCGTTGTTACTTGCCGAGATGAGAGCTCTTAGCTTTTGGTCTCGCTTTTCAACTCTGAAAGATTGCTTTGCCTAGTCGCAGCAAGGAATGCAAAACTTTGTTAGATTTTTCTTTTAGCAAACTTCTATAGCAGACTTGGATCCGCCGGAAGAGCGCCGCACTAAGGTGTCGGTAAGAAGTGAGCACTCGCTTCTGAATGAATGTCTGTTTGCCTTCAGCTGTGCCTGTACAAGCTTTTATTTTTCTACATATTAATAGCTCTGCCTTCTCGTAAATTTTCCTTGCTTTATGTATCTTTCGTCCGTCGGGAACCAACCAAGTGGTTGAATATTAGAGTTTGTTGGGCTACCGTCATCACTAACTGTCCGATCTCAAATGGTTCATATGGCTCTGAGCACTATGGGACTTAACTTCTGAGGTAATCAGTCCCCTAGAACTGAGAACTACTTAAACCTAACTAACCTAAGGACATCACACACATCCATGCCCGAGGCAGCATTCGAACCTGCGACCGGAGCGGTCGCACGGTTCCAGATTGTAACGCCTATAACCGCTCGGCTATCCTGGCTGACTGTCTGATCTCATGTTTGTTTTAAAGAATGTTGACTGTTCATGATCGTGTGGTGTGATATTGTTGCAACTTGGCCACGATACCTAGAAATTGCGTCTCCACAAACCACATGGGCACGAGGGTGTACTGCGAAACGTGTACCGCTTCACGAGTTATTGTGATCAGTTATCAGGCAACAGCAGTTATATGAATGATTCACACCAATGATTTTAGGTGTAGATTATAACGGTGAATGTATCGATACTTTTCTTTAATGTTTTAGGAATTAATATTATTAGGAATTGTGTACATGCCTCACATCCATATCTTAGGAATAAATGATTTTATCCACAATTTTCTCTTGTATCCCGAGGTTACGTTTTTGCACCTAAGCCACTCACCTCATAGCTTTCCCGTTAGTACATCCAACGCGTTTCCTTACCCACAGGTCCAATGATTAGTTTCCCGTTTTATTTTAAAACAAATGCTTTAGATTAAGTCTTATTTTCAGGGAGCTGATCTTATACACAGTGTTCATCATTCGCTATTTTATTTTAAATGGCTGATTCTCGTGAACAGTGCACGGGAAGTGCTATCAATTACATCGCATCCCCTATGAGCGATATTACGACGTATGCAATTTTATGAGTTTTTGGTTTGTGATCAAATTAATTTACTTTCCGACTCGGCCAAACCTTTGATTAGTTGTATGGCTAGAGTCGGTGGCGACCCTAATCTTAACGTAATAACCCGTAGAAACAGGTTAGTTACACGCGTTACATTTGTTGAAGTCAACTGCCAATTCTTGCTCCAAGCATCGATCTCTTGCAAGACTTCCAGCACTTTGCAACAGTTTTATAGCTTTGTGAATTCTCTGTACATAACAGCATTATCCGCGAAAGCCTCGTAGAATCTTCAACGTTATCCGCTTGGTCAGTGTTATATAGACTGTGAAAAGTGATGGCGTGTAACAATGTCGTATGGTGTGTCAGGGGCCCCAGTATGTCTCAAGATGAATGATAGATTGTATTCTATTTGGTAAGTATCACTCCCACCGAATCACACAGTTATGCTGCTGCACTGTATGCAAGTACATTGTTCATTAGGCAACAGTGTAGAAGAATATCGAACGTCTTCCACAAGGAAAGAAATACGACACCTAGCTGAACACCGGTATTTACATGTTTTTGGGTCTCGTGGATGATCATAAGGGGACAGGTTTTAGTTTGCGGTATCTATGTTGATTCCTACAGAGTAGGCTTTCTATCTCCGCTAATCTTCGAAGGAACTATACATAATCCAATTCTCGGAGTAGAATGAATGCGTTGTCCTTAGTTTGGTGGAAAAAATCAAGCTGCGCCCATAAAATTTGCGGACGGTGTCGTTCTCTGCGTATTCTCCTTCCAGTGCGTCGTCACCCAGGGAATACCTACCACTCAACGGTTTCTTCATCCAACAAGATAGGAAGAAGTTACTGGATGCCGTTGGCAATAGAATACGAGAGCTGTAGCAAAATATGATAGCCCAAAGAGGAAATATATGTGAGTGAACCCTCAGTAGCATGTGCGTGGGCGAATTCTTAGAGAGCGACGATCGTCATGTACGAAGTGCCGCACAAATACTGAAAACTGACACCGGATTTAGTTTCACTTTTCCCACTTCCGCCTCGATTTTGGTACGGGTGTATTCTCTTCCGATTCCCACCCTTCACATAGAGATGGTCTGCCACTTCGTTCTTGGTCACTCAGATTCTTCGTCTCTCAGACTTGCTTGACCGACCACAATTGTAGCGTGTGCGTCGCCTTGCTACTGTGTGGTACGATGATGCGCTGTTGTCGTACACTTTCACCAACACAGCGTGGGCTGGTGCAGCTTTGCTGCCCTTCAAATTCATAAAGCAAATTACCACATTGTAACGCTGTTACATCAGATAGGAGAATGAATGTTCGGCCTATCTTCTGTCACAATATGCACACGAGGGCGCACAGTTATGCTACGTGTGATTTACAGGTGAAATTCTGGTGCGTCCGCCCGATACTTCTCGTAATTTTAGCCGACTTGCTTACCTCGCGTCTCGTAGACGCGAACGCAGATGGTTTGTTCTCTGTTACTCGCGAGCTCTAACACAAGTTCAATAAACAGAGCATAATGATGTGATAAGTGGGTAGTTTTAAATGCTAAGCGTAATATGAATTGCAAAATGTTAGGGGTTCAACAATTGTGATTTATTTTACTAATTACAAAATTAGTAAAACGACTTCTAGAGCCAGTCTACCGTTAATATTCGTAACAAGATTCCCGGTTATCAATCATTAGTTCCCGAGCACCGCAAAAGTCGCAACAATACTTCACACGATCTTAGAGTGAACATGAGATCGCACAGATACGTTTTTAGACGCAAAATTACCAATTTATTCTGTACTACGCAGAGTTGCACTTCATACACTAGTTCGCATGTTGCCACCTCGAAAACCAATTCTAGACTGCCTTAGATCAACTCAACATTGCATAAGTACATCAGTCGAGGAAATTTTCCAAGAAACTCTTCCGTCTTTACACGAGATCAGGTTATGTACACGGATTCATGGATTACATCCTCGGAAACCGAACGTAGAATAGTAGTTAGCTATCTCAGCAGTCTGGCGCCTCCAATTTCATGGTGCACTAGTAATTGCTCCATCCCTTCCATCAATAATCACTAACAGTAACTAAAATTTGTAATTATCATTTCCTGACGACTCGAGTGATATTGAAATTTTTATTAACAAGTTCTTAATGCAAGTAACGTTATCAGCGTCGTTGGAGCGGTATATTAGTATTTAAACAATGAATACAAATAATAAAAGCTTCGCTAGTTGCACTCCAGCGTTGTAGGGGAATCTCTGCTCTCTCTCTCTCTCTCTCTCTCTCTCTCTCTCTGTGCTCCATTACGATAAGGGCCTTGCCCGCTCGGCCGTTCTCAGGCTATGTGATCATCTGGCGCATCGTTCAGAAAGTCTGCTTTGCAGTTCTACTTACGCGCTGCCCACCCGTAAAAAAAAAAAAAAATTCCTATACTGTGCATTAAAACATAGCAAAAAATGTAATGTACTTGGGTAGGGATATGGAATAAACCACAATATTAGATTTTATTTCATCAGTGGGTTGTTCCATTTTGTTTCGGGTTCTCTAGCGCTGTGCTACAGTACTTTGGTGCGGGGATCTTAATGTGTAACACGACTGCAAACATATACCTGCAAACAAAAAAACAGAAAGCAACCTATTTTATGACTGGCACTTGTAAAAATCATATCAAATGACAGTATAAATATTTTTATTGAGGACGATTGTAGATCTCTGTTACTGTCGTCAAATAAAATGAAGAAAAAAATGAAAATAGCGTCAAATATCCTTCGCTGCAAAATTCTATGTCGAGAAGGCGGAAATGTTCACACAATGTATCTGAGTAGCCACTCGAAACGTGAAGTAAAGTACTCATGAATTCAATCTTTTAATCGAAGTAAAGTGACTAATCGTTTGTGTTATCTGGTAATTTTAAAAACTGGAAAGACTGCTTGGATTGTGTTTCAAACCCACTGGTACCACATGCAGGCATAATATCTTCATGACTATGCAACTGCCCATGTAGCTGATAAATGCTGACCATTTCTACACCTTACTGTCAGCCAATAGGAATATCAATGCATTCAGTTATGCCAAAGATAGGTCTACAATTATTACGACACTCTAAAAGCCCTGCATCTGTTAGATTAGCTGAGTGCAGACCGACCAAGATGGCACAGTGGAAAGACCCTTAACACTTATATAGGAGCACGGTGGTTAAAACATCCATGTGGTCATCAAGATTTAAGATTTCTGTGTTTTCCGCAAGTTGTTTAAGGTGAATTTCGAAACGATTCCATTCAAAGGGCAAGTCCAATTGCCTTCACGAGCCGTCCGCAGTCCGATTTTATGTTCAGTCTAAGTACATACTCATCATCGTCGAGATGATAAGCCATAGTTTTCCTTTCTAACTTTGGAGGGACAACGGTCAGATTAAACACGTTCCGAATGTCCTACAGTTTATAGCGCCTGAATAATGACAAGGAATTTTCTTATGCCTTGCAGTGCAGCTTCATTGAACGAGTATTCAAATTTTCATTTCTAATGTGAGCCAAGCAATAGCATAAAAATCTAAAATACCACAAAACCAGGTCACAAGAACTTCAGACACATGACAAACTTATGGCAGTTGTTCTCGTGGTCTCCTCAAGCGCTGTTTTCTCTCCAGTACGATCACCTTCATTTTCAGCTGCTAAGTTCTCTCTTTCAGACATATAATGGACAACATCAAAGGTGCAGTGATACGTAATTACGAAAAATTAAAAATAAATATAAGGAGGCTGTATCGCTAACTCCCTAGCTCATCACTAATAATTGAGATTTATCACACTGAAAGAAAAAGACCATGCTATGCTAATAGAAGATGCTTGTCGTCCCCATCTTCCGACCAGTGCAAAACGAGGACTATGTTAGCATGATATGCTGCGATCTCAAATGGTTCAAATGACTCTGAGCACTATGGGACCTAACTTCTGAGGTAATCAGTCCCCTAGAACTTAGAACTATTTAAACCTAACTAACCTAAGGACATCACACACATCCATGCCCGAGGCAGGATTCGAACCTGCGACCGTAGCGGTCACGCGGTTCCAGACTGAAGCGTCTAGAACCGCTCGGCCACACAGGCCGGCCCAAACACTGGCCTGCCTAAAGTCTCGTTACTATTTATAGGACATGCTAAGCAAACAGTTTTTATTATGCATGTGTTTCTTCATATTTAACAGTACAATGTCCTGTTTCTTAATTATTATTAAGAATTTTACATACACGAATGTAGAAGAGTAAAGATAAAACCAAATTTATTTTTTTGCAAAATATTCCAGTCTTTAATTATCCACGGTACATGTGAAGAAATCCACATAACAGTCAATTCCCTTTTTCTGCTACAAACTAGAGCAAAATACATCAGCGTGTTTAAAACGTTTTATCACCAACTTTACGCAGTGACTGATAGTTAACGTCCTTGTGCCGAGGATTTCTTTTATTTCAGGTCGTTTTCCCGATTTTCTGCAAACTGGATCTGGCAACACTGAAGAAAATCAAACAACAATCACGAACTACTGGCGCATACGGAATGGGAAACTGGATCAGAAAAGAGAAGTGGAGGACGAAAGTACAGAAATTCTGAAACGGATTATCAGGTATGTTGAATGCGGGATTGGAAGAAAGTAAAAATTAATGGAGGGTGACAGCCAACCAATCAAAAACTAATACATTATAACAAAAAGAGTCAGTTTGGATCGCAACAAAATATTTATGTCTTCTGGTATCAGGTTTCAGACAAACATGATCATCTTCAGGCCACTAACTCCTTTGTGACGTGTGCAGTTGGTACAAACAGCTGATGTGCCTACTAGAAGATACCAGTCAACAACGGCTCTAGATCTAGACTCACCGTTTTTGTTATACTGTTTAAGAAGATCGCTGTCAGAACGTCTTCAAAAACTTATACTTCAGAAACGAAAAAAAAAAAAAAGAAAAACGGTTTACTGCGTAAATCTTTTGCGGGAACACCAGTGAAATGGAAAATATCGTAACGGATCACTGTAAAATTAGAATCGATGTCGTAATGATTGTGTGTGTCGAAACTGTGACCCAAACGGCACCATGCCTGGGTGACAAGCTTATGCCTGTTGACTGTAGTGAAGACAACGTGTAATTCATGTTAACTGCACACTGAGCGGCTCTGTGTAATAGGTGATACAATGGACGTGTGTCACAGTACGGCTGTCGATAGAAGGCATCGAGGGCATAGCTCTTAGGATTGTCCAACGATGTAACGCTCGCGGTATGCCATAACGTTAACGTCTTATGCAATATTCGCGACGGCGAATTGATTTATCTTGTGTGTCGCGCGAATACAAACTGCACTAGGTCAGTTCTGCGAGCTACCATGCATACGACGTGCAAACATCTGCAGCGGAACGTGACGTGGCTCTCGCTGTAGATCTTATAGGCAACGAACGGTTTGTTGGCGTTGTTAAAGAGGCAGTACGCAAATGGAGGAACAACGTAGTATGTTGTTAGCGAGCCTGCGGGCAGTTTCCTTAGTGACCTTTCGTCGTGTGCTATAGTGTATGTATGAGAAAGAATTCCTACTGATAGTTGGATTACTCATCATTATCCACATCACAAATTGTGTTGCCTTACCCGTTGCTGATCATAAGCGCTTTTCCCTTGATCACCCTAACGTTCCTTCCAGTCTGCCTAGTAATCGGTTACTAGTTCCGGCGAACAGTGGTCTTACATTGGCAAAGTGTGTTTATATTATTGCCGTCTACAGTCTTTTTTATATTGACTCATAGCGAAGATTGCTTCTTCTTCATGTAGATTCTTCTAGAAACAAGTGTCTTACACCACTAAAAGACGCCATCTAATTCCTTTCCAGTTATCTGAGCTATACTGTTCTGAGCTTCTTACATTTAGCCACCAGTTTGTAGTAAAGATGCTCCCACAGTTATGTAAAATTTTGTATGTATGTCCTTTCTACAGTTGTACAGTGTCGTCCATGACAGCTTATACTCAATTCATGGGTTATTGAAAGATGTATTACTTCGTTTTCAGTATAGTATTTGTAAATCAGTGTAGCATCATTTCACACTATTGGTTGAGAGTGAAAACAAAATGAAAGCGATAAGGAGAAGCTACAAAATGAGGCTAGTAACATAGTAATTAACTTATAAACTTACCATCAAAAATGGGAATCACACAGTAGATGAAATGAAGAAACTGAAGGAATTCTGATATGTCTGAAGCAAAATTACACATGATGGATGAACCAAAGAGAGTAAAATAGCTAACGCTATTCTCATATAGTATGCACTATTGGTAGATTTCACCCTCCCCTATGAGTCTGTCGACGATGTTGTGCAGTGTTGTCGCATTCCCTACCTCCACTTCTGACATAGGCTAACTGTCCTATGAATAAAATGGCGGGAATTTCAAAATGTCAAGCATTTTTCCCCACTTCTATGATGTCATTAAGGAAGACTGACTCAATAATTTTAAAATGAAGGGAAATTCATAAAATTTTAAGACTTTGGTTCAATGTAGAGGACCTATGGAACTCAAGGACATCCTATGGAATCAGAATCTAAGATGGCGATGCAAAATGTTGTGTCTGGGGACACTGGTGCAGCCTTAAGATGTCACAACTCAAGATGTTTGACCTGGGAATACTAATACAGCCTGCGTGGTTGTCAGATTTCCCAGCTCACTGTCACTGCCTGCGTCTTTACCTCGTAATTGTGCTAATTATAAGTATAGAACCCAGTTTAACATGGTGGGAAATCAAAAAAATTATTGATTTTTCCCTGACTTTACAGTTCACTTGCCTTAAGTTTAAAAACAGAGTAGTCTGTTTTTTAAATACCTCCACTTCAGACCAATTCTCTTGTTTAAAAATATGTCATGTTTGTCTCGAGCTGACGTGACTTGAAATTTACCATTGGGGCAGCACAGAAAAGAAGTGCAAGTTAAATTAGACAAGTACCATATTGCAGAGTGTCATCTTTCATGCTCAGAAGCATTCACATGTCAAATCTCCTCTTCTGATGTATTCATCACAACTGTGGGTTCACCCACCAGTACAGCTGGCCACCGCATTCCCCAGTCACAAACTAAGTAGATTTCTGCAGCAGTGCAGCGCCAGATCGGGATATCATAGGATCATAGCCCAAGACACCTGCAATGAGTCTGGTGTAAATGCATCTTTCCTTATTAAAAAGGTGTGTGGAAGGTAGATGTGTCTGAAAACTGCATTTAGCATGCAAACTTAACTCTACTGATGAAGTTTAAATGCATTTTTCAGTGTCTGCCTTCAGTAAAATTGAGCCCATTTGTGAGGCACGCAAATGGACAAAACATCTCAAGTGTCTTCTCAATCCCAAGGTGTTAAACAGACATTCTATATAAATATGAACCTGGCCCTGTAAGACAGCTAATATTAGGTGCTATTAGAAATTCTGCTGTCACATAACTAGAATGCATAAATTAATAAAAGTGATAGTTTGGGATCTATTCTAGAAAGACAAAACAGATATTCCCCTTTTCATTCTACATATAATTTATCACTGTGCCTTCAGAGGTCAAGTGAGACACAACAATGACATTCAGTTACTTCCAACAGTCAATAACCAAATATTTAACTCTTGGATGTATTGAATTGGCGATTATTAAATTTGTTGCCTCTACATATGAAAATTTTTTCACAGGCAAGAATGATTAAAAGTCTTCATCAGCTAACTTATGTCTATGATGGCATAGCTGGTCAATGCAGTGAGTTGGTGGAGAATAATTTTACTTTTCAAACTATTGAAAAACTTTCATGTACTTAATGTGAGGGTAGGTTAGTATCCTAGCTTTTGATATTCAATGGTCAAAGCATACACAAGTTGGAGTGGGCAAAATCTCGACTCAACATTTACTGTGGCCTAATGCACGATGGTACTTTACCAAGTGGGATCTGCAATAGCGTTATCTCCGTGCTGGATCTGAAATGCTAACTCCCTACTTTGGTCTTAACTGAGTTTACTCAGTCTCAACTTTCGTGTGATCAGTAGCATGTTAATTTTTCCCTAATCGGAATAATGGCTATTGCACACTCGCTAAGATTTGGGGCGACTTGTACAATTTCTTTGCCCGCAAAAGTTCCCGCAGCAATAATTAACTACCTCTTCTATGTCTGTCGCCATGATACGTGAAGCATATCGTCCACACTTCGCAGAAGCAGGGCTCTCAGCACCCTCGCCATTTTCCACACACTTGTTCAAATGGTTCAAATGGCTCTGAGCACTATGGGACTCAACTGCTGAGGTCATTAGTCCCCTAGAACTTAGAACTAGTTAAACCTAACTAACCTAAGGACATCACAAACATCCATGCCCGAGGCAGGATTCGAACCTGCGACCGTAGCGGTCTTGCGGTTCCAGACTGCAGCGCCTTTAACCGCACGGCCACTTCGGCCGGCCCACACACTTGTGTGGTCCACTTTGAGACAAGAGAGATTTCTCCACAATTTTAGTTCTCGAAATGATTTTATGTAACGGCGATCTCCCCACCTTGTTGCGTCTGCATCGCCAAGTATGGCTTCAGCCAGATACCGTCTCATTAGAGGTGAATTTCATTTTTCTTGCCAGGTCGCTGCTTAGACCTGTTAAAGCCATCCAGCCACTTACTCTCGGTCCCAGCCTTATTTACATTAAAAGGAATAATGTACTGTTCTGACCTTATCCCTTTCAGCGCTGAAGCTCACCGTTCTCTTGTTAAGTGGGGTTTTCCAATGCCATTAACCACCTGCTCGGTTCATCTTCAAAATCCAAAATGCGTTTCGCTTCAACTCACTTAAATTGGTAGATATTGTTTTGTTAGTTTTCGGTACATGAGATTACTGCAATTGCTTTTTGTTGATATAGTATAATTATTATTTTCTGAAGATGTCATATTGTATCGTACTGTCGTTATGGATCAAGCTCATGTAATGTACATAAAATACGGATGCCTTACACATCCAGAGCACACCTCATACAGACAAACATATATCCAGTGCAAACACAACCACACAACGTAAACAATTTTTATATGGGATACCAATCCAATCTTTTCTCAGACCAAAATAAGCCAACGGCTCAAAAATGAAATGAGCATTGTACCCACTTAAATTATGGATTAAATCAGGTATGTGTCATTGGAATTGGTAATTCAAGTTGCATGAATTATGTACAGCACCACAGGATTTTCCAGTTAGATGACAGTTATCTGCATGCGGTGTTTCAACTTCTTTATCTAATGCCTGCTCACAAATAGTGAAGCATTACATGGACAGACCCATGAATTTTCTGTAAATTTAATTTCACAAAAACTATGGAAAATTCAAAAATGTGCATTTATTTTTACTTTAATGTAAATAACTTCAAATCTAAATAACTTATGTCAATTAATTTTCTGAAATGTAATTGTTATTTCATAAAAAATATTTCAAAGATATAGCGGCAGTCAGCCTAGGGATGATTACGATCAGTTGTAATATCTTCTTTTTTCTGTTTTAGAAAATAAGTGAAGAGCATTCCTGCTTCCATCTCTCTCTCTCTCTCTCTCTCTCTCTCTCTCTCTCTCTCTCTGTCTTTCTCTCTTCCCTGTATGTTAGCTTTTCCAGTGATAGCACACACTATAGCTAAATTTCTTGCATATCAGTAACTAATCTTCCTTTTGTGTAGACAAATCTGATGTAAGTGTCACGTTTTACCTTTAGAACCATTTGGTATTAAATTAGTGTAAATCAGTTAAGTTTCACGAGTTCTCACTTTAACAATTTTCATAATAGGTGTAAGATACATGAAACATTTCAATGTTTTATTGTTACAGACAACGACCATTACAAGCTTAACGGATCATGGCATGTAGACGCAATGGTCGAATACATATAGTATTCTGCCATTTACTAATTTGGAGCTTGCTGCAGCATCCCTAAGATTAACTGCCGATCATGATGAAGCGTTTTGCAAACACGAATACAAGTGCGGAACCTTAAATGATGTGGCCACAGCCTCCAAGCTATGATTCCCTTTCACCCGTAAATAACACACACAGACCAAGTAAAGTTGATGGTGTTATTAAAAGATGTAATCTCCTCTAAATTTTACAGCATTTTTCTACAAGTCAATTTGGGTAATAATAAGAATGCATCCACCATCAACAATGGCCGTCTGCTACAGTTAATTTTAAGTTTTCTTTCCAGTGATTAATTTCAATTTCTACTTACAACCAAATATTAGCAATCTTGCCTGAGCAGAAGCCTCATTTTAGCGCCCAGCGTGGGGCTCGAAAAAATCATTATGTGTGAAATACATATGTTTGTTCTCTTTTTCATGTATCCAATCTGGAGATACGGATACGGAGGGAAACTGAATGTTAACCGACGCTTATCCATGAAACCAGAAAGCCGGCCGGGATGGCAGAGCGGTTCTAGGCGCTACAGTCTGTAACCGCGCGACCGTTACGGTCCCAGTTTCGAATCCTGCCTCGGGCATGAGTGTGTGTGATGTCCTTAGGTTAGTTAGGTTTAAGTAGGTCTAAGTTCTAGGGGACTGGTGACCTCAAATGTTAAGTCCCATAGTGCTCAGAGCCAGTTGAACCATTTTGAAACCAGGAAATCATTCCAATCCTCACATGCCGTGCTGTAAAGAAAGGTAAGGGACGCCAGTATTGTTAGCCCGCCTTGCACTTAGAAAAACTTCTTTCATAACTCGCGTGGTTAACGTGTGGCTCATTAAGGATTCGTAAAAAATTATTTTCATTATCGTTCATATGCAAGATTTTCTTGTAGAGTATTGTCGTACGAAGTTGCCAAAATAATTGCTGTCTCTGTAATTAGGCATCCACCTTGCTTTTCGTAGCTGTAAATTATTTTTCTGCAGTGTTTATGTATTTGTTTGTTGTTTTTAAAAGTGTGTAACTATTTTGACTTGTGCAAATAATTTTAATTTCTGTGATTTATTATGTGATATGATAAAAATCGGAAATTCTGAAGGTATGGATGCAAATCAGGAATAACAAAAGCAGGCACCAGTCGATAGCGACAATGCACGCAAGCCTACTGAACAGAAGGCAGATTCTGATACAAGAATGCCCGAACCTGGAGTAGCAAATGTAAATGCTTTGTCATGCCGCCAGAAAAGTGAGCTTCGCCATTAGACGTTTTGAATGCGCGAATTACTGCGAGTTTCGTGCAAATTGCCAAAAAACAATGTGATGTAATTGAAAATTAGTTCAGACAACACTCCGAAAGTACTGAAAATAAATTCTGACAACAGTATGAAAATTAAAACAGCTAAATATTGCAATCGCGAATCATCAGTTCATAAGGCTTCACACAAAGTTCGACGCCGTAGTTGAAGATATAACTACACATATCACTACAGCATAGGATGGAGTCAAAACAGAAATTTCAAATTTGACTAAGACGTACTAAGAATACCCGGTATCGATAAATTATCGGTTGACATCACAAAAATGAAACAAAAGCAATCCCAAACAGAGACTAAAGGCTCGAACCTCACTAATGGGATAAGTCTGTTGTCTCCCGAGCGGGGTCAAGAGGCGACGTAAGATCTGCCCTCTCAGGGAGAAAAATAGGCTAAACCATTTCAGGAATTGGTTTCTGAGAAAGAAACCGAAATAACGAATTAGGCTGAACAAGAAATACGTGCTGTGGTGAAAGCCGTAAGTGCAGAAGCTGTGTCCGAACCAAGAACTACAGGTGAAACTATTCTCACAGAACTTGGCGAAATTCGGAAAATGTTAGCAAAAGATTTACCCCAACGGTGCGCTCAAGTAACCAGCCTCAAACGACTGGTCGAAATAGTTGTTAGCACGCGGCGTGACGATACGGACGCACATGCACATGCCGCAAACGTACGGCAATGAACCGAAGTACAAAATTGCAAGCACGAAATGAAATAGGATGTTATGGTACATATGATGGATGGAGTAACGATTCTGCCGGCGGAGCACCGACACCAACAGCCGTTCTTTTGGAAAAAAGCCTTCTTAACGACAGGTAGTTTCAGGTGTTCATTCCAGAAAAACGGTATCTAAATCCGACGACATTTATACGAAGTTTTAAGGGCATATTGCCATAGACATGGAAGAATAACAGAAAATTCAATTTGCCACCCCGTACATAGAGAACGGCCGGCCGGGGTGGTCGAGCGGTTCTAGGCGCTACAGTCTGGAACCGCGCGACCGCTTCGGTCACAGATTCGAATCCTGCCTCGGGCGTGGATGTGTGTGATGTCCTTAGGTTAGGTAGGTTTAAGTAGTTCTAAGTTCTAGGGGGCTGATGACCTCAGAAGTTAAATCCCATAGCGTTCAGAGCCATTTTTGAACATGGAGAACGGTCCGCGTTATGAACCGCGCAACGGCAGAATGCTGTTCGATTGGTCATCACATATTCAAGCACCTCTAAGAAGTGAAGTATTCTATCCGGAGACGTACAATGCCAAGCAAAGAAGTCTTCTGAATATTTTGAAAAGTACGTTTGAAGAATACGATATTGGGACAATCCAATATCAGACAAAGATGTGATAGGAATATCAGACAAATATGTAACAGGAATTTCAAAAGGTAAATCGCCAATCAATATTCGGGAAGAGCTAATACATGCGCCCGAAGACACTATGGAAAACTGTGGTGGATTCTTCCAGAATGAGATTTTCACTCTGCAGCGGAGTGTGCGCTGATATGAAACTTCCTGGCAGATTAAAACTGTGTGCCCGACCGAGACTCGAACTCGGGACCTTTGCCTTTCGCGGGCAAGTGCTCTACCATCTGAGCTACCAAAGCACGACTCAGGCCCGGCACTCACAGCTTTACTTCTGCCAGTACCTCGTCTCCTACCTTCCAAACTTTACAGAAGCTCTCCTGCGAACCTTGCGAGAGCTTCTGTAAAGTTTGGAAGGTAGGAGACGAGGTACTGGCAGAAGTAAAGCTGTGAGTACCGGGCATGAGTCGTGCTGTGGTGGATTCGCTTGATTTAATTCAAGAAGGCGTGAAAAGCATGAACAGCAACTGCAGCGACGACCCGCAACATAGCGCGAAGCACAAGAACAAGGGTAGGAATCACATTGGAAACGCCAACGGTTCTACGCCTACTGGCAGAATGGTTCCAGATTTGTGCGTCGAGATAAAAATAATAACCAGAGATATCACCATGGGTTTCAGAGTAATAGACACTCGCAAAATCAGGCATAACGAGGGCGAAACCAAAACCAAAAAAAGAGTCAGTGGAGGCCTAGGTTTTGGGGACCACCGCCAGCAAACTTTTCACAGCCGCATCCAGGCTGGCAAGACCAGCAACTTCAAGCCAGATATAATAACCAACCAATACAAATAGTTGAGGTTACTGATCAGCAACCGCAACAACAAAAGCAGGCGTCAAACTAAAAGCTGTCCTATCCTGCTCCCGCATATCGGCCGCAGAATGGAATGGGGGCGAAATGAAAAATGTTATGACGAACATGATTTTTTATAACGAAGAAACTGAAGTAAGGACTCAATTATGTAATGATCCACTGTCGAGTGCAGAATGTTATGAAGAGCAAGTTCAGGCAACAGTAAACGCTGTAGTACATGGAATACCAGCCACCGTAATTTTAGATACGGGGGCGAAATTAAATGTACTAGCTTTAAATTTTTTTAGTGAGGTATGTGACACGGGAAAGGTTCGGACTTTGCCTGTGCAGAATTGTGTTGCCCCGGGAGCTATAGGTTCACGGACACACAGGATTGAAAAGCAGGCACAGATTGAAGCATTATTTGAAAGCGGAGCTATAAAATGTACGTTTTCTATCATAAGTCAGTACTGACGGAAGAGACGCCTTCCTGAGGAAGGAACCAATTGCTCGCTCACTGTGAGATTTTAGTGAGGAACGAACATTTTAGGAAACTGTTCCACAAACATTTAAAAGACAGTCCTGACAGCATGGGGTTTGCCTAGCTGGTCGATCTTCTTTGCCGTTAAATCTGAGAAATCTGCTGATTGCGTGAAAACGCTGAAGTGACATCGTTGCACGAAAAACTGGTCGACCATTCATGCCGTCCCACAGCTCTTCAAGAGATTCTCCAGCAGATCTGTACACACCAGACAATCCAATATAAGAAGTACCAAATAAGCCTTCAGTTCCTGATTTTTAATAGATGTGAATTTCGTATCGCTGGCTCGTGATACTCCGGTCATTTCTCTACTGGTTTGATTCAAAATCAATGCCAACGTTTCTTCAGTTATAAACAGTGAAATTGAGGATGTATTGTGTATTGAACCAGGGACCTAGAAACGACGGAGAAGCTTTGTGCCGCTGTAGCCCTCAGTGGTTCACAACCCCATAACAGTCCACCCACCCCATCGCCGCTCCACACCGAACCCAGGGTTATTGTGCTTTTCGGTCCCCAATGGATCCCTCTGGGAACGTTTCATACCAGGCGAGTGCAACTCCAAATGTTTGCGTGGTAGAGTAATTATGGTGTACCCGTATGTGGAGACAGTGTTTGCACAGCAATCGCCAACATAGTGTAACTGAGGCGGAATAAGAGGAACCAGCCCGCATTCGCCGAGGCAGGTGGAAAACCGCCTTGAAAACCATCCACAGGCTGGCCGGTACGCTGGACCTCGACACGAATCCGCTGGGAGGATTCGTGCTAGGGACGGGCCCATCTTCCTGCTCGGGAAACAGCGAGTTAGACCGCGCGGATAGCCGGGCGGGCAAAAATTAGGATACTTTTGTTTCGTTAATTCGCTGAAGAGGAAACCGGATAGGTCCTGGAGCAGGATGAAGAATGTTTCCAGCCCTAAAAAAAATAAAAAAAATAAAAATAAAAATGGAAAATAAAAAAAAATTATACAAGCTGAGAATTAATCACAAAGGAAAAAGATAATCTGCAAGAAAAGTAAAGCTGGCATTAGGTAAAAAGTAAAGATATATTGCATACAAGTCCCAAGAGATTATGAAAGATGAAGGTTTTCATCTTTCTAGAGTCTAGAATCCAGACAATCAACACATTGCCTTCCCTACCACAAAAATCAGCTTTGGCCGAACCGAGTTTCGAGTCCAAGACCACATTGG
The DNA here is from genome assembly GCF_021461395.2 of Schistocerca americana. Lineage (NCBI taxonomy): Eukaryota > Metazoa > Arthropoda > Insecta > Orthoptera > Acrididae > Schistocerca > Schistocerca americana. The sequence goes on from NC_060119.1 coordinate 590,107,630, forward strand.
TGATAACCTTCTGTGTTGGACACTTCCTAACGACGCAGACCGATAATAATAATGATATAATCGAAAAATTGAGTTGCATATAATATATTTATTATGCTCACCTTGCCTTTGACGCAGCTGGGGGATTTTTAGGCCACTCTGTACGATTACGCGACTTACAAACATTTCCAGCTACATTAGTTTCGTTAGACAAAGTAGCTGCGCCTTCATTTGCTTCGGTAACATCACTCTCCTCACTTCCAACTGATACATTACCAACGTCACTTAAACTATCAACAGAATTTTGAAAATCTGTATTATTGACAGGGTCATCTACGGTTTCGTCGTACGACTCATTCTGAAGCCTTTCTAATTGTTCATCGGTTAGAAAACGACTAGCCATGTTGGTACACTAAATCAGACTGACGGTGCAGTTGTTATACCATTTCTTACAACAATAGGAAATACCTCTGAGCCATTGTAGACCATACGACAACAATCACGTGTATTACAATTTGTTGGAAGAGTTCACATGAATATCCGCCTGTGTCTTAAAGACGCATTCACAAATAGTCTGCCAAAGCTATTTATTTCAAAAAATACTTCACATTTTGAAACAAAAATTAAGGCTAACATAAATTATTACGTACTTGACGATAACATAAGGTCCTGTCACAAAATAAACATTATTCGCGGATTTATGTTAATTTTAGTAAATGAACTGGGTCAGTTAGACCCATTCACAACAGGAAGGTTAAGGCCATAGAAAATGATTCCATAGAGCCCGTTACGGACGTTGCCACATCGGAAACCTCACGTCGTATTGAAAACTCGATAAGAAGCAAAATTTTACCGAGAAATTAACCATGACCTGTATTAAGCAGCATGAAATTGTCAGTTTTTCCTCCGACGGTACCTTCAATAAAAGCATTTGATAATCTCGTAAAACATTGATGAACCAACTGTCACTAACAAAGCTGATAACAAATCCAAGTTTCCCTCGTTAGAGGCCACGGACAGACAAAGTATTGTATCTGCAACAGGTCAGGGCCATGCCGCCCTTGAAACCAGCAGCGGCGCTGTCAACAATACCGTCGGGCTCCGCAACAACACGCCACAGCTTACTCAACGCAATGTAGCGCTACGCCGATCAAAACAAAACTCTGCTCCGCGTATGTCAAGCCCACTCTCGTCAAAGTTACTTCCCTTTACCCGCAAAGCCAATCTGATTTAACAGCAGTGCACAAATCCTATGAAATTAATCGCAAAGTCATCAGGAGCAAATCAGTCCACAATAAAACAACGAGGTTTCAGCATCACCAGCACCTAACTGTCAAGTATATTTATTTGAAAACATCGATTTCCAAAACTAATCACATCTAAATCCATCTCAAAAATATTATGCAAAGCCAAACACAGAGCTGGATCACTTATATTGCGCTATGTAAATACAACATAGTAGATTCTGCCATCACATAAACTATCTTTATACGATTTTGCTTTCCTGGATTGCAACGTTACACACGATTTTGACACTGATACACTGAATTTGTCCATGTTTTACGTCTCTTGTAGCCATGGAAACATCTGAATGATATGCACTGAATTTCAATTTTCATCGTATAGCAATAATGAGAAATTACTGAAATACCAATAAGGCAAGTTTTGGAGCCAAGAATACGGCTGCAATTATAAACGAAATTATGTGCAAGCTTATTTCAGCAGCAAGTATCTGAAAAGCAAATTTTATGGCATTTGTTCTACCAAATTTCTATAAACCAGCTACTTTATTTACACTACTGATATGCACCAGTTTTGACTACATAAATTATTTCTTCAGTTCGACGTCTTGCATTCTGAAGACATTACACTACTGCTATTTATACAATTTTTAAACACTTCTTAGCTTTGTATTTTTTTTTTTTTTGCTACTTTTCAGGAAATACGATATTTGGCATTAGTCTTGCAGAAGTCGTTATTTGCATTACCAACAAATCTCAGTTTAAGCTTATTTTGGTTCTACACATGACTCCACATACCTGTAAAACACACTAGATCTTTTAGTTGACACATTTCCCATGCTTATACAAATTCAATTGGTATCTTGTTTTCACGTTTCCTTGATTATTCAGCGTTTTATTAGGTGGCGACGTACCTGGTAGGGAGAATCTTACAGGTCGGCTCTCTTATCGTAACTTTAGGCCTTGGAAATTTTTCTGTTTTGATATGCATGTGCGTGAAAACAACTGAAAGAGACACCATTTATTGTGACATGTGTCCAGCGGATCATGTCCCTTGGGTGGTCTGACAGCTGCAAACTGTAACTCAAACATTTTTTTCATAATAAAAGTTTGAGTCCTTTTGTATATTGCCTCTATATATCTTATGTTCATTCATTTCTGATGCTACTTTGTCTTTACTGATACTAAAACATTTGCGATTATTGCATGGGGCACCGGAATTCGATAATAATATTAATGTAAACTAAAGTGAAAGATGTATGAGTTTACTGGGACACACTTGTATGCAGCACCTGAATAGGATAACAATATTAACGTAAACTAAAATGAATCTAGTATATGAATTTATAAACAATGTATGTCTCTGATAGGCTTTATAATGCCGATCGCTGACTGTGCACGACAACAGAGCTTATTTTGGTTGTACACGCGACTTCACATACCTATAAAACACAAGAGACCTTTTATTTGACACATTTCCCATGCTTATACAAATTCTGTTGGTATCTTGTTTTCACATTTTCTTGGTTATTCAGCATTTTATTAGGTGGCGACGTGCCTGGTAGGGAGAATCTTACAGGTCGGCTCTCTTATCGTAACTTTAGGCGTTGCAAATTTTTCTGTTTTGATATGTGGAGTAAGAGAGCGATGGGTGCACTGTTGTAGATACCTGTCCGTGAGCGAAAGAGGATGATGTAAGCAGTTTTTTGTAGTGTGTTCCGTGAAGCCAGCAAGTATTGGATTAATGTAGGAATTACGAGAACATGGAAGTAGAAGTCTTCATGCAAGCAAGGTAAAGTCGTTAAATAATTATGATTTTCGTTTGGCCAGCGCTTTAGTATAGATGAGTTGGCTGATAATTTATAATTATTGAGTAACCCCAGAATGTGCATAAGCTGATTGATAATAAGTCTACTTAAATATTTTACTTTTGTAATGCTTCTAAGATTTGTTAACAGAGCTATATGTAATTTGTGATTTGCATTTATGCTGGATTAGTGAGTTTAGATAATACTTGCTGTAAATGTCATTGTTTATCGGTCAGTTGGTAAATACGATATGTTCTTTTTTTGACCAATGTAACTTCAGTTGCCAAATGTTTTTGAAAAGCCAAACTTGAAACATAATTTCACAAAAAAATTAGTTTTAGTAATTACCACAATCACTACCGCAGAAGTTGGGTTTTCTTAAATGTTCTCGTTTATCAGCCGAAAGAATTTCATGTCCATTTCAAGTATTATGGCCAGCATTGCACACTGCTGAGTCTGTAGCTAATTCATATTTCTTTTTATGAGAGATCAGAATATCTCGCGTTCCACTGTTGCTGCTTTAGAGGTAAAACAGTTTAATTTATTGTTATGTGCAAACGGACCAAAGTTATCGGTTTCGAACAGTGCCAGAGGATTCAGTGCCTGAGGGGCTGAATTTATTTTGCAGTGAGTGTATTTCTTTATTGGTGCTGGGAGTTGCATTGCCAAATCGGTTCGTATAAAGTTTTGCTAGCAATAAAACAGAGTAAGCACACCACTTGCAGTTTCAACACGCTACACGATAACTCGAGCTATGTTACAGTTCACTTATACAAAAAAGAATCAATTTTTAAAGTACATTACAGTATTAGAAATATGTTATTGTATTTTTGTTGTATATTTAAAAAAATTTTCTCGTATGTGTATTGTAACCTCCCAACGGTAAAAAAAATTATGTATCATTGACATTTAGTGTAACCTCGCAACAGTTTATTTCCGTAATCTTGGAATAATAAAATGACTAACCTCTCAATAAAATTGTGGCTCACATATAACCCTTCAATAATTAACTGAGTGTGAATCTAAAGTGGTAAATTCGGACGTCAGCAGTGCTGCGTCGTGGCCCTGAAAGATCATTCTGAATAAATCGAAAATTCTTACCTTAATAAGGTCGCCGGATAACGCATATATATCTGCTCCTATAAGAAAATTTTCTGGCACAGCCCAGTGCAATGCTGGCCGATAGATTTATCATGTATAAAAAGAAACAACTGATTTTTCTTTACAATAATCGGGATGACCATGGATTGGAGAAACTAGTAAATTCTTTAAATTGAGATGAATGATTGTCAAAAGTTAATTTTCGTAAGAAAGATTATTATTAAGATATATTTTTTTTAAAAACAACATTCCCATGGGACTTGATATAACAATAGTACATACGCGCGTGGCTGCATTTACCATATACTACATCGTTGAGGCACCGCCATCGCTCCCCACGACCGGCCCAGCCAACTCGACACACACAACTGCTAGCTACTACAAACTCCTACTGCTACTGACACTGCTCTTACTGCTTACAACACTGCTCTCTGGTCTGTGATTCTCTTATAGCTTACAATCGCAGGCAGCGCGTGAGCAATCCATCGAAATTACATCTGCTCAAGTGCGCTAGCAACAAATTTCTTGGTCATGGACCTCTTACAGTATGTATGTCATGATATCTAGGTAGGGATGAGCCATACATTATTTACGTGAAGGATGAAATAGAGATTAGGATTTGATTCTTTGCCATGACCGTTTGTGGTGTTCGCGTTTCTTGACGCTATGTCGCTTAAATTTCCATCTTGTAAAGTTAGGAGCCTTGTGTCACGTAACAGGCCATGCTATACAAGTTTGGGTCCTAACCTTTTACCCTCCAACTAGTTAAATGTGTCGGATATTAGGACAAGAAAACGCATCCGACCTTAGGTCATACACAAGAACTAAATTTTAATTTTTGTAAGTTGTAAAACTGTAAATATCTAAGTTTCACGACACGAAGTAATACAAGGACGAGACTAAATTCTCCGCAAACAGTTATGTAAGTGAAATTGCACGAACTAAATAGCTGTGAAAAATGCACCTTCGGAGTGCAAAATGGACTGGTAAAGAGACTTATATGTGACGATCTGATAGCGAAGTTAAACAAGTGACGCTAGTGTAGACAATGCAGTACGCACCTTCACCAAACTGCAACGCGAAGAGAGAAATGATGAAACAGTAAACACACTACCCTGCCATCGACGGTATGCTAGAAAATACAGCCACAATTCATAAAGCACTCGTACGTACGCAAACTTAATGCTTCCATGAAAGTTTGCCAGTCAATTCTGCCGCCGACAACTCTGTGGAGTGGTACAGAAACTAATTGTCAGCGTGCGGTGTCGAATCTGTGTTTTAAGTTCAAAACTGTTACCCAGCGCGAGAGACTATATGAATATTTAACAAGACACTCGTGTGCGCATTGTAAATATTAGGTTAGTGCAATGTGTGAACTATAAACAACGAACTCGTATGTATGTAAACTTAGTGTTTATATAAACGTTTGCCAGTCAGTTCTGCCGCCGACAACACTGTGGAATGGTACAGAAATTAACTGTCAGCGTTGCGATATTGAATGCGTGTTTTAAATCCAAAACTGTTATCCAGTGCGAGTTACTAGATGAATATTTAACAAGACTCTCGTGTGCCCATTGCAAATATTAGGTTAGTGCAATGTATGGACTATAAACAACGAACTCTTACGGCAGCCAACAAACAAACTTTGGTTCCTGGTACGTGGTCTAATTAGTACTGTTGCTGTTAAAGTATAGATGTTTTTTCAAAAATATACGAATATAGATCGGGGATTTTTTTTTACTGTCATATAGATATACCGAAATGACAATATCGAGTGCTGATATTTGTGTTTTATATTATATTTTTCTCGCAATTTTCGCTAAATATATGATATTCTGTGCAAGCCTCTTCATCTCTGCTTATTGTATTGAAGTCTTTTTCTCTTTCTACGACTGTTAGCCCCTACTCTGCCTTCCATTACCAACTGACGACTCCTTGTTGCCTCAAGGAAGTGTCCTATCAACCGATCCCTCTTTTAATCAAGTTTTACCACAAATGTTTTCTATCTCTTTTGTATTAAACTAATCAGGAAGAGCCTAGCACTGAACACCAATACTTAAGAATCAACCGACCGAGGGATTTGTAAATTACTTACGTCGTGGATAAATTATAAATTTCTTTAGGACTATATAGATGATTGTTCGGCATCTTCTTTTTCTAAAACTAATCTTATTGGACTACTCACGTTAAATGTCTCTACACACATACACAGATACAATGACGGAAAAAGTTGCAGCACCAAGAAGGAGTTATGTGAGACAAACGAAAGGTGGTAGCCATATTTCTACATGTGCAAGGTGATGTCTGGTCAACTTTCGAGCCAGTCGTGACGATAATAACGCCACTATGAAGATGAAAATCATGTTTGCTTTAAATACACGCTGTAACGGTTGTGAGCGTTAGTTATCTGGGAGACCAGTTATGGTGAGATGACATTAGTCAAGAATGTCTTTAAGGCGATAAAGACATCATCATCAACGCCTCACTGAGTTTGATCAAAGTCATGTAATAAGGCTACAAGAAATTGGATATTGGTTCTGTGACACTGCAGAGAGAGTTGGCAGGAATGTAGCCACTGTATTTCACTGCTGGCAGCAGTGGTCTCAAGAATGTACGGTCGCAGGAAGGCCGAGCTCTGGGCGGCCACGTGGCGCCATCGGGAGGGAATACAATAGTGTACTGCTCTGGCCTTTCATACTGCATCTACAGTAACAATCTGAACTGCAGTTGGCACTATAGTGACACAACGAACTGTTACAAATTGATTGCTTCAAGGATAGCTGCGAGCCAAACGATCCTGTGAGGGCATTCCATTGACGCCAAACCACCGCCATTTGCGTCTCCAGTGGAGTCAAACGAGAGCTCAGTGGAGGGTAGGGTGGAGGTGTACTGTGTTTTCTGATAAAATATGGTCCTGCCTCGGTGCCGGTGATGGTCGTGTGTTGATTAGCAGGAGGGCAGTTGAGGGCCTGCGACCAACCTGTCCGCGTGATAGAGACACTTCATCTACACCTGGAGTTATGGTCTGGGGTGCGATTTCGTATGACAGCAGGAGCAATGCCGTGGTTATCCTACCCACCCTAATTGCAAATTGGTACTTCAGTCTGGTCTTTTGATCTGCTGTGCTGCATTCATGAACAGTATTCCAGTGGGCGTTTTCCAATGGGATAACGCTCGTTCACGTGCTGTTGTTACAACCCAACGTGCTACACAGATTGTCGACACGTTGTCTTAGCCTGTTGGATCGCCAGGTCTGTCTCCAGTCGAGCACATATGGGACATCGTCGGACGTCAACTCCACCATCATCCACAACTACAGGTCTCTAATGACCTCGTTGTGACGGGACGTTGAACAATAATCTCCTCCTCCTCCTCCTCTCCACAACTACAGGTAGCATTAAGCGTCCATCTATTGATCGACGATGTGCAACAGGAATGGAACTACATCCCAAAAACACAATGCATGTACGTTTACATGGTTGCATTCAACGTTCTGGCGATTAGACCGGTGGTTAATGTACCAGCATTTCACACTGCAATGGTTTGTCTCGCGCTTACATTAATCACGGATCTTGGAATGTTAATCACTTCAATATATTACCTAGCCAGATGTATTCCCGAAATTTTATTACTTTACCTTAATTATTTTTAGTGGTGCGATTTTCTTTCCGTCAGCGTATTTTACAATTGTAATTTTTTACAGTGATTGATCGTCAATGGTGTAATCAAACCAAAATAGTTCTCTCTGTCTATTCTGTTGTGATATACTACATTAGTGTAAAGGCAGAACATTACGTCACAAAAAGTCATCAACGAATACAAGAGTGTAACCCTTCTTGAACTTATTGGTTTGCTTTAATTTAATTTGCAAGGGAAAGTAAATTAATAACTGACGAACACGATGCTTTCGACACGTGTAGACAATGTTTTCGTAAACACTTAACTCGGCCCACCTGCGAAGGATAACGCGTTTGTCACTTTTCAGACGATTATAACTCAGACGGACAACTATAATCTTGCAGGTCCAACAAAAGGTGCTTAGAACAACGTGGAATCTGAGGAAATGATTATCGGTACGAATTTCTCCTGTATCGTTCTGCAGTCACTTTTCATTTGCACTATAGGAATACAACTCTAAGGTGTTGTGAGCCCAATGTCCTTTCCAATAGAAAGCCGAGGAACACAAAAATGTAGATAAAGGCTACTACTTATGAAACATCCCCTTAGAAGAATCAATGACTTACTGTGCTTCATAAACCTCTTACGTTATTTGATTTTCAAACAGCTGAGCAGAACTGAACGTACTCAGACATTTCTCTCTTTACTTATTCTGATCAACACTAAACTGACACAAAATATTTTTAGCGCAATGCAATATCACTTTCAGTAATCCATGCAAAAGACTGGCCCTGACTAACAATAACCTTGTTCTTTCATGAATCACTTATCTCACAAAAATCTTCGTTACTCAAACTACTGCAATACAGCGAGCGCCAATACTGCCAGCTAAATAAAAGATTCTAACTACTGAAGGCACTAACTACTGATAGACATAGTTAGCAAATGAAAGATTTTGATGGAGAACGAACAATGTATTTACCTTAATAGGGTTCAAAAATCATAATAAATATATAATTTTGTGACATCCAATTAAACAAAGTTCCTTTTTCTGACGGGCACGCGTCGAGATCGTCTGCTCATAGTAACCTCTCAAAATTCTGGCATCTCTCTTCGCACATCCACCACTGCTGGAGGCTCACCTCCAACTGCGCAACGCTACGCGCTGTTCATATCCAACTGCCCAACACTACAATAGCAAATATTCCAACAATGCAAACCAGCCACAGACTGCACTTAGAGCGCTACGTGGCGTTACCAACATTAAAACCTAAACAGTCTACTTACATATTCCAACATTGCAAACCAGCCACAGACTGCACTCAGCACAGTCAGTGATTTTCATATAGAGCGCTACGTGGCGTTACCAGCATAAAAACCTAAACAGTCTACTTTCGTATTCCAGCTATGCAAACCAGCCACAGACTGCACTCAGCACAGTCAGTGATTTTCATACCGAGCGCTACGTGGCGTTACCAACATAAAAACCTAAACAGCCTACTTACACTTACATAAAACAATGTCATCAGAAGCAGATTCATCCTCAGTGTTCTCTGCAGATTCCAATGAAGTGGCGAGATGAATCTGTGTCAGGATATTCCAATAATACTCGTTCACGGCAAACTACGAGTATTTTCAGTTAGGAAAAGTGGTGGGTGCTTGACAGTTATTAATGAGAACGAATAATTCTGTGTCAGTTGTACAGAGGAAGATAAAAGTAAATGTTGGGACCATAGTAATAGGTCCACAAGTTTTGTTAGTAATGGCAACCATACTCTTTGCGTTATGTTTGTTTTTAACGACATCATTTAGAAAATACAAATGTTGAATCACAGAATTAATGTGACACACCTATGCATTTAAGAGAATAGTTGGTATTAGGCTATAATCTTTGAAATTGTGCAGACACTATCACTAACTTCTGGACGCTGCTGTGCGGCCCCCGTTGTGACGTCGATATATGCGCCGTCTGTCGTAGGGATGAATTTGCCAGGACAGAGCGTGCGTAAGACTTCTGGCGCTGGTCTCAGAGGGCGCAGGTATTACGGCTTCTTTGCGGCTTTTATCTGGCTCTGCCAGCCGCTGCCACGTGAAAGGGCAAACGTCTGCGGCCGCCCACTGATATCTCGCAAGGCGGCGGCCAGGCCGGAAAGCGGAAAGAGAGGAGCGCACTAAATTGTTCAAAATACTCTCAGAGATAAACGTTGCGAGATATTCTCGGTATGAATTATGTTCGTCTCTGCCTGCCGCATACAGAAAAGAGACTTAACGTGAGGCATTGCCCTCTAGCAAGGGGCCAGTGATGTTTGCAAAGGAAGCACATCTGTCAGTTCGCACCAATCTTCCTCTAACAGAGGAAAGTGCCCAAAAGCGGACACAAATTTTGTTTTTTATTTTAAAAAACTAGAAAACAGTAAAAAAATTATGTTTTGTAAGCACTTAATACGTCTACAAAGTCGCTTTCGCCATTTTGCGCTAGAGGGCAGTAATGGCAAGTGCTGGTTAGAGAGCTTGTATAGGGAGAGAGTGGCCAACCGGACGATACGGCTGCCATTTTTCTGCCAAAGTGTGGGGGGACTTTTGAATGGCCAGTAGTGGAGTAGTGCAGACAATATGGCGAAATCATTCGTTAAATGTCTTTGTTTATAAGAATAATTTTCACACAGCCAATTTCAAGGTCTGTTTGCAAATTTAACTATGTATATTGCAAGTTGTTTTATACGTAGTAAAAAGCAAAAACGACTTACTTCGCATAGATAAACTTGGTTGTTTTCCACAAGGCCCCTTTTGATTTATGTCAGCCCTGTTGACAGCGACTGCGCGCTGCTTTCGTCTTTCTTCATTGCGTGGAAATGCTAACATGCGAAATCCACCTTCGCCTCTATTGGAACAACCAAATGCAGCACAACCTGGCATCGTTTACGAACGTCTGCAGAATGAATTACAGATGTCAAAAACAATACTGTACAATTACTAACGTGTTTACTTCAAACATGTAGACCTACCGACTTCATCACAAAACTCTTCATTATTTCAACTCGTATTTAAGATCGCAAACGCTAATTACGTACTAAAAACTATATACAACTAAATCGAACATGCACGCACAACGCATAACATGTCTCTCAATAATTCAAATATTTTTTAATCGTTTCCAAAAATCCTTTGAACTTCAATTCACCTCAAAAGCACGGCGAACACAGGTAGCGTGAGAGACATTTGGCGCTATTTTTCTACCAAAGCTAATGAACCAATCACGGACAACTTCTCCTATGGCCACTCTCTCTGTATACAGGTTCTCTAGTGGTGGTGCAGGCGCGTCATACGATAAGCTTAGGCATTTGTAAAAACAACGCGAGTGCATTATAAATACACTCCTGGAAATGGAAAAAAGAACACATTGACACCGGTGTGTCAGACCCACCATACTTGCTCCGGACACTGCGAGAGGGCTGTACAAGCAATGATCACACGCACGGCACAGCTGACACACCAGGAACCGCGGTGTTGGCCGTCGAATGGCGCTAGCTGCGCAGCATTTGTGCACCGCCGCCGTCAGTGTCAGCCAGTTTGCCGTGGCATGCGGAGCTCCATCGCAGTCTTTAACACTGGTAGCATGCCGCGACAGCGTGGACGTGAACCGTATGTGCAGTTGACGGACTTTGAGCGAGGGCGTATAGTGGGCATGCGGGAGGCCGGGTGGACGTACCGCCGAATTGTTCAACACGTGGGGCGTGAGGTCTCCACAGTACATCGATGTTGTCGCCAGTGGTCGGCGGAAAGTGCACGTGCCCGTCGACCTGGGACCGGACCGCAGCGACGCACGGATGCACGCCAAGACCGTAGGATCCTACGCAGTGCCGTAGGGGACCGCACCGCCACTTCCCAGCAAATTAGTGACACTGTTGTTAAGTCTCTATGTATTGCGAATACATAGAAAGAAGGATCCTTTATTGTATGATTATATGATAGCGGAACAAACACTGGTAGCAGTTACTTCTGTAAAATATCTGGAAGTATGCGTGCGGAACGATTTGAAGTGGAATGATCATATAAAATCAATTGTTGGTAAGGCGGGTACCAGGTTGAGATTCATTGGGAGAGTCCTTAGAAAATGTAGTCCATCAACAAAGGAGGTGGCTTACAAAACACTCGTTCGACCTATACTTGAGTATTGCTCATCAGTGTGGGATCCGTACCAGATCGGTCTGACGGAGGAGATAGAGAAGATCCAAAGAAGAGCGGCGCGTTTCGTCACAGGGTTATTTGGTAACCGTGAAAGCGTTACGGAGATGTTTAATAAACTCAAGTGGCAGACTCTGCAAGAGAGGCGCTCTGCATCGCGGTGTAGATTGCTCGCCAGGTTTCGAGAGGGTGCGTTTCTGGATGAGGTATCGAATATATAGCTTCCCCCTACTTATTCCTCCCGAGGAGATCACGAATGTAAAATTAGAGAGATTAGAGCGCGCACGGAGGCTTTCAGACAGTCGTTTTTCCCGCGAACCATACGCGACTGGAACAGGAAAGGGAGGTAATGACAGTGGCACGTAAAGTGCCCTCCGCCACACACCGTTGGGTGGCTTGCGGAGTATCAATGTAGATGTAGATGTAGATGGGGTATCGCCGAGGACCATTCGCAACCGTCTCCATGAAGCTGGGCTACGGTCCCGCACACCGTTAGGCCGTCTTCCGCTCACGCCCCAACATCGTGCAGCCCGCCTCCAGTGGTGTCGCGACAGGCGTGAATGGAGGGACGAATGGAGACGTGTCGTCTTCAATGATGAGAGTCGCTTCTGCCTTGGTGCCAATGATGGTCGTGTGCGTGTTTGACGCCGTGCAGGTGAGCGCCACAATCAGGACTGCATACGACCGAGGCACACAGGGCCAACACCCGGCATCATGGTGTGGGGAGCGATCTCCTACACTGGCCGTACACCACTGGTGATCGTCGAGGGGACACTGAATAGTGCACGGTACATCCAAACCGTCATCGAACCCATCGTTCTACCATTCCTAGACCGGCAAGGGAACTTGCTGTTCCAACAGGACAATGCACGTCCGCATTTATCCCGTGCCACCCAACGTGCTCTAGAAGGTGTAAGTCAACTACCCTGGCCAGCAAGATCTCCGGATCTGTCCCCCATTGAGCATGTTTGGGACTGGATGAAGCGTCGTCTCACGCGGTCTGCACGTCCAGCACGAACGCTGGTCCAACAGAGGCGCCAGGTGGAAATGGCATGGCAAGCCGTTCCACAGGACTACATCCAGCATCTCTACGATCGTCTCCATGGGAGAATAGCAGCCTGCATTGCTGCGAAAGGTGGATATACACTGTACTAGTGCCGACATTGTGGATGCTCTGTTGCCTGTGTCTATGTGCCTGTGGTTCTGTCAGTGTGATCTTGTGATGTATCTGACCCCAGGAATGTGTCAATAAAGTTTCCCCTTCCTGGGACAATGAATTCACGGTGTTCTTATTTCAATTTCCAGGAGTGTATATACTCGACTGAATGTGTCAATTTACGAACCCAGTTCTCCTCATTTGCGGGAAGTATGGGCCGCCGCGAGTAAAATTCTGCACAAGATCTGTGGTGAGGCACGTGTTAGTGAAAGAATCTACAGAGAATAGTTTCAACGCTTCAAGAACGGTGATTTTGAAGTCCAAGGCTGGCATGATTTTGGAAGAGGCAAGGTATTTGAAACAACTGAAGTGGACGAAAACAGTCACAGAAGATCGTAATCGAAAGCAACAGATGCGTTTGAGCAGAGCACTGAAAGGCAAACGACCACAGTTCAGCAATAGACATGAAAAGGTGCTTTTGTAGCATGAAAATGTTCGACTCCATGTCACAAAAGCAATGAAAAGATACTTCGAAACGTTGAAATGGGAAGTCATACTTTTCCGGCCCTATTTTCCAGACAGTGCTCACCCTGAGTACAACTTTTTCCGATCGATGTCATACCGCCTGGCTGGACAGAAATTCCGATCAAATGAACAAATGCAAAATTAGATCCATTCATGGATCTCCTCGAAGAACGCCCAGTTTTTCCGGTGCACAATTCGTATGGTGCCCGAAAGATGGAACAAAGGAGAGGCCAACGATGGTCAGTATCTGAATCACAAATTTTTGTGAGTTTTTCACAATGAAGCCTCGAACTTACAGAAACGAGCAGAGGAAGCAATGTTGTAGGACAATTAATATCTACTTTGTAATGTTATGGACCACTGAATTTTTCTCTTACAAAATAGAAGTTTTCATGAAAAAACTATTTTCAAAAATTTTATAGTTAGCATGTTCGAAAAATAGCTGTAAAAATGACGCCCCTCCTAAAAAAAGTAAACAAATTAGCACTATACAAAATTGTAAAAGGTATTAAATTAGGGGAAACAAAATCCAGTTTCAAGGTAGGTATAGCACAACAGCTTCCAGAAGGTTGGAGCATTTCTGTTTTTCTTTCTCTGAACTGAGGAACCTTGCTATAGAATGAGCCTGTTGGCTTTCTTTCTGAAAGTTTGGTTTTGTGACGTTTAAGAAAAAGGCTAGCCCACTTTTCCCCAGCTGTTCAGTCATTGAAAGGCTGTTCAGTAATATTTGACTCTGCCATTTGTAGCGTCACTTTTCACAAGTCATTACGGGTAAGCGCAAAGTAAGATCTTTACTCAAGATTGAGGGTCTCCCTATTTTGTTCAGCTTTCTCTGGTGTACCGCACTTAACATTCGACAATCTCAATAATATTCCCTTGAGAACATTAAACTTTTTACTATCCTTTTTCCATCCCGTGTCCTTTTTCCGAACTGCATCAATAGCTTTAGCCATTCTAGAGGTACTTCACTATCTATGATCAACCGTTCGCGATTCCTATGATCTTCATAGAATGTGCAATAGAATTCCGGGAAAGGAAGAACGTGTTCTAATACAAGCAGAATTTCAAGTATGATAAAGTAAGAGGTCCGGTTTCCGCAACTAAAGGGAGTCCAGTTTACGCAATTACAGTTTACTTTTTATCTACAGCCTACATTTTATAAACCAAATCAATTTTTGATCACGCATGTAATTTAAGCCTTTCAGTCGTAAACATTAACCTTAAATCTTAATAACCAAGAAGAACACACGCTGAAAGACTCACCTTCCAATATCTAGGAGAAAAAAATTAGCACAATGTAAGAACCTTCTGCATTGTCAAAACATGTAAAGGCGAACTGGCAAGTAACAAGTTAAGCGGGGGACGTGTGCACTCCGCTTCGGAGTGATAGAAGCTTAAGCTACTATTTACATTTGGTTCCACTAGCGATCAAAAGAATGCAGAGCCAAGAACCAAGGGGCTAGGGGAGTCCAGTTTTGAGCACTTTCTACTTTATTCTCATTCCGAAGTGACTGAGGTTACTTGGACGTTTCTCCTGTGTGATACTGGGACAGATTTTCCATGTGGTATAATTTCTTCTCTTCTTCTTTCTTGAGTTAACGATGTATATGTACTGAGAGGGAGAGAGAGAGAGAGAGAGAGATAGAGAGTGTGTGTGTGTGTGTGTGTGTGTGTGTGTGTTTTCTGTACATATATGGAACAGCTTTTCGGCATCTCTCAGGACATTCTGTTAAGTTCAAAAAATGGTTCAAATGGCTCTGAGCACTGTGAGACTCAACTGCTGAGGTCATAAGTCCCCTAGAACTTAGAACTAACCTAAGGCCATCACACTCATCCATGCCCGAGGCAGGATTCGAACCTGCGACCGTAGCGGTCGCGCGGTTCCACACTGTAGCACCTAGAACCGCTCGGCCAATCCGGCCGGCTTTTGTTAAGTCTCGGGAACAAGTCTGCACCGGAGATTTAAAGTAGTACTTTTGTATTAAATCGTAACGCAACAATAATTTGCCAACGTGACATATAAGGACGTTCAAGTATGTTGCTTATTTGTAGTAATGAATATGAGCTTAACTCAATCAAGCTATCATACAACTTAATGCGTACAGGAAAAATGGTGTTTAAAGCATTTTCTAAACGTATAACCTAGTGTCTCATGTCACAACATGTTTTGTTTTTCCTAAATTTCCGGATGTCGGAAACGTATGTGATCCCAGTAGACCATGAATATCTATATCATCATTAATCGCTAAACGCTAAATCATCTGTTTGTTATTAATGGGCACATGTCCACCGAGTATTTAGAATGCAATTGCTCGAATGCTGCGGCTGGTAGCAGCTGAAAACATTAATGTCAGAGTCACCAAGACTACCAACTTCGGTGGTTAATAGAGTAACGCGCAAAACTACGGAGTAAGTGACGCTGCTACGGGAACAGACGTTAGCATCTGTTATTTTTGTTAAATCTTATGTTTTATTGCTTTGATTATAAGAAATTATGTTTCCAAACCTGAATTTCAGAACAGTACTTTGTAAAAAATGATTTCCAACTCTAAGTTTTATCACTAATTATCAAAAAACGAAACATGCGATGACGGGTGGGGCGGCGGGATGGTTGTATCATTTAAGGTGCGTTCCGGCACCTAAAATATTAGAAATTAAGCACTTTTACTGAATTGCGGTGAAGAGTGATTACTTAATAAGGGTTTTGCGAAGGTGTACCACTGCTGACTGCTTTATGCCTCTTTCCTGTTTAACAAAGGATCAGTCTCCCACAACTCTAAATATATTGGGCGTTGCGATCCAGTATAACAGAAAATCGGCGCTCATGAGTAATTTGAAAATGTTAGTCCCACCTGCATATTTCTTTCATATATTTGTTCGACTTCGTTTGTGCTTTCAAGGAAGCTATTTAATTCAAGCCAGTTTATTGCACAAGAGCGTCAGTAATTATTTTAGCCTGTATTCGCCAAAAATCAATAAAGTTGTCACGCCATTTTAGCAAAATTTTCGAAGAGATAGAGAAATCGCAATATCACCAACTGTCTTCACACGTCATTAGGTAGGAGAGACTTCTTTGCATGTATCTTTGGACATGGAAAAACACTGACGTTGAAAGTACACAAAACAGTCTCATTGTACATAACAAGAACTATAATACTATTTAATGAGTTCTTACTTTCATGTAGATAAAAATATTTAAAAATAAACTCGCAGGCGAAATTAACAGGACAGTTTATTTATTTACTTGGTATTGCTGTAGGTATCGTATCGAAATTTGTAATAAAGTCAAGTCCGTCTTAGCTACAGTAAAATTGCGGTAATCTGCTTCACGCGTTCTTCATTCCTCCTTTATTAACGTGCTACAGAAACTAGAGAGTCCAGGCGAAATACCCACAGACTTCAAGAAGAATATAATAATCCCAAAGAAAGCAGGTGTTGACAGATGTGAAAATTACCGAACTATCAGTTTAATAAGTTACAGCTGCAAAATACCAACGCGAATTCTTTACAGACGAATGGAAAAACTGGTAGAAGCGGACCTCAGGGAAGATCAGTTTGGATTCCGTAGAAATGTTGGAACACATTAGGCAATACTAACCTTACGACTTATCTTAGGAGAAAGATTAAGAAAAGGCAAACCTACGTTTCTAGCATTGGTAGACTTAGAGAAAGCTTTTGACAACGTTAACTGGAACACTCTCGTTCAAATTCTGAAGGTGGCGGGGGTAAAATACAGGGAGCGAGAGGCTATTTACAATTTGTACAGAAACCAGATGGCAGTTATAAGAGTCGAGGGGCCTGAAAGGGAAGCAGTGGTTGGGAAAGGAGTGAGACAGGGTTGTAGCCTCTCCCCGATGTTATTCAATCTGTATATTGAGCAAGCAGTAAAGGAAACAAAAGAAAAATTCGGAGTAGGTATTAAAATCCATGGAGAAGAAATAAAAACTTTGAGGTTCGCCGATGACATTGTAATTCTGTCAGAGACAGCAAAGGACTTGGAAGAGCAGTTGAACGGAATGGACAGTGTCTTGAAAGGAGGATATAAGATGAACATCAACAAAAGCAAACCGAGGATAATGGAATGTAGTCAAATTAAATCGGGTGATGCTGAGGGGATTAGATTAGGAAATGAGACACTTAAAGTAGTAAAGAAGTTTTGCTATTTAGGGAGTAAAATAACTGATGATGGTCGAAGTAGAGAGGATACATAATGTATACTGGCAATGGCAAGGAAATCGTTTCTGAAGAAGAGAAATTTGTTAACATCGAGTGTAGATTTGTCAGGAAGTCGTTTCTGAAAGTATTTGTATGGAGTGTAGCCATGTATGGAAGTGAAACATGGACGATAACCAGTTTGGACAAGAAGAGAATAGAAGCTTTCGAAATGTGGTGCTACAGAAGAATGCTGAAGATAAGGTGGATAGATCACGTAACTAATGAGGAGGTATTGAATAGGATTGGGGAGAAGAGAAGATTGTGGCACAACTTGACTAGAAGAAGGGATTGGTTGGTAGGACATGTTTTGAGGCATCAAGGGATCACAAATTTAGCATTGGAGGGCAGCGTGGAGGGTAAAAATCGTAGAGGGAGACCAAGAGATGAATTCACTAAGCAGATTCAGAAGGATGTAGGTTGCAGTAGGTACTGGGAGATGAAGATGCTTGCACAGGATAGAGTAGCATGGAGAGCTGCATCAAACCAGTCTCAGGACGGAAGACCACAACAACAACAACAACAACAACAGAAACTAGTTGTGTTTCGGAACATGGGAAAAGCTGTCTGCAGGACAACATCTGCGCAGCGCCCTGTAACGCCGGAAATGCATATCCTCCTATTTCCATCTATTGTACTATTATTTTTTTCCTTGTTTTGTTACCTCAAGATATGACATTTCTGTCTCTTATATATTGTAATTGTTTTACTGTTTGTATATATATATTTATGCACTTATGTCGATGTATAATTGGTTTGTTTCGTAAATATTATTTGTATTTTTACGCTGGGTCTTGCCTAGGGAAAACTGCTATCGAACGATTACATCGATAGGTCGTGTGAAGAATCAAAGTGTTTAGGATCTTTGGTAGTGTTAACTCTGCCGCGTGGAGCGCGGGCAGAGCGAGAGGGAGTCTGGCTGGAGTAGCGAGTGGAGCAGGTGTGTTGTGTGTAGCTCCCGCGAGTTGCCGCGCTTTCGGGGTTTGGCAGCATGTAATTGCGCTCGACTAGCGATGATAGTTTCTGACATGGTGTCGCGGACGGGAAGCATTAGCTGGCGCACATCAAGAGCCCGTTTCGTCTGGTGACCGTGTCGAGAAGAAGGCGCGCCAACATCCAGCTTCTGCAACAGCGACGGCCGACAATGAGTGACTGTCGCCACCTCCTCGATCGACGGGTTTAAACCTTCAATCAACCAACAAGGAAGACTAAAAGCACGTAAAGTTTCAGAACTGTATGGCAGACCTCAGCTTTTCAAATTGTTCCATTTGCCTCGCAAAATTACAGCAACTTAGCATGAACCTTTGTTGCTCATTGTCCCAATTGCATTGCCAAGCAGGGTCCCTTCCTTTTCCGAAATGAACCCGAGTGTCGTTGAAATTCAAACGCCAGCATTAAAATAATATAATTAGATTTCACTGCTTTAATTTCAAAGTTCAGTAGCTGGCTACAATATTTAGGTTACACGAGCACAAATTTAGAGTGCGAGTTTTGTTAGCATATTTTAGCTTACCTGTGACTGCAGCTCAGCTTGGTACGTACTAAATTTTACTATTGTTAATAGTTCAGAATCATTTAATTCAAGTTCAAAGTTAAATCTCTTGTTTCTAAATTGCGTAGAGTCAAGTTGCTTTTGAAATGATTGTTGAGGTAGTCCAAGACTAACCGTATTTTACTGGATTTCGATGTGCTTCAGAAAGAAAGCTCACTATTAACTTCAGTCACTAAATTAACTTTCGATTTTCCGGTTTTATTAATTCTTTTGCTAAATTAAGTCAGAGTGTAGCGAAATTTATTACTTCTGACAAACTTTCAGTTTTCACACTACACGTGTCAACCTTCAGTTGCCACGCTTCTAGTGTTAATTATATGTGTAATAACCTTTCTTTTTCAGTTACTATAGTAATTGTCCTTAGGACTGGCGACCGTGATTTCCCCCAAATCTCAAATATCTAATTACCGCTAGTTAATTGTTAACGTAACGGCCGCACATTGACTTTCTTTATTAACTTTACCCCTTTTCAAAATTAATTTCCACCAGTTTCATTTGCATTTTTCCTTTCATTTGGATGTAACCCTTTCCCCCCTCTTTACCGACAGATTAACTTCGGTGACGATTGCTTTTCCCAAATTTCCATTAGGTACACGCGGTTTAATTTTTCACTGTCATTAAGGTCGGTAAGTGAGGGGGAGGTTACACGTGGCGACCTGGTGACAGGACAATCTTCAGATTTGAGGTTGTTCTGGACACGAATTTTGCATTGTGCAAATCTCGTAACAAAGTACTGGTTACGAAATGGTCGGTACGTCGGCGAGAATATTAGTGTGAGGAATCCTAATTAGATTTGAGATTTGGCATTTATATTGAAAAATATTAAAATGAGTGAAGGCAACAATTGCCAAAATTTGGTAGACTTGGATACGGAACAATCGGTCGAACAGTGGGAAACGCGCACCACGGTACCCATTGTTCAGGGGCAGGCGGCTAGCATGAAAGACGCGACCGCCGAAACGCAACAAAGAGCAGAAATGGAATTCCAAACTTTAGAAATTGTTTCGGAGTCGGAAGTGAAAACCAAATGCGAATCCCTTGATGACGAATACGGGGGGACAATTAAAGAGGAAGCCGCTACGGAAGTAAAACCAGTAGTTTCCGGGAATTTAACTGATTTATTGAATGTTTTGATTAACGAAATCAAGAGCCAATCGGCCAAGCAAGAAGCTCAGTCTGAAAAATTGAACGAAAGCTAGACAGTCACAACAAAGCTATTAATGTTGTTAACAACAATGTTGGAGTTGTTAACACAAAAGTTGATAAAATCAAAGAAGATATTGTGATTAATAGCGAAATCGGTAATCTTAAACAGGAAATGATAGGCGTTCAGGCGGAAATTGCGAGCATAAATACTCGTTTTTATTCCGAAATTAGCAGAATCGAGAAAAGGGTAGGAGAATCAGTTGCTCCGATCATCGAGAATAAGGTGACGGAACAAATTCAATTAGTGAAAAAAGAGGATCAAAAGAAGGTGGAAACTTTAAAGGCTTTAGTATCCGAAGAAGATACCAAAGTGACGAAGCAGGCTAATACCTGCGAAGAGAAAAAAAGGGAAGTAGAAACGCTTGCGACAACCACTTGCCAAGTAATTACGAGAGTGTCGGAATTAGAAAAGAAACTTGACGAAAAACAGAGCTATGTGCCAATCTATGCACATAGTTCGGAATTGTTAACGAAAGAGGAGCGGTTCGACCCCTTGAAAAAAGGCGGTATACACGCGACGGATTTCATTAAGAATTGTGAAAGAGTTTTACCCAGATCATGGACTAATGAGAGAAAAATTAATGCGATTATTGATGTGTTGGCTGGTGATGCCAAGCGTTGGGGCTTAAACCTCAACATTACGGACCTGACTTTTGACGAATTTAAAAATTTGTTTCTGGCTGAATACCGGTCAGAGCAAAAACAGCAAAGTGTCTGGCGCGAATTTGTCGTATCGAGGCCTTTCGATGCGAATTCGCGCGGTTCGATGAAGGAGTTTTGTGAGGGCTGGATCCGCAAGTTGGAATACTTGCGTGATCGCCGCACGGAATCCGAAATAGTCTGGGAACTCTACAAAAAGCTTCCAGATGATACAAAACGCTACGTAGGAAGCAATTACAGGACAATCAATGATTTCCTGGAAGGAGTTGAGGACGAGGACAATTGGCGCAATAATCGCGATACTGGTAGAGGCCGTGGTAACAACAACGGGTACCACAGCAACCACAACAATGATAACTATGGGAATAATGCATACCGCAACCATTGCAGCAATAACAATAATGGTTCGGACCGTAATAACAATCGGTACAATGCAAATAATAACAGGAATAACGGAAACCAGTATCATACTAGCGTGATACGGGCTTCGCGCAATAGTAATAACGTCAGAGGGTGTGATAAGCCGCCTCAGCAGCATCCGGAGAGCGTATCTGCTGGGACGAGACAGGGAAACCATTAGCCGCGCCGGTGAGGGGCCGACCGGGCGTGGAGAAATTTTGGCGGCCCAATAGCAGGAGAAAACCCAGGTGTCGTCGATATGAAAATTCCGTGTGGAATAATCAACGGCGGGCGAGTGTGCCAGTGTTAGGAGAAAGGAGTGCGCCCACGAGTAGTAGATCAGCTGTATACACGGCAGTAGGAAGTACATTCACTGTCAGTGAGAACAATTTAAGTAGTGTTCCGGAAATCGGTTATAAAGTGGCAGCTGCAATACCCACAGCGGAACTGGAGATTGAGTTTAAGAATGATTCGCAAGTGTTGAGAGAAGATCAGATGTCGGATAAAACGTCCGTCATCGAGCGAGGGGATGCAGAGAGGGATGAGGTCTGGTTAAGGCAGTTCGGTCGCTTATACGACGAACTAAGAGATTATAGGGGCCTGTATGGGAGAAGTGTTTATGGGGAGCGCGTGCAGGATTTTCCGCGTCTCGTCCCGCAGGAAGATAGTGTTTGTGAAATGATAGAAAGTTCTGGCCCTAACCGGCAGACTTTACTAGAAATAGTTGATGTTAATGGGGAGCACGAGCAGGATTGGTCGTGTTTCGTCCCGCAAGAGTTGGATGTTGAAGTAGTAACGGAAAGTTCTGGCCCTAACCGGCAGACCTTACCGAAAGTTTCAGTGGTAGAAGTAGCCGACCCATCCGACGCAAACCTCCAGTTTAAACATTGCGAAAGTATTAAGGAGAAAGATTGCGAAAATTTTAGTGATAGCCGGACACGATTGGTAGAAAACCACGTAGATTACAGTGTGTATGAGGTTAGAGCTGACGTTATACGGTCAGACGATAACAGTGTGGGTTGCGCAGATCTAGAGGAAGTAATTGCAGATACTACTGGGCACATTTCTCCAGGTAGATTGGCAGATGAGATCAATCTAACTAAAGAGGAATCAACGAAGGTGACAATTAGTGAATTGATAGCAATGCAACACTCACTAGTTGACGAGTTACAGGAAAAGGTTTCGGTATTGGAGGCGAAGCTACAGACTAAGCCTCAGGACAGACGTGTTGAAATTAAAACTGTATGTGAACAGAGGCTGAAAAGCCGCCAGATAAACCGGATTTAGGATCAAAGCCGGATGGTTTTTTCTGGAATGACCTGGATATAGACGAGGATTTACTGTGGGAAAATAAAGAAACAGTCGAGGACAAGAGTAGACAGATAGTAGTGTCTGTTAATATGCACGACCTACAACCAAACGTGTTGATTGACACCGGTGCAGAATTGAGTGCTGTATCTGGGAAAATATTTGAGTTACTGAAAGACAGACCTGGCATCGTAGTTATGCCAGTAACAGGAGTGAAAATTATCGGTGCTACTGGGAAGGCCAGTAAACCGGTCACAAAACAGATTTTTGTCAACTTCGAGATATGTGGGGCACGATTTGAACAAGAGTTTGTCGTCGTACCAGACTTAACTACGGAAGTAATTATCGGATTAGATTGGCTATTAAAGTACCGTGCAGTGATTAACTGCGAAAGCAAAACTTTGACATGTATGTCACTAGATAAAACAATGGTGGTTGGTTTTGACGAGGCAGGAGACGGTGTGCATAGGCAACACCAGCCTATACACATTGTTAACTGGCCGGATGACATTGACGTAGGAATGAGTTTGAACTGCCGTAACATGAGGAATTTCGGCATTGACAAAATTGTAGAAAGTGAATTGGAAGAGATAATCAAATTCCCTCCACGGATTGATATTAGTATTGGGGTGAAAAAGGATCGTTTGCGAGAAGTAATGAAGCTAAAAGCCGATGCTCGCATACGTCGTCATGACGCTAAAGCGCGTTTTGCTAAGTTTGCGATCGGAGACTTAGTACTTGTAAAAGCTCATGAGAAATCGAGCGAGATAGGCAGTGAAATCTCTAAATTTAAGTTTGTTTATAATGGACCATATAAAGTCATTGGTATACCTCACACAAATGCTTATTGCTCAGAGTATACAAGCTCTGGAAAACTATTAGGTATACGGAACATTGTAGACTTGAAATTGTACCAACCTAGGATTGATTAATACCACACAATGGGTAATTTGTACAGTATGTAATATAGAGTGTAAGATTTAAGGATGTGCCATGTTGCGATGCTTTTGACCGACCAAGGTCATTAAACAAGTTGTAATTAATAAGTAATTAATTTTGATTAATCAATTTAATTTTAATCAATTTAATCATGATCTAATCAACTGAAAAATCCAAGCTGCTAGTTTAAGTTTTCAGCTGAGTCACAGTAGATTAAGGAATGTAAATATGATTTTGTAAATAGCTGTAAGATTTCATAAATATGTGATTTACTAGTCATTGCCGATGTACTTAGACGCTGTTTTAAGTTTCAGGCTAGTACGTGCGTGTGATGATGGACAGTGTTGAGTTATCCACTGTGATAGTGTTTATGGACTCCTTGAGATTACTCGGGAGTGAGTTTTTCCGAAAGAATTCAGTGAAACGGACGTTCTGGAAACGCCGTCACAAGGGCGAGTGAGATCAAGCGTGCCGCACACGCGGGCGCAACAATACTGGCGAGACGAGCCGCTGTCGGCTCTTGTGCCGCTGTTGGCTCTTGTGCCGCTGTCGGCATTCTTTGTACTTGCGAGTACGGAAGGCGGAATTGTTTTTCTTCCTGGACAGCTGAAAGAATTCTGCTGTTATTATTTATGTTTTTGTCGATCTGCTGTACATTATTTTCTTGTTTAGCGTTAAATAGATTCTCGTGACGAGAATATTAATTATGAAAACGTTATATAAAATGTGTAGTCTATTTAATTATTTATTTGCGTATTTTGATCTACCTGTTTTTATGACCATGCACTCTAATTAATTTTGCAAATAGTATTCCATTTCTCATAGTGTTACGAATTTTAATGATTTTGGAATAGCTAAACCATTTTCTATATTTTCTATGAATTTTAATATGTTGTCAACCTGTTTTATTTTGTGCAAGATGACAGAGTGGAATAAGATTAGGAGTGTCTCCACTCAATTATTATGGTCTAAAAATTGATTTGTGGTTAATTAGACGAATGCTAAATTTTGTTGATGTTTTGAGCATATGCATTTCCGCTGTTTCTTTTTTGGGCCATTCTCTGAGTCTGTTTACGTTACACGAACATCCTCAGACAATGTGGGGCACGTGTAACGCCAGAAATGCATATCCTCCTATTTCCATCTATTGTACTATTATTTTTTTCCTTGTTTTGTTACCTCAAGATATGACATTTCTGTCTCTTATATATTGTAATTGTTTTACTGTTTGTATATATATATTTATGCACTTATGTCGATGTATAATTGGTTTGTTTCGTAAATATTATTTGTATTTTTACGCTGGGTCTTGCCTAGGGAAAACTGCTATCGAACGATTACATCGATAGGTCGTGTGAAGAATCAAAGTGTTTAGGATCTTTGGTAGTGTTAACTCTGCCGCGTGGAGCGCGGGCAGAGCGAGAGGGAGTCTGGCTGGAGTAGCGAGTGGAGCAGGTGTGTTGTGTGTAGCTCCCGCGAGTTGCCGCGCTTTCGGGGTTTGGCAGCATGTAATTGCGCTCGACTAGCGATGATAGTTTCTGACATGGTGTCGCGGACGGGAAGCATTAGCTGGCGCACATCAAGAGCCCGTTTCGTCTGGTGACCGTGTCGAGAAGAAGGCGCGCCAACATCCAGCTTCTGCAACAGCGACGGCCGACAATGAGTGACTGTCGCCACCTCCTCGATCGACGGGTTTAAACCTTCAATCAACCAACAAGGAAGACTAAAAGCACGTAAAGTTTCAGAACTGTATGGCAGACCTCAGCTTTTCAAATTGTTCCATTTGCCTCGCAAAATTACAGCAACTTAGCATGAACCTTTGTTGCTCATTGTCCCAATTGCATTGCCAAGCAGGGTCCCTTCCTTTTCCGAAATGAACCCGAGTGTCGTTGAAATTCAAACGCCAGCATTAAAATAATATAATTAGATTTCACTGCTTTAATTTCGAAGTCCAGTTAAAGTATTAATAGCTGGCTACAATATTTAGGTTACACGCGCACAAATTAAGAGTGCGAGTTTTGTTACCGTATTTTAGCTTACCTGTGACTGCAGCTCAGCTTGGTACGTACTAAATTTTACTATTGTTATTTGTTCAGAATCATTTAATTCAAGTTCAAAGTTAAATCTCTTGTTTCTAAATTGCGTAGAGTCAAGTTGCTTTTGAAATGATTGTTGAGGTAGTCCAAGACTAACCGTATTTTACTGGATTTCGATGTGCTTCAGAAAGAAAGCTCATTATTAACTTCAGTCACTAAATTAACTTTCGATTTTCCGGTTTTATTAATTCTTTTGCTAAATTAAGTCAGAGTGTAGCGAAATTTATTACTTCTGACAAACTTTCAGTTTTCACACTACACGTATCAACCTTCAGTTGCCACGCTTCTAGTGCTAATTATATGTGTAATAACCTTTCTTTTTCAGTTACTATAGTAATTGTCCTTAGGACTGGCGACCGTGATTTCCCCCAAATCTCAAATATCTAATTACCGCTAGTTAATTGTTAACGTAACGGCCGCACATTGACTTTCTTTATTAACTTTACCCCTTTTCAAAATTAATTTCCACCAGTTTCATTTGCATTTTTCCTTTCATTTAGATGTAACCCTTTCCCCCCTCTTTACCGACAGATTAACTTCGGTGACGATTGCTGTTCCCAAATTTCCATTAGGTACACGCGGTTTAATTTTTCACTGTCGTTAAGGTCGGTAAGTGAGGGGGAGGTTACAGCCCGACACTGAGTGCGACCGAGCTCACAGTCGTCACGACAACCCATGTAGTATGCACATAAACTCATTAATCGTAGCAAAACCCCATTATAATTGTTTCTCTCATGCCTTTCACGCTAAACGGAAATCTGTGCCTTTTCTTATCGTGGCTCATTCATATCAAATTAATTAACAAACGCAGCTTTTACCAGGATTCATGTTCACAAATTGTTTTTCAGGATGATCACAAATAACACACTGTGTACTGAAACTTCGCCAGTACCTTGCCTCCTACGTTCCAAACTTTACAGAAGCTCTCCTGCGAACCTTGCAGAACTAGCACTCCTGAAAGAAAGAATATTGCGGAGACATGGCTTAGCCACAGCCTGGGGGATGTTTCCAAAATGAGATTTTCACTCTGCAGCGGAGTGTGCGCTGATATGAAACTTCCTGGCAGACTTTAACTGTGTACTGGAACGAGACTCGAACTCGGGATCTTTGCCTTTCGCGGGCAACTGCTCTACCAACTGAGCTACCCAAGCACTTCTCACGCCCCGTCCTCACAGCTTTAATTCCGCAATATTCTTTCTTTCAGGAGTGCTAGTTCTGCAAGGTTCCCAGGAGAGCTTCTGTAAAGTTTGGAAGGTAGGAGGCGAGGTACTGGCGGAATTAAAGCTGTGAGGACGGGGCGTGAGTCGTGCTAGGGTAGCTCAGTTGGTAGAGCACCTGCCCGTGAAAGGCAAAGGTCCCGAGTTCAAGTCTCGGTCCGGCACACAGTTTTAATCTGCCAGGAAGTTTCATATCAGCGCACACTCCGCTGCAGAGTGAAAATCTCGTTCTGGACACTGTGTGTTGCTGTCTCGAGCTATCTTACGGCATGGTAACAATACTGTGGTTCAACGCTGCAAGTACTAAAGAACCGACGATGTTTGATGGCGAAACTTTCTGTGAATATGGTATAGATCAATACGATCATTTATTCCTTCGGAGGAATCATCTAGTAACAGTAAGATGGTGTCTGCCTTTTGTTCATTGATTTCAACCAGCCGAACATGTACACCCTGTCGATTAATCAGTGAGCAATGGGCTATTAATTAATCTGAGACAGAGACCGTCGGTGGAAGGGGCAGGGTGAATACTACCACATCTACTTGATGACAAAGAGAGAACGCTTGGTCACTTCAGTACAGCGTATCGCTGCTCCCATGGGAGTTGCGGTTTTAACAGCAGGGACGTCGGTGTAGTTTCACAAAATTATAATTTACCTTATTTTCTTTCTGAGAAAGGCAACGTTAGTGTTCTCACTATGGCAGTGTGGTAAGTGTCAGATGTACCATCCCACGAAAGTCATTTGTTTTCATTCAATATCAGTCAATTTGAAGCTTAATTTTGCCCAAAGCAGACAAATTTTTAATGTTATCTGTCTTCTGTAATTTATATTTCCCTGTCAGTATGTGCAAATTTTTAAAAGTGAGAACAAAGCAAGATATTTAAAGTGTATCACGCAGTTCTAAAGACGAACAGACGAAAAAGAAGAAAATACGAAGACAATTACATGAATTTCGGTTTCAAGTGCACTGCTGTTGCAAATGAAGAACAAACTCAATTGTCATTTGTTTTAATGTTCTAGCTACTGAAAGCATGCTTCCGAATAAAATGAAACTACATCCGGAGTCAAATCATCGTAGCCTGGCAAATAAATCACACGAATACTTTCCCGACAAGTTAAATGACAGGAAAATTCAACTTTCACTGAACAAGCTACGTTTCCTACAAAGGATGTTATTTCATCTTGAAAAGTTGCCTACCGTGTAAAAAAGATCAAGATATTGCACACGATAGCCGCAGAATTTACCTGCTGTCCTGGACGCTAAATGTAGCGGTTCGTTATAGTTAAAGCGCTGCTGGTCATGGAGGACCAGTGTGGTCTGTAATTATCGTATGGCAGCGAAACTTCGAAGTTATGCTCGAAAAAATTAGTTCGAATTTTGCCCACAAGGTGCAAATCTGACGCTGTACAGCGTCTCGTCCACGTCTCCGGTGTTCATATTTAGTAAACTGTTAAAGCAGCTGCTAACAATAAAATCAGCGTTATCCCATTCTCACTCGTTTAACCTTTTCTGCTCTTGTCCCGTTCCTAAGCCATTATATATGAAAATAATTCTCTACCTCTTTCTTACATTAACAGCGTCAAATTGTAATAATTTTACTTTTTTTGAGCTTAAATCGGTTACGCATTAACGATTTAATATATCTTACCAAGTTTCGCTCCAATGTGGTAGTTACAGAACATACTGGACCTCTGTGAACAGCTGCACTTTAGTTACAATCACACAGCATTATGACAGGCAAGTCAGTTGCCAAGCAACTGGCAAGAACGCCTTTGTCAGACACCAATAAATATTAGATGTCGAACACTCGATATGGCCGACGAATTTAATGATCTATGGGTTGAGAAACTCAAAGGATGTATTATTTCGAGAATGAACTTTATTCTTAACTTGTTCAAGAGAAACAATAATATTTCGAGAAATTTTAGATAGTGAATTTGTTTTTAACGTGCTGTATCTTTGAGTCTTGAAAAACTAAATTCCTTTAAGGTAATGGGGTCATTATTCTGCAACTGCCAGGCAAAATTTCAGCCTTCAGAAGGAAATTGCAATTGTGGAAGAAAAAGTTGGATGATGAATGTATACATTGAGGTTTCACTGCTGGTCACACCGTTTCAGAAGACAATGAACTTCAGTTGAGTGAAGAATTGAAGTCAGTGTTATGGATCATTTAAGTGAACTCAGTGATTACTGAGTGTAGTTCCAGAAGATATTGGTGAAAACTAAATCAAATGTCCGTTCAGTAGAGAACATTCATTGACCCTTTCCACTAAATAACAAGAGAAATCGAAGTTCCTTTCCTCATCACTGCGTGAGCTTTGGAGCTTGGTGATGCTGAAGTATCCGCAGGTAGGTAACACTTGTATCGAGACTAAAAACGGTTGATGTACAAACAAACACATCATTTCCATTGATTTCGTTACAAGAATAATAGGCAATAACATTAGAAGTTGATTAAAATGTCGCAGGTCACCAATTAACAAAGAATTAACTACTTTTACTCGTTTATTTCAGAAACTTTACTTCACACTTAGAGTAGAATTTCATGAGAGAAAGGAGCCACGGATGTTCATGTTCAGGTTAAAGGAGCCGTGGACCCAAAACGTTTCAGAATCACTGCTCTAGACAAATAGTAGAAAAGTAATTTAA
The DNA here is from genome assembly GCF_021461395.2 of Schistocerca americana. NCBI lineage: Eukaryota > Metazoa > Arthropoda > Insecta > Orthoptera > Acrididae > Schistocerca > Schistocerca americana. The sequence continues at coordinate 590,137,484 of NC_060119.1, forward strand.
TATTAATCGTTTTAGAATTTTCAAGGAATGTACTGTTGTCAACATTTCTCTAAATACACAAATTTTATTAGTGCAAACATGCTTTTCTGTAATCTGTGGTCTAATGTAAGTCACAGAGTCAATATTGACTCACGTGTTCGTTTATTTCTTTGCAACTCAACTCATTTTACTCGAGGTTGTCTTCCGTGAATATTTCGTCTCAGTATTTTGCAAGTATGAGTTATTAAACTGATAGGTTGGTAACATCTCACCTCTCAGCACTTGATTTCTTTGTAATTGGAATTATTACATTCGTCTTGAAATCTGGGGTCTCAGATATCCTGCACGCCAGGTGGAATAGTTTTGTCACGGCCGGCTCTCCGCACGATCTCAGTAGTTGCGGGGCAATATCATCTGTGCCGGGAGTTTTGTTTCGACGTAAGGGCCCCCTGATATGAATGGGCCAAAAACACTTGTGGTTTGCGAACAGTCATAAGACTTTTATAATAACACATGTTACTTCTCTCACGTATGTTTTTTTATACACATGTCACTTTACGTCTCTTGTTTTTTACACATGCGTATACATACAGTATATATCACTTTACAATGGTTGATAATTTACATTCATTTGGTTACAAAGAACATTTTGCCTTTTTACGAAGTTTCATCTATTTCGATTATGAGCATTGCTCTAGCTTTCGCCCTTACACTAAGGAGACGGGTGAGAACCGCTTGGTATGACTGAACAATCCCGGTAAACAATAACTTTACTCCCCTATTTAGGTTACAGGCAACGGGACAAAAACAGGTTAGAAAAACCTGCCCGGGGTCTTCAAACTGTTCACACGCCCGCTACTATCATGTATGGATTGTGAATGACGTAATCATTTGATTAGCTTGATCTGTAGACGACCATTTTTGCAGTAAACGGTTTTACACAAAATTTACAAGTTACATATCTGATTCGTTTTATCGGGCATACAATATGAAAATATGCAGTTGATGGTTAATTTTAATACGTTCTTTCACTTTTCTAGTGCATCAACTTTCAATACACGTCCACTTTACATATCTAACACAGATTTTAGGAGATGCATACCGCACAAAAACCTTTCCATTCATGTCTCTCGCAATCAATACTGCAGAATGTATCAAAATTTTTGGCGTACTTTACTTAGCTTTTACAAGAAATTATGACGATGCTGTCGTCGGTTGACTTTGTGTTCGGTGGCACTGGAATGATGGTCAAACGACTGGGAACTCGCCTGCTGCCGCCGGTCGTTGAATGCCAGACACCTGCGCATCGTTGACGTAGTAGTGGCTTTCGCCCACCGCGCGCTGATCAGCTGTTGGACGGCAGGCCGGCTCCGACATCGCGCCACCCCGAAGCAAGCATGAAACTAGTCCACCGAGCATCAGCTTTCTTATCATGAAGATATATGCACATATAAGCTGAAAAAATGCTTTGGTTAGTTCACAATCACTCTTTAGCCACAAGTGCCACTGTATTGCATGTGTATGTTCTTTGTTTTGAATGTCAATAGTCCAGCACATTACAACATTTAGGATCAGGCTTCTGCTATCTTATTGATTAATAAAATGCACAACCCATAGCTTGTCAACGCCTCCCGTCTCACACGCACTGCATTTACCTAGAGCGTTCATACAGTCCTCGTGTTCCGTTAGGATTTTCTGTTGTAAGTCGGCCCACCTGTCATTTTAAGCTTTCAAATGTTTCGTTTTTTCACATCACACTGCCGTATGCGGATTCCGCAGTTGGACAGTACATCTAAAACTTTTATGCATGTGATATTTCAACAGTTTTGTACACTGCTTATAACTATGTTGTACGTGAAACTTCACATTAATACACTCCTGGAAATTGAAATAAGAACACCGTGAATTCATTGTCCCAGGAAGGGGAAACTTTATTGACACATTCCTGGGGTCAGATACATCACATGATCACACTGACAGAACCACAGGCACATAGACACAGGCAACAGAGCATCCACAATGTCGGCACTAGTACAGTGTATATCCACCTTTCGCAGCAATGCAGGCTGCTATTCTCCCATGGAGACGATCGTAGAGATGCTGGATGTAGTCCTGTGGAACGGCTTGCCATGCCATTTCCACCTGGCGCCTCAGTTGGACCAGCGTTCGAGCTGGACGTGCAGACCGCGTGAGACGACGCTTCATCCAGTCCCAAACATGCTCAATGGGGGACAGATCTGGAGATCTTGCTGGCCAGGGTAGTTGACTTACACCTTCTAGAGCACGTTGGGTGGCACGGGATACATGCGGACGTGCATTGTCCTGTTGGAACAGCAAGTTCCCTTGCCGGTCTAGGAATGGTAGAACGATGGGTTCGATGACGGTTTGGATGTACCGTGCACTATTCAGTGTCCCCTCGACGATCACCAGTGGTGTACGGCCACACCATGATGCCGGGTGTTGGCCCTGTGTGCCTCGGTCGTACGCAGTCCTGATTGTGGCGCTCACCTGCACGGCGCCAAACACGCATACGACCATCATTGGCACCAAGGCAGAAGCGACTCTCATCGCTGAAGACGACACGTCTCCATTCGTCCCTCCATTCACGCCTGTCGCGACACCACTGGAGGCGGGCTGCACGATGTTGGGGCGTGAGCGGAAGGCGGCCTAACGGTGTGCGGGACCGTAGCCCAGCTTCATGGAGACGGTTGCGAATGGTCCTCGCCGATACCCCAGGAGCAACAGTGTCCCTAATTTCCTGGGAAGTGGCGGTGCGGTCCCCTACGGCACGGCGTAGGATCCTACGGTCTTGGCGTGCATCCGTGCGTCACTGCGGTCCGGTCCCAGGTCGACGGGCACGTGCACCTTCCGCCGACCACTGGCGACAACATCGATGTACTGTGGAGATCTCACGCCCCACGTGTTGAACAATTCGGCGGTACGTCCACCCGGCCTCCCGCATGCCCACTATACGCCCTCGCTCAAAGTCCGTCAACTGCACATACGGTTCACGTCCACGCTGTCGCGGCATGCTACCAGTGTTAAAGACTGCGATGGAGCTCCGTATGCCACGGCAAACTGGCTGACACTGACGGCGGCGGTGCACAAATGCTGCGCAGCTAGCGCCATTCGACGGCCAACACCGCGGTTCCTGGTGTGTCCGCTGTGCCGTGCGTGTGATCATTGCTTGTACAGCCCTCTCGCAGTGTCCGGAGCAAGTATGGTGGGTCTGACACACCGGTGTCAATGTGTTCTTTTTTCCATTTCCAGGAGTGTACTTAGACGTTTCCAAACGCTACGGACTTTGGCCATAAATTTACAGAGTAACAGTCTTTCCTGTGTATCACAGTTATTACTTGCTGTGGTTGTGCTCACCACTTTTTCCTCCTACACAGTTCGTGGATTTGTCTTTTGTTTGTTTAAAGGTTTTGACCTTTCACTGTCACTACTTTAGCGTCCAGATTGTTAGACACTTAAAATGCACTTTTCGCACACAGTTTGTACATTGTACGTGTGGTGATTCCATTATAACCACTTTCACTTTTACATTATGTAGCACACATTGTATATATTTTACAATAAAAATCTTTATATATCGGTAGGATTCATGTAGCCAGTGCCCCCTCATTCAGAAAGTTCGACCAATTGGTCACCTGGACTATTCAATTCAGTATATTTAACCATTATAGTTGCTCTCAACACTGATTCATCCTATAGTGTTTTCTTGGCTCTCTGACAACAGGATCCGAGCACATTACTCCAAGTATCTAACGTGTGAAGGATTTATAACGTCCACCGTGACAGTTTAATATCAATACTTATGTGCAACAATTCTGTTATTAGGTTTATTCTAAACGTCTTTGATATTGGTCTATGATTTACAGGCGCACGTTAGTCACCTGGGGACCATACAAATTGCCTACATTTCCTTGCATTACGATTTTATGAAATTTACTCTAAATGAGTGCACTGTCCTCATTAGTAATTCACTTTTTGTTGCCATTGTTCACATGTCCTCTCATGTATTCATGCAGACATCCTGCTTTCATACACAGACACATAAATGTACCTATACATAAACATTTAGAGACGTACAGGGTGTTTCAAAAATGACCGGTATATTTGAAACGGCAATAAAAACTAAACGAGCAGCGATAGAAATACACCGTTTGTTGCAATATTCTTGGGACAACAGTACATTTTCAGGCAGACAAACTTTCGAAATTACAGTAGTTACAATTTTCAACAACAGATGGCGCTGCGGTCTGGGAAACTCTATAGTACGATATTTTCCACATATCCACCATGCGTAGCAATAATATGGCGTAGTCTCTGAATGAAATTACCCGAAACCTTTGACAACGTGTCTGGCGGAATGGCTTCACATGCAGATGAGATGTACTGCTTCAGCTGTTCAATCGTTTCTGGATTCTGGCGGTACACCTGGTCTTTCAAGTGTCCCCACAGAAAGAAGTCACAGGGGTTCATGTCTGGCGAATAGGGAGGCCAATCCACGCCGCCTCCTGTATGTTTCGGATAGCCCAAAGCAATCACACGATCATCGAAATATTCATTCAGGAAATTAAAGACGTCGGCCGTGCGATGTGGCCGGGCACCATCTTGCATAAACCACGAGGTGTTCGCAGTGTCGCCTAAGGCAGTTTGTACCGCCACAAATTCACGAAGAATGTCCAGATAGCGTGATGCAGTAATCGTTTCGGATCTGAAAAATGGGCCAATGATTCCTTTGGAAGAAATGGCGGCCCAGACCAGTACTTTTTGAGGATGCGGGGACGATGGGACTGCAACATGGAGCTTTTCGGTTCCCCATATGCGCCAGTTCCGTTTATTGACGAAGCCGTCCAGGTAAAAATAAGCTTCGTCAGTAAACCAAATGCTGCCCACATGCATATCGCCGTCATCAATCCTGTGCACTATATCGTTAGCGAATGTCTCTCGTGCAGCAATGGTAGCGGCGCTGAGGGGTTGCCGGGTTTGAATTTTGTATGGATAGAGGTGTAAACTCTGGCGCATGAGACAATACGTGGACGTTGGCGTCATTTGGACCGCAGCTGCAACACGGCGAACAGAAACCCGAGGCCGCTGTTGGATCACCTGCTGCACTAGCTGCGCGTTGCCCTCTGTGGTTGCCGTATGCGGTCGCCCTACCTTTCCAGCACGTTCATCCGTCACGTTCCCAGTCCGTTGAAATTTTTCAAACAGATCCTTTATTGTATCGCTTTTCGGTCCTTTGGTTACATTAAACCTCCGTTGAAAACTTCGTCTTGTTGCAACAACACTGTGTTCTAGACGGTGGAATTCCAACACCAGAAAAATCCTCTGTTCTAAGGAATAAACCATGTTGTCTACAGCACACTTGCACGTTGTGAACAGCACACGCTTACAGCAGAAAGACGACATACAGAATGGCGCACCCACAGACTGCGTTGTCTTCTATATCTTTCACATCACTTGCAGTGCCATCTGTTGTTGAAAATTGTAACTACTGTAATTTCGAAAGTTTGTCCGCCTGAAAATGTACTGTTGTCCCAAGCATATTGCAACAAACGGTGTATTTCTATCACTGCTCGTTTAGTTTTTATTGCCGTTTCAAATATACCGGTCATTTTTGAAACACCCTGTATTTACAATACACACACAAGAAAAATACCAGAATGAACCTAGAATTAATGAAATATCGTTAACTACAGTAACTACTTTTGTTTCGTGCTATTCATTTCAGGTCGGGTTCTTACAGACTTAATGATCTTGTTACTGTCTCGGGCATCCAGCACTAACCACATACTTCCACCTGCTTTCGCGATTGCTATATGGCGACACTGAATGTTCTATTAACTACTATTTAAGTGTTTGTTGAAACCCATGGCACGGACTACGTGGCGCGCAAAACGTATCATGTGGTTTAATTTGCATATAATAAGAGTAAGCGCCTATTAATATGTGCGATGCTGTGATTTTCCGCCTGACAGCCCTCTGCTTGGAACACACGTCCGTCACAGACACCATTATGAAGGCTACGTATAGCGCCGTCATCTATAGGAACTTCATGAAACTATACAGGATGGAGCAGCAATGTTCCACAACGTATTCCGAATTTTTTCAACAGAATCTGAGCGAGAAAATAAATATGTTGCATTACTTATTGAACGCCCCTCGTTCAGTCCCTTTCAAACAATCTACATTTTATATCCTCTCTACTTCGACCATCATCAGTTATTTTACTCCCTAAATAGTAAAACTCCTTTACTACTTTAAGTGTCTCATTTCCTAATCTAATCCCCTCAGCATCACCCGATTTAATTTGACTACATTCCATTATCCTCGGTTTGCTTTTGTTGATGTTCATCTTATATCCTCCTTTCAAGACACTGTCCATTCCGTTCAACTGCTCGTCCAAGTCCTTTGCTGTCTCTGACAGAATTACAATGTCATCGGTGAACCTCAAAGTTTTTATTTTTTCTCCATGGATTTTAATACCTACTCCGAATTTTTCTTTTGTTTCCTTTACTGCTTGCTCAATATACAGATTGAATAACATCGGGGAGAGGCTACAACCCTGTCTCACTCCTTTCCCAACCACTGCTTCCCTTTCAGGCCCCTCGACTCTTATAACTGCCATCTGGTTTCTGTACAAATTGTAAATAGCCTCTCGCTCCCTGTATTTTACCCCTGCCACCTTCAGAATTTGAAAGAGAGTGTTCCAGTTAACGTTGTCAAAAGCTTTCTCTAAGTCTACCAATGCTAGAAACGTAGGTTTGCCTTTTCTTAATCTTTCTCCTAAGATAAGTCGTAAGGTTAGTATTGCCTAATGTGTTCCAACATTTCTACGGAATCCAAACTGATCTTCCCTGAGGTCCGCTTCTACCAGTTTTTCCATTCGTCTGTAAAGAATTCGCGTTGGTATTTTGCAGCTGTAACTTATTAAACTGATAGTTCGGTAATTTTCACATCTGTCAACACCTGCTTTCTTTGGGATTATTATATTCTTCTTGAAGTCTGTGGGTATTTCGCCTGGACTCTCTAGTTTCTGTAGCACGTTAATAAAGGAGGAATGAAGAACGCGTGAAGCAGATTACCGCAATTTTACTGTAGCTAAGATGGACTTGACTTTATTACAAATTTCGATACGATACCTACAGCAATACCAAGTAAATAAATAAACTGTCCTGTTAATTTCGCCTGCGAGTTTATTTTTAAATATTTTTATCTACATGAAAGTAAGAACTCATTAAATAGTATTACAGTTCTTGTTATGTACAATGAGACTGTTTTGTGTACTTTCAACGTCAGTGTTTTTCCATGTCCAAAGATACATGCAAAGAAGTCTCTCCTACCTAATGACGTGTGAAGACAGTTGGTGATATTGCGATTTCTCTATCTCTTCGAAAATTTTGCTAAAATGGCGTGACAACTTTATTGATTTTTGGCGAATACAGGCTAAAATAATTACTGACGCTCTTGTGCAATAAACTGGCTTGAATTAAATAGCTTCCTTGAAAGCACAAATGAAGTCGAACAAATATATGAAAGAAATATGCAGGTGGGACTAACATTTTCAAATTACTCATGAGCGCCGATTTTCTGTTATACTGGATCGCAACGCCCAATATATTTAGAGTTGTGGGAGACTGATCCTTTGTTAAACAGGAAAGAGGCATAAAGCAGTCAGCAGTGGTACACCTTCGCAAAACCCTTATTAAGTAATCACTCTTCACCGCAATTCAGTAAAAGTGCTTAATTTCTAATATTTTAGGTGCCGGAACGCACCTTAAATGATACAACCATCCCGCCGCCCCACCCGTCATCGCATGTTTCGTTTCTTGATAATTAGTGATAAAACTTAGAGTTGGAAATCATTTTTTACAAAGTACTGTTCTGAAATTCAGGTTTGGAAACATAATTTCTTATAATCAAAGCAATAAAACATAAGATTTAACAAAAATAACAGATGCTAACGTCTGTTCCCGTAGCAGCGTCACTTACTCCGTAGTTTTGCGCGTTACTCTATTAACCACCGAAGTTGGTAGTCTTGGTGACTCTGACATTAATGTTTTCAACTGCTACCAGCCGCAGCATTCGAGCAATTGCATTCTAAATGCTCGGTGGACATGTGCCCATTAATAACAAACAGATGATTTAGCGTTTAGCGATTAATGATGATATAGATATTCATGGTCTACTGGGATCACATACGTTTCCGACATCCGGAAATTTAGGAAAAACAAAACATGTTGTGACATGAGACACTGGGTTATACGTTTAGAAAATGCTTTAAACGCCATTTTTCCTGTACGCATTAAGTTGTATGATAGCTTGATTGAGTTAAGCTCATATTCATTACTACAAATAAGCAACATACTTGAACGTCCTTATATGTCACGTTGGCAAATTATTGTTGCGTTACGATTTAATACAAAAGTACTACTTTAAATCTCCGGTGCAGACTTGTTCCCGAGACTTAACAAAGCCAGCCGGATTGGCCGAGCGGTTCTAGGTGCTACAGTGTGGAACCGCGCGACCGCTACGGTCGCAGGTTCGAATCCTGCCTCGGGCATGGATGAGTGTGATGGCCTTAGGTTAGTTCTAAGTTCTAGGGGACTTATGACCTCAGCAGTTGAGTCTCACAGTGCTCAGAGCCATTTGAACCATTTTTTGAACTTAACAGAATGTCCTGAGAGATGCCGAAAAGCTGTTCCATATATGTACAGAAAAAACACACACACACACACACACACTCTCTCTCTATCTCTCTCTCTCTCTCTCTCTCTCCCTCTCAGTACATATACATCATTAACTCAAGAAAGAAAAAGAGAAAAAATTATACCACGTGGAAAACCTGTCCCAGTATCACACAGGAGAAACGTCCAAGTAACCTCAGTCACTTCGGAATGAGAATAAAGTAGAAAGTGCTCAAAACTGGACTCCCCTAGCCCCTTGGTTCTTGGCTTGCATTCTTTTGATCGCTAGTGGAACCAAATGTAAATAGTAGCTTAAGCTTCTATCACTCCGAAGCGGAGTGCACACGTCCCCCGCTTAACTTATTACTTGCCAGTTCGCCTTTACATGTTTTGACAATGCAGAAGGTTCTTACATTGTGCTAATTTTTTTCTCCTAGATATTGGAAGGTGAGTCTTTCAGCGTGTGTTCTTCTTGGTTATTAAGATTTAAGGTTAATGTTTACGACTGAAAGGCTTAAATTACATGCGTGATCAAAAATTGATTTGGTTTATAAAATGTAGGCTGTAGATAAAAAGTAAACTGTAATTGCGTAAACTGGACTCCCTTTAGTTGCGGAAACCGGACCTCTTACTTTATCATACTTGAAATTCTGCTTGTATTAGAACACGTTCTTCCTTTCCCGGAATTCTATTGCACATTCTATGAAGATCATAGGAATCGCGAACGGTTGATCATAGATAGTGAAGTACCTCTAGAATGGCTAAAGCTATTGATGCAGTTCGGAAAAAGGACACGGGATGGAAAAAGGATAGTAAAAAGTTTAATGTTCTCAAGGGAATATTATTGAGATTGTCGAATGTTAAGTGCGGTACACCAGAGAAAGCTGAACAAAGTAGGGAGATCCTCAATCTTGAGTAAAGATCTTACTTTGCGCTTACCCGTAATGACTTGTGAAAAGTGACGCTACAAATGGCAGAGTCAAATATTACTGAACAGCCTTTCAATGACTGAACAGCTGGGGAAAAGTGGGCTAGCCTTTTTCTTAAACGTCACAAAACCAAACTTTCAGAAAGAAAGCCAACAGGCTCATTCTATAGCAAGGTTCCTCAGTTCAGAGAAAGAAAAACAGAAATGCTCCAACCTTCTGGAAGCTGTTATGCTATACCTACCTTGAAACTGGATTTTGTTTCCCCTAATTTAATACCTTTTACAATTTTGTATAGTGCTAATTTGTTTATTTTTTTTAGGAGGGGCGTCATTTTTACAGCTATTTTTCGAACATGCTAACTATAAAATTTTTGAAAATAATTTTTTCATGAAAACTTCTATTTTGTAAGAGAAAAATTCAGTGGTCCATAACATTACAAAGTAGATATTAATTGTCCTACAACATTGCTTCCTCTGCTCGTTTCTGTAAGTTCGAGGCTTCATTGTGAAAAACTCACAAAAATTTGTGATTCAGATACTGACCATCGTTGGCCACTCCTTTGTTCCATCTTTCGGGCACCATACGAATTGTGCACCGGAAAAACTGGGCGTTCTTCGAGGAGATCCATGAATGGATCTAATTTTGCATTTGTTCATATGATCGGAATTTCTGTCCAGCCAGGCGGTATGACATCGATCGGAAAAAGTTGTACTCAGAGTGAGCACTGTCTGGAAAATAGGGCCGGAAAAGTATGACTTCCCATTTCAACGTTTCGAAGTATCTTTTCATTGCTTTTGTGACATGGAGTCGAACATTTTCATGCTACAAAAGCACCTTTTCATGTCTATCGCTGAACTGTGGTCGTTTGCCTTTCAGTGCTCTGCTCAAACGCATCTGTTGCTTTCGATTACGATCTTCTGTGACTGTTTTCGTCCACTTTAGTTGTTTCAAATACCTTGCCTCTTCCAAAATCATGCCAGCCTTGGACTTCAAAATCACCGTTCTTGAAGCGTTGAAACTATTCTCTGTAGATTCTTTCACTAACACGTGCCTCACCATAGATCTTGTGCAGAATTTTACTCGCGGCGGCCCATACTTCCCGCAAATGAGGAGAACTGGGTTCGTAAATTGACACATTCAGTCGAGTATATACACTCCTGGAAATTGAAATAAGAACACCGTGAATTCATTGTCCCAGGAAGGGGAAACTTTATTGACACATTCCTGGGGTCAGATACATCACATGATCACACTGACAGAACGACAGGCACATAGACACAGGCAACAGAGCATGCACAATGTCGGCACTAGTACAGTGTATATCCACCTTTCGCAGCAATGCAGGCTGCTATTCTCCCATGGAGATGATCGTAGAGATGCTGTATGTAGTCCTGTGGAACGGCTTGCCATGCCATTTCCACCTGGCGACTCTGTTGGACCAGCGTTCGTGCTGGACGTGCAGACCGCGTGAGACGACGCTTCATCCAGTCCCAAACATGCTGAATGGGGGACAGATCCGGAGAACTTGCTGGCCAGGGTAGTTGACTTACACCTTCTAGAGCACGTTGGGTGGCACGGGATACATGCGGACGTGCATTGTCCTGTTGGAACAGCAAGTTCCCTTGCCGGTCTAGGAATGGTAGAACGATGGGTTCGATGACGGTTTGGATGTACCGTGCACTATTCAGTGTCCCCTCGACGATCACCAGTGGTGTACGGCCAGTGTAGGAGACCGCTCCCCACATCATGATGCCGGGTGTTGGCCCTGTGTGCCTCGGTCGTATGCAGTCCTGATTGTGGCGCTCACCTGCACGGCGTCAAACACGCATACGACCATCATTGGCACCAAGGCAGAAGCGACTCTCATCGCTGAAGACGACACGTCTCCATTCGTCCCTCCATTCACGCCTGTCGCGACACCACTGGAGGCGGGCTGCACGATGTTGGGGCGTGAGCGGAAGACGGCCTAACGGTGTGCGGGACCGTAGCCCAGCTTCATGGAGACGGTTGCGAATGGTCCTCGCCGATACCCCAGGAGCAACAGTGTCCCTAATTTCCTGGGAAGTGGCGGTGCGGTCCCCTACGGCACTGCGTGGGATCCTACGGTCTTGGCGTGCATCCGTGCGTCGCTGCTGTCCGGTCCCACGTCGACGGGCACGTGCACCTTCCGCCGACCACTGGCGACAACATCGATGTACTGTGGAGACCTCACGCCCCGCGTGTTGAACAATTCGGCGGTACGTCCACCCGGCCTCCCGCATGCCCACTATACGCCCTCGCTCAAAGTCCGTCAACTGCACATACCGTTCACGTCCACGCTGTCGCGGCATGCTACCAGTGTTAAAGACTGCGATGGAGCTCCGTATGCCACGGCAAACTGGCTGGCACTGACGGCGGCGGTGCACAAATGCTGCGCAGCTAGCGCCATTCGACGGCCAACACCGCGGTTCCTGGTGTGTCCGCTGTGCCGTGCGTGTGATCATTGCTTGTACAGCCCTCTCGCAGTGTCCGGAGCAAGTATGGTGGGTCTGACACACCGGTGTCAATGTGTTCTTTTTTCCATTCCCAGGAGTGTATTTATAATGCACTCGCGTTGTTTTTACAAATGCCTAAGCTTATCGTATGACGCGCCTGCACCACCACTAGAGAACCTGTATACAGAGAGAGTGGCCATAGGAGAAGTTGTCCGTGATTGGTTCATTAGCTTTGGTAGAAAAATAGCGCCAAATGTCTCTCACGCTACCTGTGTTCGCCGTGCTTTTGAGGTGAATTGAAGTTCAAAGGATTTTTGGAAACGATTAAAAAATATTTGAATTATTGAGAGACATGTTATGCGTTGTGCGTGCATGTTCGATTTAGTTGTATATAGTTTTTAGTACGTAATTAGCGTTTGCGATCTTAAATACGAGTTGAAATAATGAAGAGTTTTGTGATGAAGTCGGTAGGCCTACATGTTTGAAGTAAACACGTTAGTAATTGTACAGTATTGTTTTTGACATCTGTAATTCATTCTGCAGACGTTCGTAAACGATGCCAGGTTGTGCTGCATTTGGTTGTTCCAATAGAGGCGAAGGTGGATTTCGCATGTTAGCATTTCCACGCAATGAAGAAAGACGAAAGCAGCGCGCAGTCGCTGTCAACAGGGCTGACATAAATCAAAAAGGAGCCTTGTGGAAAACAACCAAGTTTATCTATGCGAAGTAAGTCGTTTTTGCTTTTTACTACGTATAAAACAACTTGCAATATACATAGTTAAATTTGCAAACAGACCTTGAAATTGGCTGTGTGAAAATTATTCTTATAAACAAAGACATTTAACGAATGATTTCGCCATATTGTCTGCACTACTCCACTACTGGCCATTCAAAAGTCCCCCCACACTTTGGCAGAAAAATGGCAGCCGTATCGTCCGGTTGGCCACTCTCTCCCTATACAAGCTCTCTAACCAGCACTTGCCATTATTGCCCTCTAGCGCAAAATGGCGAAAGCGACTTTGTAGACGTATTAAGTGCTTACAAAACATAATTTTTTTACTGTTTTCTAGTTTTTTAAAATAAAAAACAAAATTTGTGTCCGCTTTTGGGCACTTTCCTCTGTTAGAGGAAGATTGGTGCGAACTGACAGATGTGCTTCCTTTGCAAACATCACTGGCCCCTTGCTAGAGGGCAACGCCTCACGTTAAGTCTCTTTTCTGTATGCGGCAGGCAGAGACGAACATAATTCATACTGAGAATATCTCGCAACGTTTATCTCTGAGAGTATTTTGAACAATTTAGTGCGCTCCTCTCTTTCCGCTTTCCGGCCTGGCCGCCGCCTTGCGAGATATCAGTGGGCGGCCGCAGACGTTTGCCCTTTCACGTGGCAGCGGCTGGCAGAGCCAGATAAAAGCCGCAAAGAAGCCGTAATACCTGCGCCCTCTGAGACCAGCGCCAGAAGTCTTACGCACGCTCTGTCCTGGCAAATTCATCCCTACGACAGACGGCGCGTATATCGACGTCACAACGGGGGCCGCACAGCAGCGTCCAGAAGTTAGTGATAGTGTCTGCACAATTTCAAAGATTATAGCCTAATACCAACTATTCTCTTAAATGCATAGGTGTGTCACATTAATTCTGTGATTCAACATTTGTATTTTCTAAATGATGTCGTTAAAAACAAACATAACGCAAAGAGTATGGTTGCCATTACTAACAAAACTTGTGGACCTATTACTATGGTCCCAACATTTACTTTTATCTTCCTCTGTACAACTGACACAGAATTATTCGTTCTCATTAATAACTGTCAAGCATCCACCACTTTTCCTAACTGAAAATACTCGTAGTTTGCCGTGAACGAGTATTATTGGAATATCCTGACACAGATTCATCTCGCCACTTCATTGGAATCTGCAGAGAACACTGAGGATGAATCTGCTTCTGATGACATTGTTTTATGTAAGTGTAAGTAGGCTGTTTAGGTTTTTATGTTGGTAACGCCACGTAGCGCTCGGTATGAAAATCACTGACTGTGCTGAGTGCAGTCTGTGGCTGGTTTGCATAGTTGGAATACGAAAGTAGACTGTTTAGGTTTTTATGCTGGTAACGCCACGTAGCGCTCTATATGAAAATCACTGACTGTGCTGAGTGCAGTCTGTGGCTGGTTTGCAATGTTGGAATATGTAAGTAGACTGTTTAGGTTTTAATGTTGGTAACGCCACGTAGCGCTCTAAGTGCAGTCTGTGGCTGGTTTGCATTGTTGGAATATTTGCTTTTGTAGTGTTGGGCATTTGGATATGAACAGCGCGTAGCGTTGCGCAGTTGGAGGTGAGCCTCCAGCAGTGGTGGATGTGCGAAGAGAGATGCCAGAATTTTGAGAGGTTACTATGAGCAGACGATCTCGACGCGTGCCCATCAGAAAAAGGAACTTTGTTTAATTGGATGTCACAAAATTATATATTTATTATGATTTTTGAACCCTATTAAGGTAAATACATTGTTCGTTCTCCATCAAAATCTTTCATTTGCTAACTATGTCTATCAGTAGTTAGTGCCTTCAGTAGTTAGAATCTTTTATTTAGCTGGCAGTATTGGCGCTCGCTGTATTGCAGTAGTTTGAGTAACGAAGATTTTTGTGAGATAAGTGATTCATGAAAGAACAAGGTTATTGTTAGTCAGGGCCAGTCTTTTGCATGGATTACTGAAAGTGATATTGCATTGCGCTAAAAATATTTTGTGTCAGTGTAGTGTTGATCAGAATAAGTAAAGAGAGAAATGTCTGAGTACGTTCAGTTCTGCTCAGCTGTTTGAAAATCAAATAACGTAAGAGGTTTATGAAGCACAGTAAGTCATTGATTCTTCTAAGGGGATGTTTCATAAGTAGTAGCCTTTATCTACATTTTTGTGTTCCTCGGCTTTCTATTGGAAAGGACATTGGGCTCACAACACCTTAGAGTTGTATTCCTATAGTGCAAATGAAAAGTGACTGCAGAACGATACAGGAGAAATTCGTACCGATAATCATTTCCTCAGATTCCACGTTGTTCTAAGCACCTTTTGTTGGACCTGCAAGATTATAGTTGTCCGTCTGAGTTATAATCGTCTGAAAAGTGACAAACGCGTTATCCTTCGCAGGTGGGCCGAGTTAAGTGTTTACGAAAACATTGTCTACACGTGTCGAAAGCATCGTGTTCGTCAGTTATTAATTTACTTTCCCTTGCAAATTAAATTAAAGCAAACCAATAAGTTCAAGAAGGGTTACACTCTTGTATTCGTTGATGACTTTTTGTGACGTAATGTTCTGCCTTTACACTAATGTAGTATATCACAACAGAATAGACAGAGAGAACTATTTTGGTTTGATTACACCATTGACGATCAATCACTGTAAAAAATTACAATTGTAAAATACGCTGACGGAAAGAAAATCGCACCACTAAAAATAATTAAGGTAAAGTAATAAAATTTCTGGAATACATATGGCTAGGTAATATATTGAAGTGATTAACATTCCAAGATCCGTGATTGATGTAAGCGCGAGACAAACCATTGCCGCGTGAAATGCTGGTACATTAATAACCGGTCTAATCGCCAGAACGTTGAATGCAACCATGTAAACGTACATGCATTGTGTTTTTGGGATGTAGTTCCATTCCTGTTGCACATCGTCGATCAATAGATGGACGCTTAATGCTACCTGTAGTTGTGGAGAGGAAGAGGAGGAGGAGATTATTGTTCAACGTCCCGTCACAACGAGGTCATTAGAGACCTGTAGTTGTGGATGATGGTGGAGTTGACGTCCGACGATGTCCCATATGTGCTCGACTGGAGACAGACCTGGCGATCCAACAGGCTAAGACAACGTGTCGACAATCTGTGTAGCACGTTGGGTTGTAACAACAGCACGTGAACGAGCGTTATCCCATTGGAAAACGCCCACTGGAATACTGTTCATGAATGCAGCACAGCAGATCAAATGACCAGACTGATTTACCAATTTGCAATTAGGGTGCGTAGGATAACCACGGCATTGCTCCTGCTGTCATACGAAATCGCACACCAGACCATAACTCCAGGTGTAGATGAAGTGGCTCTATCACGCGGACAGGTTGGTCGCAGGCCCTCAACTGCCCTCCTGCTAATCAACACACGACCATCACCGGCACCGAGGCAGGACCATATTTTATCAGAAAACACAGTACACCTCCACCCTACCCTCCACTGAGCTCTCGTTTGACTCCACTGGAGACGCAAATGGCGGTGGTTTGGCGTCAATGGAATGCCCTCACAGGATCGTTTGGCTCGCAGCTATCCTTGAAGCAATCAATTTGTAACAGTTCGTTGTGTCACTATAGTGCCAACTGCAGTTCAGATTGTTACTGTAGATGCAGTATGAAAGGCCAGAGCAGTACACTATTGTATTCCCTCCCGATGGCGCCACGTGGCCGCCCAGAGCTCGGCCTTCCTGCGACCGTACATTCTTGTGACCACTGCTGCCAGCAGTGAAATACAGTGGCTACATTCCTGCCAACTCTCTCTGCAGTGTCACAGAACCAGTATCCAATTTCTCGTAGCCTTATTACATGACTTTGATCAAACTCAGTGAGGTGTTGATGATGATGTCTTTATCGCCTTAAAGACATTCTTGACTAATGTCATCTCACCATAACTGGTCTCACAGATAACTAACGCTCACAACCGTTACAGCGTGTATTTAAAGCAAACATGATTTTCATCTTCATAGTGGCGTTATTATCGTCACGACTGGGGCGAAAGTTGACCAGACATCACCTTGCACATGTAGAAATATGGCTACCACCTTTCGTTTGTCTCACATAACTCCTTCTTGGTGCTGCAACTTTTTCCGTCATTGTATCTGTGTATGTGTGTAGAGACATTTAACGTGAGTAGTCCAATAAGATTAGTTTTAGAAAAAGAAGATGCCGAACAATCATCTATATAGTCCTAAAGAAATTTATAATTTATCCACGACGTAAGTAATTTACAAATCCCTCGGTCGGTAGATTCTTAAGTATTGGTGTTCAGTGCTAGGCTCTTCCTGATTAGTTTAATACAAAAGAGATAGAAAACATTTGTGGTAAAACTTGATCAAAAGAGGGATCGGTTGATAGGACACTTCCTTGAGGCAACAAGGAGTCGTCAGTTGGTAATGGAAGGCAGAGTAGGGGCTAACAGTCGTAGAAAGAGAAAAAGACTTCAATACAATAAGCAGAGATGAAGAGGCTTGCACAGAATATCATATATTTAGCGAAAAATATAATATAAAACACAAATATCAGCACTCGATATTGTCGTTTCGGTATATCTATATGACAGTAAAAAAAAAATCCCCGATTTATATTCATATATTTTTGAAAAAACATCTATACTTTAACAGCAACAGTACTAATTAGACCACGTACCAGGAACCAAAGTTTGTTTGTTGGCTGCCGTAAGAGTTCGTTGTTTATAGTCCATACATTGCACTAACCTAATATTTGCAATGGGCACACGAGAGTCTTGTTAAATATTCATCTAGTAACTCGCACTGGATAACAGTTTTGGATTTAAAACACGCATTCAATATCGCAACGCTGACAGTTAATTTCTGTACCATTCCACAGTGTTGTCGGCGGCAGAACTGACTGGCAAAGGTTTATATAAACACTAAGTTTGCATACGTACGAGTTCGTTGTTTATAGTTCACACATTGCACTAACCTAATATTTACAATGCGCACACGAGTGTCTTGTTAAATATTCATATAGTCTCTCGCGCTGGGTAACAGTTTTGAATTTAAAACACGGATTCGACACCGCACGCTGACAATTAGTTTCTGTACCACTCCACAGAGTTGTCGGCGGCAGAATTGACTGGCAAACTTTCATGGAAGCATTAAGTTTGCGTACGTACGAGTGCTTTATGAATTGTGGCTGTATTTTCTAGCATACCGTCGATGGCAGGGTAGTGTGTTTACTGTTTCATCATTTCTCTCTTCGCGTTGCAGTTTGGTGAAGGTGCGTACTGCATTGTCTACACTAGCGTCACTTGTTTAACTTCGCTATCAGATCGTCACATTTAAGTCTCTTTACCAGTCCATTTTGCACTCCGAAGGTGCATTTTTCACAGCTATTTAGTTCGTGCAATTTCACTTACATAACTGTTTGCGGAGAATTTAGTCTCGTCCTTGTATTACTTCGTGTCGTGAAACTTAGATATTTACAGTTTTACAACTTACAAAAATTAAAATTTAGTTCTTGTGTATGACCTAAGGTCGGATGCGTTTTCTTGTCCTAATATCCGACACATTTAACTAGTTGGAGGGTAAAAGGTTAGGACCCAAACTTGTATAGCATGGCCTGTTACGTGACACAAGGCTCCTAACTTTACAAGATGGAAATTTAAGTGACATAGCGTCAAGAAACGCGAACACCACAAACGGTCATGGCAAAGAATCAAATCCTAATCTCTATTTCATCCTTCACGTAAATAATGTATGGCTCATCCCTACCTAGATATCATGACATACATACTGTAAGAGGTCCATGACCAAGAAATTTGTTGCTAGCGCACTTGAGCAGATGTAATTTCGATGGATTGCTCACGCGCTGCCTGCGATATGTAAGCTATAAGAGAATCACAGACCAGAGAGCAGTGTTGTAAGCAGTAAGAGCAGTGTTAGTAGCAGTAGGAGTTTGTAGTAGCTAGCAGTTTTGTGTGTCGAGTTGGCTGGGCCGGTCGTGGGGAGCGATGGCGGTGCCTGAACGATGTAGTATATGGTAAATGCAGCCACGCGCGTATGTACTATTGTTATATCAAGTCCCATGGGAATGTTGTTTTTAACAAAAAATATATCTTAATAATAATCTTTCTTACGAAAATTAACTTTTGACAATCATTCATCTCAATTTAAAGAATTTACTAGTTTCTCCAATCCATGGTCATCCCGATTATTGTAAAGAAAAATCAGTTGTTTTTTTTTATACATGATAAATCTATCGGCCAGCATTGCACTGGGCTGTGCCAGAAAATTTTCTTATAGGAGCAGATATATATGCGTTATCCGGCGACCTTATTAAGTTAAGAATTTTCGATTTATTCAGAATGATCTTTCAGGGCCATGACGCAGCACTGCTGACGTCCGAATTTACCACTTTAGATTAACACTCAGTTAATTATTGAAGGGTTATATGTGAGCCACAATTTTATTGAGAGGTTAGTCATTTTATTATTCCAAGATTACGGAAATAAACTGTTGCGAGGTTGCACTAAATGTCAATGATACATAATTTTTTTTACCGTTGGGAGGTTACAATACACATACGAGAAAAATTTTTTAAATATACAACAAAAATACAATAACATATTTCTAATACTGTAATGTACTTTAAAAATTGATTCTTTCTTTGTATAAGTGAACTGTAACATAGCTCGAGTTATCGTGTAGCGTGTTGAAACTGCAAGTGGTGTGCTTACTCTGTTTTATTGCTAGCAAAGCTTTATACGAACCGATTTGGCAATGCAACTCCCAGCACCAATAAAGAAATACACTCACTGCAAAATAAATTCAGCCCCTCAGGCACTGAATCCTCTGGCACTGTTCGAAACCGATAACTTTGGTCCGTGTGCACATAACAATAAATTAAACTGTTTTACCTCTAAAGCAGCAACAGTGGAATGCAAGATATTCTGATCTCTCACAAAAAGAAATATGAATTAGCTACAGACTCAGCAGTGTGCAATGCTGGCCATAATACTTGAAATGGACATGAAATTCTTTCGGCTGATAAACGAGAACATTTAAGAAAACCCAACTTCTGCGGTAGTGATTGTGGTAATTACTAAAACTAATTTTTTTGTGAAATTATGTTTCAAGTTTGGCTTTTCAAAAACATTTGGCAACTGAAGTTACATTGGTCAAAAAAAGAACATATCGTATTTACCAACTGACCGATAAACAATGACATTTACAGCAAGTATTATCTAAACTCACTAATCCAGCATAAATGCAAATCACAAATTACATATAGCTCTGTTAACAAATCTTAGAAGCATTACAAAAGTAAAATATTTAAGTAGACTTATTATCAATCAGCTTATGCACATTCTGGGGTTACTCAATAATTATAAATTATCAGCCAACTCATCTATACTAAAGCGCTGGCCAAACGAAAATCATAATTATTTAACGACTTTACCTTGCTTGCATGAAGACTTCTACTTCCATGTTCTCGTAATTCCTACATTAATCCAATACTTGCTGGCTTCACGGAACACACTACAAAAAACTGCTTACATCATCCTCTTTCGCTCACGGACAGGTATCTACAACAGTGCACCCATCGCTCTCTTACTCCACATATTAAAACAGAAAAATTTGCGAGGCCTAAAGTTACGATAAGAGAGCCGACCTGTAAGATTCTCCCTACCAGGCACGTCGCCACCTAATAAAATGCTGAATAACCAAGAAAATGTGAAAACAAGATACCAACAGAATTTGTATAAGCATGGGAAATGTGTCAAATAAAAGGTCTACTGTGTTTTATAGGTATGTGAAGTCGCGTGTACAACCAAAATAAGCTCTGTTGTCGTGCACAGTCAGCGATCGGCATTATAAAGCCTATCAGAGACATACATTGTTTATAAATTCATATACTAGATTCATTTTAGTTTACGTTAATATTGTTATCCTATTCAGGTGCTGCATACAAGTGTGTCCCAGTAGACTCATACATCTTTCACTTTAGTTTACATTAATATTATTATCGAATTCCGGTGCCCCATGCAATAATCGCAAATGTTATAGT
This sequence comes from Schistocerca americana, assembly GCF_021461395.2. Taxonomy (NCBI): domain Eukaryota; kingdom Metazoa; phylum Arthropoda; class Insecta; order Orthoptera; family Acrididae; genus Schistocerca; species Schistocerca americana. The sequence continues at coordinate 590,158,375 of NC_060119.1, forward strand.
ATCAGTAAAGACAAAGTAGCATCAGAAATGAATGAACATAAGATATATAGAGGCAATATACAAAAGGACTCAAACTTTTATTATGAAAAAAATGTTTGAGTTACAGTTTGCAGCGGTCAGACCACCCAAGGGACATGATCCGCTGGACACATGTCACAATAAATTGTGTCTCTTTCAGTTGTTTTCACGCACATGCATATCAAAACAGAAAAATTTCCAAGGCCAAAAGTTACGATAAGAGAGCCGACCTATAAGATTCTCCCTACCAGGCACGTCGCCACCTAATAAAATGCTGAATAATCAAGGAAATGTGAAAACAAGATACCAATAGAATTTGTATAAGCATGGGAAATGTGTCAAGTAAAAGATCTAGTGTGTTTTACAGGTATGTGGAGTCACGTGTAGAACCAAAATAAGCTTAAACTGAGATTTGTTGGTAATGCAAATAACGACTTCTGCAAGACTAATGCCAAATATCGTATTTCCTGAAAAGTAGCAAAAAAAAAAAAAAATTATACAAAGCTAAGAAGTGTTTAAAAATTGTATAAATAGCAGTAGTGTAATGTCTTCAGAATGCAAGACGTCGAACTGAAGAAATAATTTATGTAGTCAAAACTGGTGCATATCAGTAGTGTAAATAAAGTAGCTGGTTTATAGAAATTTGGTAGAACAAATGCCATAAAATTTGCTTTTCAGATACTTGCTGCTGAAATAAGCTTGCACATAATTTCGTTTATAATTGCAGCCATATTCTTGGCTCCAAAACTTGCCTTATTGGTATTTCAGTAATTTCTCATTATTGCTATACGATGAAAATTGAAATTCAGTGCATATCATTCAGATGTTTCCATGGCTACAAGAGACGTAAAACATGGACAAATTCAGTGTATCAGTGTCAAAATCGTGTGTAACGTTGCAATCCAGGAAAGCAAAATCGTATAAAGATAGTTTATGTGATGGCAGAATCTGCTATGTTGCATTTACATAGCGCAATATAAGTGATCCAGCTCTGTGTTTGGCTTTGCATAGTATTTTTGAGATGGATTTAGATGTGATTAGTTTTGGAAATCGATGTTTTCAAATAAATATACTTGACAGTTAGGTGCTGGTGATACTGAAACCTCGTTGTTTTATTGTGGACTGATTTGCTCCTGATGACTTTGCGATTAATTTTATAGGATTTGTGCACTGCTGTTAAATCGGATTCGCTTTGCGGGTAAAGGGAAGTAACTTTGACGTGAGTGGGCTTGATATACGCGGAGCAGAGTTTTGTTTTGATCGGCGTAGCGCTACATTGCGTTGAGTAAGCTGTGGCGTGTTGTTGCGGAGCCCGACGGTATTGTTGACAGCGCCGCTGCTGGTTTCAAGGGCGGCATGGCCCTGACCTGTTGCAGATACAATACTTTGTCTGTCCGTGGCCTCTAACGAGGGAAACTTGGATTTGTTATCAGCTTTGTTAGTGACAGTTGGTTCATCAATGTTTTACGAGATTATCAAATGCTTTTATTGAAGGTAGCGTCGGAGGAAAAACTGACAATTTCATGCTGCTTAATACAGGTCATGGTTAATTTCTCGGTAAAATTTTGCTTCTTATCGAGTTTTCAATACGATGTGAGGTTTCCGATGTGGCAACGTCCGTAATGGGCTCTATGGAATCATTTTCTATGGCCTTAACCTTCCTGTTGTGAATGGGTCTAACTGACCCAGTTCATTTACTAAAATTAACATAAATCCGCGAATAATGTTTATTTTGTGACAGGACCTTATGTTATCGTCAAGTACGTAATAATTTATGTTAGCCTTAATTTTTGTTTCAAAATGTGAAGTATTTTTTGAAATAAATAGCTTTGGCAGACTATTTGTGAATGCGTCTTTAAGACACAGGCGGATATTCATGTGAACTCTTCCAACAAATTGTAATACACGTGATTGTTGTCGTATGGTCTACAATGGCTCAGAGGTATTTCCTATTGTTGTAAGAAATGGTATAACAACTGCACCGTCAGTCTGATTTAGTGTACCAACATGGCTAGTCGTTTTCTAACCGATGAACAATTAGAAAGGCTTCAGAATGAGTCGTACGACGAAACCGTAGATGATCCTGTCAATAATACAGATTTTCAAAATTCTGTTGATAGTTTAAGTGACGTTGGTAATGTATCAGTTGGAAGTGAGGAGAGTGATGTTACCGAAGCAAATGAAGGCGCAGCTACTTTGTCTAACGAAACTAATGTAGCTGGAAATGTTTGTAAGTCGCGTAATCGTACAGAGTGGCCTAAAAATCCCCCAGCTGCGTCAAAGGCAAGGTGAGCATAATAAATATATTATATGCAACTCAATTTTTCGATTATATCATTATTATTATCGGTCTGCGTCGTTAGGAAGTGTCCAACACAGAAGGTTATCACCAATGTGGTCTTGGACTCGAAACTCGGTTCGGCCAAAGCTGATTTTTGTGGTAGGGAAGGCAATGTGTTGATTGTCTGGATTCTAGACTCTAGAAAGATGAAAACCTTCATCTTTCATAATCTCTTGGGACTTGTATGCAATATGTCTTTACTTTTTACCTAATGCCAGCTTTACTTTTCTTGCAGATTATCTTTTTCCTTTGTGATTAATTCTCAGCTTGTTTAACTTTTTTTTTTATTTTCCATTTTTATTTTTATTTTTTTTATTTTTTTTAGGGCTGGAAACATTCTTCATCCTGCTCCAGGACCTATCCGGTTTCCTCTTCAGCGAATTAACGAAACAAAAGTATCCTAATTTTTGCCCGCCCGGCTATCCGCGCGGTCTAACGCGCTGTTTCCCGAGCGGGAAGATGGGCCCGTCCCTAGCACGAATCCTCCCAGCGGATTCGTGTCGAGGTCCAGCGTACCGGCCAGCCTGTGGATGGTTTTCAAGGCGGTTTTCCACCTGCCTCGGCGAATGCGGGCTGGTTCCTCTTATTCCGCCTCAGTTACACTATGTTGGCGATTGCTGTGCAAACACTGTCTCCACATACGGGTACACCATAATTACTCTACCACGCAAACATTTGGAGTTACACTCGCCTGGTATGAAACGTTCCCAGAGGGATCCATTGGGGACCGAAAAGCACAATAACCCTGGGTTCGGTGTGGAGCGGCGATGGGGTGGGTGGACTGTTATGGGGTTGTGAACCACTGAGGGCGACAGCGGCACAAAGCTTCTCCGTCGTTTCTAGGTCCCTGGTTCAATACACAATACATCCTCAATTTCACTGTTTATAACTGAAGAAACGTTGGCATTGATTTTGAATCAAACCAGCAGAGAAATGACCGGAGTATCACGAGCCAGCGATACGAAATTCACATCTATTAAAAATCAGGAACTGAAGGCTTATTTTGTACTTCTTATATTGGATTGTCTGGTGTGTACAGATCTGCTGGAGAATCTCTTGAAGAGCTGTGGGACGGCATGAATGGTCGACCAGTTTTTCGTGCAACGATGTCACTTCAGCGTTTTCACGCAATCAGCAGATTTCTCAGATTTAACGGCAAAGAAGATCGACCAGCTAGGCAAACCCCATGCCGTCAGGACTGTCTTTGAAATGTTTGTGGAACAGTTTCCTAAAATGTTCGTTCTTCACTAAAATGTCACAGTGAGCGAGCAATTGGTTCCTTCCTCAGGAAGGCGTCCCTTCCGTCAGTACTGACTTATGATAGAAAACGTACATTCTATAGCTCCGCTTTCAAATAATGCTTCAATCTGTGCCTGCTTTTCAATCCTGTGTGTCCGTGAACCTATAGCTCCCGAGGCAACACAATTCTGCACAGGCAAAGTCCGAACCTTTCCCGTCTCACATACCTCACTAAAAAAATTTAAAGCTAGTACATTTAATTTCGCCCCCGTATCTAAAATTACGGTGGCTGGTATTCCATGTACTACAGCGTTTACTGTTGCCTGAACTTGCTCTTCATAACATTCTGCACTCGACAGTGGATCATTACATAACTGAGTCCTTACTTCAGTTTCTTCGTTATAAAAAATCATGTTCGTCATAACATTTTTCATTTCGCCCCCATTCCATTCTGCGGCCGATATGCGGGAGCAGGATAGGACCGCTTTTAGTTTGACGCCTGCTTTTGTTGTTGCGGTTGCTGATCAGTAACCTCAACTATTTGTATTGGTTGGTTATTATATCTCGCTTGAAGTTGCTGGTCTTGCCAGCCTGGATGCGGCTGTGAAAAGTTTGCTGGCGGTGGTCCCCAAAACCTAGGCCTCCACTGACTCTTTTCTTGGTTTTGGTTTCGCCCTCGTTATGCCTGATTTTGCGAGTGTCTATTACTCTGAAACCCATGGTGATATCTCTGGTTATTATTTTTATTTCGACGCACAAATCTGGAACCATTCTGCCAGTAGGCGTAGAACCGTTGGCGTTTCCAACGTGATTCCTACCCTTGTTCTTGTGCTTCGCGCTATGTTGCGGGTCGTCGCTGCAGTTGCTGTTCATGCTTTTCACGCCTTCTTGAATTAAATCAAGCGAATCCACCACAGCACGACTCACGCCCGGTACTCACAGCTTTACTTCTGCCAGTACCTCGTCTCCTACCTTCCAAACTTTACAGAAGCTCTCGCAAGGTTCGCAGGAGAGCTTCTGTAAAGTTTGGAAGGTAGGAGACGAGGTACTGGCAGAAGTAAAGCTGTGAGTGCCGCGCCTGAGTCGTGCTTCGGTAGCTCAGATGGTAGAGCACTTGCTCGCGAAAGGCAAAGGTCCCGAGTTCGAGTCTCGGTCGGGCACACAGTTTTAATCTGCCAGGAAGTTTCATATCAGCGCACACTCCGCTGCAGAGTGAAAATCTCATTCTGGAAGAATCCACCAAAGTTTTCCATAGTGTCTTCGGGCGCATGTATTAGCTCTTCCCGAATATTGATTGGCGATTTACCTTTTGAAATTCCTGTTACATATTTGTCTGATATTCCTATCACATCTTTGTCTGATATTGGATTGTCCCAATATCGTATTCTTCAAACGTACTTTTCAAAATATTCAGAAGACTTCTTTGCTTGGCATTGTACGTCTCCGGATAGAATACTTCACTTCTTAGAGGTGCTTGAATATGTGATGACCAATCGAACAGCATTCTGCCGTTGCGCGGTTCATAACGCGGACCGTTCTCCATGTCAAAAATGGCTCTGAACGCTATGGGATTTAACTTCTGAGGTCATCAGCCCCCTAGAACTTAGAACTACTTAAACCTACCTAACCTAAGGACATCACACACATCCACGCCCGAGGCAGGATTCGAATCTGTGACCGAAGCGGTCACGCGGTTCCAGACTGTAGCGCCTAGAACCGCTCGACCACCCCGGCCGGCCGTTCTCTATGTACGGGGTGGCAAATTGAATTTTCTGTTATTCTTCCATGTCTATGGCAATATACCCTTAAAACTTCGTATAAATGTCGTCGGATTTAGATACCGTTTTTTTGGAATGAACACCTGAAACTACCTGTCGTTAAGAAGGCTTTTTTCCAAAAGAACGGCTGTTGGTGTCGGTGCTCCGCCGGCAGAATCGTTATTCCATCCATCATATGTACCATAACATCCTATTTCATTTCGTGCTTGCAAGTTTGTACTTCGGTTCATTGCCGTACGTTTGCGGCATGTGCATGTGCGTCCGTATCGTCACGCCGCGTGCTAACAACTATTTCGACCAGTCGTTTGAGAATGGTTACTTGAGCGCACCGTTGGGGTAAATCTTTTGCTAACATTTTCCGAATTTCGCCAAGTTCTGTGAGAATAGTTTCACCTGTAGTTCTTGGTTCGGACACAGCTTCTGCACTTACGGCTTTCATCACAGCACGTATTTCTTGTTCAGCCTTATTCGTTATTTCGGTTTCTTTCTCGGAAACCAATTCCTGAAATGGTTTATCCTATTTTTCTCCCTGAGAAGGCAGATCTTACGTCGCCTTTTGACCCCGCTCAGGAGACAACAGACTTATCCCATTAGTGAGGTTCGAGCCTTTAGTCTCTGTTTGGGATTGCATTTGTTTCATTTTTGTGATGTCAACCGATAATTTATCGATACCGGGTATTCTTAGTACGTCTTAGTCAAATTTGAAATTTCTGTTTTGACTCCATCCTATGCTGTAGTGATATGTGTAGTTATATCTTCAACTACGGCGTCGAACTTTGTGTGAAGCCTTATGAACTGATGATTCGCGATTGCAATATTTAGCTGTTTTAATTTTCATACTGTTGTCAGAATTTATTTTCAGTACTTTCGGAGTGTTGTCTGAATTAATTTTCAATTACATCACATTGTTTTTTGGCAATTTGCACGAAACTCGCAGTAATTCGCGCATTCAAAACGTCTAATGGCGAAGCTCACTTTTCTGGCGGCATGACAAAGCATTTACATTTTCTACTCCAGGTTCGGGCATTCTTGTATCAGAATCTGCAGAAAAACAATTTACAGCTGCGAAAAGCAAGGTGGATGCCTAATTACAGAGACAGCAATTATTTTGGCAACTTCGTACGACAATACTCTACAAGAAAATCTTGCATATGAACGATAATGAAAATAATTTTTTACGAATCCTTAATGAGCCACACGTTAACCACGCGAGTTATGAAAGAAGTTTTTCTAAGTGCAAGGCGGGCTAACAATACTGGCGTCCCTTACCTTTCTTTACAGCACGGCATGTGAGGATTGGAATGATTTCCTGGTTTCAAAATGGTTCAACTGGCTCTGAGCACTATGGGACTTAACATCTGAGGTCACCAGTCCCCTAGAACTTAGACCTACTTAAACCTAACTAACGTAAGGACATCACACACACTCATGCCCGAGGCAGGATTCGAAACTGGGACCGTAACGGTCGCGCGGTTACAGACTGTAGCGCCTAGAACCGCTCGGCCATCCCGGCCGGCTTTCTGGTTTCATGGATAAGCGTCGGTTAACATTCAGTTTACCTCCGTATCCGTATCTCCAGATTGGATACATGAAAAAGAGAACAAACATATGTATTTCACACATAATGATTTTTTCGAGCCCCACGCTGGGCGCTAAAATGAGGCTTCTGCTCAGGCAAGATTGCTAATATTTGGTTGTAAGTAGAAATTGAAATTAATCACTGGAGAGAAAACCTAAAATTTACTGTAGCAGACGGCCATTGTTGATGGTGGATGCATTCTTATTATTACCCAAATTGACTTGTAGAAAAATGCTGTGAAATTTAGAGGAGATTACATCTTTTAATAACACCATGAACTTTACTTGGTCTGTGTGTGTGGAGGCTGTGGCCACATCATTTAAGGTTCCGCACTTGTATTTGTGTTTGCAAAACGCTTCGTCATGATCGGCAGTTAATCTTAGGGATGCTGCAGCAAGCTCCAAATTAGTAAATGGCAGAATACTAAATGTCTTCGACCATTGCGTCTACATGTCATGATCCATTAAGCTTGTAATGGTCGTTGTCTGTAACAATAAAACATTGAAATGTTTCATGTATCTTACACCCATTAGGAAAATTGTTAAAGTGAGAACTCGTGAAACTTAACTGAATTACACTAATTTAATACCAAATGGCTCTAAAGGTAAAACGTGACACTTACATCAGATTTGTCTACACAAAAGGAAGATTAGTTACTGATATGCAAGAAATTTAGCTATAGTGTGTGCTATCACTGGAAAAGCTAACATACAGGGAAGAGAGAAAGACAGAGAGAGAGAGAGAGAGAGAGAGAGAGAGAGAGAGAGAGAGAGAGAGAGAGAGATGGAAGCAGGAATGCTCTTCACTTATTTTCTAAAACAGAAAAAAGAAGATATTACAACTGATCGCAATCATCCCTAGGCTGACTGCCGCTATATCTTTGAAATATTTTTTATGAAATAACAATTACATTTCAGAAAATTAATTGACATAAGTTATTTAGATTTGAAGTTATTTACATTAAAGTAAAAATAAATGCACATTTTTGAATTTTCCATAGTTTTTGTGAAATTAAATTTACAGAAAATTCATGGGTCTGACCATGTAATGCTTCACTGTTTGTGAGCAGGCATTAGATAAAGAAGTTGAAACACCGCATGCAGATAACTGTCATCTAACTGGAAAATTCTGTGGTGCTGTACATAATTCATGCAACTTGAATTACCAATTCCAATGACACATACCTGATTTAATCCATAATTTAAGTGGGTACAATGCTCATTTTAGTTTTGAGCCGTTGGCTGATTTTGGTCTGCGAAAAGATTGGATTGGTATCCCATATAAAAATTGTTTACGTTGTGTGGTTGTGTTTGCACTGGATATATGTTTGTCTGTATGAGGTGTGCTCTGGATGTGTAAGGCATCCGTATTTTATGGACATTACATGAGCTTGATCCATAACGACAGTACAATACAATATGACATCCTCAGAAAATAATAATTACACTATATCAACAAAAAGCAATTGCAGTAATCTCATGTACCGAAAACTAACAAAACAATATCTACCAATTTAAGTGAGTTGAAGCGAAACGCATTTTGGATTTTGAAGATGAACCGAGCAGGTGGTTAATGGCATTGGAAAACCCCACTTAACAAGAGAACGGTGAGCTTCAGCGCTGAAAGGGATAAGGTCAGAACAGCACATTATTCCTTTTAATGTAAATAAGGCTGGGGCTGAGAGTAAGTGGCTGGATGGCTTTAACAGGTCCAGGCAGCGACCTGGCAAGAAAAATGAAATTCACCTCTAATGAGACAGTATCTGGCTGAAGCCATACTTGGCGATGCAGACGCAACAAGGTGGGGAGATCGCCGTTATATAAAATCATTTCGAGAACTAAAATTGTGGAGAAATCTCTCTTGTCTCAAAGTGGACCACACAAGTGTGTGGGCCGGCCGAAGTGGCCGTGCGGTTAAAGGCGCTGCAGTGTGGAACTGCAAGACCGCTACGGTCGCAGGTTCGAATCCTGCCTCGGGCATGGATGTTTGTGATGTCCTTAGGTTAGTTAGGTTTAACTAGTTCTAAGTTCTAGGGGACTAATGACCTCAGCAGTTGAATCCCATAGTGCTCAGAGCCATTTGAACCATTTGAACAAGTGTGTGGTAAATAGCGAGGGTGCTGAGAGCCTTGCTTCTGTGAAGTGTGGACGATATGCTTCACGTATCATGGCGACAGACATAGAAGAGGTAGTTAATTATTGCTGCGGGAACTCTTGCGGGCAAAGAGATTGTGCAAGTCGCCCCAAACCTTAGCGAGTGTGCAATAGCCATTATTCCGATTAGGGAAAAATTAACATGCTACTGATCACAAGAAAGTTGAGACTGAGTAAATTCAGTCAAGACCAAAGTAGGGAATTAGCATTTCAGATCCAGCACGGAGACAACGCTATTGCAGGTCCCACTTGGTAAAGTACCATCGTGCATTAGGCCACAGTAAATGTTGAGTCGAGATTTTGCCCACTCCAACTTGTGTATGCTTTGACCATTGAATATCAATTGTTGATAAATATATTTATCATGATGTGTCACAAATACAGACTAAAGTATAATTTTGAAATGATTTACGTTACTGAAAACAGGAAAAGAAGATATTTATTATTTTCATCCAAATCAAAAAGACATTAACCAATTATTTGGATCTAAAACCATGTCCAAAAATAAAATTAGTGCTAGTGTTTCCTCTTCAGACTATTCTGCTACTGAAGGCATTACTGGCCAAGAACCTCCTAAAACCCCAGGTAAAGATTTAGAAGTTGTTGAAGCAGAAGAAGAAGAAGAAGGTACCAATACAAATTCAACACCTAAGAGAAGGGGCAGAAAAAGGAAACTTGAAGGTACTGACAGTACTGATTCAGTACCATATTTAGAAATTATAACTTTACTAATTAAAATTGTTAAATTATATCAATCAAAACAAGAATGTATAGATTCCTTGTATGGTATATATAACCACTTTATCAAAAAATATACGAGTATTACTATTCAAAATAGTGAATTGCATAAAAGACAAGAGGAGCCGTTCCAAAAACCAGAACATTTCGTAATTTCTGCAATATGTTCAAATTCGAAAGCAATTGGCCACATAACGTCTTCAGGCAAAACTAATATAAAAACAATTATAAAATCATTTCAAATTTTTATAGAAAATTCACACAAAACACAAAACATGGAAAATTTGTCTTTCTCTTCCTCGAAAAAGCAGGAAGTAATAGACAACACATCCACTTCATTCACAACTGTAAATGACGTAATGGATCATGCAGATGTATCTTCCACAACAGCATCACTTCTATCTTTGGGCGGGCCGAATTTACTAGGGTCATTGGACCTTATGACTTCGACAGAAAAATCAATCTTCTCAAGTATTTCATTGCAAAACCAAGACGGATATGTTTCTTCGTCATGGTCGGACAAACCAGAAAATGTATTTATGATTTGTCAATTCTACAATGGGCAGAAAATCGAAACATTACTCTGCAATGTTTGGTACAAAGCCAAATTAAGGGAAATTCAATTGTATGTGAATTTGGAGAATCCCAGTTCGAAAGTGACTCAAGCAGCCCGGAATTTGATAACCAGGACACAAATTTATCTGGACAATTTAAATCCAGACCAAATTACAAAAAAGGTACACTTTTCAGAACTACTTAATTATGTGGAAAATCATGTTACTGTTACAATTAACAAAATACAAAATCCATTATTTTGGAGAAATTATATTTCTTTATGTACTTTAAGTGATAAGATTTTTTCAAACGTTGTAAAACGTATTCAAATTATGCTAAGTGATTTTTCCTTATGGCAATTGTATAACTATCTTTTGAATGCAAAGGAAGTGTATTTTCAAGCATATGCTCAACAATTTGATTCATACTATTTCAATGAAAAACAATCTTTAGATATAATTAAACATTTGTTAGAATATCAATTTGGTGGTGACTGGGATGTTATTTATGATTTTATCTGTACATTGTATAATGTATTAAACAAAACAAATGGAAAACGAAATTGTATTCAGTTAATAGGCCCACTAAATAGTTTTAAATCTACATTTGCTTGTGTAATAGCAAGTGCTATGATAAATACAAGATGGTGTAATAAAAATAATAAACATTTTACGTTAAGGTTGATGGAATGTGCTAATAAACGTTTAATGTGTATGGATGATCCCAATTTTGATCCAGGATCATTTGAACAATTAAAATGTATTTTTAGTGGTGATCAAATAAAGTTTGAAGGAGATTTTACTCTTGATAAAACTCCTGTATTTGTATGTTCTAATATTGAATATTTCAAAGGGGATGTATGGGAACAAAGAATTTGTAAATATTATTGGACTACATGGGATATAAAATTAGAAAAACAATTAAATCCATTTTCTTTGTACAATTTGTTTATTGGATATAAACGCTTACAAAAATAATACATATTGTTTTATCGTAAATCCTCAATATCCTTTTCACCTAAAATAGGTGATCTACTACGATCACGATTCCTACCTTTTTTCTTTATTTTTTGGTACATTTAAATTACTAGAAACACATGCAGAAGATCCAGGTAATATATCAGTGCTATACATTGCATTAGAATCAAAACAAACACCTCTAAAATCATCTACAAATGATTTAGTAGAAGAAGTCATCCACATTTAGTCAGTATGACTTAATGTACATGTTTGAGAATTGTATGTTTCATAATTAGTACCTATAGTAATTCTAGTTGTCATCTGAATTACCATTTTAGCATTTACAAATGAATTTCCTTCTATAGGAGTATTATTTGGTACAGGATTAATACCTAAACTGAAACTAGGTATTTGAGGTGCTTGATGAATTTCATTTAATTTACCTGTTTCCTGACCTTTTTCAATACACTGGTCATACACAAATAATGTAATATTATTAGATATTGGTTTTAATTTTTCGTTTTCTTCTTGCATTGCAAAGCCAGATGGACTTACATTTTTCATTACAGTTGAAAAAGCAGGTCTATTCATTGAACCTAACATATATGTATCATCTGCTAAACCAATACCATGAGCACACTGTGCTGTTTTAATCACACCTATTTGTGGCTTGTAATTCCTTGAAAAAATTTCTGAATTATCATCTGCCTGACTTGCTATACCTTGTGAATATATTTTATTTAATAATACTGGTCCTCTTACTTCATTTTGTATACTCCACATACTCTTTTTTCCTGAACCATTATTATCAAAGGATATAATCCATGAATCATAATTAGGCCAATTACATACTACTGTTGTACAAGAAGGATAATCGTTATATTCATCTCCCCACATAATTTTTGATACATCTTTCTTTCCCTTAATACCACTAATTAACATTGGATTAGTAGATGTGCTACTTATTTCTACTATTTCATGAGCAACAGCTAAATTTCCACCTTTATTATAAATAATAAATGGTACATGTGTTATAGATCCCGATCCACTTAATGTACTACTTGTGGAAAATGAAGCTTCTAATCCAACAGGAATTAAATCAATAGATATAGATTTAACATAACAATAATCAGGTAAACTATGAAATTGAGCTTTAGTTAAAATTGACTTAATTGATTCGAAAACCATTGAGCTGCAGATGTTACATAATGTCTATCATAAATATTACCTTGAGCAACTTTAATATCTTGCCAGCTATGTCCATAGCCCCATACTTGGAACAAATGAGTATTAATAAAATGTATATCACCATTCTTAATAGCACCTACACTTTTCCACATAAAAATCTTCGATGACTGATCCACACTACTAGTATCACCATCAGTACCACTGTCACTATTTACAGAAAGAATTTGTGCAGAGTATTCTTAGCCATTTCTATTTCGTTACCTGAAGTTTCCTCACATGGTTGCTTATGTTCTGCTGAATCAAGCCGAAGATCTCCTTCACCTTTCCGTTTTATTCCAAAATATTTATCTGTTTCCTCTATAGGTGGAGTGTTTAATTCACTACTATCAGACGCTTCTTGAATAACGTCCTGTGGCTCTTGTGGTTCGTCGTCTAAATTAGAAAACAAATCAACAATGGTGCCAAGCACCTCATCTGTATCAGTAGCCGCACGTGCCGCAGATGTAGCTGCTCTTGAAGCATTAATTCTTCTTATTGCAGCCCATGGTAAAGAACGAGTTGCACCTGTCTTTTTGTCCTTCCATGTTTTCGACTTAGGCATTTTGTTCCCATTGCCACTACAATACAACTAAACATCTGCCGTGTACTGCAGTCCTTTCATACCTATATCTGTTTGGATAGCCTTGACTGATCACTTGCCAACAGCAACCCACAAAGACGGAATATCATATCGCAAAACCAGTTGTCTACAAAACAAATTGAAGATAAATTTAGAGCTGAAGGTGTCTTGGTGTTTTTACATACATATTGGCTGTTATTCCACCACTCACCAAATCAAGAATGGATGCACCTAAGACGAGTAAGACAGTTTTGTCCTCAGGATTAATTTCCCTTATATGTAAGTATTACCACGGTTCACCAATACTCGTAGGTCGGCACCATGGGATATTTAGAATCCTGATGCAGACTTGGGAGAATTTTATGTGGGGCGGAATGGATAAAGAGATCAAGCAGTGGGCCCAGTCTTGTAAAGTCCGTGCTGTTAGTAAATCAACGTGTATTCGAGAGGAATTATTACCTTCAGAGGTTGTAACTTCACCAATGGAGAGAATACAATGATTACGTAGGCTGTCTTGCACGGCCGCGAGACGGGAATAAGTTCATATCTATATGTGTAGACGACTTCACCCGCAGTTTCCAAGCAACTGACCATTCTTATATACAGTTCTTGTTTGGCACCTTTGGTTACTGCCAAAACATAGTCTGCATTGAGGTCATAGCATTTACACTACTGGCCATTAAAATTGCTATACCACGAAGATGACGTGCTACAGACGCGAAATTTAGCCGAGAGGAAGAAGATGCTGTGATATGCAAATGATTAGCTTTTCAGAGCATTCACGCAAGGTTGGTGCCGGTGGCGACACCTACAACGTGCTGACATGAGGAAAGTTTCCAACCGATTTCTCATACACAAACAGCAGTTGACTGGCGTTGCCTGGTGAAACGTTATTGTGATCCCTCGAGTAAGGAGGAGAAATGCATACCATCACGTTTCCGACTTTGATAAAGGTCGGATTGTAGCCTATCACGATTGCGGTTTATCGTATCGCGACATTGCTCCTCGCGTTGGTCGAGATCCAATGACTGTTAGCAGAGTATGGACTCGGTGGGTTCAGGAGGGTAATACGGAACGCCGTGCTGGGTCCCAACGGCCTCATATCACTAGCAATCGAGATGACAGGCATCTTATCCGCATGGCTGCAACCGGTCGTGCAGCCACGTCTCGATCCCTGAGTCAACAGATGGGGACGTTTGCAAGACAACAACCATCTGCACCAACAGTTCGACGACGTTTGCAGCAACATGGACTATCAGTTCGCAGACCATGGCTGCGGTTACACTTGACGCTGCATCACAGACAGGAGAACCTACGATGGTTTACTCAACGACGATCCTGGGTGCACGAACGGCAGAACGTCATTTTTTCGGATGAATCCAGGTTTTGTTTACAGCATCATGATACTCGCATCCGTGTTTGGCGACATCGCGGTGAACGCACATTGGAAGCGTGCATTCGTCATCGCCATACTGGCGTATCACCCGGCGTGATGGTATGGGGCGGCATTGGTTTCACGTCTCGGTCACCTCTTGTTCGCATTGACGGCACTTTGAACAGTGGACGTTACATTTCAGATGTGTTACGACCCGTGGCTCTACCCTTCATTCGACCCCTGTGAAACCCTACATTTGAGCAGGATAATCCACGACCGCATGTTGCAGGTCCTGTACGGGCCTTTCTGGATACAGAAAATGTTCGACAGCTGCCCTGGAGAGCACATTCACCAGATCTCTCACCAACTGAAAACGTTTGGTCAATGGTGGCCGAGCAACTGTCTCGTCACAATACGCCAGGCACTACTCTTGATGAACTGTGGTATCGTGTTGAAGCTGCATGGGCAGCTGTACCTGTACACGCCATCCAAGCTCTGACTCAATGACCAGGTGTATCAAGGCCGTTTTTACGGCCGGAGGTGGTTGTTCTGGGTACTGATTTCTCAGGCTCTATGCACCCAAATTGCATGAAAAAGTAATCACATGTCAGTTGTAGTATATATATTTGTCCAACGGATACCCGTTTATCATCTGCATTTCTTCTTGGTGTAGCAATTTTAATGTCCAGTAGTGTACATCTTGATTGATTCAGGGTATCTGTTTTGAAAGTGGTATACTATTAAGACACCATATCATACAAACCCGTCCTTCGGAGAGCGTATTAACCGTAATTTATGCTCCAATCTCACGCTTGCCACCTACAAGTAGGCCCTTGTGGAATAGTGGTGAAGCACATGCCTAGAAACCAAGAGGTTCTGGGATAGAATCTCGGATGGACCTCAGAAGTTTCCAGTCGGCCTTTAATTAACATTTACCTCTAAAAATGAGAGGAACCACCAGGAAAGGCATGTGGTTCTGATTCCATGTTAAACTGTAGATCTTCTTTCCCTGATTGTGTGGGTACATTATGGACACGCAAGTCGCCGACGTGACTCCAACTGTAAGGTTTGCGCCTGGCCATCGAGCCACAAGAAATTATTATTATTATTACCACATTTCCATTCTCGCTGGGAGCAGTCCCTCCATCGGTTTGCCTGCAGCTTTAATACCGCTATACATTAATCCCACAACCAAACTCATGCCAGCCTACGCTTGTCCATAGGCCCAACTCACGGGTAGCAAATTTATGGTCAAGCAACCAACGAAGCATTGGAATTTGGTGACAGCTTGAAGTGGGCAATGGCGAAGTTGAAGTTGAAAATGAGAGAGAAACCCGGAGATAGCGGGGGAAACCGTTAAGAAAACTTCAAACCGGGTGACAAGGTCTGGGTGCGTGATTGACATGCAATGGGTAGAGTGAATGTTGTTGCTCAGGTACTGGGACAGTGCAAGTATCAGGTTTGTAACTCTAATCGCGTTGCTAGTAATGTACCCTCGGACGAGGAGAATTTTTCTCGTCCATTTATTACACAATAAATCTTCAAGTGTTCAGATTTAGGAGCGAAAGTCAGTGTACGAGTTGAATTTATATTAATTTTGTAGCTGTGTAAGTTTGTGAAAGATTGTAACTTTATTATTGTGAATGTTTTTTATATTCCTTTTAAATACCTTGCTAAAGAGATGATAGCAGAGCTCTTGAATTGACGCAGATGTGTGTATGAATAATACTGTTGTTTGGTTTTATATTGCGTATAAAATACCATGGAGTGCAAAACTTAAGGACGAAAGCAACTTTCGCATTTGCTACTTTCACATTTGCCTCACAAAACGTGGACCACACATAAATGTTCAAATGTGTGTGAATTCCTAAGGGACCAAACCGATTAGGTCATCAGTCCCTATACTTGCACACTACTTAAACTAACGTAAACAAGCTAACTGAGAGAAATATATAGTACAGAAAGTAACTGAAAGAAATACGCTAAGAGACGAACCCAGAAAAGGTACTTATATTCATGGCAATAACTACACTGAAGTCACCGCGGTTTATGATGGTCTACATTGCAAGAGGAGTGACGTGGTTCTTAATAGGGCGTGTGATCGGCACGGTCGGCAACGCATGTTTTTCAACGTGCTGTCACGTTTGCCACAATGACGGTGAGGAGTTCTTGTGGTGGAGAGCTCCATTCCTCCACCAGCGAAGTCGACAACTGCTGGATCGTCGCTGGTGGATGTGGACGTGCCGAAATGCGACTGCCCAAGGAACCTGAAACGTGCTCGATGATATTTGAAAAATGGTTCAAATGGCTCTGAGCACTATGGGACTTAACTTCTGAGGTCATCAGTCCCCTAGCACTTAGAACTACTTAAACCTAACTAGCCTAAGGACATCACACACATCCATGCCCGAGGCAGGATTCGAACCTGCGAACGTAGCGGTCGCGCGGTTCCAGACTGAAGCGCCTAGAACCGCTCGTCCACTCCGGCCGGCGATGATATTTAAGTCGGGGTGCGGGCAGGCTAGTCCATTCGCCGAATGTCCTCTCGTTCCAAGAGCTTCTACTTCTCCTCCTCCTCCTTCTCCTCCTGGACTGTCCGAGGCGGTGTCCCCTTGTCATGTTCAAAAATAAATTCGAGCTGGATGCACTCCTAAAAAGAAGTACATGTGGAAGGAACATATAGTGTGTAACATTCACCGTGATTAACGATTTGGACGTCAGTAGACCCATGACACGTGCACCACCAAAGGGATCATGTTCGACAATGTTGCTGGTTGCATTACGTACCCTCACATGGCGAGAAGTGGGAACATAAATCTACCACAAGACCTCATTACCAACGTTGTGCCCAACATGGGAGCACGGTAGGTGCTGAGCATGCTTTACCGACCGTGGTCGTCACGCACCCTTTTAAGAACCACGTCCCGTCTTCTGTAATGTCCAGGAGATCATCATAAATGGCGGTGACCTAAGTGTAGTTATTGCCTGTCAACAAAGCTGTCATTTCTGTTAGATTCCTTTTGTATTTCTTTAAGTTACCTTCTGTACTGTACTGTACTGTAGTGCAACAGCTCTATGTTCGGTCCAAGTTTCATCGAGCTTCGTTACTATGCAGTGACTCACAACACTGAAGTTACTTTCTTCCATAAGTTCTACACACCTGTGTAGTACACATTCCCGGGACTGTTCAGTTGTCACTGATTATATTCCCCACCAGTGCAACTCGACTGTCGTGTGGCGAACCTAATATTTCTTTGACAGACCCTCCCAGGAAATTCCCGCCAATCACGGTATTTAGAGTGCTGGAGAGTGTGTCGTAGCGGTCACCACAGCATGCCGTTTGTGCCTGAGTAGCATTTAAAATTCACGTCGGCTGCACAGGGGGACACAGCGTTGTCAATTGGAGGGATCCGTTGTGCCTCCTGTACAGTTCAATGAACCACCTCATTGCTCACCTTTTCAGTCCACCTAATTTTCAACATTCTTCTGTAGCATCACATCTCAAGGGCCTCGATTCCCTTCTGTTCCGTTTTTACCACATTCCATGTTCCAGTAATTTAAAATGCCGTCCAGCAAACGTGCATTCGCCGCGCGGGGTATCCGAGCGGCCTCAGGTGTCTTGTCACGGTCCGCGCGGCTTTCCCCGTCGAAGGTTCGAATCACCCGTCGAGCACGGGTGTGTGTGTCGTCCTTAGTTTAAGTTAGATTAAGTAGTGTGTAAGCTTAGGGACCGATGACCACAGCAGTAGGGTCCCACAAGACCTTACAACAAATTTCCAAATTTCCAAACGTGCATTCCTAGAAATTTCTTCCTCAAATTAAGGGCTATGTTTGATGCTAGCAGACTTCTATTTGCCAGTAATACTCTTTTTTGCCATTGCTAGCATGCTTCTTATGTCCTCCCTGCTCCGTCCATCATGGGTTATTTTGCTTCCTAGGTAGCAGAAGTCCTTACCTTCCTCGGGAAGACGACTGTTCAAACCCGCGGTCGGGCATCCGGAGTTAGTTTTTCAGTGATTTCCCTGAATCGCTTCGGTCAAATGCTGGGATGGCTCCTTCCAAAGAGCAAGGCTGCTTTTCTCCTCCATCCTTTCCTAATCCGATTTTGTGCTCTGTCTCCAAGCACATCGATGTCGACGGTACGTTAACCACTAATCTGCTTCTCCCCCTCCTACACTTCGCAATCCCCAATGTTAATATTAAGTTTCTCGCTGTTCACATTTCTGCTATTTGTCATTACTTTCGTCTTTCTGCGGTTTACCGTCAGTCCATGTTCTGTACACATTCAACAAATCCGGTAAGTCTCCTTCCCTTTCACTGAGGGTAGCAGTGTCACCAGCGAATCTTATCATCGATGTTCTTTCACCCTGAATTTTAATCCCACTGTTGAACCTTTCTTATATCTGCAGCACTGCTTCTTCGATGTACAGATTGAACATTAGGAGCGAGAGAGTACATTCTGGTGTTACAGTCTTTTTAATGCGTGCACTTCTTTCATAGTTTTCCAGTCTTATTGTTCGCTCTCGGTTGTTGTACACATTGTATATTACCCGTCTTTCCCTAACGATAGCCACTATTTTCCTCAGAAGTTCGAACGTCTTGCACCATTTCGCATTGTCGAATGTTTTTTCCAGGTCGCCAAGTCCTATCATCGTGATTGCCTTTTCGTCAGTCTTCCTTCCAGTATCTTCCGCAACGTCATGACTGCCTCTCTGGTCCCTTTACCTTTGCTGAAGCCAAACTGATAAGTCATCTAACACATCCTCAGTTTTCTTTTTCATTCTTCTGTATATTACCCTTCTCAGCAACTTGCAAGCATGAGCTATTAAGCTGGCTGTGCGATAATTCTCTCACTTATATGGTCTTTCTATCTTCGGAATAGTGTGGATAATGTTTTTTTTCCAGTAGTCTGATAGTTTGTCGCCAGTCTCATACGTTCTACAACCAACGTGAAGAGTCGTTCTGTTGTCACTTCCCCGAATGATTTTAGAAATTCCGATGAAATTTTATCTCTCCCTTCTGCCTTTTTTGATCTTAAGTCGTCGAAGGCTTTTTTAAATCCAGACGGTGATACTTGATCCTCTGTCTCGTCGTGTCCACTCCACTTCCTTCTTCTATTACGTCACGAGGCAAGTCCTCATCTCTTGATTCCTTAGTACTTCCTTACACATTGATTATTCCTTACTCGTCATCATTACTAAACCTATAGGCTATTAAACATGTGTGATCTGTAATTGGAAAAAAAAATTGATTGTTGAGTTGCATGTGATACTTTTTTTAAATTTATTTTTATTGGCGGTGATGTTTGATTTTATTCTGTATTTAAATAGACTCGGGTACCCGATGGTTATCAGCAATGGCGTTTTTTCTAGTAAGTATTGTGAGAAATAACCCGTACTCTCTTCCTGTCATCTGTCGCTCCGCCACACTTGCGTTCAAAGAAAGGGAACAGAAGCACTGTTCCAACGACAGTAGACAAAGCGGAAGAAGTAACAGGAAGGAAAAACAAATTTGCGGGTGGCGGCCTCCGCTAATTCCAGGGGTTCGCCCTGCGCGCCCACAGTTCTGTGCCGCAGCACCCCCTTTGAACTCTGGCGGGACGCAGGGAGGCGCCGAACGGCCCGTCTCGTTACGCGCAGCTGCCGCGCCTGCCAGCGAAGTGCGACTGGTGTAACGAGGGCGCGCGCAGGCGCAGCCACGCCGGGCTCGCGGCGTGTCACTGCTTGCTTGCTCACAAAGCCTAGCAGCAGAACACTGAAGGTTCTCCTTTGAGCTCGCGCCCTTTTGAATTCTCTGGTGAACAGCACAATCAAATGGAGACCACACGAATAAAGAGTATGTACAGGGTGTTCGGAAATTCCCGTTACAAATTTTTGGGACTTTCAGAGTGAACTGAGCAGATCCTATCCTGAACTGGAACCGTTGTCCGGAAAGGTACCGTTGCTGTGCTACAGCGATTTGAAAACACGTGGTAACACGACCACATTTACAAGTAACTTCTAGGCGTGACCCGGTATATCACTTATTTTACAGTTCCGTTCATAGGTAATCACAGATACTGTGCTTTGCTGTTAAACTTCCGGTGTCCCCACGGAGCAGCAGTCACGGCTGCTGACGGTGAAGGTACCATTTCTTGTAGCCGTTGCGCAGCTGTGGTGAAAAGGGTATGCGATGGTGTCGGACGTTGTGATTGATGATCCTGATCAAGGTGGCGAACAACTCTTTCATTACCATGAATTTTGCCACACGGAAAGATCATGTCGATATATTATGCAGATGCCAATGAAACTTTAGCCTTCAGACTGCCGTCGGTGTCGAAGATGTAAGCTTTTACTTCAACGTCTTCCTCAACTGATTCAAACAAGTTAACTTGCCCTTCTCCCTTCTTGTCTCCTTTTCCTAATGTGTTGAGAATGCCGTCAACTAGATTATGAAAGTGGTTTAGCACATTACTAGTACTGTCTGTTGCTATTTCATCATCCCTGTTATCGGTTTACGTGTGCTGACTGACTGTGGTCGGGCGGTAGGTTAGTCTGGAACCGCGCAACCGCTACGGTCGCAGGTTCGAATCCTGCCTCGGGCATGGATGTGTGTGATGTCCTTAGGGTAGTTAGGTTTAAGTAGTTCTAAGTTCTAGAGGACTGATGCCCTCAGATGTTAAGTCCCATAGTGCTCAGAGCCATTTGAACCATTTGACTGTGGTCGGTGTTTTTGTTACTGGCTGTGTCACTGTTTCCACCTGGTAAGCTCCAGTTTCCTCAGGGACGGGACTGAATTTCCCACACGCGGATTATTATGTTCATTCGATTCAGATTCAGATGGGGTAGCGTTCTCCTCTCCGGCTTGTTTCAATGGTACGTTATTTATAATTCTGCCTTCGTCTTAGTGATTACTGTGGAAGCGCGGTGGCTGCCTACCTCCTCTTCCTGTACCACGGCCTTCACCACGACACCTACATCAAGTATTCTAAACTTCCATACTTCTATCATTTACATTCTCACTTTCATTATTTTAGTTGTTTATGTGGCTGTTAAAGTACCTCAGCTTACCTTCCAGTCCCATAATCATCCATTTCCGGTTTCATCTTCTCTGTCAGATGTGACAGTCGTAATACCCACTTTCTAGAGAACTCTTAACTGATTCACGACTTAGAGTAAATTTTTTACCGCTCCATAATTCTCGAGAAGACATCGTTTTGTTTGTTGTGTGGCCAATACTAATTAAGAAACGCAGTTTTAAATTCAGAATGAGTTTTACATCTCATCATTACCTCAGGTGACTATCACAAACCATCCCCCGACAATGGACTTCTTATGAAAGAGATTTCCTCACGTTCTGATTATGCATTTGCTGAAACTTCCTTAACATCATCCCAGAACTCTAGTGGGCGAATTTGCCTGTCTGGATCAAAATTTAAAAATTGATGATATCCGACAACAGCTACGTCAGCTGAAGCAACATGCTGTGCAGTAGCATTACAAGAACTACCAGAGGTTACTCTATTTTCTTTGTTGGTAATACTAGTATTCAGCTTCTTCTACTTGTAATTGCACTGACTCCACTCTAACAGAATTTTTTTTTATTAACGTCCTGATGTAACTTAACGCAGTCAGATTTTATTTTCTGAAAATCCTCTTGACAAGCATTTATTTTATTAGTTACTTCCTCAGACCAATTAGAGCAAAGTTTTTTTTCAATTACTATTATTTTTGACCACCACCCTTCCATAAAATCATCTGCGTCTTCGAAATCTTTACCAATTTCACCCATATCCGTTTTGAAATTACTAAGCAATTTAGTTAGCTGTTGCCACACTTTGACTTGAATATCATGTTTGTTCGAATCAGTTTTATAATTTAAGCTATTCAATTTTGAGGTCATTTCATCTTTTATCTCTTTACTATTCCTTTAGTTCTTTAGTAAGTGTTATTGTTCACTTCTTTGTGATGCGTGTCAGGTTTAGAAAACATTAATTGCATCCAGTTTTATGCCCTTACCTTTCCACTTGGCATTTCAACCGGTTTTGAAGGAGTTTATAGCATTCCATGGCATAACTGAATTTCAGGAATATTGAATTCAGTTTCATTATCTGAAAATTCTATTATTCCACTTTTTTTATGACTTCAGCTTCAATTACGTCATCGTCATAAATTGGTACTAGCTTCGCAGCAACACCGAAATTTACCTCGATATGACGTTTGACAAATCACCTTCAGATTTTGGATATATCACTTTGACAGAACCATAGTCGTTAATTTCAATTTTTAGTTCTGAGGATTCATTGTCAGAGACCCCTTCCATTTTAACTTTCACACCATCATTACCATTACATTCCACTTTTAATATCCTGTCAGAGGCAATTAACAAACACTTTAAATATTCTTGGCTTCACTTAACTGCTTGACCTCGACTAGCGATTCCGGCGCGCTGTACCAGTAAACGTGACACGACGTGTTGCGACGTAACGCAGGCAGCAGCAGCTGTGACGGTGAGGATAGTGGAGAGTATCGCATACTGCAGCAGCATACTGGGGGGGGGGGGAGAAGGGGGGGGGTTTGGGGGTGTCTGGGCACCGGAGAGCGAGCGCTGTGGCTTCCAGAGTCATGTGAAGTTGGCACCCGACTTTCGAGAAATATACATTTTTTCAGAGTTCTTGTTTGATATGCTATAGTTCTAGAGTTCACAGTACAAAATTTTAAAAGTTCTGTAAAATTTTGTAAAAGAATATTATGATCACAATTCTCAATAGCTGAATAGCTGTGAAACTGGAAAACTAAATTTAATTAGTTCTGCAGAATTTCGCGAATAAAAGACAAGTAATCAGGAAAATTTTAGTATTGCAAACAAATTATTTTCAAATTTGCGAAGACGAAATGGTGATCACAATTCTCAACAGTTCTCCAACAGTTCTATAGAAAATCTTAATGACAGTCTTTTGTGAAGATAATATTTTATGTGAAAATGGCAATAATGAGGGATCCATTTTCTCTGCAGAAAGTATACGAAATCGTACTAGAGTTTTGGTGACAGTTCCAATCACAGTTCTGGATAACATCCCAAGAGTGTTATCGGAAAACTAATGTAATTTCTTTCAAAAATAATCGTCTATAATTTCAGTAATGTGGAACCCACTTCATTAACATATATTTTTTCGTTCAGAGGCTGAGCTTCGCTGCCCTACTTGTGATCAGTGCATATAGGTACAAGTTGGCACACATCGTGACAGCTGACAACCCCAGCAATCTAACTGTGGTTTCCATTTTTGCGTCTGCTTACTGCGCCGCATTGCAGAAACTTTATTTTGATATTGTTTGCTACAATTAAGCACCAGATTCTAAGATTGCTGTCACTGTAATGGGCTTTCACGAACTCCTGTTGGTTCCGTGTTCACCTGACATCAGTCAAAGGTACCGAAGGTTGAAATCATTCCATCATATTCTAGTTATGCCCTCTCATCATCAGACTATAAACATCGAGCTATGTAGGGGCCCTGGTGCGTAGGAGATCGGCGTGAATGTAACTGCAGTCAACAGTAAAGGTCTTGACGAGGGATAGCAATGAGGAAACATGCGCCACTGCAACGACTGGTAACCAGGATGTGGAAGACAGCTCTTCTACCAGGCTGCTCATTAATGTTGGGCTGACGTCGGCTTTATCATCGTATTGAAATGGTGGGCCTCTGCTTGTACTTGGATGTTAATGAGATCCATGGCAGATAGAGTGAGTGTATCGTATCGAACTTTTACTATTGACCCTGAGCCAAAGAGCGCCATCAATCTGTTTCCATCATCTTTGGCATCAGTAAAATGGTAACACGTGAGGTATTCTGGGCGTCAGGTGAACATTGACATAAATAACCCTTTGAATCATGTTTAATGTCAGGAGTAGGTTTTCCTGGACGCTCATGCATATCCCCTGAAGAAGTCGGGTACAATTAATCACCACCGTCCTCCATGTGTCACATGTGAAGATGGTTGGGTGGTTGGTTGTTTTGGGGAAGGAGACCAGACAGCGTGGTCATCGGTCTCATCGGATTAGGGAAGGATGGGGAAGGAAGTCGGCCGTGCCCTTTCAGAGGAACCATCCCGGCATTTGCCTGGAGTGATTTAGGGAAATCACGGAAAACCTAAATCAGGATGGCCGGACGCGGGATTGAACCGTCGTCCTTCCGAATGCGAGTCCAGTGTCTAACCACTGCGCCACCTCGCTCGGTACATGTGAAGAGAATCCCCAAACATTGAAGTGTATCTTGTAATCGGAACGTGGCCACACTTCCTTCCGGGAGTCCCCTGCCTATGACCATTGCTCTGGGTCTTCGTTAAAGTTATACGGCTGCCCATAACAGCTTCATATCTAGCAATCCATTCCAGTGTTCTTCGTGCTTTGTAAGGTGGCAGATTAAACGAATGTCAAATTCGCACGTTACAAGAGAGTTTTTATACATTGTAACAGGAAGGTGAATATGTCAACTGACATACTTCAGCGAAAATGAGCAGACTTGCCTATTAAAATGTACAGCATGTAAGGCATCTGGATTTTACAGTTCTTACGTTAGCCTGATCCATAACAACAGTGCGATACAGTATTAGATCCTCAGAAAATAATAATTACATTATATCAACAAAAGGCAATTGCAGTAATCTCATGTACCGAAAACAAACTATATAATATCTACCAATGTGGACAGGGGCATGAATAGATAAGTTGAAGAGAAACGAATTTTGGAGATGAGCAGAGCACGTGGTTAATGGCATTGGAAAACCCCACTTAACAAGAGAACGATGAGCTTCAGTGCAGAAAAGGATAAAGCCAGAACAATACATTATTCGTTTTAACGTAAATACGGCCGGGACCGAGGGTAAGTGGCTGGATGGCTTTAACGGGGCTAGGCTGCGACCCAGCAAGAAAAATAATATTCAGCTCTAATGAGATGGCGATTGACTGAAGGCATACTAGGTGATGCAGACACGACACGGTGGGGAGATCCCCATTATGTAAATGCATTTTGAGAACTAAAATTTCTAGATGTCTCTCTTGTCTCACGGTGGACCACACAAGTGGGTGGAAAATACCTAGGGCGATGAGAGCTTTGCTTTCTGCGTAGTGTGACTGATATGCTTCACATATTGTGGCGACAGATAGCAAAGAGGTAGTTAGTCATTCCTGCGGGACATTTGCCGGGTAAAGAAACTGTGCACATCTCTCCAACCCTTGGCGAGTGTACAATAGCCACTATTTCGACTAGGGAAAAATTAACATTGTACAGAACGCAGGAAAGTTGAGACTGAGTGAATTCAGCCAAGGCCAGAGTAGGGAATTGGCATTTCAGATCCAGCACGGAGACAACGCCATTGCAGATGTCACTAGGTAATGTACCATTGTGCATTAGGCCACAGTGAATGTTGAGTCGACATTTTGCTCTCTCCAACTTGCATATGCTTTGACAATTGAATAGCAAAATCTAGGATACTAACCTATCCTCACATTGAGTACATGAGAGTTTTTTCATTGGTTTAAAAAGTAAATTTATTCTTCACTAACTCAGTGCATTGATCAGCTACAACATTGTAGATGTAAATGAGTTAATGAAGATTTTAATTATTCTTTCCTGTGATAAAATTTTTTTCATATGTAGAGATAACGATTTTCAATAATCATCAATTTAATATGTCTAAGAGTGAAATATTTGGTTATTGAGTGTTGAAAGTAATTGAACATGATTGTTGTGTATCTCTTGACCCCTGAAAGCACAGTTGATAAATTATATG
The DNA here is from genome assembly GCF_021461395.2 of Schistocerca americana. Taxonomy (NCBI): domain Eukaryota; kingdom Metazoa; phylum Arthropoda; class Insecta; order Orthoptera; family Acrididae; genus Schistocerca; species Schistocerca americana. The sequence continues at coordinate 590,184,685 of NC_060119.1, forward strand.
TAGAATATGAAAAGGGGATAGCTGTTTTGTATTTCTAGAGTAGACCCCAAACTTTCACTTTTATTAATTCATGCATTCTAGTTACGTGACAGCAGCATTTCTAAGGAATTTTGTTACAGTCTCCACCTGATATTAACTGCCTTACAGGGCCACATTTGTATAGAGTATCTGTTCAACACCGTGGGCTTGAGAAGACAGTTCAGATGTTACGTTCATTTGTGCACTATGTGGAAAGCTAAGTTTGCATACATTAATTCACTCGCTGTGCAGATACAAAGTCCGGACAATCTCACAAGTATGCACTGCAAAGGGATGACACTCAGTCGATGGCACTAACACACTGAACATAAACCCTGCATGTCAGTGAACAAGAGAAGAAAAAAGCTGCTGGAGGAAACGTTTTAGTTTGGGAGGAGATGCGATTTGTGACGTCACAACACGAGTACAACGGAATGCTCTTAAAGCGACCCATGGCGAGGGACAACGAACGTGCTGGGTGACTCATCGATGAGGGCAGGTAGCAGGCCAGCGGCGTGCTATGGATACAATCTCCAGAAGGATACAAACAGACCAGCAGACCAGGGACGCAGTCAATCACATGAACTGCACGTGGTACGCTCATGATGTATGCCTGTAACATTTAGGTGTCTAGAGTCCACACAAGATGTCTGATTGGCTGACATGAACTAAGGAGGAGTAGAGTTCCGAAATTTCGACGCAGTTGGGAAGAGATAGTTTCCACACAATGAACGGAACACTAGTATTGGCTGGAAAAAGCCATGGCCTAGAGCACGAAAGCACCCAGATGGGGGACAGTTTTGCCACGAGAGAGATAAGACCGAAAATTTCAGGGACTTTCATCTGAACCAGCGTCAAGTGCAGAACAGGGCATATCATGCTCTGTAGAATTTTGTGCGAACACTGCATTCTCTGCGGCTAGCATTCAGCTAGATATTAGCTGTAGCATCGTTGAGCTCCAACAGCGGAGAAACGAAACAGCCAGATAGTTAATTGTTCTTGTGAGAAATGAGAGTGCATTGTAATATGCATGCTACACCATCCATGCACGTGCATATCGCCATATTTCAAGACTAGGGATGAGTGCACGTGTTCTCGCCTAATGAGAAACATAGGGCAGTTTCTGCTGATAAAATCAGCAATGATTTTGATTAGCTTTTATAGGACTTTCAGAGGACGAAGGCAGCCATGCAGCTGACAGCTCATCGCAGCTAAGGTAAATACCGCTAGCAGAGGCGTAAACTTGTTGGTTCACCAGCTTGTGTCCACTGTGAACTCGAGCAACCTTGGGTAATCTTTTGTTCAGCTTGTCACAAAAACTAAGCATCCTCTGTAGACTTGATTGTCATCCTAAATAGTACCGAACTTAGAACTGGACTCAGATTATTTGTCGTAATATTGGCCAATTTCACGATGTAGTAGTAAGAATAATTCTGTAGATAACCTTCTGGTTAAAATATGATATTGTTGTGTTCGAAGTTATTTCGATTGAACAGGATGAAATGCGTTTGTTATCTTGACAATTGTCCGAACACTGTCATGTTACAACCCATGTAAATTCGTGTACTGCTTTGACAATAACCCTGAATTAAAGACAATTTGTGTACAGCTAGACACCCTTGTGCTCTGTCATAGAATAAGGATCCACTCCTTATCCTAGTCATTTATTATACAGACGTTAACGCACTCACAGGGTGTTTTTACTGATGTCTGACGATAGAGAAAAGGAGTGGCGTGTCAGATAATGGCCACCCTGCCAAAATGGCAATTCATCTGACAGGATGGCAATTAGTCAAATTAGAAAGAGTAATTGAAATTAAGCATTGAAGAAAAAAAGCTTTGTGACAACGTTACTCAGCGTATGTGTCTGAATAGTGGCCAGAATACTGTAGATGTGTGAACCACACAGTAGAAACAATTGTATTAACGAGGAAAGAAAAAGTTTTGTGTTTGTGTATAAGTATTTGTGCATGACTTTGCGAAGTTATTCACGGCGTTATTGAGTTGGTTGGAATATCCACAAACAATGAACGGCGTTGCTAATGAAGTGTTAATAGTATAAGAAACTTTCTATGATATTTTGGAGACGTGTCAGGTCATATAACTTCATGTTGTCGCGCAAATGGAGAAAAACTAACGTTAAAAAATGGCTCTGAGCACTATGGGACTTAACATCTCAGGTCATCAGTCCCCTATAACTTAGAACTACTTAAACCTAACTAACCTAAGGACATCACACACATCCATGCCCGAGGCACGATTCGAACCTGCGACCGTAGCGGTCGCGCGGTTCCAGACTGAAGCGCCTACAACCGCTCGGCCACCAGTGGCCGACAAACCAAGGTTAGTTAGACGTTCTGAGATGGCGGAAGGACGGCGATCATCGAATATGGGCCAAACTGAAGATCTCGACACGATAAAAATGGACGTAGAACAAAAAGTATCTAGCGCAAGTCACGATACCGAACGAAGTGACAATGCAGGTGTAATGGTGGCAGTTTTGTGACTGGTATCACAGTCTGAGACCGCACAAAATCGAACAAATGACGGATCTAGTGGGTCAGAAGTAGAATCAGAGAACGAGCAACTTCGGTACGTTGAACCAAATGTTGTAATTCTGAATCAAACGGGACAGCTTCCTACGGAAAGAATGTGTGTAAGTGCGTCGGCACTATGCACAGAAGTCGGTGAGACGTCACGTGAAAGACGCGAACGGCAAAATTCACACGAATTAATGTTAGGTAACGATGGCGGAGAGTCTGATAGAATGTTCACAATATTGAAGCAACTCACTAATGTTCTCAAGCAAACAAATGCGGGGTTAGCAGATTTAAAAACCGAAAAGGCGAATTTAAAAACAGAAACAAATGCACGGTTATCGGCCACAAATGCTGCTTTAAATGGTTTCAAATTTGAAACCCATGCTGAGTTCGAAAAAGTCTGCAAAGATCAGCAAAAGTTGCGAACAGGAGTTAATGAACAGTTTACTGAAATCCGGAAAGAGGCGAGAGACTCGTGCGAACTATTTCAATCGCTAATAGGGAACCAGAAAAAGATACCTTCTGACATTGACCAGGTGCAGGATGCATTGTCTAATATCTTCTTTTCGAAAAATGACCAACAGTATGAACGGATTCGAACAGAAAGCAGTAGTGAGGCGACGGAATCGGTAGTATCATCCGCCATATTGGTGGAAAAAAACCCAGAGGTAGTTATGCAATCTTCGCGCCGGTTGCGGAAAAACAAAAACGTCATGAAATTCCACTTGTATGTACACAGGAGGTTGCGTCAGTATTTTCCGATCCGAAACAGAAGCAAATGGAAGGAGTACAGTTGAGACAGGCGAGCGAAGCAGGTAATGTGCGTTCACAGCAGATAATGGTGCGAGAAGCGGTAACTGCGCGCATACCAACAGTTGCAGCCGACCCTCCGATCGTACGCGAATGACGCGATAACAGAGCAATTTACGGCGACACAGCTACCCAAGTCTCAATTTACGAGTTATATTACAACAGGCCATATACCGCAGGCCAATATGAATCAAGTACAAAGGCAAAACACTGATCCAGTGACGGGAAATTTAAACGTATCTGTCAGTCCGATACACAAGGAACGATCTCGTTTAGATAATTGCATACCACTGCGTAGATGCGATGCTAGATGGGATTCAAATATGTCATCTCAGGATCCAAATGTGGTAGGATGAATAAAGGAAAACATGACGCACTTGAAGGGAACGGAAAATGTCGGAAAACACAAACGCCATATGGTGCAACTGAAAAATTTGACAATGATTCCATTTTGACAGTCAGAAAATTCCAACATCACAGAGAAAGCGAAATCGGATTACACCCCCGCACATTTATACATCAATTCCAGATCGGTTTACCAGAACATCGGCCACTTAGCCATAAACTTGACTACATTTGTGGTCATATGGAAGGCGCAATAGTGGAAACCGTGCAAAGAATCGCTGCAAACTGTCAGTCGTATGAAAAATTTAAGTCTGCATTCTCGGAGCGATACTGGTCCGCGGAAACCCAAAATAGGATATAATATTAATTGTTACAGAAGGAGTCATCCGAAAATTCGGGAGAAAAGAAGCCAAGTAGATTTTTTGAAGAAATGACGAATAAGAATCAATGTTTAGACAGTCCATACAGTGATCGGGAACTGAAACGTGAGTGCACAATGAAGTTACCCTTGCGGTATCAGCAATCGTTGGTTGGCAGAGCAGCAGATAATATACAGGCATTTAAAGGGATGTTAAGGGAACCTAAATTCATCTTCAGTGAAGATGACGTGAAGAAACAACGTGCAGAGAGAGAAATCATTCGTAGGGGGAATAACCGATTGGCCTTCAGTGATGGTTACAATGGCAATAATAATGTTGGGAAAGGTAATCGTTTTGGAAAGAATGGTAATCGCCCATGGGATAATAATAGCTATGATTTTGACAACTCACAGAGGTCAAACAATAACTATGGTTTTTGTGAGCCGTGGAATCACAATAATGGCTTTGAATCCAGAAAATACAGCGGTAATTATAATTCGCGATATGATCTCCGTAGAAACGAAGCAGGAAGGTTTAGAGGTTTTTCACCACAAAACCCAAGTCATTCGGATGGAACTGGAATGCCTAGAACGCAGAAAGGTTGGGAGAATCAGACTTCAGCAGGACAACACACGCGAAATGAACAGGTACAGGAAGTCGAGTTGAGGCCACCTAACCCTGGTGAAAGACGGAATTGACGAGATGAACGGTATGAAGACCAGTCACAAAGGATTCAGTCGCCAAATGAAGTTGATTCTCTAATTCAACATGTAAATAGATTTAGCTTTGGTCAGCAGGATTCTAAAGTAGGTTTACAGGGTGATCAGATACAAACACCAGCATGCTGGGAGACAATTGACTGGGAATCGACCGATGATGAGGAACAAGAGTTGTTAACAGTTAATATAGACAGTTGTACAAAAACTGATGATGACCAAATTGTGAAGAATGTAGGTCATTTATACGAAACCGAGAGAGAAGTGGTATGCCAAGAGAATAATGCGCCTTTGGCAACATCAGTATTGATACCCAAGTAAGATGACATATATATAGGACAAGAACGTATGAAGAAGTAATACAGGCGTTTGATAAAGATTATGGGCAAATAACTTCATCCCAAAACATTCACATGACAGGTGTTAAAAGTAGTGAGAAGAATAAAGTAACGGCAGCAAAACAATGGTAAATCGAGGCCCAACACATTGACAGGTTAACATACGACTCGATAGAGGAGGCATTAATGCATGAAAATGAAACTGAAGCTCCTCATGAGGTGCAACCCATTGTTCGAGTTGAGGTAGGTGGCGCGTTTGTAGACACCATCCTTGATAAGGGAAGCGAAATGACGGCGATTTCGGAGGAACTTTTTGAGAAATGTAACGCTGAACAGGTGCTACCACTGTTACGTACGAAACGTGTTACAGTCAAAGGACCGATCATGGGTGCGACGGCGGTGATTAGTAGGCAAACGCGTGTAACTTTTTCATATCAGGGGCATGAAATAGAAGTGAACATGGTAATTGTGCCGAAACATTCTGTACCCATAATCAATGGAGCCGATTTCATGTGTCGAAGTATCGAAATCGTGTTACACTCAATATGGACGATGAGTATACGATGCTCGGGAAGGTACGTTTTACTTTTGAAGAAAAACTCAGACATGAAGAGATGACAGGTGCGTACAAACAACTGACTATGCAACTGGATCTGTTTCAATCGGAGGAGGGACATCTACAGTATAGGTGGGCGAGAGAAACAATATCTTCAGACGACGAAGTAATGATAGAAATTCATCAAGAAATAGATAATAAGTTGCAACAAGTAAGGGATATTTCAGATACAGACAAAGCCGAATTAGGAGTATTACGGCAAAATAGCGAGGTGGTTCTAACAAAACCCGGTGCCATTAAAAATTTTCAATACGAATTCCAGGTTAAAGATCACAAGCCATTTAGAGTACCGCCTTACACCATTCCTGAGTCCGATCACCCAGAAGAATTGGAAGAGCTTTTACAAAATTTCTTTGGGGTTAAGATCATCTCTTCCCTTGATTTGAGGGCTAGTATTTGGCAAATAGAACTAACACCTGAATGTCGGAAGTATATGGATTTTATCGCATTTAGACGAAGTTATGAGTTCAAAAGGCTATCTTTCGGACTGAACATTGAAACGTCCCCTTAGAACAATTATACAAGACTGTGCTTAAACTGACACACAATATTTTTTAGCGCAACGCAATCTGACTTTCAATAATCCCTACAATAGAATGGTCCTGACTAACATTAACCTATACCTTTCACAAATCACTTACCTCACAAAAATCTTCGTTACTCGAACTACTGCAATACAGCGAGCACCACTACTGCCAGCCAAATAAAAGATTCAAACTACGGAAGGCACTAACTACTGATAGGCATAGTTAGCAAATGAAAGATTTTAATAGAGAACAAACAATGTATTTACCTTAATAGTGTTGAAAAATCATAATGTACATCGCAGTTCATGACAACCAGTCTTACAAATTTCAAAACTCCGCCATTTCTCTCCCCACATCCACCACTGCTGGCGGCTCACCTCCAACTGCACCACCCTACGCGCTGTTAACATCCAGCTGCCAAACACTACAATGGCTGACAACAATGCAAACTAGCCACAGACTGCACACAGCACAGCCAGTGGTTTTCATACAGAGCGCTACGTGGCGTTACCAATATAAAACCTAAACATCCTACTTACATAGCCCCCATGCTCCCCACAAAAAATTTTACAAATTGCTTTGGGCACTGGTCAATACAGATTTTAAAAATTTTTTCATAATTACAGTAAGAAAGATATCAAATGCACACACTTGTTAATACAATGTTGGTCAAAAGCTAAAATTTTCTCACAGTCCATAAAGACAGTCCTGATCATTCATCACAGTAAAACTGCCGTTTCTTTTCTCAAAGTCTGAGCAGTAAAAGACAATGCACACGGAAGTAGTGGATATCCATGCAGTCTTGAAGTAGTAGTGTTGTCCTTCCAATAGAAAGACAATGCTGACTCTTGACATGCAGACAGGTAATGGGTCACAACAGAGCAAACCCACAGCAGAGTCATTCGACGTTTTGAAGAATATTAGTAGGTAGGTCATCACAGAACAGACCCACTGTAGTCCTCGTAGAGATGGCCAGCAGCCATCTGCTGCGATTCTGCAGGTGCACAATCACCATCGAAGAGTCTTGTGGACAATTTAGCGAGTCCATAACCACCACTTGTGCACTCACAAAGTTTTTGGAATTGTCCTTAGAACCAGCAATGCTGTTATCCAGTCCCTTGCTGAATTATTAACACACGTGCAAACACTAACAGTCCCTACTTCTCACATATTGTCCATATACTATGACCAACAGAAACGTACGCAGTGAAATGGAACTTACAAGTTAATAATATGATGAACTAGTGTCAATTACAATTTTATAACATAAGAATACAATTACAAACGTACAAAATACATCATTAAAGAACATAACAATACAGATAACATTTGTAGTAACACAGGCTTTAGAAAAGAATAGAAATAAACATATACATCAATGTTACAGGAATTTTGACATGAGTACATACATAAAAGATCAGAATAACTTTCGAAACATCAACTTCACACATGAGCATTAAAACAGAACAGAATAAATAATGTCTAAACATTTTTACAAAGAAAATAACATATTATTTCAAAAATTCTACAACATAAATCTTATTAGCTAAACACTTAAAGACAGAAAAAAGACAAATACACAAGGGTACATAAAAACATAGCGGAGTAATAAAAAAGGAAAGACAGGGTTCGATTTCAGTGTGACATTTGGTACTGCAGTCCAACGCAAAACCTCATTCCATAGATCTTTCGTCTTATTTCTACATTTCTACATTTGTTTCCAGCAAAAAAATCCTATCCAAGCATGCTTTCTTTATTCTGTTCACATCCTCTTTCAAAAATACTTTTTTGGCCAAACCATGTTCTTATAGCTTCTCAATGCATTTCTTCCAATTCATCACAACCCGTTCTCACATATAGCCTACCCCATCTTAAGCTAACTTAAATCTACTGAGCTCAGATGCTAAACTAAGGGACGAGGCAATGCAGCAGCACAAAGCAATTAACACAAACAGCAATGACAAAAAAATGGAAATTGGCAAAGCAAGCTACAGTAAATGTAAATTACCAAGCAAATGCAACATTACAACTAATATGAGCCAATGTGCAGCAACAAGAAAAATAAATCAGTAGTAAAACTAGCTTAACAGAGTAATACAAAGTGAAATTTAGTAGCACTATGCCTGGCAAACAGCAGCAGCAAATGCAACAGCTTATATCTAAACATGACAAAGCTCAAGCAGAAAAAATAGTACACTAAAATGGCCATGTTTAATACCTATGTCACATCTTAATTCTAGTGTGATGCATCACAATTTATTCTACAAAAGAAATTACCAAGTACTTGAAAACAAAATTATGTATACAGTTACTCTTATTAATCCCTTCTTATTGTTCTTTCCTTTCCAAGTGCTCCTTTTTCGAAGAATGTGGATAATAAAATTATTATTTAATAGATCTGTTGACAGAAAGTTTTCACATTAGCAAATGCATTTAATTTTATTTTATAAAACCAATGCTGCAACACAGCTGGAAAACAGATATCAAATGAAATAAGCAACTATGTACAAAGCATAAAAATATCATTCAATAGTCATGTGGCATTTCATAAGTTAGTAGCAATTCTCTCAATTCTCGTGGAAAGACGCTTGTCATAATCAGGTGTGCAGATGTAAGTATCTTTCCAAGTAATGAGCGTGTCGTATTTGCGATGCTTTCTACAAAGGAACGTCAATAGCGAGGATAATGGCCTCTTTTTTTTCACCTAATGGCTTTCTTTTGTCAGACGACTACCTCTCAGCTGGGCGCCCAAAACGCACTACGTCAAGGTCACTTACCTTTCTTACTGAAATATTTACGACAGCAGTTTCCGCTACAGTGGCAGTCTCATATAAAAAATTTCACAAGTCAAGAATTTGCGTTACAAATCTGTAGAAACAGAATCCTATTGATATAACAGTGCCCAAAAAATTTTCATCGGCATTGTAATACATTCACGCATTTACATACATTTCATAATTCTAAAATACGATTCTTGGTTTCCAACATCCTTTTCCACAAAGCAGAGTCCCTAACCACTACTCATTATTCCTTACCTTATTATACATATACATGTTCGTCGACACTTCTTCAATATTTCATCATAAGAAATACGTAGCATAATCAAACTCCTCATATATGGTATCATCATCTTATTGATCATAAACATACCTCAACAGCATAATACACATCGTCGTCGTAATAATATCATAACATCTCAGTCAATTCTCAAAATCGTCGTAGCTTCCTCCAATAATTTCAAAACCTAAAAAAAATTCTCTGCTCATTTCAATAGTGTCATCTACCTCAAACGTACTTTAAAATCATGATCCCATACCAAATACATCATTCAAACCTCTCATAGTATCACAGT